>NC_085841.1:307503401-308117151 GCF_035594765.1 Anolis carolinensis
TTGTAGTCTGAACAAAGTAACCTTCCAGAGCGCTGGCTGATAATCATGATTTGTCACACAAAAGGAGGTCTGGAGTTGCAAGAGCCAGAGTTTCCAGACTTCAAGTCTTCTTAAACTGAAAGAGAAAACCAAAGGGACACTGTGAATTATGGTTGGACCTCCAGATCAACTGATTCTGCATCATTGAACCAACCATGGATTTTATTTTTTGAAAAGGCACAATTTAATTTTGCCATTTTATATAATGGACACCACCTTACTGCAGCATTATATATAATGTCCATGGATTTTATATCTATGGGGAGTCCTGAAACATAGTTTTTACTGACTTTTTGCTCTCTAGAGAGAAATGAAGTCCCTGTTCCATGTTGGTAATTTAATGTCATAATATCCCAGTCTTATCAGTTTTTGTTAATAGTAGTGGAGTAGACAGGGTTGCCAACACTGACTGTTCTTCAGAGAACAAGGATTTCCCTCAGTCTTTTAAATAATAAAAAGAAACTTAGGATTTCCAATCTTCCAGCACTTCACAGGTACAGAAGTAGGTAAGTACATAAATTTTTATAGGAGGATATTTTTAGAGGGGGGCCACAATTGTTCTTACGTGTGTTGTCATTCATGTTTGCTTTCAGCACCTGGAGAAATGCTCAGTTGGGAGAAGCCATGATCGAGAGCCTGGAAGCTCAGGGACTCCAGCTGGCCAAGGAGAAACAGGAATATTTAGGTTGGAACAAAAAAATGTGGAGCCTCCATGAATCACCTTTCAGGACCACTAACATTAGGACTATTGCCCTCTTTTAGCATTGATACAGGAACATATTACACCAATTCTTACCCCTGTTGTTGTGGTTGTGGTTGTGTGCCTGCAAGTCATTTTTGACTTACAAGAACCTCAAGGTGAACCCATCTCAGGGGTTTGTGGAGCTGAGAGTGTGTGACTCATTCAAGGTCATGCAGTGGGTTTCCATGATTGAGCAGGGAATTGAACCCTGGTCTCTAGAGTTGTAGTTCTATGCTCAAACCATGCTAATGTACCATAGATGAAAACCAGGACACAAGCAATGTTGTGTTCAAGATGGCAAAATTATTAATGATGAAAAACATATAAGCTAGTAGAGGCTGTAGCAATTTGCTTTAGCTTGAGTCTACAGGAAGGAACAGAACTCCCCCCTTGAGTTAATTGAGTACAAACTCCTTCTGCACTTTGAACACAGTCCTCAAATAAGTTGAGGAGAACGGGGGAAAGTAGAAGGAGGAGAGAGAAACCAGGACACATTTAAGGCAACTGAAAAAGGAACAGGATGGGTAATTAATCAGGACTTTCCTTGCCAGAGCAAGAAGTTGGAGGATATGTTTTTCTCAGCCCTTATGTACTTATTTGCCCTATTTTTACCCCACCTTTCTCGACCCCGCAGGGGGCTTAAGGCAGCTTACATATGGCAACTATTATATGCCTTAAAACACATACAACAGTAAGCTTAAAATAAATTAAAATTAATACATGTTAAGCATTTAAAAACGTTACATTCAGTATTAAAATCACACCATCCAAAAATCATAGTCCAAGGTCAAAAACCATAGTCCATCATTCTACATATTCCAAATCTATTTTTGCCCTATACTAATCACCGAAAGCCTGATCCCAGAGCCAAGTTTTTACTTTCCTTCCGAAGGCTAGAAGGGAGGGAGCTGATCTAATGTCGCTAGGGAGGGAGTTCCACAGCCAAGGAGCCACCACTGAGAAGGCCCTGTCTCTTGTCTCCGCCAGCCGAGCTTGCGAAGCAGGTGGGCCTGAGAGCAGGGTTTATAGAAGGAGATACATTCGTACAGGTAAGCTGGGCTGGAACCGTTTTTATAAGCTAGAGCCAAACACTTTGAACTGTGTTTGGTAGCAGGCTGGCAGCCAGTGGAGCTGGCAGAACAAGGTAGTTTTTTTCTAACCAATTTTCTGGCAATTAATTTCCAGACCCAATTTAAAGTACTGTACTGCTTTTATCCTGTAAAATTTTCTGCAACTTCAGATCTCAGTGACTGATCAGGAAAATTTTGATGAGTCAACATGGGAATTGTCCAAGAAATATGGGTAAATATACAACCTTTTTGAATGCCTTGCATAAGGGCATTCAGGACTAGAAATTCACTTCACAGTCATTTGATTTCTTTAGCTACAATTTGGCCGAGGAGGCCACAATCTTTCTACCAAATACCTTTCAAGACATTACCTAAAGGGAGTTCATTCAGCACGTTCTAATAATAAGCCATTGCAGCCGACAAAAATAGAGCAGAGTTAATGAGCATCTCAGGGGTCCAGGCTGTTCCTAGATTCAGAGATATTCTTCTATTTGTGATTGCAGCCTCCAGATTAATTTGAAGAAAAGGAGGGGAATATTATTAGAGAAAATTGGGCAGGAATCTATAGACCTTTTCAAAGTGCACAGTTATAGCCCCATGGGTTCCATAAAGTGGAATCCTGGGGTTTGCAGTTTAGCGAAAGAAAGACAGCATGATTGAGTGCTGGACTATGGTTCTAGAGACTATTGTTGATTTCCCTGCTCTGTCATGAAAACTCACTGGAATGACCTTGGGCAAATCATACTCTTGGCCCTGGAAAATCCCATGACAGAGTTGGTTTAGGGTTTCCATAAATTAGAAATAACATGAAGGCATGCCACCTTCAGCTAGAGATCTCTGGTGCATCACAAAACTTCACAAAATAGGATGACGGCATGGTAGTCAAAGGGCAAACATAATATCGTAATTATATAGGGCGCTATAGCCTTTGGCACCTTTGCAGATGTTTCTCCATCTGCTCTGCTTTCATTCTTTCTTCTGGACCTCTAACCTTATGATTGCAGTGGATGAAGCTAACAAATTATACTGAAGATTAAGCACCTCCCTTCCCACTTACTTGTTTTTTGTGAAAATACTCCTTCCTCCATATTCACACAGGAATGCCAAACACTGTGCTTTTTCAAAATGTGTGTGTCCCCTTCCTATATTTATTGACAAAAGCGTCACCTTTTAGGAAAGCAGAAGGAATCACGTAGCTCACTAGCTGTGGTTAGACTGCACCTCCCAGCATTCCTCACCATTGGCTATGCTGACTAAGATTCATACATCATCTGGAGGGTCATGTGATTGAATCAAGGCCTTAAAGTTTTTCTGTTCCTTCTTTTTTGAGCTTTGTTCTATGTTTTTTAAATGTTTCTTTCTTATCTGTTAATTGAAGGTAATGGTGCCATCATAGCTGATGGGAAGGTTATAAAGTTTAGCATGGTGATGAGGAAGACCAAGCTATGGTTGCCATTTATATATTTTTTGGTCAATAATCAGGGGTAGTTGGGAACATCTGGAGGGCACCAGGTTAGGAGAGTTTGCATTAAAACAATCATTATTGCACAGTATCAGATAAACATGCAGTTCAGAACAAGAACCAATGGTGCTTTTTTCAAAGTTCATTCAGTGTGTGTTCAATCCACTTCTCTGAATCTTTCTGTTTTTGATTGCTATCATTTATGTTTGTTTGTTTGTAGATAAATTAATGGAAGAAACAGAGGAGCTGTGTCTGCAAAGGGAGCAAAAAGAGGTTTGTTCATTCCAGTTCCCTTCTTTTGTTTTATTCAATGTATTTTAAATACTCTTAATGACAAGACCTACACAGAATCGCAGAAAATTAGACAGTGCTCGCCATCCCAACCCCTTCACAGGGGTTTGAGATGCAACCAGTTGCCTTCCAAATAGCATTGGCTACCATTCATTGACTATGCTGGCTAAGGGATGATGGGAGGGCATGAGTTGGAAAAACATGCTTTAGAACAGTGGTTCTCAACCTGTGGGTCCCCAGGTGTTTTGGCCTACAACTCCCAGAAATCCCAGGCCAGTTTATCCACTGTTAGGATATCTGGGAGCTAAAGGCCAAAACATCTGGGAACCCACAAATTGAGACTCACTGCTTTAGATATATCTGTGGGAATTGTAGTGTTGTGTGTTTTCAAGTCATTTTCTTAGCAAGATTTGTTCAGAAGAGATTTGCCATTACTTTCCTTTGAGACTAGGAGAGTGTGACTTGGTCAAGTGCAGCTAGTGGGCTTCATGGCCAAGCCGGGATTTGAATCCTGGTCTTCAAAGTTGTTGACAGATGCTTAAACAATTGCCCACTAACCAAAGTCTTTCGAATGAAGTCCATTCTGTTAGAAAAAAATGAAATACACATAACAGGTGCTTGTATCAGTGAAGAAATAAATGGAAATAAATACAAGATGAATGCTGTTCTTCAGTTTTTTTCTTTTTTATTATTTCAAATAAATCTGACCAAAGATACCTCATTTAAAAACAAACATTTTTTGAAAATGACAAAATTTAAATAGTTTCAACCTTCAAACACTAACTAATGTAACTAGTTTTAATTGTAGATCATAGAATCATACAGTTGGAAAAGACCTCGCAGACCATCCAGTCCAACCCCCTGCCAAGATGCAGGAAAATCGCATTCAAAGCACCCCTAACAGATGGCCATCCAGCCTCTGCTTAAAAGCCTCCAAAGAGCATTTCTTGCTAGTTACAGGAACACACTGTGATGGTGTGATTGGCTTTGGCTTCCCTATGTGTGCTTTAGTGCATAATTTTCACAGACTGCAGTCATTGCTTAGGGATGGACATATGAGTGTGGTGTTGCATCCCACATTGAAAGGCTTTCCGTGGAGGAATTTATCATGATTGAAATAGTCCTGACATAAGTGTAGGTTGGGTACATTGCAAATAATGGATTCTGTGGCCCTTTGGATTTTACCTACATTTTTTTTTCTTTTAAGGCTCTGGAACGTCTCAACCAAGTCTTGGAAGCAGAGAAGCAGCAATTTGAGGAAGTGGTGCAAGATTTGCGGGTGGAACAAGACCAGATTAAACAGTAATATATCCTTGCCATAAAAAGCCCTCCATTATTATATTTTAAGAAGTGGATCCTGCTGTTGGCATCTTAAGATAGATATTAGGATAGATCTTAGCTTAAAATCCTTCTCTTGGAACCAGATTTGTACGCATCAAAGTTCTTCTGGTGCTAGAAGAAAGAGATTATATGAATTTCTACTAATTCCATTTCTCTAGAGCATGAGAAGGTTGACTTCCTTCTTTCAATCACAACTTTTAGACTCCTCCATGTTGGCTGGACTTTCCTAGGAAGTGTAGATCAAAAGATCAATTTTCCATGGGCTCTTCAATGGTTATTGGCTATGATAGTGACATCATGTTTCTATCAAGACCAGAATTCTCCCAACTTTCATGTTTATACAACAGGGACACAAAATGAGTGTTGATCTCTAGAATAAGAAGTCTGGCTTCCATATGAAATTTTTCTCAATTCCAAATTTTTTAACTTTGTGCAGAATGTGATGTTGAACATTGATCACACCTAGACCTCTTCTATTTAGTGTGTTTGCATTCCTTGTTACCTTTGTCCACTGCTTAAACATGTTGTCGTGTGCCTTCAAGACATTTCCAGTGTATGGCAACCCTAAGGTATTTCTTTGACAAGATTCGTTCAGAGAAGGTTTGCCATTTCCTGCCCTGAGGCTGAGGGAATGTAATTTACCCAAAGTCATCCAGAGGGTTTCAATGGCCGAGTCATAACTTGAATCTTTGGATTTCTGGGAGAAAGACAGCATACAAATGTAACAACAAACATATAAAATAAATCCTAGTCCAACACTCAAACGTCCTATGCCACGTTGCTTCTCTTATTGTTAAAGCAGTATTTCCAAATGTTCTACTGAAGTTCTACATAGTTGCAGTGCTAGAAATTTTTGAATTGAAGGAATATTTCATGTGAAAGTAGGGAAAAGAATGCTTATTTGTGGGATGTTATATGTGTATTTCTGATAATAGCCATGCAAAATGTATCACTTATAGTACGGATATTTTGGAAAAAGGCCAAGATCTTGAGCTTTCAAAGGTGTATATAAAGTAGAAATTCCTGTATCCAGAGCTTTTGAGAATATGGGTGTGCAGATCATCTTTTGCATTTCTATATGTTGTGTAGATTGTCAAAAGCATGGGGATCTTCCTAGAGAAAAGGCTGTACATCTAGTAGTAATACCAATACTGTGACAAGGTTCTAGAGATTTGATTCAATATCCTTTATGTTTTTCACAGAGAGCTGGAAATGACAGCCCAGTCCCTCAAAGGAGTGGAGGAAGAAAAGACAGGGCTTCGGAATCTGACAGAGACATTGCAGAAGACACTGGAAGTACGTAGGTACTTGATTATGTTCTTGATGACAGCATTCAGTAATCAGTTTTCTTTAAAACATTTTAACATGCAAGTGAAACCTCAAAATATTTCAGTGTGGAGTGCTCCAGTACAGGAGGCCAGTCAGCCAGTTGCGCCTCCTTCTAGAATAATTCATTCCATCAACACCATCAAGGTGCATCTAGACGTGCCAAAGTAATCCAGAGAGCTGTACTGCAGAGCTGCTCCAGATGCAGGATGGGGTTGTTCCCAGAGCCCTCCGGTATCCAGATGCCTGGGCAGGCTGAGAGTGCATTTGTGTTGCTTCCGCTGTTTCACCAGCCAAAAGCAATTCCCTGGCAGAGCCTTCTGGTGAAGTCTCAATAGGGTGCCCAGCCATTGACCAGCAGAAGCAGCATCTCCAGCAAAGCTCTGTTGGAGAGTTGTTTCTAGGTGGCAATCTAGTGGTGGGTCTGTTTGATGTGTGGACAGTGAATCAGGCCATATCCACAACTCAAAAGTACCAAAATCACCCCCAGAACTTCCAGGAAGTTGCCATTGCACTGGATTAATGGCTGGAAGCAGCACTTCAGCGGCAAAACCAGCTGTACATCATGTGAACTCATTGCAGCAGTAGTCCATCTATTTCATTTGGCCCAAACCAATCACGATTCTCTGCTAATTGAGCACACACAGTTGATACTTGGCTTATATTAGAGTCTTTCTTTCTTTAGTTTTTCTTGCTAGTTTTTGTTTTGAGGGAAAGGTATTTATGGGACTCTTGGGGTTCTTTTGAGCCTATGGATCTCTCTCTTGCACATGTATGATATTTTGATTACATGAGAATTTGCACTTTGAGAATTAATTTGTCTTTAGTACATCTGTAGAATTAGTTTTTATATACAGCATGGGAACTGAGACCTTTAGAAGTCTTAAGAATGCAAACATTTTCCCTGTAACCATTATGTTGTTAACTCAGTTGACAAAATCTTTTTGACAGCCCTTGGTAGTGCTATACATATTGAATCCTTATTGGCAGTGCCATCTGCCACTGTGCCTCAAGAAGGTAACATTCCCAGCCCTGCCTTACCTGGCTCCTTTTCTCAATGCGTTCATGTGTGAACATGTAAGAGACATAAAAAGAAACCTCTCCACCATAATCAGCCTAAGCTTTGGGCTTATTATGAATTGCAACTTTGAAGGGTCCACGGTTGACTTTTTATCATTAGAGTCAAAGAATACTGTTCTACCCTTGAAATTCTAGAAATGTTTTCAAAGTTGAGCATTCTTTATTAGAAATTCCAAAATCACGAATACTCCAAAATTCAAAATTATTTACGTGAATTGCTTTTGGTTTCTGATGGGTTAATGTACGCAAACTTTGTTTCATGCATGAAATCATTTAAAATATTATGTATTAAAAACATCAGGCTAAGTGTATAAGATACATATGAAATATACATGAATTCCTTATTTAGACTTGGATCTCATCGCCAAGATTTCTCATTATGTACAGATATGCAAATACACATATTCCTAAAGCCGAAAAACACTTCTGATCTCAAGCATTTCTAATTAAGGGCACCCAATGTGTATTCTGTTTTGCATTTCAACATGAAAAATATTTCCTGTGAATTTTCAACTTCTTTTTGGTAAGATACATGCACATTTAACTGTTAACTTCAGACAAGTAGAGCCACAGAAGTGGAATCCAGGGATCAAATGTGGCCTACAAACAGCATTATACCCCTCTGTGGGAGCTACCCGAGAGATAAAGATTGAGCAGCTCATCTTTTTCCTCAATAAGATGGTGAAAAACTATATTTCTGATTCTGTCAAGGGCAAAGGAGCCTTGCCTGGGCAATATATTTGTTTTGAATTGTGTTTGAAAGAGTAATCAATCCAAGGATGAGGGATGGGAAGCAGAGAGAAGGAAAAGCAATGTGGCCACTGCTTAATCTGTTTGTGTGGGCTCTAAGGAACTCTCCCTGGAAAAACAGCGGACTCTTGAAATGCTGGAAGAGAAGGAAAATCAGCTGCAGCCCACGGCCAGCCCTAGTGAGCTACCTGATGCTATGGGTTGTCTGCAGAACAGCTTACACCAAATTGAAGAAAAAATGCACCAGTTGCTGGAAGAGAAGCTCTTGGCAGAGAAAAGGTGAGGCAGCTCTAGATGGGCAGAGTTGCCAAGTTATTGCAACTGGGGTTTGCTCTTTACTGTTACATTTGCTATGGATGCATGCATTAGACGAGGGGCTGTGGACATTGTTCAATAATAGCTCTATTATTGCATTTTAATGGCTAGGTTCCACCCTATAGAGTCCCAAGGTTGGCAATTTAGGATAGGGCATTTAAAATTCTCAGACTGAAGGTGTAATGCCTCACCAAACTACCAATCTCAGGATTCAATTGGATGGAACCATAGCAGTTAAAAGTAGAATATTGGTGCTATAACTGCAGTGTGAACAGGCCACAGAATGGGGCAAAATGTGGTTGACAGGTCACATACAACCTCTAGCATTGTTTTATGATTTCTAGTGTATTTTCATCATGTTTTATGAAGGGCTTGGGCCATGTTAGGGTCAAGATTGTGCAAAAATGCTTTTCCTAGACCTGAAATGTCCTGTGGGGACCAAAAATATGGCAAAAAGCCCCCTGAGCCATCTAGAGACAGTTTGGAGTGGAGGAAAGTTTTTGATTTTTTTTCGTGCAGAGGTGTGGCAGTGGGTGCAGCCTTCCACAGTGTCATTGGAGTCAAATGCTTCTCCCTATTTACCAACAGTTGCTCCTTCTTGCCCAATATAAAATTTGGGAAAGATCCCCTTTTTATCTACAATCAGTAGCGATGCTCACTGGAAGACTTTTGGTGTTCTAGCTCAAAGAAATAATATTTCTAAGCCCTGCCTGTAGAGCAGGACTTAGAAATGGTATATCATACTGGTATATCATTTTTTTACAGTTAGTAATAGGGGAAGGGGGAAATACCTAGAGGAGTGTATGGGAGCAGCTATTGCCACTTTGTTGGAGAAGTTAGAAATCGTCAGATTGCAGCTAAGGATGGACAAAATTAGTTGCAGCATTTTCTAATTTTATTTGTTAAGTTTGTCATGTCTTTTTTCTGCATAAATGTACCTTGTCTCCATGTATATTTCATATAATGTATGGATTCTGCACACATTTTTATACCTCTTTCAAAATGTTTGTGTTTTTGCATAAAATTTCTCCCAGATTGAACCCTATTATTATGCTCCATTTTTGTAGTATGCATATTATTGTGCATTCAGCTTTGTAATATCTAATATTGTTTAAAAATGTTTTAAAGCAAATTAAAATGTTTAAAAGGAATGCTTTTGAGTTGGAAAAATTAGCTGTTTACAAGAAACGTTGTCCAGGGGTCGCCCAACTATATTTACTCAGTCTTTGAGGAGGCTCTTTCCATGTCCCCGTAAAACCAACAGGACATTGAAAGTTACCTGGGGAGGTCAAGAGCTCGAACACTGTTTCCATCCTAAATATCTTGGTGTCACCTTAGATCGAACACTAACATTTAGGAAACACTGTATGAACACCAAGCACAAAGTGGATACACACAATAACATCCTGTGGAAACTTACTGGTAATGCATGGGGTGCAGACCCAAAATTAGTAAGAACATCAGCCCTGGTCTGGCAATTCCAATTGGATGGCCCCCCACGAGGGTCTTCCTCCTGGGGCAAACCAAGAATGGGAAACTTGGAAGTCCCTGAACAGACTCAGAAGCGGAGTGGGCAGATCTAAAGACAACTTGGCAAGGTGGCATTACCTGGAGGAATCCTCCACCTTGTGTGACTGTGGAGCAGAACAAACAACTCTGCATATGTATGCTTGCCCACAATGCCCTGCCTCATGTACAGAGGAGGAGTTGCTTAAAGCTACAGACAATGCAGTTGCTGTTGCCCGCTTCTGGTCTAAAACTATTTAGTTGTTTTGTGATTTCCTCTATTATTATTTTTTCATCATTTTTAAAATGTATTTGTTATGCAATGCTTTTGACACGAAATAAATAAAAGCCCTGGTCTTGCCTTACTCAACTGCTGAGTATGCCTGTCCTGTTTGGCACAAGTCTGTCCATGCAAAGCAGGTGAACATAGCATTGAATGAAACATGCAGAATAATCACAAGATGTCTTAAACCCACACCAGTTGATAAACTCTACAAGCTAGCTGGCATTGATCCCCAATGTGCGACGGGAAGTTGCTGCCAACTGTGAGAGAAATAACACTGTGAAAGCCATCCTCTGCATGGCTATTAGCCTCTTCCCAGTAGACTCAAATCAAGGAAAAGCTTAATGGGAACCACCACTCCTCTTAACGTTCCCCCAGCAACATCAAGAGTATCCCTCTGGGCAGTTAAACCAGGCAATTTCAACTGGATGGCCTCCCATGAGGGTCTGCCTTCAGGGGCAAACCAAGAATGGACAACTTGGAAGTCCCTAAACAGACTCAAAAGCAGAGTGGGAAGATCAAAAGACAACCTGGCAAAATGTCACTACTTAAAAGAATCCTCCATCTTGTGCGATTGTGGAGCAAAGCAGACAACTCCGCATAGACAACTGCACAGAGGAATAATTGTTTAAAGCTACAAACTGTTGCCCAGTTTTGGTCAAAAATTATTTAACCGCTTGTGTTCCCTCTATTTTTATCAGTTTTATACTTATTTACGCTATGCTTTTGACAATAAATAAATAAATATATAATATTGCACACATCTCTGTGTAAAATACATATCTTGGTGCCCTTAAACACAGCACATACATTTCAAGTTTTCTTGCTTTAGTAGTTTTGCATGTTCTTCCTCATTTATAACTTCTGCCTGTATCCTACTCACTGGACTCTAATGCTAAGTCACATGTGTTCTAGTTTTTAACCGTGCAATATTGCAGGGTATGTTATTACCACCTGGCAAACAAAAATTATTAGGATGAAGACTAATTCTCTTTTCCTACATTGATTTGCAGAATGAAAGAGAATGAAGAGCGTTCCCGAGCCCTGGAGGAAGAGCGGGAATTTTATTCCTCTCAGTCGCGGGCCTTGCAGAGTTCACTCTCAGAGCTGACAGCTGAGAAGCAGAAGACAGAGAGAGACCTTAAGGTGATGTTAGCAGATAATGAGGTACCAAACTGCCTTTCATATTGAGCTTGAAAAACCACCCTTGTGGACTATCACTCCTCCCCTAAGTAACTTTTCTAAATTCTGATCTCAGGCTCTCTTCTGCTACTTCCCCAAGATCTGAACATAGTCTATATTTTACATTATATAATTTATTTATAAAGAGAAGAATTTCACAATAAAAGTAATAGAACAGGAAAATAATGTCATCCGTAGAGAATCAATAATTTAGGTAAGCTTCCACATATATTGCAAATGAAGCTTATCTTTCCTCAGAGGCATCACACATTTTGCCTTGCTTTCCGGTTCCACTGTTTGTAATGAGAATTTTGGCAGACTTTAATATGTTAATTCCACTTAATTGCAATTCACTCTAATTATCCAATAATAAAACTAGGTGATTTTTTGAGATGTTTGTTTACATAATCCATTTCCCCATTGCAATGCAAATATTAAGATAAAATAAAATATAGATATATTAGGAAAACAAACAAAAATAAATCACAATAATAATAATCAGCTGATGAATAAAATAACATAGTTTTATAATATATCATGCCAAAAGCTTGGAAAAACTCAAACAATTTTAACTGACACTTAAACAGTAAAAATAGACTTGAGGCAAAGAAGTTTAGGATGGGCACTTTTACAGAAATCGTTTGTGTCTGGTAGAAAACATCAATATGCACAAAAGATAATGAGGAAAGTCCTTGTTATGTTTGTGCCTCTCTCCTTCCTCCTTAGGCAGAGGTAAAGGTGCGGATGGACCTAGAGAAACGCTTGCGAGAGGCCGAGGAAGCCCTGCAGAGTCTGGAGCAAGGCCTGAATTGTAAGCACCGGAACAAAGAAAAGGAGGAAAAAATGAAAGCAGATGTCAGCAATCTGAAAAGTAAGTGAGCAGAGGGACTAACTTTTGCCATCTTTTAGATGGACTTTTAATCTACTGAATGACAGATGCTTGTCATAGATGTGGGTGAAATGTCAGGAGGGAATGCTTCTGCAACATGGCCATACAGCAACCCACTGTTTAAATTGTGTTTTATAGTCTATTTATTATGCATATTGCAGGTTTTCAATTTTTTTATAATTTTCATTAGATATGTTGTGGTTTGTTAATTATGTTTATTTTCTATGGTTATGTAATTTTTTTGTCTGCGTATTGTTTGCTGCTTTGAGTCTCTTTTCGGGAGAAAAGCGGGATAGAAATAAGATGATGATGATGATGATGATGATGATGATGATGATAATCTTTCAAACTACTGGGAAGTAGGTTCCACAGTTGGTGCCATGACCTTGAAAGAGGAGTGAGGCTCAGTCTTCCCAAACTGGCACGTATTTGGCTACTTCCAGCTGTAGTTGTCATCGTCACCCACCAGAATGACAATTGATAGTGCTGGTAGGTGATGATGGGACTTACATTTAGTATCCCTTAAAGGCTCCTGAGGTAGAAAGCCTAGATGAACCAGTCAGTCCTGACAAACACCAGCCAGGATGGTATATACTGAGACTGAAGAGATGTTGAGCATTCCTGCAACAGTTTACCATTTGTAAAGCAGAACACAACATAGCCTAAGAGACGAGTGAGAGTGGGGAGAGTGTGTGAACATTATAACTGAAGGCAAAGCTAGCCATGATATTAAATACATCTTTGAACTTCTAACTTATATTTATTAAAGAAGCAATTTGCTGGTGCCTGGGTATACAATGATTGCTATTGTGAATGGAGTGGACGAGGAAGGGGAAATTTACTGTTTCCCTTTGCTGCTTTGTTCTTCATGAAAACAGCTCATTTGTAGTCGCAACTTGCATTGGAAGGGGAGTTCCAGTTGGCACATCCATATTTAATATTTTATCTTTTTAGAGCTCAAGTATCTATTTTGTCACATAGATTAGGTTTTTGTAATACCTGTGGAGTGATCATCCTGATGGTTTGTAGAACGACCCCTTTCTGTTGACAGTGCTTCATGGGATGATGGAGTTATCTGCCAAATTGTCTACTAGGCCAAATGTTCACCTCTCCCTCTATAGGTGCAGTGTCATAAAAGAAAATACTGTGCTTATGCGTGGAGAAACCCTTTCATTAGTTCACATATTCTAAGCATATTTTCTGTGTTGAGATGAGAAAACTGTGATCCATAAGCTCCATGCAGTCCTTGATCTCTAAATCCCTGTCTGCTTGGAATATTCCCTAATGCCATAAACACCCTCCTTGAGTTATTTTTTTTTCAGTTCCAAATGGTCAGAAACAACTCACACTCACCACAAAACAATGGATTTCCTCTCTCTATTCTCCAAACAAATGGTACGCCCATCATGTCACTTCCGGGTTTGTCTTTGATCCAGAGAAATGGCCTCTAGAAAAATGAAAATTTGCACCCAAATCTGGCTTATTTACCCACACTGCTCTTTCTAAAGCTGAATGCTGCTAAAAGCTCTGCTCTGGTTCTTATCCCTACATGCCCCCCAAAATGCCAAAATTATCTTGTGAGTGATTTAAGCAAGTAGAATATGAGACAAGAACAAAGTGTATCTTCTTCACTGCCTTTGGGAATTCCTGTCCCCAAAACCTCATAGAGGCAATTATGAAGTAACAACGACATTCTCTTAACTGAGAATAGTTTGTAAAAAGTCAATATATATTCTCCTGTTTTATCCCCCCATTTTCTTATGGATATAAGATTCTGAGGGAAATAAATTAGACATTATAACAATGCTTAAAAAGCCAATATTGTTGCCTCAAACATATCCCAGGGGCCATGTTCTGTGATATTATAGCTCAAAGTTAAATTCCCAAAACAAAGTTTGAAGATGTTTGGAATCAAAATCTCAAAATATAGAGCATTTAGAATTACAGTTTAGGCACTCAAAGAAAAGGAGGAGGCCAAATTATCAAGGGAATGCACTTATGGCAAACATAAGAGTTTCAGGTGTGAATGGATTTTCACTGCAATGATAGTAATTTGTGGATTGGAGGAATTCCCATCTGGGTGGTCAATGCCATCCTATTTCTCCTTCCCCATTACTATTCCTATGACCTGGTGTCCTCTGGATTAACCATGTCTCCTTTGGGTGCCATCTCCCTGCAGAATTCTTTGAGGAGTGCATCCGGAATGCCGAGTTGGAAGCCAAGATGCCAGTCATTATGAAGAACTCTGTGTATCTCCACAAGGCTGCCACCCGCAGGATAAAAAGCTGTCGATTTCACCGCAGGAGATCCAGCAATACATGGAATGACTGTAAGTACTCCACAAAATAAATCTTAATTTATAGGAAATTGAGCAAACGGCTCAAAGTCACTCAGTGAGTTTCATGGCTCAGTGATTGACTAGAATCTGGATTCAGTCCATGGAGTTAAACTGTGGTTTCCAAATTCCCTTCTAACACTCTAGCCCCATTACATCTGGCCTGAGAAGGCATTCTTCTGAGACTCAGGCTTCTCTCCACATAGTTATTTATCCTGAAGGTGGTGGGGGAACTAACAAGCAGTGCATGGCCTGCAGGCTTTCTATTTACTTATTTATAATCTACCCTCACACAATATCCAGAGGGCTCAAAGTGTCTTGGATCAGTAAAATACCCAATTACAACATCTCCCCAATCCCATGGGTCCCTTTTCATATCCAGGTATTTTGCATGTTTGGTATGCAAGAAGGGATTACAAAATCATGGATGATTTTTTAAAAAAATTTGGTAAATTAGTTCTTCATGTCCACAGGAGGTTGACAATGATGGGATGAAAACCAATAGTTTTGAGGGAATGATTGAAGGGATGGAATATGTTTAACCTGGAGGAGAGAAGACTTCAAGGTGATATGACAGCCACCTTCCTATGTTTGAAAGGCTGTCAAGGAGAAGAAAAAAATGTGATCTGCTGCTCCAGAGGACCCCAGTCACTGGGTTCAAATGACAAGAAAGAATGTTGTATTTAATTAATTTAATTGACAGTAAGAACTCCTTTGACAGTGGCGTATGCTGCCTCAGAGAGTGTTAGACTCTTCTTCTTTGGAGGATTTTAAAACAAGTTGGATGGTGATCTGTCAAGGAAGCTTTAGTTGCAGATATCCTGCATAGAGCTGGACTTGATGAATTCTACAATTTTATTATTTTTATGTGCCAATATAATGATAGGACCAGCCCTGGGTATAAATTCAAGTAATGTTGAAGAAGAGTGTCTAGCACATTCAGATTTCAGTAGTGAAACCCGGGTTTAGGATCAGTTCTGGTGGGTTAATATGATTGTGTCAATTGGTTTTTTGCTACACTATATTTGCACAAAAGTCTGTATATTGTGAGGCCTCAGGCACTAAGCACCATTTTTGTACAATTTCATTTCTTTGGAACATAGCATAATGACCTCTTATGTCTACTGCTCACAGTTAGCCTTGAGTGTGGTGCAGAACTCCAGCTACTATTGTGTGTTGTTTTTGTTTTCAGTGCGCCAGTCACAATCATTCATGTACTCAGAGGCTGAAAACATAGAAGATCTGAAGCAAGCTGCCAAAAAGTTGAGTGAGGACCAGCACTTCCGGGAAACCATCTATAAAATCATGATTTCACGTCAAGATTCCTCCTTGGGCAACAAAAAGTGAAGCTTTCCTTCTCCTGTCCACATAGAGAATCTAACCTCAGCTTGCAATTGTTCCACTCAGCAAAGGCCAAATGACTGTCTATGCTTGGAAGCAGAGGGGCACCCTTTCCATGCAGCAGGCAGTGAATGAATCATTTCTCACTGGGGAGGGTTGTGGTTCAGCTGCTATCTCCAAGTGAAGACGAGCTGTGTCTCCTGGCACATGTGGTTGCACTACCATCACATCAGCTAATTCTACTCCCATTTAGATCTGCTTTAGCAGGATTCTTCGAGGTTAAGGTGAATGTGAGCCACAGAGTTGGCTGTAATCACCCCTTCCCAACTCAGTACTCTCCGGATGTATTGGATAACAATTCCCACCATCCACAGAAAGAGGAGATCAGATTGAGAGAGAGACTGGTTTTAGAAAATACCCAACTTCTTATTTTAGAACAGATGCAGACATAGATTCTACTGGGTAATTAATAACTTTTTATGGCAGGTAACAAACTATACATGATGCAAGTTATATTCTTATGCTGCTTTCATCTGTACATTAAATAGACTGCTATTCAGATGATCAATAATAGATTTGGAATATGTGCAATGATTACGGAATGGCCTAAGACTACGATTTTTGGATGGCATGATTTTAATAGTGAATGCAATTTTAAATGTTTAATATGTATTAATTTTAATTCAATTTATTTTAAGCTCAATGTTTGGTATGTGTTTAAGGCATTGAATAATTGCCATATGTAAGCCACCTTGAGTCCCCTTCAGGGTAGAGAAAGGCGAGGTATAAATAGGGGAAATAAATAAATAAATAAATAAATAATAAAATTTGAGGGATAGCTAGCTGTATAAATCTAAGTTTAGTTTCAGAACCCATGTACATGTCACAAATACGTGCAATGAATGTATTTTTATACTCCCTATTTTCTCTGAGTGGTAACAACACTTTCTAAAAGCCAATCTCTCATGGAGGATTTATGGCATTAATTGTGTGTTTGCTATGAATTATGCAAACTGAGCAGAGTAGGAAGGGTACATTAAGATAGTGCTACATGTCAGAGGTTTCTTTTTTTAAACAACAGCATACATTTTGCAGTTGCCAGATGAAACATAGGATAGGGAAACTGTCCCTTTAGTGGTTGTGTAGAAGAGGGAATCTGGCAGAGGTAAGCAATCATTAGATGATGGGAGCCCATTCTCTTATTGCATCTAGCAATCCTAATGCTTTTGGAGTTTTGCCCAAGGCTCTGTCTTACTGGCTAGCAATGAAACATTCATGTTTTATTAACTACCTACATTTTAGTACTTCATTGCCCTCACCACACTTTCCCTTACTGAGAAGTTGGAGCCTCCGGTGGCGCAGTGGGTTAAACCACTGAGCTGCTGAAGTCAGTGGTTCAAATCCAGGAAGCAGGGTGAGGTCCCACTATTAGCCCCAGCTTCTGCCAACCTAGCAGTTCAAAAGCATGCAAATGTGAGTATATCAATAGGTACCACTCCAGCAGGAAGGTAATGGCGCTCCATGCAGTCATGCTGGCCACATGACCTTGGAGATGTCTACGGACAACACTAGCTCTTTGGCTTAGAAATTGAGATGAGCACCAATACCCAGAGTCAGACACGGCTAGACTTAATTTCAGGGGAAAACCTTTACCTACACTTACAGATTGGCAGGTCCTTCCAAGCATTTGGGGAGAGCAACTACCCATTAGCCAACTTGTCCAAAAATTGAGGTTATGGGCTGGTAACACAACAAAAGAAAGTAATAAAGAGAAGACCCTTCTCCCTTTCTTTTAAATGTGCAGCCATTTTCCCCAGAATAATGTGTTTACTCCAGAACCGGGTGCATGCTTTTTGCCTGCCTTGTTTCAAAACCAATGCTTGTTTGAATTAAGGTGGGGTTTCTTTTGCCACCAACCAGTCTGAGTACTGGGACAAGAGCAGCAAATACCACCCTGATGACAATATGTTCCCTGACTCTCAGAAGTTGTCCAGCCTTGGCTTTGGTATGTGATCCTCTCTTCACTTGATACAGATGTGAGTCATTTCCTAACAAGGCCTTGCCCTTTGATTAATCTGCCCCCAAGCAATATAGCAAACTAATAATGATAACGTCTAGCTAAACTGTTCAGTGTCTTTCTTGCTTTTGCTCTATTGAGGGACATATTCAGAAGTTTCCTTCTGGAAGAAAGGGAACATGAAGAACCAGAACAGAGACATAAAGTTGCAGGCCTGGATGTGATCAAATTCAAATAAGTATTGTATTAGAGCCGTACTAAATACCCTAAATGCACCACATTGTTTCTGATCTTGGAAATTAAGCAGGGTAATCTCTGGCTGGTGTGCGGACGAGAGGCCACCAATGAATGCCAGGAACTGAAGGCTACATTTCAGAAGAAGAAACTAGCAAAACCACCTCTTTGCTAAGAAAACTATGTGAAATCTATAGTATCACCATATGTTGATTGGCAGTGTGTGCTGAATGCGTATGGTCGTTTAAACTTTGAATATATTATTGTTCAGGACACACATAGCTTTGAAAAGCTCCCTTAGAAATGTACTCTTCAAGGCCTTTTTATAGACTAGCTCAGCATAATGGTCAGTGGCAAATTGCACAGCTGTTGACCTCAATATAATTTTGCACTCTCTAACCGTGGTTAGAGACAGAAATAGAACATGGCAATACAATTGTGCAGATAGTCCACGAGATGAGGAACTTTGGCAACTGAACCCAGTTACATCAGTATTTCTTTGATACCTTGTTTGCATTATCTTAGCAAAAGTAATAGAAAGTGGAAGAAATATTGGGTTAGCAGTGATTGACATGTAATTTGAGGAACATTGGCTCCCTCTAGTGGCACTCCATAACTAGAATACTGCCCTCAGTCCTTTCGAGACTGCAAATGCAGAGCCAGTATGTTGGTTTGACCAGAATCTGAATTCCCATCCAGCCATGGAATCACACTGGGTGTCCTGGGGCAAGTCACACTCTCTACTTCAGAGGGAGGTAAAGGCAAACCCCTTCTGAACAAGTCTTGTCCAGGAAACGTCACAAAAATACTTGACACACAACAACAAATGCAATAACAATGCAAATAGATTGCAGACATAAAGAATGCCTCCATGAAAACAAGTGATGCTTTGAATGTATAGGAGAATCTACTTTTTCTCTCCCATCTTAGCTTTACCCATTGAGCTGCTAGAGGTATTCTTTTCATTGTCAGTGCAAACCTTGACGCAATCATGCCATCAGTGTAGTACCATACAGTTTATTTAAAGAGTGATGTGGGTGTTCATGCAAATTAGACAGCTAAGAGAACTTTTGTTTAAAAAGCAATACCACACTGTTCTTGCTACCAATGGGGCCAGGCAACTTGAAAGGATATTGGGATTGATTTAGCTTATTACAGACTTTGACCACTTTCCAGTCTCCCTCAAATAAGTCTGGTAGTAAATTGGAGAAGCATTGAATTACAAGGTCTAATGTGAGTGAGGAAGGGGGTTCCACATGTGCTGAACATTTTATAACCCCAATAAAGCTTGTTAAAGTTTCATTGCCTGCTTCTATGGTAGGTCAATACATTTCTTAACACTTCAGTAGAACTTGGCTTTTAAAGAGTCATGCCTTTCTTGCTGCTGCAGCAGCAAAATTCACCACCTCAAGTCAAACAGCATCGTACCTAGGCCTCTCATTTTGGTACCCCAAGCAGCAAATCTCAAAATCACATCTCTTCCTCTCTGGCAGTAGTAATACAACAATGATAACAATTTGCCATAGTTTGGAGTATTTGTTGAATAAAAAACTCTGATTCAGTAGGGTGCAACTGTAGAGCATGAGAAGAAGAGGCAGCATGGAAAGCTGAGACTCCTGGGAGCTCATTCACACTTACCATCGCTTATGTCTCACTTTGTCTGAATTGTGACTTCTGTTGTAGGGACAAGAAAGCTGAAATAAAAAAAAATGTGATTCCCAAAGTAGTATTGCTTAGAACCCAGGAACAGTGTGAATTCATTCATTCATTATGCCAGTTTCCCAATCTATAAAACCTAGTAGTGAGGCTGGGCTGGCTGTGGCAAAGAATATGGTGACAATTGTGATAGTGCCTCTGCCTTGCTGGTTTGCTTTGTACACAGAGCCGGCCCTAGGTATTTTTCAAGTGTAGGCGAACAGAATTTTGCCCCCCGCCCCAATCCTGAAAAATCACTGAAACCACTGAAAAATAAAAGCGTTGGATAAGCAAAAATGTTGGATAATAAGGAGTGATTAAGGAAAAGCCTATTAAACATCAAATTACATTAAGATTTTACAAATTAAGCACCAAAACATCATGTTTTGCAACAAATCAACAGAAAAAGCAGTCTCGACTGCGCCCCCGTATGTTTTGTGCCCAAAGCGACTGCTTAATTTGCCTCATTGTTGGACTGGCTCTGTACATAATACAAATCTAAGTTCTTGATTAATAGAGTCCATGTTTTCCACGGATGCATAGTCTAAATATCTCAATTAAAATCATGGATTGAGTTCAGATGTTGTGACAAAATTGCAGTTGGACAGTTGAGAAAATGCTACAGATTGATTCCTTCTCTCCTGTTTCCTGGTTTCAGTCATTATAGTTTGCAGTTTGACCAATCATGGCTTCCTCAAAACAAAGGTTTGAACTACATTTCAAATTCTGAGTAGGAAACAAATTGTGGTTTGTGGAACCATAGTTTGCTTGATTCAGATGTTATGACTATTTGGTTACTATGAAACAGAAAGTAGAAGGGAGGAATAGGAGCCTGAAAAAGAAGTTGGTAAATGAAACAGCCATCAATATATTTCCAGTATGTAGTAGTTTGCCTGTGAGCACTAAACAAAGCCATGGTTATACTGGCAATTTTTCTTGCCCCTTCTAGTTCATAAGATGCTAGCTTACATCAGCATAGAGACCTGCCTATCTGTCTACCTGCCTGTTTTTGGGCTTTTGTGTTCTGCAATTCTTTCCCTGTTTAGATTCCAGTTGCATCCACTGATTACTTTGCAGAAAAAGACAATGTGTTACAGATAGACCTGGATTATTGTATTTTCAGTTTTAACATTTGGAGGGCTGAGATGGGACTAACTCCACTGTAATAGCTATAAAGAACAAATGTCAAATTATTAAATATCAGTTTAGCAGATGTATTTGGGACAGTGCTTTTCTAGATCTTTACTATGAAGTATTATTGACAAATAAACACACATTATTATTGGGAATACCTCCGTTGTGACTGGTGAAATATTGCTATGTGTACAATGTATTATCCTAACATGGGGCAATGAAATCAATGAATTTTTATTGCACAACTATTTCCCATTATCCCTAGGAACATAATGATGCAAACGTTTCTATTTTTGATGTAGCAATTCATTCATCTAACATTGGTTTCCAAAGGTAAATATAGCTAAATTGGAATGCTGATTATCTTCCATTATTCTGGTGAATAATCTGGTTTTTGGCACAGTACTCTTTGATTGCAAAATAACATACTCACCAGGTGTGTATGTTTGTGTTTTAAAAAGAATGATGTTTTTTTGACATGTTTTACCATGGAGATATGGATAATACTTGCACCCTTTGATTTTCTTTATTTCTACCCCATAAAACATTGGGAGTCCATCTCCCAACAGCCTTGCCCAGGAGAGAGTGTGCAATGAAGACCAGCCTCCCACATGGCCAGTGAAGTCAGAACTGGAATCCTATAGACTGTGGTTACTGGTTCTATAGACAGCGGAAACTGTTTACGGGAGTCCAGGCCTGGCAAGTCCAGCTAACCCAATATTCCTGGAAGATTAGACTCACCAGTAGAAGGCAAATGAGAGAAGCCTTATTCAATCTGCAGAAAGGACACATGTACTGCAACGGGTGCCCAAAATGTACAAGTGTGGGGATTATGGGACATGCAACCATTCTTATACAGTAGAAATTTCATCCATGAACATTATCTGTGCTCAAGTTTTCCTATCCAAGTCTCTGATTGGCTGAGAGCTGAGGCTGTCCAGCTCTGCCTCCACCCATGATTGGTCAGGAGGCAGGCTTTTGCTGGCTTGGGCTGTGAATGGAGCAAGGCTTGATGACACAGCCGGGGTTCTCCTCCCTGCTGTGTTGGGCAGACCTGAGGCCACAAATCAGCTGGCCTGGGTGGAGAGGGGCCCACAGGAAGTGCAATCCATATTTGGCAGGATTGTGCTCATAGCAGGGACCTGAAGAACAGCGCAAATGATAGGGTTACGTCCAGTTCTCCTGTGAACAATAAGTGTTGATCTTTGCTGTCTATTTTCAGACTGAACAGATAACAGGAAGGTGCTGAGATGTCTATTCAGGACCATCAGGTAAACAGAGTTCTCTTTGCACAATGTCCTGGGTGTTTCAAGGCCTGGATCTCCCATTCAAAAATAGACATGGTTTTGATCCCTAAAACTTTGGCTAGTCAAGGTGGAGATCCTATGATGTTCTCAGATCATAATCCAGTGTCTTTATCAAGAAGAGGAGGTGATCTTTTTAGGTGGAGGCTGAATGAAACCATCTTCAGAATGAAAAGTTGCTGACAAATGTAAAAAAAAATTGAAGGAGTGTTTTGAGGATATTTTGGATAAAGGCATATATATTAGAATGGTGAGGATTGTGAGCAAAGCATTTATGAGATGATGTTTTATATAACACAATCTTAGAAATTTGGATTTATGAATTAAAGGAATGTTATAAAGAGTAGAAGTAGAATAGTTCCAGTAATTTTGCAGCTAGGGGTAAAAAAATGAAGTAAATTAAAAAAATAATAAATCTAATTCATGTAGGTGTGCTTTAGGCTAGCGTGATTGTTAGATGTAGAACTTTGGTTGGTTTCATATATTATTTTGTATTGTTGTTTTTTCTGTTTTTTTCTTCATTTCTGCATAAAATTAATAAAAATCTTAAATGCTAACCAGGGCCAGATTTGGTAAGTACATGGATGGGAGATGACCAGAGTATACCAGCTGCTGCAGCAACACAGGAAGAAATTGGCAAGACCACATTGCTTATTTCTTGCCTATGTAAATCCTATGAAATTCATAGGTTCACCATAAGGTAACAGGCAACTTGAAAGCACAAAGACACACATTGACCACAACTCCCAAAGCTTGGTCAATGCTGGCTGAGGGATTCTGGAACTTGTAATCTGAACATGGAATGTTTCCAATAAATCCAAGCTGCAAAGTCATTAAATCTGCTGCAAATAATTGGCATTTTCTATATTGGTTGGTTCTGATTCTGTCCCCAGTTGCTTTTCCAGCTGCTGATTTTGGTTTACACAAACCCCAACTCAGGAATGTTTATAGCATCAACATTCAAAACCAGGAGGAGTCACTTCAGCTGCCTAAGTCACTGGTACAAAAGAACCAGTGGAGAAGGAAAAAAAACTGCCCTCAGGTCCCTGAATCAATACTGAAGCAATTAAGAATAATGAAGCATGTTCCTATTGTGTTTCCTCAAGAGTCTTCTTAGCTGTGTAGTTGCCACAGGGAGGAGAAGCTTTGTGTGTGCCTGCAAAGGCGAATGGAGAGAAGTCCGGTGAACGCTTGACAAAACCAGGAGTTGATGAGGCAGTTCAAAGTATCTTTGAAACCTGTCAACTCGAAACATCTCTGCTGGGAGCAAGTAGGGTCACTTCTACAAGGCTTTTACCAAACCCTTTCAGGGACCAACGTTTGAGATTTTCATGATGCTGAGATGCGACAGCATGTCAAATTAAAAGCTAGTGGCTTGTGGTATTATTATATCCCTGGAACACACAAGTGACAATTTGGCTGCCATGCTCTCTGCCCAAAGGACGGTTGGGTCACAAAGCAAACAAATACAGTAAACATTGTATTATATCTCATTATTTCCTGATCTTATAAAAATTATTCTTTTTGGACAGGAGTTGCAGATTACCTCAGCCATCTACAGCCAGTGGTCATGCTGACTAGAAGGTTGTCAAAATGATATTCCCAAAAAGTTTTTTTCCCTAGGTTTTACTCCTTCATATGTCAGTTCACCTAATCATATAAGAGACTTATGTGGCCGGTCATCCTTGTGAATGCTCAGTGCATGAATCTGACCAAGTCAGTTCACAAAACATGTACGATTTCTTGACAAGCAACACTTGCTGAAATTCCCTCTTTTTCACAACTATTAAAGGAATAGGGGCCTTCTTTCTGGTCTTCGCTTGGCAACCCTCTCCTGTGATGAACTAAAGAGGCTTTTCTCCAGAACTGGCCCACCATGAGGCAAATTTTCAAGTCTATCAAAGGGCAGCAGTGTCAATTAATGAGTTTTGGATCATTATTTTTTACAACCCAGGGTACATGAAATTTAGATTTTCTGTCATGAAACCAAAATGTTCTTTGTCCACCCTGATCTAATTGTGGGGATGGACCCCCTGATCACTTTTTTGCTTTATTTATCGGAGTATTTTAAAAATCTTATAAAATACATTAATTTAAAGCTCTGCATGTGATATCTTTAGGCAGCGAGGGATTGCACCATCTTGGATGGGGGATTTTGGAAGTTGTAGTAAAATAAATTACTTTCCCAAGCACTGATGGATCAGAGGAATAAAACAAAATCCATAAAATAATACTTTTATTGTTGAATCAAAATGCGAAAAACAACATCATGCAAGCTTTTGAAACTCCACTGACTTTTTCATCAGAAAAAAAGATAAATACATTCAGAATTTAGAAAAGTTACTTTTTGGACCACAAAAGGGCATGATTGGTAAGGATAAGTTCTATATGCTGGAACTTTCTCCTACATTAGCTAGACTGGCTCCCTCTCTGCTTTTCTTCCACTGACTGGCAAGCAAAGATCTTTTTACTTCGACAAAAGTGTGACTATTGATGGGTTGCTTAATTGGGAGGGGTATACTATCCTTTCATTTTCATTGTTACATTTGAAATGCATTTAACATGTTTCAAAATAGTGTATTTTTACTAGGGAAGTTTATTGTTTTGTTATGAGGCTTTTTAAAAGCTACATTTTGTTTTTATCAGTGTTGTGAGCTGCCTTAGATCCCACGTTGAGAGAAAGGCACGATATCTATCTATCTATCTATCTATCTATCTATCTATCTATCTATCTATCTATCTATCTATCTATCTAGATACAATTCCCCTGCTATCTGTGGATCCTGGGCACTGCTCTAGTTCTGTGTAAGTGCCCAAGCAAATATGTATAGGGGCAGAATGCAAACATACTGTGAGTACCACCTTCACCCGCACGTAACTTTTGTGTGGTTCTGACAGTGCATGGCAGTTTCCTAGGCTGCATTCTCTCTGCAGGTCTATACGTGTTCCCATTCTGTCTTTTGAGACCTATCAGTTGAACTCTTCACTAGTCAGCTGTGACTTAATTCACTTTATGTAACAAATTATTTTAGATTTCACTTTGGAAGGACAGAACATTCTGAGTGGCTTCAGACAGGAGCAGTGAAAACTCCTTCAAGAACCTCAGGAGTGATTTATCTTTTTCTACAAACAGAGCCATTGGTGGAAGATAAAACTGAATTGTGCATTGGAAAGACCACCTGGACTCATTTCCGATTGCCAAACTTTAGTCAGTGAGTGCCATCAGTGACAAATGCTTATCAGGTTTTATTCAATGGTTCTGCACTGTATTACATTACACCGAAGCTCAGAAAAGTTACTTTTAAAACTACAACTTTTGTGTTAATACAGGTTGAGGATCCCTTATCCAAAATGCTTGGGCTCAGAAGTGTTTTGGGTTTCAAATTTTGAAATACCTTGATTTGCATGTGTGCACATGCACACACATACATACAATGAGATATCTTGGAGATGGTACCCAAGTCTAAACATAATATTCATGTATGTTTCATATACATCTTATATACACACCTGAAGGTGAGTTTATACACAATATTTTAATAATTTTGTGCACAAAACAGAGATTGTATACAATGAACCATCAGAAACCAGTGGTGTCACTATCTCAGCCACCCATTTGGACAATTACGAATTTTAGAGTATTTTGGATTTCAGAATTCCAGATAAAGGATGCCTAATCTATAATTTTAAAAGATAAGAACCAGCATAATGCTAAATTGAGCATTGGACTACAACTCTGGACATTTTGGTTTGACTCATGGGGTGGTTTTGGGCAAGTTGCAAACTCTCAGCCCTGAGAAAATCCCTTGATATGTTTGCCTTAGGGAGTTGGAAACAACTTGAAGGCATATGACAAAACAACCAATACAAAAGGATAAAAGCATATGACATCCCATTGAAGGATCTTCCACATTAAAACTTGGGCAGGCTTGTATATGGAGATACCGTATTTTACACATGCTGGATCCATTATACACTGTAGATCTAAGTCTGGGTTTTAAATGTCACAGCAAGTACTTTGGGTTCTACCTGGAAAAGGAATGATGGCCACTGAAGCTGTCGCAGTAAGGGAGTTTTCTGTAATCAGTCAGACTCAGCAGACTGGCTGTAATATTCTGGATTCAGTTATCTTCCCAAATAGTTTCAAAGGGCAGCCTCATGCAGGGCCTGTTAAAATAATCAAAATGGGATGTTACTAGAACTAGATCAGACCCATCCAGGAATGGGTGCAGGTGGCACATCAGTTTTAACAATGCCAACTTACTCCTAGCCACCACCAAAAGCTGAACATCCAGGCTCTGATCTGAGACCAGGATGAATGGTTTGTACACGGTATCAGGGAAGGATAAAAAGGTCTTGTGTTGGTGAAAACAGCAGCTTGATGCAAAGCTGTTTTTTTTAATGTTTCATTAGCAGAAATCCTTTCAAAGGCTTATATAATGAACTTACC
This sequence comes from Anolis carolinensis, assembly GCF_035594765.1. Taxonomy (NCBI): domain Eukaryota; kingdom Metazoa; phylum Chordata; class Lepidosauria; order Squamata; family Anolidae; genus Anolis; species Anolis carolinensis. Next base: position 307,530,188 of record NC_085841.1, read on the forward strand.
AGCAAACTGGAAAGCTGCAAACATTCAAAGTATCTTTGAATTTCAATCCTGGGTTACCAGAAATATCTTGAACCTGAATGGAAAGAGAACTTCAAAAGGCCTGCTAGAGGCGGTGGCAGCCTATTATGAAGCCAGCTTCTCCTGCCCTTGACCTTTTTTTCATCAGAACAGCCTTTTAATGCAGCTTGGGAAGTACAAGGCATCCCAATCTTTCACAGAGCCCCAAAATATTAACTTCCTTTCAGCTTTCCATATTTCTCCTCAAAATAATCAACATAAAGGAATGTAAAAGCATTAAAAGAAACATTATTGTCAGCATTTACTTTAATGTTTATTCTCACAATTAGGTTTTAATTGTGTTTCATTTGATTTTAGTGTAAGTCACTTTGAGTGTCTTTTGTAGAGAGAGAAAGTGGGGTTTAAATAAACATCAACATAAACATAAACATAAACATAATAATAATAATAATAATAATAATAATAATAATAATAATTGATTGAAGTCAAAAATCAGAAACTCATCAAAACACAACAGACAAAAAACCAGTACAAGAAAACTGCACTACAAACTAGAGCTGACAGCTGGCACAACAAAACACTGCACGGAAAGTTCCTTAACAAAATTGAAGGAAAAGCTGATAAGGAGAAGACCTGGCTCTGGCTCACAAATGGGACCCTGAAGAAGGAGACAGAAGGCCTGATCCTTGCAGCCCAGGAGCAAGCCATCAGAACAAATGCAATTAAGGCCAAGATCGAAAAATCAGCTGATGACCCAAAATGCAGACTGTGCAAGGAAGCTGACGAAACCATTGATCATATCCTCAGCTGCTGTAAGAAAATTGCACAGACAGACTACAAACAGAGGCACAACTGTGTGGCCCAAATGATCCATTATGCCTCAAGTACCACCTGCCAGCAGCAAAGAACTGGTGGGATCACAAACCAGCAAAGGTCATGGAAAATGAACACGCAAAGATACTGTGGGACTTCTGAATCCAGACTGACAAAGTTCTGGAACACAACACACCAGACAGTTGTGGAAAAGAACAAGGTTTGGATAATTGATGTTGCCATCCCAGGTGACAGTCGCATTGATGAAAAACAACAGGAAAAACTCAGCCGCTATCAGGACCTCAAGATTGAGCTTCAAAGACTCTGGCAGAAACCAGTGCAGGTGGTCCCGGTGGTGATGGGCATACTGGGTGCCGTGCCAAAAGATCTCAGCCGGCATTTGGAAACAATAGACATTGACAAAATTACAATCTGCCAACTGCAAAAGGCAACCCTGCTGGGATCTGCACGCATCATCCGAAAATACATCACACAGTCCTAGACACTTGGGAAGTGTTCGACTTGTGGTTTTGTGAAACGAAATCCAGCATATCTATCTTGTCTGCTGTGTCATACAACGTCGTTGTGTCAATAATAATAATAATAATAATAATAATAATAATAATAATAATAATAATAATACAGTAGTGGAAAGGTAGTGGAAAATGAGCACACAAAAATATGGTAGGACTTTTGAATCCAGACTGACAAAGTTTTTGAACACAAAGCACCAGACCTCACGGTTGTGGAAAAGAAAAAGATTTGGATTATTGATGTCGCCATTCCAGGTGACAGTTGAATTGACAAAAAACAACCGGAAAAACTCAGCCGTTATCAGGACCTCAAGATTGAACTGCAAAGGCACTGGCGTAAATCAGTACAGGTGGTCCCGGTGGTAATTGGCACACTGGGTGTCATGCCAAAAAGATCTCAGCCGGCATTTGGAAACAATAAACATTGACAAAATTACAATCTGTCAACTGCAAAAGGCCACCTTACTGGGATCTGCACTCATCATCCGAAAATACATCACACAGTCCTCGTATTTTGTGATACGAAATCCAGCGTATATGTCCCGTTTGCTGTGTCTTACTATGTCTTTGTGTCAATAATAATAATAATAATAATAATAATAATAATAGTAATAATAATAATAATAATAATAATAATAATAATAATAATCTAGTTAAACTGTATCTCTTTTGATGCCAACAAGTAAGAATATAGCATTCCCTTACCTTTCATTCTTTTGCCAGCTATCTGAAAACAAAGAAAGCCAAACTAGATTAGACCAAAGATCTGCCTGGTCTAGATCAGTTAGTCAACCAATTGCCTATGGCACAAGCCATAGCGAAATTATGTTCAACCTTCCATCTCATACTTCTAAGCACTTTATATATAAAAGCATCCTGCCTCTGAATTATTTTATAGGTAAAAGTAACATTAAGTCCCCTTAATTTCACCTTACATTAAGTCTAATCATGTCAAACTCCATTTCTAAACCAAAGAGCCGGCGTTGTCTGTAGGTCATGTGGCTGGCATGACTGCATGTTACCTTCCCGCTGGATCAGTACCTATTGATCTACTCACATATGGATCCCTAGGCCTCTAGAGATACTGAGAGATCTCAAGTTTAAAAATTTAAAATGTTAAAACTAGGAGGGGGGAGTCCTTTTTTGGGATCTCAAAAATGGATTTGTGGCTACAAGTAATGTTCCAAGTGTACTTTATGTGATTGGAAACCATTCATCTTTACTCCTCAAGCATTGTTCTGGTTTTAGAAATTAAATCTTATACTGTCTTTAATAATGGTAGACTTGCACTTAACACAAGGCTTGTGCTTGTGTGACCAAAATTGTGTGACTGGTAAAAGATGAGGGATAAATTAAGCACACCACACCTGCACTGTATTGCAGAGACCATGAATTTACACCATAACCTTGTTTATTTGTTTGATAATCTGGTCCTGCTGATGGTGAAAAATAAGACTTAAAGATTCAATTGTATGTTGATCTGTTTCAGTAGGCCTAACTGACTCTATTTTGACAATAGTTGACATCTCACTATGGCCTGTATAGTTTGCTGACTTCTGTAATTTCAGCTATGCTAGAAATGCTGTAACTGCAATATTATGTGACCAGGGTCAACAACCAGTATCTAAAGACATACAATACCAGGCCATGGAAACATCTGTATTAACAAACAAATAAATCTTGACATATTCTGTACTGGTCACAAAAAAGTGATTCTCACCCTGTGCATGCTTCTTGAGTGATAAAACTCCCCTCAAAGCCTCTCTTTTGATATAACTGCCTGTATTAACCAAAGGAAGTGACAAGAAGGCAAAAGGTATTATAATAAAATAGAACATATAAGCTAGAAGAGGGCCACCTGAGTTAACTGAGGTGAAACTATGTTTGCATTTTGAAATTAGTTTGAAGAAACTGAAATAAGAAAAAGGGGTGAAGTGGGGAACATTTTAAAAGCAACCATAACGTGGGAAGGACAAGACAGAGGGTTACTCAGGACTATTCCTGCCAAATCAGGAAATGTGGAAAGTATGGAGTATTTTAGAATTTGTCTTCTGGACAATATAAATACTTGTGGATGGATGACCTGAATAACAGGGATTGTGAGCCCCTGGCAGTAATCTAAAGGACTTTTAGAAACAGGTTGGCATTTTGTCTATACCTCCAGTTGAAGGACACAACACATTGTCCTTATGATGGAAGAGAAAACAAGAGAATGAGCTGTTTTATCTCTTATCTTAGCCAACAGTGGCTAATGGGATGAAGTCATCATGTGTTCTTGCCCATCATGAACTCCCTTCTCTTTCAGGATCACACCATGTTTCCCTACATTCTCTACAGAAACTAGTTTTCTTAACGTCTGACTATGATTGGCTTCCCCTTTTAACTGTATGACAAACTCCAGCAACAGAAGTTGGATGGCCATTAGTTGGGAGTGCTTTGATGGTATGTTCCTGAATGGCAGAATGGGTTTGGTCTGAATGGTCCTTGTGGTCTCTCCTGCCTACAAAGGGTCCCATGGTCTCACACAAGACAGAAACAAGAACCACTTCTCAAAGTGAGTTGCTTTGTTGCTGCCAATGGAGAATGAAAAATTTATTGCATTTCTTTCATTGCTTTAGTTTATAATCATTCATGGTCATGGGAGTGTGGTCTGGCCTCACAGTCGGCTTAACAAACAAGCCAGCCAAAGTGACCCAAACATTACCCTTCTTAATTTTTTTAAAAATAATTTTTCTTGATGAAGCAAATCAACTTTGAAATCTAATTTTGCACCTCTAGGTGGCCTTCTAAAAGTATCACTGCAATGTCTTTTCCTATAGAAAAATAATAGGGTGTTTAAAAATTATTATTCGTTTTTTTCTGAGTACATTCTGTTATAATTTACATGAGAAATGATTTTAACAATGGTTTTTCTTTCCTGGTGTATCAATTATTGTTCTGCCAGACAGATGTATTTTCCCCTCAGATTTTTGAGCCTGCTTTAACAAATCCCTCCTGCCTGTGCTTCAGCTGACAGCTTAGCAGGATGCTTTCATCAATTCACAGGCCTACGTGGCATCTCCAGGGAAGCCCCTTCTGTGTGAGTCTTTCATTTATTTTTCCATGCATTACTGTCTGGCATGCTGAGTGGATCTCTTCGGTGACCTGCAGCTCAGCTTGCAGAGTATCACATATTTTCTCTTGCATTGATCCCGGCATAGATTGTCCTCTGTTACTATTCCCATCCTTTCTTTCTAGTTGTGACTGAAACCCAAGCTGGTGAAATCAAACCAAAAGGCCACCACACTGTAGAGCTACAAGCAAGTTCAGTTTATCAATGAAAAGAAATAGTTACTTGGCAGCATTGCATTCTTGATGGAACAGCTTGGGAGTGCTGTTGTATTCATGGATGTGTTGGTTTCAGATCTGGCATCTGTTTGGACACTGTGTGAACAAAACACTGCATTAAATGGGGTTTTGGCCTGATGAATGGCTCTTCTTATGTTCTTCCAACTGAACAGCCAATGTAGTGTGATGGCAAATTGGTCAGATAAGGAACAGCTTCAGAATCACATTCTGGCACCAACTTCACATCATGATCTTGGACCAATCACTACTTTTTCATGGCTGTGCCTACGTATTTGCACTCCTTTCCAAAGAAGAAACATTTCACTTCCATATTATTGATTTTCCTGAAGTTGGGAAAGGCTTTTCTTTTCTTTTTTACAAATAATTATTTAATGAACTTTAACTAGGAGAGTTGGGGCGGGAGTAAAGGAAAAAGAAATATTTGGGGATAGTAGATTTGTTGTTGGTTAGTTGCATCTTTGCAAAAATCGAATGTCACAAGGAGAAAACAAAGAGGGTGGGGATTGCTGAGATATGGGGAATTTTTTTTTACAAAGTTACCATTATTACAACTAAGTCTCCATCTCTATTTTTTTAACACAAATTTCATAAATATTGAAGATTCTAACAATTTTAATGTTAAGTCCATTGGCTGTTTCTTCTTATGTCTTCTTACTTTGTCTCCTGGTTTTCAGATATTCTTTTCCAGTTCTTCTTCAGTGAAAATTTATCTTAATTTTTCATAACAGATTGTTTCACATTAAATCTTTTCTTAAATTTATTATTATTATTATTATTATTATTATTATTATTATTATTATTATTATTATTATCCATGAAGAAATTTCTAGTCATTTAAATTGTTTGTAGGTTAGTATTTATGTTATGTTATCATTATCATTATCATGCTTTTTCTCTTTTTGTATTACCTCAAATCTATATACTGTAATTCTAAATAACAAATCCATTTTATAGCCCATCTCAATCTTATTAGTTTGTTGTTTCACAAAATTTCTTGACTTTTGCATGGGTGCTTAGTACGAAACACAAGTATATACATACAACACTAATAGTAATAATATTTTCTGCCTAGAACCCTTGGATTCTCATTTTCCTGGTGTGTGTGTGTGTGTGTGTGTGTGTGTGTGTGTGATTTGAAGCCAAACTTTCAATTCCTCAAATATTGGAGCCCAATTTAATTTGTTTAATCTGGCCATTTCAAAAACTCTTCTGATTTAACCTCAGTTTGGAAATTTCACAAAATTTCTTGACTTCTGCCATAGAGTTGTGCTAGCAGACCTAGAGATTCCTAGAGAAAACACTTCAGTAAGAATTTGTAGGTCCTCCAGTGTGATTCTATGATCAAACTTTGGCACTGGTACTGGAAGACCCAGGGATTCCTAGAGAAGTTGTACTCTGAAGTTTAAAAAAACAAACCCAAATTCACAATTTTCCCACGTTTGCAATGGCCCTGCACTCCTAACCCTAGTGAATATGGAGGGCTGACTGAACTGTTTAATAAATACCTACAAATCATAATGTTTCTACATCTTGCCACAGGGAATTACAACCATGGCAATGCCAAAGAAAAATTGCAGATGCTAACCTCCCAGATAAGGAAAGATCCTTACATCTGCACTGGTTAAACTGTGCAGAAGACCAATTCTACTCTGGTATATGTTTTAAAAAGAGTTTGAGGATTCAAGCCTGCAAAATGAGCAGCTTTTGAAAATGTTGCTTTTACACAGCCAAACCACAAACAAAAGGCCTTGTTTCTGTTCACAAAACTGCTTCGTTCTTTCAAATTATTCAGTCAAAAAACACACACACGAAGGGTGTTGCTGACATCTCTCAGTCTGAGTTGGGCTAAAATGCAAGGCAGCAGAATTTCAATAGGATATTAAGAGGTGGGACAAAGGTGTGTGAATATAGCTTGAAAGAAAGGATAACTTTCAGGTTACCATAGCAATAATACCAAAGAGGACAGTTAGGCCCTAACATAAAGGCATCAAGCTTTGAAAAAGCAGGCCATGAAGGCTGGGATTTGTTTGGGGGAGAGTCTGTTATCCTATTAGGGCTACAGTCCCAACTATTTCTGTTTCTGTTGTTGTGTGCTGTCAAATACTTTCTGAGTTATGGCAACCCTTAAGTGAACTTACCGTGGTTTATTTGAGGCTAAGAGTGTGTGACTTTCCCAAGGTCACCCAGTGGGGTTTCACAGCTGAGCGGAGATTCGAACCCAGCTCTCTGGAGTCAGAGTGCAATATTCAAAATGCTACACCACTCCTGCCTGGAATTAAATTACAAAGGTTGGCAGTTCAAATCCGTGGGACGGGGTGAGCTCCCGCTGTTAGTGCCAGTTTCTGCCAACTTAGCAGTTCAGAAACGTGCAAATGTGACCTCAGCGGGAAGCTGTCATGCCAGCCACATGACCTAGGACGTGTCTACGGACAACGCAGGCTCTTTGGCTTAAAAATGGAGATGAGCACCAACCCCCAGAGCCGGAGATGTACACCACCCGTCAGAGTCGGAAGGGGAAGCCTTTACTTTTATCTGTGTTTCGTTGTTTCTAGGCATTGAATGTTTGACTTTGTGTTTTTGAATGCTGGAATCTGCCTTGAGTCCCCTCGGGGAGATAGGCTGGAATACAAATACAAATAAAGTATTATTATTATTATTATTATTGTTATATCAAATAGCGATGTACTTTCCACAGAAACATGGTTATAAAAAGGCTGCATGACATTTATCAAGAGCCTTTCTAGGGAAATAGCAAATGACATAAATAATACAGGGCACACTAAGCAATGCTGGGGTTAGGCTGAGAGAGAGAGAAAACGGAGCCATGTGTTCATGTTTAGTACTTAGTCAGAATATCTGGAAGCAACTCAGGCCATCTGCTCTTGAAAGACCCTGTGAGACCCCAGGGAGAATAAAGTGATCCATGTCCTCAGCTGCAAGGCAGAAGGTGAGCATCTGCCATGTATACTGTCCTTGTCATTCATCCCTCCTCACCCCAGGGCTACTGTAACCAGGGCTTCTACTTATGTACAGAGGAAAGAAGTTGCTCAGCAGCATAAAAATGTCCATATATTTATTTTACATATCAATACAAATGAAGTTGAGTATTCCTTATAAGGTAATTTAAATTACTCCAAAATTTAAAATTGCCCAACATGGGTACTTTTTAAAAATTGTGTCAGAAGAAACTTGAGAACATACTGCAAGTTGCTTCTGGTGTGAGAGAATTGGCCATCTACAGAGACATTGCCCAGGGGATGCCCGGATGTGTTAGCTCAGAGGCCTCTTTCATGTCCCTGCAAGCTAGAACTGACAAATGGGAGCTCATCCCTTCTCACGGATTCAAACTGGCAACCTTCAGGTCAGCAATCCAACCTTCAAGTCAGCAGTTAGGCGGCACAAGGGTTTAACTCATTGTGCCACCGTGGTTCCTAACATGGGTACTTCACATACTGACACTTTTGCTTTTTGATAGTTCAATGGATATAAAAGTTGTCTCCTGCATTAAATTATTTAAAAATTGAGTATAAAATTACCCCTAGGGCTAGTATATGTATAAGGTGTATAGAAAATGTAAATGAATATCATGTTTAGACTTGGGTCCCATCTCTAAAATATATCATTGTATTTATGCAAGTGTATCAAATTTTGGAAAAATTCAAAATACAGAAGACTTGTGGTAGCAAACATTTGGGGTAAGGGATACTTAACCCGTACCACAATTTACAAAGCAATTTGATGAATTTCATTATAATGGAAAAGGCCATAGCCAGAGGTCTGTTGCACTGCAAAATGATTCAATTTTAACTGTCATGGCAACATCTTCTGGAATCCTGAGATTTCGTGTTTAGGAGCACCCAAAAACTAGTACTTCACCAAACTACAAAATGAAAATCAAATCAAAAATCTTTATTACGGTCATAGACCAGCGTTGGAATTCCGTAAGATGCAGATGTTACTGCTAAAATAAACTCAATAAAACTATCATTGTGCAGACTTGTGTCTTCTCCACTCCAAGTGCTAAGTGTTGATGAGAACCTTGAAGGCCATTTGTCTCATTTCTTACTTTAGATTAAACAGTCCCTTCAAACAAACGTCACCTACAAATAGAAAACAGCAGTCTGGCACGGCTTGAAATAGAGTACAATTGGCCTCATGGCCAGTGGCCACCCTAGAATTGATTCTAAATATAATAGAAACCATGGTTTCTTTTCTCTTTTTAGCAAAAGAGCTGCTGTTGCTGAAAAAAGAATTAGTCATACCTTTCCTCTGCAGAATAAAGCCAAATTTGTAGAAGAAACCACAGCGTGCAAGTTCTCATCTACTGGAATACTAGACATGAATAATGAACACTCTGCCTTTTCTTTAAACCCATCTTTGGGCTAACTCAAAATCTGCCTTAAATAATGGATAATCTTTCAATCCTACAGACAGATGATAAAGATTCCCTAGAGACCTGCAGCTTAACCCTGGGCTGATTAATTCAATCAATAAGTGAAATGCAGTCTCCTCTTCTACTCTCAGCATTTACCTCTCCACTTGAGAGTGTGACTTAGAGTGCCCTTGACTTCCAGCAGTCTTCTTGCCCATAGTATCTATTGTATTAAGCTCTTTGGTGCAATTTTGCCTTCTGCATATAATGATTTCCTCTTTTCCTTCTACTCGCCATCCTTTCATAGTGAAATGCCTGTCTCCCTTCCTATCTGTGGCACCAGTTTTCACTTAATTGTATTTAAGACTCCTTCATTTTCATGAATGATCAGCCAGCAAGATCCTGATAACTGCTGCTGGACGAAGAACTGGTTTTATTTGTGATCATTCCAGAATAGGCTGTTTGTGTATCCTATTATCATAGACCCCTGGAGAGCAAAGGGAAAAACAGAGTAGTCATTAGCTGGGAAATATTCAGCACTTGACTCTTTGGATGAGCGGTGTACTCATTTGAAATGCAGGTCCTTCTTATAGTTATTTACCATCAAGTTAACATCAGCTTATGGCAACTCCATGAGTAAGAGATTCCCAAAAGTTCAAATCATCAAATGCCTTCTTCAGGCCTTGCAAGCTTAGGGCTGTGGCTTCTTTGATCAAGTAAATCTACCTGTAATGTTGTCTCACTCTTTTCCTACTACTCTGCCAAACATCATCATCTTTTTCAGTGAGTCATGTTGTCACAAGATAGGAATTTCACTTCAACTGCCATCGTTCTAGCCTATAGATTCCTGGGGTTTGTAGTTGGGTGCGCACTAGAGCTCTCTAGCTCAGCATTCTAAATGCCTCATCCCTATATCTCCCTAAACAGCCAAGGATTTCATAGGATGGAACCACAGCAGTTAAAAGTGGAATAATAGTGCTAAAATTCTGTAGTATGAATAGACTCCCAGCTTGAACATCTGAAAATAAAAGTGGCTGATTTGTAATGGTTTAAAATAATTATTGTAATGTGAAGATAACTGATTTTCGTGTTTATGTGTATTTATGGTTTATTTTATGTTCTGGCATTGAATGTTTGCTGTATATATGTTGTGCTCTTCTCTGAGTCCTCTTTGGGATGAGAAGGGCGGAATATAAATGTTTTAAATAATAAATAAATTTGCTCCATATAAAATAAAAAATATTTCTTCTAAAATCCCCAACATCATTTTGCTTGCATGGGGAATCACTGCATTAGTTCTATGTTTACTATAGTCACTGGTGTTCTCTTTGGGATTGGAAAGCATATTGGAGCCCCATCTACACGGCCATATAACAGTTTCGGAATGCAGTTTTGCTGCATTGAACTGCATTATATGAAAGTGTAGACTCATATGATCCAGTTCAGTGCAGTTGAACAGCTCCCGGGGCTGTGGCGCAGACGGGAGAGCAAGCCAGTGCAATTAACTGCAATGGATCACTGACCAGGAGGTCATAAGTTCGAGGCCCGCTCGGAGCTATGTTGTTGTTTGTCTTTGTCCTATGTTAAAAGGCATTGAATGTTTGCCTAATATGTGTAATGTGATCCGCCCTGAGTCCCCTTCGGGGTGAGAAGGGCGGAATATAAATGCTGTAAATAATGTAAATAAATTCTGAAACTGCATTATATAGCAGTGGCAGTGCAGATGGGGCCTGGGAGTTTTCAGTCTGTTGATAAATTTTAATTAGAATTTTGGCTGTTTTAAGCCGCAGAGACAAAATTCTAATTAAAATTTAATTATAATTTTTTTCTCTGTAACTTAAAACAGCTCTATATGGATGCCATCTGTATTTGATGATTTTAGATATGAAATGTTTTCAGTGTCTCATTTTCTGCCATTCTAGAAATGTGAAGACTGGGAAAAAAAACTTCATGGAGGGAATCGCAAGCTCCAAGTTTGTGAGATGTGACATGAGCTGCATTCCACACATTCTGTCATATCAATTATGATTTCTGTGTGTGAGGCTCACATTCTGTGTGTGAGGCTCACATGCTGCTGGTGGTGGTGTGCTGTGATTGTGATCCTGCAGAGCTATACCATATTATACTAGCATAAAAGTGAAGCCGCTGTGGATTCTTATGTTATGAAAATGAGCAAAGTGAGTGTGGTAGATCTGAGGAGATAAAAGGAAAGAGCTGGGGGGAAAGGCTGGTATTTAAAACTAATCTAGGGAAACAGCTCAGGTGATAACTTATTGCTTACTTTGTAATAAGGACGTTTGAGGAGTAGTTGCTGATGCAAGACAGTTTTTAATCCTTCGGTTTAAATGATGAGGGATTTTATTTACTGTATGCATGTTTGCATCAGGCTCAGGATCATGAAATCTGACACAAATGGGCTGGGGGGAGTCAACTGTAGATTTAATACCTTGGCAGGGAACATCTGGATCATGAAGCATCTCAGTCCAGCCTGGACACAACTTCTCTTGTCCTGCTGGTGACAAAGGAAAAGAGAGGCTTCTTTACATTTGCCAGCTCATTTGGGTTGTTTCCTCAGTGCACAGTCAGGAAAAAGCAGTGAGCTATGTCTGCTTTAGACAGTATGGGAGAGGATGTGTAGCATGCATGCTTCTCCCCACAACTGTGCCAGCAGTTCAGTTGTCATTCCTTCAAAGATAGATATTGGAAAGTAGTTACTGTGTGCCTTGCATTCTCCTAGCCTAACAGGGTTATTACAAAATGATAGAGCCCATGGATGGGCAGGCTATAGCCTTACAGAAGCTGCTAGTCTGTGGTTCCTGTCCATTCATAAATCTGTGATATAGAACCTCCCCAATGTCTTAATTGCTTGCAAATGCCCATGTTACCCTTTGCCCTTCCCAAAATCTTATTTTGGACACGTGATCTCTCCTTTGAGCTGGGCTCACTAATTCACTAATAACCACTGGCACTATTAAAAGCTTTGTTCCCTGTGTGGCATTAGCCCTCCGAAGCCCTTGATACCAACTACACTTGGCAGTCAAAAATAGTGCTGGAGATAGTATGCCTATGCATGTGCAAAGGGGCGTGTGTCTCCACGTATCACGTCAGTGGAGGTCACTGAAGTCAAAGGAGGTTGCATCCTTCCTCTCTACATATCTCTACTGACTGACTTCTTGAGGGGTTTCCAGAGGCAACGATAAAGCCAAAGTCCATAAGAGGTAAAATCCTCTTCCAATCTGATAGTGAGAGTTTAGCCTCTCGTGCATGTGCTAAGCGCTGGCTGTGTTATCTCTCAGAGACAAATCCTTAACCTAGGGGTCAGGAGATGAAGGATTTGCTGTGTAATTAAAATATTGTATTAGACAAAATTTTGCATATCTTTGACCACATTTTCAGAATAGGGGTCCTCCACTCCCCAGAGCACGACCTCGCCGTCTTTCTCTGTTATATGTGAGATCTTGTAAAAGCTATGTTTTTGTACATTATGATGATCTCCTCATCCAGTGATGGCTTGGTGATTATTATTACCTAAGTAGGACATTTTGATTTTGTGGGTATGTAGCCATATGGCAGAGAAGTCTGCACTGTACAGAGGCTTAGAAACATCAGCATCCCAGCGGTATTTTTGTCCACTGAGTCCAAAGATAGCTGATATGTGCACAGTTCACATTAGAAAAAATTCCCTTCCTTCCTTCCTTCCTTCCTTCCTTCCTTCCTTCCTTCCCTTCCCTTCCCTTCCCTTCCCTTCCTTCCTTCCTCATGGTTTGGAATGGGTTCTACACTGTTAAATGAATGTGAGATGAATGAAAACATTGTGTAGATATGGAAAGTCTTGAAACACTTAAGAGATTAACAATCAGCTTCCAAAATAGAGATACTGGTCTGTTGCAGCAAAAAAATACAGTCCTGTGGCATCTTAAATATTAACAAATACTATAGCATGAACTACAGGTTACTTCTTTAGATGCAGGAGTATTACTCAGAATTTTAGGTATACATGACTAAAGCTCTATTAAGGCATTATTATGTGTCTGCAGGTCATTTCTGACTTATGGTGACCACTATCACAGAACTTGGCAAACTTTATTCAGAAGAGGTTTGCCATTGTCTTCCTCTGAAGTTGGTGGAATGTAACTTACTCAAGCTTACCCACTGGGTTTTGTTGCTTGACTGAGATTCAAACTCTAGTTCTTTGAAATCAAAGTACAACACCACCCAGCATATAGGGTCTCTGAAAAGAGAGTTCCTGATCATGTAGAGAGCCTCCTCATATAGAGGAGATTATCTTATGAGGACAATAGTTCTTCATAATCAGAGAATAACATCATTATATAGTTTAATTGTCAGAAGCTATGGTGGCGCAATGGGTTAAACCCTTGTGCCGGCTGAACTGCTGACCTGAAGGTTGCCGGTTTGAATCCGCGAGAAAGGGTGAGCTCCCATCTGTCAGCTCTAGCTTGCAGGGACATGAGAGAAGCCTCCCAGCAGGATGGTAACACATCTGGGCATCTTCTGGGCAACGTCTTTGTAGATGGTGAATTCTCTTACCCCAGAAGCGACTTGCCACAAGTCGCACTTGGCATGATTTTTTTTAAGTGTCATTAAACTAGTTTAATTAAACTAAATAACATGACACCTGAATAGGGCTGTGCTTGTGGATGGTGATTGTAGCCATGGAGGTCAGAGAGGAAATAATACAGTGATAATTACAACTTCATCACATGGAGACCGAGAAACATCTTCTCCCTGCTTCTCGGCACTGCCAGCATGGAGTCCACCGGAGCCCATCAGATGACGCAGGGCTACTTCTGGCGGGGCTCAGTTGGGCTCTGTGCCAGCAGCACAGAGACAAGGAGCCCCGATGAATTGGGCGAGATGCGGGAGGAAGCCGGGTATAGCAAGGAAATGTCGTGGGAAGGGATCCCACGACCAAGGGAATGAAGTGGTACGCTGCCCCAGTTTCCTTCTTGGCCTCCATGTGATGAGGTCCTTACATTATTAACACTGGTGTTTCACTACAGAAACAAGGAGTTGTCCTATCAGAAATCCCAATAGAACATTTCCATTTGCTCAAGAAAAAATACAACCCTGGCAACCCAACAAGAAGAGTACAAGAGAACTGACTCATGTGAGGAGGAGGAACTACAGAAAAGCACAATTATATGAACTTTATAACTGCAACAATTATTTACTAAACTATCAAAGTACCAAGCAAAATAAATAGTCTTTCACACTAATTGCAACCTTCAGAATATAGGGTAAGATTTATCCTAATTACATTACTCTGACTGCACAATTTACACTGAATACCCTGTTCAGTGCTCAGTGTATTCAGTGCATTCCTTTGAGCATTCAGTATTCACTGAATACTTAAAGGAGCCCCCAGTGGTGCAATGCGTTAAACCCTTGTGCCGGTAGGATTGCTGATTGACAGTTTGGAGGTTCGAATCCAGGGAGAGTGGGTGAGCTTGCTCTGTCAGCTCCAGCTCCCCCAAAAGATGGAAAAACATCAAACATCCGGACATCTCCTAGGCAATATCCTTGCAGATGGCCAATTCTCTCACACCAGAAGTGACTTACAGTTTCTCAAATCACTCCTGACAAGAAAAAAACCATGAATGCTCTGATTATGGTTTTGCAGTTACACACTTTAAAACAATTATTGTAGCCATAGTTAACTAATGCACTGTATTGAACATAAGGAAATGCTGACACCATAGAACCTATGTGAATAATCTTTATGAGAACTGAAATTCTTCATCCGATTAAGTGTGACATCTATGATGCCTCATAAAACAAATGTATTGCAAATATGTTGCATAAGATGGGGAAAATGCCTCACTGCTAGCAAATGTATAAGGTCCATTTGCCTTAAATGTATAGAAATGTTCCTTGTAAAAAATATATTCCTACATTATGTAATGTCTTTGAAAGAGAAATGTAGCTAGATTGAAATAGCAATCTGATATGACAGAACTTTATGAGAGGTATGTAACTGCACTGAACTAATAGTTATACATAATAGATTTATCAAATGAACTATACTATAAAGCTGCATGTGTTTTCTTCTGTAATGTATATTTCCCGAAAGTCCAAAGCTGTGCTTGGGAATCCAAAATGGTGCATTCTGAATAATTCTTGTTATATAATAATTAATAAGCAAATTAATGGTGGTGCAGAAAAGGAAAATTCACCAGGAATTTGCAATCATATATGAAACAACACTTGTTGAAATGCCCTCTCCTGCACAACCATAAAAGGGACAGGGGTCTTCTCCAGCATTCACTCTGGAAACCTTACCAAGTTATCATATTACTGTCATGGACCAGCCAGTTTATACATGAGTGTCAGCAATCCAATATCCACTAATTGAGAAATATGCCATACTGAACTTAGTATTTGTGACTAGAAAGCTGCCCTAACTGGCTACTGCATGACTGTGGGCTCCATGTCCACAACAGACAATAATATGTACAGCAATTTAAATTATAGATTTTTTACAAAGAAAGAAAAGGAATATTAACATGGGTGGAAGTTAACATAGAAGACTGTCAGGGGTAGCAGAAAGCGTCACAATGCCTGACAGTTGAAGACACACATCATCCCTGCCTTGAGTGCCTCTTGGTTTGCGGTGGTGGAATAATTAGCCAATTCTGATACTTTACCACCCAGATAGAACACGTGCTTTGTTTGGTGTAAAAGCCCAGTACTGAAGATGGTCTTCATTAAAATAGGGTACCCAATCACCCAGCATGTTGCATATTTATTTAAAATGTTACAGAAATCTAATGTGTTCTCGTCAGGATTGTCAAAGAAAGTTATCTTTTATCAGTTTGATTTTCCGAGTTGTAGTTACAATTTTTAAAGGATTTCCTTCTAGATTCAAACTATGGAAACAAATAATAGATTGTGTTGTGGTCTCAGCAGAGCTAGGAAATATAGTGGGACCTCAGTATCCACGGGGCTTTGGTTCCAGGAGCCCATGGATACTAAAATCAATGAATGCTTAAGTCTAAGTCCACCCTGAATCCCCTTGGGGAGGAAGGGCAGAATACAAATAAAGTTGTTGTTGTTCTTGTTGTTATTATTATTATATACAGTGTCATAGTAAATGTCCCTTACATAAAACGTGAATTCAATGTTTGCTTTTTATATATATATTGAGGTGATTCTCTGCATACTTGAGGCATCAGATTTAGAGAAAGTGGCTGGGGCAGATAGAGTTGGAGGCAATATAAGATTGTTATTATTATTATCATCATCACTTGATGTATATCCCAATTTGTTAAGGGCCACAACAATAGTAACAGCAATAAATCCTCATTAGCAATGATTAACTCTATGCATTACCCTTCTGGACTGCAGTAACGATAACAAGTGATGATCTGTTTTGTAATCATAGTAAAATAACTAATTGCTTTCAAAATAATATTTCAAGCTCTGCTGCACACTAATTGAGAAGAAGGTAATATACATAATCTGAGATGCAATTAAATAAATACATGCATTTTATTATTTTGTTGTTCTTTTAATGGAAAACCACCAGCCTGATTGACATTAGCCACATCTGCTGGGCTGATGGAAGTTGTAGTCCAATATACCTGCATGGTGCCAGGCAGCCAAACTTTATAGTTTTCACAACTGCATGCATGTGTTGTTTCTTAAACCAGAAATAGCATTGGAGGCAGCTAGTTTCAGTCAATGAGTACCAGGTGTTTATGTGGGCACAGTTATACCTTCCTGACCAGCTCCCAAATTGCTATTCACAATGTTGGGAAATGGGTAGAAAAAGGCTAAGTATTCCCTCTGATGTATGCTGACCTTTTACTCAAGACTGCAGCATCTCACACCACTTTTAATTTGATTTGGCAAATAAAATATTTCCCATTTAGAGAGCCAGCATGGTTTAGTGTCTTAAATGCTGGACTATAACTCTGAAGACTAGGATCCAAATTCCAACTTGGCCATAGAAACCCACTGGATGGCTTTAGGCTAGTCATATCTCAGATGAAGGCAATGGCTAACCCCTTCTAAACAAATCTTGCCACAAACATCTATGATGGGTTCACCCTAGGGTTGCCATTAAGTTGGAAACAACTTGAAGGCATGCAATAACAACAATAAAATCCAATTTAGCAGTGAAAACTTGTTTCCAAATAAATACGCTGGAAGCAGGCTAATGAACTACAGCACATCCTGAGTTTGTTCCTAGGAACTTTAACCAACATAAACTAACCAGTATTTCAATGGGAAATATGGGACTGTTTTTGGTTGATGAGATAGTCATGTTAATTAGGATTGCTGTTGTGTGTCTTCAAGACATCTCAGACTTAGGGCAGCCCTATGTCTAAAGTTTAGGGCAGTGGCCAGGTAAATGACCCTGGAGAACTGCACCCAGCCCACAAGCCTTAGTTTGGGGACCCCTTTTACAAGTTATACTATATGAGTCACAGAGAGCAAATGGGAGATTCATACATAAACATTCATTAACATTCTTTCTTTCTGTGTTGCACCTTTTCATGTTTAGCTGCTGCCCAATTTCATATTACTCTTATTATGTGCCACACTGCTGTATGCTTTTAAAAATAACATCAAATATCACAGTTGGTTTGAAGACAACTTTAAAGAAACATCCCGTTACAAAACCCACCCAGCCCAGATATTGTCATAATTCTGTATATTCAACCTTCTTGCATCCACAGGCATAAAAACAGAATTATAAAGATTTATACATTTAAAGTGATAAACTCTTCCATTCGTGACATTTGCATTTTCATAACAGCAGCTTGCAATAGCACAAATAGAGAATATATTTTGCTTGGAAGCATCTGCTATACCTTGGATTTACAAGGAACAGATCAAAAGATTTATCTTGCTGTGTGCATTCAGAGAAGACCTACAAGCTATTCCAAACATCTTTGCAGAAAACTATGAGAAGCTTGGCCTCTCACTGAACATCGAGAAAACCAAAGTGTTCTCCCAGCAGGCACCAGCCAATCCCTCTGCAATGCCAGAAATACAGCTTAATGGTGTAATATTAGAAAATGTTGACCATTTTCGCAACCTTAGCAGCCACTTATCCACAAAAGTCAACATTGACACTGAAAGACAACACCACCTGAGCTCTGCAAGTGCAGTATTCCTCCAAATGAAGCAGAGTGTTTGAGGATCAGGGCATCCGTAGGGACACCAAGGTGTTTGTTTATAAAGCTATTGTCCTCCAAACCCTTATATGCCTGTGAAATGTGGACTGTCTACAAACATCACACGCAACTCCTGAAACGATTCCACCAGTGTTGCCTTCGAAAAATCCTGCAAATCCCTTGGGAAGACAGGTGAACAAATATCAATGTGCTGGAAGAAGCAAAGACTACCAGAACTGAAGCCATGCTCGTAAGCCATCAACTCCACTAGACTGGCCACATTGTCCGAATGCCAGATCACCATATCCCAAAGCAGTTACTATACTCCCAACTCAAGAATGGAAAATGGAATGTTGGTGGACAGGAAAAGAGATTTAAAGATGGGGTTATAGCTAACCTCAAAAACTGTGGCATAGACACTGAGAACTGGGGAGCTCTGGCCCTTGAGCACTTTAACTGGAGGTCAGCTGTGACTAGCAGTGCTGTGGAATTCCAAGAGGCACAAATGGAGGGGGAAAAGGAGAAATGTGCCAAGAGGAAGGTGAGTCAGGTCAACCCTGACTGAGACCGCCTTCCACCTGGAAACAGATGCCCTCACTATGGAAGAACATGCGGGTCAAGAATAGGACTCCACAGTCACCTACGTACCCACCGCCAAGGCACTACACTTGGAGGACCATCATACTTGGATAACGAGGGATCACCTAAGTATATAACTAAGTTAAGTGCTAAACAGAGAATGAAGATAACAATTTTCTTCCTAGAAGAATGATTCTAAGGGGGAACAGGCACACTTTCCAGAGACTGGTTCCTCAAAATGCATAATCTAGAATCATAGAATCATAAAGTTTGAAGAGATCTCATGGGCCATTTACTCCAACTCCCTGCCAAGAAGCACAAAAAATCGCATTCAAAGTACCCTTAACAGATGGCCATCCAGCCGCTGTTCAACCCCCCCCCCCCCAAAACACACACACAAAAGAAGGCTTTTAAATATATCTGCTGAACAAAACAAAACAAAATTATGTATTTCTGTTTCACTATAGCACCGTTGGACAAATAAACAAAAGACACTCCAAGAGACCTTGTTGCAGACTGTTGATGATCTGAAGAAACAATGCTATCATTAGTCTGTGGTTTGTTCATAAGCTTTCCCCTGCAGCAAGTTGTATTTGCATTCCTGTTCATGCTCTGCATAAGTGGAGATGTTGTTACCTTCAGCATATGGCCTAGTTTCCATGCACCACAATCAGACACAATGCTCTCTTGTTATATTGGGTACATTGGTCAGAACTGGTTATGACACAAATGAAATACACTTGAATGCAGCTACGTGTGGTTTTGAATTTGGTTCCAATCACTCTTGGCATAATAAGCAATTGCGTACTAGGATGTGGGACAATACTAATGATGCCTGCTATCACTGCCATTTCTTGCAAACATTAATCAGATACAACTGTTGTCAAATAATTAATGAAAGGGACTATAAACACCTTTAGAGTGTTTGTCATTTTATTTGAATAAAATGTCTGAACATTGCTTTTGTGTCATGGATCAGGACTAATCAGATGTCTATTTGCATTTAATTTTTAAATTATGTTATAAGCCCTAATGTTTCCAATGGCATGGATTAAGTGCACTGTATGGACCAAACACTAAAAAATAAAACCTTCTTAAGTAAGGACACATAGGATAAAGAAGTACGGGATGGGCGAAAAGTCACAAAGGGATTTCAATATTTAATAACTCCTTTATTTTTTACTTTTAATTTACAATAGCATAGCATCATATACAGTATATATAGGAAATAAATTTACATTACGTGTGAAAAATCATATTTCATAAATGGCATCCAATACTATAATGTCATATACAATATATATAGGACCCCTTTGTGACTTCTGGGCCACTCTGTACAAGTTCCAGCAAGCAGCCTGCTTCTAAAGTGAATGGCATTCAAATTAAGTCTTCAAGGTCTTCAATGAAAGTTGCTATTTCATTATTTGAAGGGAAATTGCAATGGCCTTTAGCTTTCGGGGAAGTTATTAGCATAGCATTCGGCTATATAAAAAAATGGCATGTCCCTGTTTTGTTAATTGTATACTACTTTTTTGTTCAACAAAGAATGAGATACACCTGAAACAGATTTTGCATATGTATAACAAAAGGAGAGGAAAAAGGTCTGTGACTTAGCTGCCATAGTTTGTGTGCTTTTAAAAATAATACATAAAGGTTTTCAAATGTCCAAACTTTTGACAATGGCCATTGGAAGATATATCTCCACTTAATCTGAAAGGGAGGGGGGAGGATCTATTTTTTAACCAGGGTGGCCTGCATTTCTGCTTCAAAGGCCATCTTGTCAAACGTACGGATATTCATCTCTTCCCGGACCTTTTCCCGAACATGGAATGATGCCCGAGCAACAGACCTGGCATTTTCCAAAATGTTCTTCTTCTCCTTACAAATCTGTTCACTCCTTTCTAGCTTCTTCTCAATTGAGAGGAGGAGCTCCCTGCGTCGGATGTCTTCGCACTGCTCCACTTTCTTCTTGTTGACTTTCTGCACCTTCTCCTTCTCCAGCCGGCTCTGGACCACCTTCCGGGCTTTCTGCTGGACAACTTCCTCAGCGACTTGGGTCGCATGCTGGAGCTTCCTCTCGGACACTTTGGCCAAGGCCTTCAGGTGCTCCTTCTGTTCCTTCTCCCTCTTCTCAGCAGCCAGCTTGGCCCTCTGGATCTGCTGGTCTTCCCGCTTGGCTCTCTCCCGCAGCTCCCGGTTCCTCCTCTCCACCAGCTGCTCATAGTTCTCCTGAGCCTTGTTCAGGCTCCCTTCCACGGAAGCCCGCAGCATGGCCTTCTCTTCGACTTCTTGCTTCGCCAGCTCCTTGAGGATGGCTTCGTGCTTCCGCTTCTCGGCCTGGTTGAGCAGCTGCTTCTCTTTCTGCAGCAGCTGCTCCTTCCGGAGCTTCTTCTGGGCAGCCAGGGTCAACTTGTCCTGCAGGAGCTGGACTTCTCGCTCCACCGCCTCCTTCTTGCCTTCTTCCTGCGCTTTAAGATTGTGCTCCTGGTGGCGCTTCTTCCGCTTGTCCTCCTGGGCGGCCTTCTCCAGCTTGGCCTTCCTTAGCCCCTCCTGCCGCTCCAGGTGTGCCTGCCACTTCTCCTCCACCATCAAGCTCTGCCGCTGCTTCTGCAAGGCCGCCTCCTCCTGCTCGGAGCTCCGCCGGCGCCGGTGCTTCTCCAGCCGGGACTCCCACATGCGCTGTCCCTGGACCAGGGCCCGGTGCTTCTCCCGCTCCTCCTGCTCCTTCCGCTGCTCGGCCCTCCGCCGCTGGGTGTCCCACTGCAGGTGGGCACTGTACCGCTGGGCGCTGAGGAGGCTCTCCTCCTGCCGCTTGGCGATCATCAGGGCCGCGATCTTGCGGTCCCTCTCGGGCACTTCCCGCAGGCCCCCCCGCCGCTTGACCTCTGTCACGATGCGCTCCACCTTCTGTGTGGTCTGCGGGGAGTGGCACAAGTCGCCCAGGCTGAAGCTGCGGCCCACCAGGGAGGTCATAGTGGACACGGTCCTAGTCCTCGGCGGGCCCGTTCCCTTGGGCCACTTGTCCTTCCAACTGTCCCCACTGTAGGAGGAGGAGGCCCCGGAGTCCGAGGAGGTCTTGGCGGAGAGGCCCTCACGCCTCTTCTGCAAGGAGTCCAGCGAGTGGCTCTTCTTGGCCCGGGACGCCCGAGGAGGGGGCGGGTGCTGGCCAGGCCTGCTTTGCTGGTGGCCCTTGGGGCTGCAGGTCCCGTTGAGGCCGAGGCTGGCGGAGGAGGCGCCGCGGAGGGCCATCCTGGAGGCGGAGGCCGGGGACGCGGGGAGGCTGGTGGCGCTGGAGCCCAGGAGGGGCGCGAAGAGGCGCCGCTTCTCCTCGCGGAGGATCCGCTCCCGCTCCTCGCGGCACTGGAGCAGCTTGCGCTGCCGCTCGACCTCGTAGACCTCGTAGAGGCCGGCCGCCACCCGCAGCGACCGCCCGGGCGCCTCCTTGACCAGCTCGGCCAGCGGGCGCGGGAGCAGCTCCACGGGCTTGACGGCGCAGCGGGCGCAGGCCTCCAGCGAGCGGGGGCTGGTCAGCACGTAGCGGCTGCCCTCCGCCTCCGCGCAGTCGAAGTTGAAGAGGTCCAGGTGCAGCAGCGGGGACGCCTCTCCCGCCACCGCCGACGCCGGAGCCGGAGAAGACGGAGAGGGCGACGCGCCGGGCCCCGCGGCGCCGGGGAGAGAGGCGCTCGCCCCATCCGCGGCTGAGGAAGGGGCCGCCGCCTCCCCATCCGCTGCCGCCGCCGCCCCGCCGCCGCCGCCGCTTCCTCCTCCTCCTCCTCCTCCACCTGCTGCGCTCCCGCCCTTCTCCGCGCCCGCCTCCTCCTCCGCCACCGGGTCCACCATCTGCGAGGGAAGGAAAGAAGGAAGGAAGGAAGGAGAGTGTTATTGTTTTCTCCCGGGGGAGGAGAAGCCACGCGCAGGAGCCGGAGGGAGGGGCTCCGTCACGACACTAACCTGGCCGGGATTTCAGCAGGGATTAGCCGGGCTCGGCCTTGCCCTGGGGCCGGGAAAAGGCTCTCTGGGAGAGATAGCGCGGAAGCGGGGCAGGCAGGGCGGGTGGCCTCCGCTCTCCACGGCGGGAAGTCTGGGTCCAGCGCGACTACAACTCCCAGAATCCACCACACAGCCTGGCCGCTGGGAGGTGTCCTCCAAAGGGGGTCATCTTCCCCAGGACTGGGTTGCTGTGAGTTTTCGGGGCTGTATGGCCATGTTCCAGAACAGGCATGGACAAACTTGGGCCCTCCAGGTGTTTTGGACTTCAACTCCCAGAATTCCTAACAGCCTCAGGCCCCTTCCTTTTCCCCCTCAGTTTGCCCATGCCTGTTCTAGAAGCATTCTCTCCTGACGTTTCGCCACATCTATGGCAGGCACCCTCAGAGGTTGTGAAGTACAGTAGAGTCTCACTTATCCAACACTCGCTTATCCAATGTTCTGGATTATCCAACGCATTTTTGTAGTCAATGTTTTCAACACACTGTGATATTTTGGTGCTAAATTCGTAAATACAGTAATTACAACATAACTTTACTGCGTATTGAACTACTTTTTCTGTCAAATTTGTTGTATAACATTATGTTTTGGTGCTTAATTTGTAAAATCATAACCTAATTTGATGTTTAATAGGCTTTTCCTTAATCCCTCCTTATTATCCAACATATTCGCTTATCCAACTTTCTGTCAGCCCGTTTATGTTGGATAAGTGAGACTCTACTGTATACTGGAAACTAGGCAAGGGAGGTTTGTATATCTGTATAAGGTCTAGGGTGGGAGAAAGAAGTCTTGCCTGTTGGAGGCAAGACTGAATGTTGCAATTAATAGTAATAATAATAATACTTTATTTATGCCCCGCCACCATCTCCCATAGTGACTCGGGGCGGCTTACAAAATAGCACACAAAGATGCCATGCATAAAATAGATAATGCATGAAATTAAAAAAGCATCAACATGAAAACAATTATAACATTACATAAATCAGGTAAATAAATTGGATAACACAAGCTCTATTACAATAGAATCAGTTTAAAAATCCATGTAATTAATATATTAATCACCTTGATTATCATTGAAAAGCCTTGCAGTTTCAAGGCCTGGCTGCTTCCTACCTGAGGGAATCCTTTGTTGGGAGGTGTTAGCTGGCCCTGATTGTTTCATGCCTGGAATTCCTGTTTTCTGAGTGTTGTTCTTTATTTACTGTCCTGATTTTAGAGTTTTTAAAATTATTTATTTATTTGTTTCATACATACAGTACTTGTGTATTTCATTGGCTTCTCTGTGTAGTCTGCCATGGTGGTTGTTAGAGTGGTCCAGCATTTCTGTGTTCTCAAATAATGTGCTATGTCCAGGTTGGTTCATCAAGTGCTCTGCTATGGCTGATTTCTCTGGTTGAGTTAGGCAATGCTGCATTTGGGGGTCCCTATGTAGACTTGTCCACAGCTGCATGGCATACGGTAGACTCCTGCAGAGGTGACAGACCCACTAAGAAAATCCAACAAATGCTATGTTCAGCAAAGGACAAGAGGAATCCTCTCACCTGTGCAGGAGTCTACCATATACCATGCAGCTGTGGACAAGTCTACGTAGAGATCCCCAAATGCAGCAGCACGGCCCAAACACGAATCAAGGATCATGAAAAGCACTGCAGACTAACTTAACCAGAGAAGTCGGCCATAGCAGAGCACCTTATGAACCAACCTAAACACAGCATATTATTTGAGAACCATAGAATCATAGAGTTGGAAGAGACCTCGTGGGCCATCCAGCCCAATCTCCTGCCAAGAAGCAGGAAAATCACATTCAAAGCACCCCAACAGATGGCCATCCAGCTTCTGCTTAAAAGCCTCCAAGGAAGGAGCCTCCACCACACTCCAGGGCAGAGTTCCACTGCTGAAGAGCTCTCACAGACAAGAAGTTCTTCCCAATGCTCAGGTGGAATCCCCTTTCCTGTAGTTTGAAGCCATTGTTCAGCATCCTAGTCTCCAGGGCAGCAGAAAACAAGCTTGCTTCCTCCTCCCTATGACTTTCCCTCACATATTTATACAGTGCCTTCATCATGTCTCCTCTCAGCTTTCTCTTCTGCAGGCTAAACATGCCCAGCTCTTAAAGCCACTCCTCATAGGGCTTGTTCTCCAGACCCTTGAACATTTTAGTCACCCTCCCCTGGACACGTTCCAGCTTGTCAATGTCTCACTTCAGTTGTGATGCCTGGAATTGGACACAGTATGCCAGGTGTGGTCTGACCAAGACAGAATAAAGGGGCAGCATGACTTCCCTGGGTCTAGACCAGTGGTTCTCAACCTGGGGTCCCCAGATGTTTTTGGCTTACAACTCCTAGAAATCCCAGCCAGTGTACCAGCTGTTAGGATTTTTGGAAGTTGAAGGCTAAAAACACCTGGAGACCCCAGGCTGAGAACCACTGATCTAGACACTAGACTTCTATTTATGCAGGCCAAAATCCCATTGGCTTTTTTTAGCCAATCACATTGTTGGCTCATGTTTAACTTGTTTTCCACGAGGACTCCAAGATCTTTTTCACATGTACTGCTATCAAGCCAGGCGTCCCCCATTCTGTATCTGTGCATTTCATTTTTTCTGCCTAAGTGGGGTATCTTACATTTGTTCCTGAACTCCGGTTTGTTAGTTTCGGCCCATCTCTCCAAGATCATTTTGGATTCTGCTCCTGTCTTCTGGAGTGTTAGCTATCCCTCCCGATTTGGCATCATCTGCAAACTTGATGATCATGCCTTCTAACCCTTCATCTAAGTCAGTGGTTCTCAACCTGTGTTCTCAACTCCCAGAAATCCTAACAGCTGGTAAACTGGATGATATTTCTGAGAGTTGTAGGTCAAAACACCACAGGTTGAGAACCACTGATCTAAGTCATTAATAAAAATGTTGAACACAGAAATGGACCACTCTAGCAACCACCATGTCAGACTACATAGAGAAGCCATTGAAATCCACAAGCATGTGGACAATTTCAAGAGAAAGGGGGAAACCATGAAAATGAACAACATCTGGCTACCAATATTTTAAAAAACTCTAAAATCTGTACAGTAAATAAAGAACAACATTGAAAAAACAGGGTAATCCCTGGGCCCACTTAACACCTCCCAACAAAGGATTCCCCCAGGCTGGAAGAAGCCAGGACATGAAGCTGGCAAGGCCATTAATGCTAACCATGGTGTTTAATGTCAACATTCACACTGGCCTTCAACAGACAAGAGTTCTTTCTCCCACCCTGGACCTTCCACAGATACATAAACCACCCTTGCCTAGTTTGCAATATACAGTACCTCACAACCTCTGAGGATGCCTGCCGTAGATGTGGGCGAAACGTCAAGAGAATGCTTCTGGGACATGGCCATACAGCCCGGAAAACTCACAGTAACCCAGTGATTCCGGCCATGACAACACATTTCCCAGGGCTGCTTGTGTGGCGGCAGAAAGGAGGAGGCGGAGGGAGAAGATCCTCTCTTGTGTAGGATGGCTCCTGGGATGCTGGTCCAGAAGAAGCGGGGGAGGCCTGAGCGGGCATCAAGGAGGGGGTCCGGGAGCGGGTCGTAAGCCCCTCGCCCTCCGTTGGGCGCCCCCCCCCCACCAGGAGGGGTGCCTTTGAGCCAAAGAAGGGGTGGAGCTAAAAGGCCAGGAGCCCCCCTCCCGCCGCCTGCTCCTGCCTCCTCCTCCTCGCAGGCTGTTGTCTAGCAACCTCCAGGGTCTCCCCGGGAAAAGCGGGAGGAGAAGGAGAGGCCTGGCGGTAGAAAGATCCACCTCCCGAATCCCCTTCCCAAAACATCTGGCCAAGGGAGACCCCGTCCATCTCCCGGATTGTCCTCCCCGCCTTTGAGCGCCCCTTCCCCTTCCCTCGCCCGCTCTTTCTCTCTGCAGTGCAGCCCCTTGAGTTCGTGAGAGGAGAAGGCTGCTTGGCATAGAACCGTCACTCGCCCTGTCTGTGCAGGGCTCGGGCTCGGGCTCCACTCACCCTCTCCTGGGCGTCGCTTGGCTTCCGGTACAGAGGGACCCCCAGCAGCACCGACCTCGGGCGGCTCAAGTGATGGGCAGCCAGAGCAGCAAAGGCGGCCCCTCCATGGCTCCTTTACCTGCCGCAGCCCCGAGGAGGCGAGGCGCCGGTTGCTGCTGGGAAACCCCGAGCATTTTGGCCAAAGGCTCCTAGGCTGGAGGAGGAGGAGGAAGGGGAGAGCGGCTGCCCATCTCCGCTGCCGGGAACTGACCTCCGCCGGGCAGGTTGGGCTCCCTCCCAATCCCTTCGCCGCCTCCAGAGCGCCGCCTGCTGCTGCTGCTGCAAAGGAACCAGGCGAGGGATTTCCGAACGGGCGGAGGGAGGGAGGGAGGGAGGAAGATCTCCCCCAAAAGGGAGAGGACCCGCTGCGAGAGAGGTCAGAGGAGGACAAGGAAGGAGGAGCACCCGTCAGGAATGGGCCCTAAGGCAGGCCTGCACCATTTGGCGATAGATAGTAAGAGGGCCAACATTAAAACAGGTTAACCCAGGCATGGGCAAACTTCAACCCTCCCTGGGTTTTGGACTTCAACTCCCACCATTCCTAAACAGTCTCAGGCCTCTTCCTTTCCCCCCTCAGCCTAGAGCTAAACTGGCAGATTTTCTCCCTTGACAATTCAGTTCTGCCTCCACATTGGCAGGTGTATGGAGCCTCCGGTGGCCTAGGGGATAAAAGCCTTGTGACTTGAAGGTTGAGTTGCTGACCTGAAAGCTGCCAGGTTCGAATCCCACCTGGGGAGAGCGCGGATGAGCTCCCTCTATCAGCTCCAGCTCCATGCGGGGACATGAGAGAAGCCTCCCACAAGGATGGTAAAACATCAAAACATCCGGGAGTCCCCTGGGCAACGTCCTTGCAGACGGCCAATTCTCTCACCCCAGAAGCAACTCAGGTTGCTCCTGACACGGAAAAAAAAATTGGCAGGTGTGACCTCTCCAAGAGAGGTGTTTTCTCAATAAAACAGTGGTCCCCAACCTTTTTTTGACAAGGGACCACTCTCCAACATTAGTACCAAAAGAGTTACAAATCAGTTTTTGGTCAACTTTAGATTCGATTTGGTTATTTGTGGTGCTGATTCAGAAAAGTGAATTGGATAGACCACATTGGCTCTAGTTTCTGATACAGAACATATGCCATACAGTAGTCACCATCTGCTCCCCAACATAAAGTCATATTTAATAATCTAGAGCTGATGTGGTCTATCCAATGCAATTTTCTGAATCAGCACCCCAAACAACTCCAGTAACAGGTCTAAAAATAAAGACACCAAGACATTTTTTTTGTTGTGTTGTGTTATTATCTGTAGTAACGTGAGGTAGTGGACCATATTTTAGTTCTTGTGGATCACTGGTTGTTCACAGACCACAGGTTGGGAACCATTGCAATAAAAGAGTAACAATTCCTTTATGATTTTTTACTTTCACAGGGACCCTATGTCCTTAAATCCAGCAAACATGGAGGACTGACTATATAAGGGACACCATTTTTCTACACCATTGTATATACTGGGCCTTGACTATCCATGGTCAAGTCCATGGACCAAACCCAAGAAGATATCAAAGACCTACTGTACATGAATTCCTGGTATAATTTCAAATGAAGAGAGTGTCAACTTTTACTTTTGTAGTCCTTATAACTCAGCAGGCAACTCGAAGGCACATATACACAAAGATCACACCACATAACTTCAACTCAAGTGGTGTATCATCAAAGAAGGGCCACTAAGAGACAAGAAGGAGGGCTGAGATTTACAAAGCACATGACAGAATGCAACCGAAATCTTTTAAAAACTAAAATACATTTACAGCCATGGCTGTGAACTATGGAATCACAGCATTTGTAGTTTGATGAAGCTGTAGAACTCTCCACTATGTAAACTGCCCCAGGATGTTGCAGTGGCAGTAAAAATGGAGTCGTGCTGCTATAACTGTGTAATGCTTCTATCTGCCTACAATATCATTTTAAAAATAATTGATTATGATGAAAATTTACTCCAGTGGCAGCCTGAATTTTAAAAGAGCTGCTCAGGGTGCTAATCTATTTGTGTGATAAGATTCAGCACCTGGGATAGCCCCTTTGAAGTTCAGACCAGATTCATGGTTCTAAAATAGACTAATTTGCCACTGGCATATACTGAACGTTAGTAGAGCAAGAGGGGGGGGGGGGGGGTTCCTGCAAAATATAGGGCTTAAGTTTATGCTTGTTCTACACAACTAGTCTGTTTGTTCAAGATTGACTAGAAAAATCCAGGTTCTAGTCCCAACTGAATAATAATATTCACTGAGTAATCTTGTTGGGGCTTACTCCTTCTCAGTCTGGTCTACCTCACAGGATTGGTGTGAAGACAGGAGGAGAGCCATACCTGATGCCCTGAGCTCATTAGAAAAGAAGACAGCTTTGAATATAACCACAATAAATGACTGATATCTATGGGATATTCAGGTCTGCCCCCAGCTATTGAGACAGCATTGAGATAAATAAATATCTTGAGGGAAACAATAAGGAAAATCTATGGAACTACAGCTTCTAAGGTTGATTTGGTGCTACATACACAGAAGAAGAGTCTGTTATACATAGATTTTTAAAGACTCCACAAGAAAAACAAGACATAGAGACTCTATGAACTGAACATTTTCAATACCTTTGCTTTCAAGAGGCTTATCAGGTCTTGCACGCTGAATCATAGTTTCCTATTGTCTTTACCATCTAATGAGTCATGTGTCCAAAGTGTGATGATTGCGTGTTAGTCGACTTAACATTCAGGCCACTTCTGATGCCTTGACCAGAGGGTAACCTGTCACATAGATTGGGAAGTTTTCTGCCCCTAAGACTCTCTGAAGTTTTGAACAAATCTAAACTCAGAAATGACCCAAACTTCAACCTTGGGAGAAGGGGAAGTTTACAGTTTGTTGAACACACCTCCAGGTGCCCAGGGTTCACACAGCACCTCCCTTTTGGTAACAAAGAATATATGCAGGGAAATCGGGGACAACAAAAATAGCCTTGGGGGCTGCATGCGGTCCAGAACTGCACTTTATCCACACCTATCTTTCATCTTAAGCATGTACGTTTATTTCAGATGCAACTCCTTCAGGGCTACTGTCAAGTGGAATTGGCGTTTCTATGGAAGACTGGCTGATCCAACCATCTCTAGTTCTCCTTTTTTTTAAAAAAAATGGAATTATAGATGCAAATAAATGCTCTTATACTTTCAAGTTAAGCACTAGGATGCATATGGCCAAGGACCATCAGAATGGGGTTATGGTGGCAATCATTATTAATGAAGAAGAACACACTACCATAGTTAAGAGAGCCAGCAGAAGTTTGCTAGTGGTGGGTTTACTGGGAAAAAAAATCTCTTAGGGTTGCTATGCCCTGATTGAGGAAAGTGATTTGGTCCAAGTTCTTCATACTTCCAAGTAAGTCGTAAATAAAACTTCATTTGATTGTAATGAACTACAAATGTTTGTGCACACTGATATTTCCATTTGTAGGAACTGGGAGGAAAAAATGGTCCCTCGTGCCTTTGTTCCCGCTTAATACATTGTCCTCTTGGATGTGATTCGTTCTTTACTACTAGTTCTCCAGTCTCATGTTGCAGAGGGTCACTTGAGGACCTGTTCTTTCTGATGCTAAACGGCTTGGACTTGGTTCCTAGTAAAATATTTCTTACAATGCTCAAATAACTAGCCAGATCTTGTCTAGGCTCGGTAGCATTGCTACAGATTTCACAGGGCTTTTACTCCACTTAACAATACCACAGGCAATCAGACATTTTTCCCAAAAATATTTACAAGTTGTGCACACATGCATCATTTCTGGGATTTGTCAACAAGCATCTTTTGGAGTTGTCAGTTTGTGGATTCAGTAAAAATGCCTTGAACTGCTTTTCTTATCCACATGACAGACAAGATTTTCAAAATCAGAGTATGTGCTCCCAAAAATGCTCCTTCCCTCATTAAGAGATCCCCACCACAAAACCCAAGGTTTTTTTTGAATGTCAGAGGTTTGAAATTCTTATCAAGGACATTTGGTTAATTTCAGCCCAGGTTATTGTACAGCATTTATTCATTTCAGCAGGATTGAGCAGGACAGCTTGTTGATGGATGGGATCCTTTGCTTTTAATGGGATCAACATATTTTGGCTGAAGTATATGTTCATGCAAATTGTATATCTGAGCCACGCAGATTCAAATTTTCATTCCATAGCTATCTCGGAAAGCTGCCAACACTGGAGATTGCTGGAAGGAAATCTTCTGAACTCCGATAATGCTTGGCATAAGCCACACTGTACCAGATGTTGAAGAGTTAAGCCTACATATACGGAAGTCAGTGTGTTTCAAATGTATTACTCTTGGAATCAGCTTGTAAGGAAATCTGCACTGATGTTAATTAGATATTTTCTCATTACTGGGTCATTAAATGAACTACCTTTTTCTTAAAAATACTGAGACAAACACAGAACATATAATCTACAATCAGAAGAAAAATGGTTGTGTGATGTATACATTTTTAATTTTGTCTTCTAATTACAAGGCTGAGTAAACAAACAAAAACATTTGTCTTCCTAATGCCATTTCCAAAAGGTAAGCGGACAGCATTTAAGCTTCATTAGAAAACCAATAGCCTATTGCACTGGTGTGGAAACAGTAGGACATATACAACACAGTTGCCACATAAAACAATACAGAAGCTACATATCATAATCTTAGTTGCTTCCTTTGAATAAATCTAGATCTAGGGATTATAAATTAATAAACTACGTAAGCAGAAAATTAATTGCTAGGCCTTTTTTAAAGGGACATGTTTTAATGGGGCTGCTGTAGTTAATGAGTACATCAGTCGGCAAAATTGTTTTTCTGACCAAGTGCCATTACTTTTGCCAGTTACATGTTTTTTTTAATGGGAAGACAATATAGAGCAGGGGGCCAGTTCACGGTCTCTCAGACCATTGGAGGGCCAGACTATAGTTTTTTTTAAAAAAACTATGGACAAATTCCTATGCACACTGCACATATCTTATTTTGAAGTAAAAACAAAAAAACAAAAACAAAACAAAAAGGGAACAAATACAGCCTCAATGTTGTTGTTGTTAATAATAATCATCATCATTATCATCATCATCATCAAAATAATAAAGAGGGTTGGAAGAGACCCCTTGGGACAGCTATTCCAACCCCCTTCTGCTTTTGTGCACCAAAACATAATCAAAGCACCCCTGACAGACAGCCACCCAATAATAATAATAATAATAATAATAATAATAATACCGTAATACACATGGTAAGAAGAGACCCCTTGGGCCATCCAGTCCAACCGCCTTCTGCTTTTGTGCACCAAAACATAATCTAAGTATCCCTGACCAACAACAACAACAACAGCAACAACAATAATAATATTGAAGTAATCAGGGTTGGAAGAGACCACTAGCCTTCAAGAAAAATGAATCCACAACAGGGCTTTCAGTCATTCACATTGGAATGACTGGGGAGGAGGGAGAGAGGCAGATACAGACTCCGTGCTTGTTTCACTGTGCACGCACGCACCTCGCTCTAACTCTGGCTGTGTGAATTCCCTCCTAGTGGATGCACGTGCACGATGAAACAACAACGGAGGCGTGCCTGTGGCGAAAAGAAGAGGCCTCTCTCTTTACCTCGCCGCGCAGACTACCTCCATGTTTTGCCACGCGCACATCCACAAGGAGGGAGTCTGCATGGCAAGATAAAACAGGAGGCCTCTTCCTTTTGCCACAGGCACACCTCTGTTGTTGTTTCACCTCCTCCATTGCTGAGGAAGGCATGCATGGAGTGAGGGAGCAGGGAAAGGTGCTTGCCTTTCCCTGCTCCCTTGCCCGCCCTGCGGGCTCCTTTCCCCCTGTCGCTGCCGAGGAAGGAGTGCACGGGGTGAGCAAGGAGGCCAGAAAGGTGAGCACCTTTCCCTGCTCCCTCGCTCCGTGTGTGCTTTCCTCAGCGGCGGCAGCAGGAAAGGAGTGCGTGGGGCAAGCAAGGAGGCGGGAAAGGTGAGAGCGCCTTTCCCTGCGTGCCTTCCTTGGGGGAGGAGAAGGGAGTTACCGCTGTGGGGGCCGGATAAACGGCTCAGATGGGCCACATGTGGCCCGCGTGCCGTAGTTTGGGGACCCCTGATATAGAGGATACAATGAGACAGTTCCACTGATACCATAATTCACATAGAGTTATGCCAGCTGACTGTTGGTAATCCAGATGAATCAGTCGTCTGGCATACTGTCCTATGTTCCTATCAGCAAATGACCCAGGAACCAGCAAGTGATCTCGGAACTGTATTATTATTAGGCTTATGTTTATTCCTCTCTTTTTCTCTCCACAGGAGACTGTAAGACTGTTGAGTTCATTCAGTACAGATCAATCACAGGTTATTCAGCAGAAGGAATGGAAAAACAAGAGTGGTCATCAGCTGGTCCAGAAGTTGTTCAGCATGTATGCAGTTCAGATAAGCAAAGCCAGCAAGAAGTAAAACAGCATCATAAATCACAGTTAGTTCAAGGTAAGGAAAACTTAAACATGGAAAAGTATTGCTAATCACCAGAAAGGAAGATTGAAAGCAATAAAGCTACCAGGGAATTGCTGGGAGATTTATGGCAACTGTTTCAAGAGATGGTGCCCAATTAAAGTTTGTCATGTAATGAATGATGGTAATGGGTCTTCATTATCTGCAACCTCATGTTGAGGTGTTGGACCCCCTGTAAGCCACTCCCCCCCCCCCCAACTCAAAGAGACTACTGTTAAGAGGAGATGCAGATTCCTAGCAAACTACCTTCTCCTTTCCTGACTCCAGAAAGTGAGTGATGACAAATTACTATAGGCTATCACTCATGCCTGAGTATGATTGTCTTCCAAGGGTAGAGTCTATGGTGGACCCAAAAGTGACTGTAGAAACCTATCCTGGATCACAATGAGGACATAGATTTCCAGATAGAAGCCAGTAAAAACAAGGTTTTGCTTGACATGCTTTCCTCTCTGCACGTTTATCCCTTTTGCTCTCTATTCATGCCTCCTCAGTTGGTAACAGCTCACCTCCAGAGATTCCCAGTTCTCAATGTTTATTCCACATTTGTTAAGGTTAGCTTTAAGCCCATCTTTAAATCTGTTTTGCTGTCCTCCGACACCATTATCCATTCTAGAGCTGAGAATAAAGACTGCATTACTGTCAGCATACTGGAGTTCTATAACAGAAGTCGTTGTTACCCTACCTTTGGCTTTCAGCCTGCTGAGGGTAAAGGGCTTGCCATCTGTCTAATATGTGATTTTCACACCGGTGGGAAACTTCCCATCAACAACATAGCCATGAGGATGGAAAATAAAATTAGAGCAATAACACATCCCTGTTTGACACCTGATCCCACCTTAAGTGGGTCATTTTGGGAGCCGTTGTTGTCCAAGACTGCTGCCATCATGTCACCCAGAGGACGTATTCATCAGCCATTCTAAGAGTGTGGAACAACCTGCCAGAAGAGCTCCAACAGCTAAATGAGCTGTCAGAATTTAAAAAACATCTATAGACCTATCTCTTTTGGCAGGCCTACCCAAACAATTTTTTAACACGAATTTTAAACATGTGTCCTTTGTTTCAACTTTATTTTGTGTATTTTAATATACATTTTATAGAAATATGTTTTAATATGTATCTTTTATAGAGATATATTTTAATATGTGTATTTGTGGTATTTTTACAATGTTTATGTGTTTTAATTATTCTGTAATCCTCTTTGAACCACGAGGAGAGACAGGTAAAATAATAATAATAATAATAATAATAATAATAATAATAATAATAATAATAATAATAACCATCATCATTATGAAGAAGCTGCACAGGATGTTCACAAATTTTAACAAGAAATCAGATTTTCATGAACCATATTTTCATCTGCCTGCTCTGCCGTTGAGGTCTTCAAGTTGTTTTTTGTGTCCCCCTCCCCTATCCGTGACCTCACCACCAAGGGAAATCCTTCTGGGAGCACATGACCCCCAACGACTTTGCTCATAAGTTCACTGGAATGCACAAGCTTGCTCATCACAACAAGGTGATAATCTAGCAAGAGGTAAGAATCCAGCAACCCCCCCCCCCCAAAAGCACAAGATCAATTGTTATTCTGTCATGTTTATATCAGATTTGTGCATAAGACAAATTAGCTACATTTATAGCAAGGGAAGAAGCAAAGTGTGGCCCTAGGATCAAATCAGAACCTCAATGCTTTTTGTGACCCTCAATTTCTCCAGACAGAATTTATCAGAATGTTGCTATCCCCAATTCAAATTTTTCTTAATTCTCCACGTTCATTTCACACCATGAATTCTTATACTTGTATGTATTTGCCTTCCATTCCCTTGCTAAATTTGTTTGTCCCTTTTCTTTGAATTTTTAAACTGCATTTCGAAATGCTTAATTGGATAATCTGTTGTTGTTTATTCATTCAGTCACTTCCAACTCTTCCTGACCTCATGGCTGTCGCCACCCCCAGCTCCTTCAAGGTCAAGCCAGTCACTTCAAGGGTAACATCCATTCATGTTGCCCTTGGTCGGCCCCTCTTCCTTTTCCCCCAGCATCCTTATCTTCTCCAAGCTTTCCTCTCTTCTTATTATGTGGCCAAAGTACTTCATCTTTGCCTCTAATATCCTTCCCTCCAGTGAGCAGTCAGGCATTATTTCCCGGAGTTGGATCTTCTTGCAGTCCAAGGCACTTTCAGAATTTTCTTCCAACACCACAGTTCAAAAGTGTCTATCTTCCTTTGCTCAGCCTTCCTTATTACATTACTGCAATTCTAGAAATTTGGGGGTGGAAAAAAATTCATGGTATCTGGGGAAAAAAAATTTAAGGGGAGAGATCAGTGCCTTCATTTTGGCCCCTCCCATCTAGCTACAGCTTTGGAGCACACCCATCCCTTCAGATAGAAAATACCAGTTTCTACATTTCCATGGTTGCTCTGCCCTGCTTACATTTGTGCCATGATTCTAATTCTGGACACACAAATACAGGAGTCAGCTCCAGATTCACATTTCCCATCTTGTCCCAAAGGAGATGTTTAGAAAATTTAAATAGAATCATAGAATCATAGAATAGTAGAGTTGGAAGAGACCTCATGGGCCATCCAGTCCAACCCCCTGCCAAGAAGCAGGAAATCGCATTCAAAGCACCCCCGACAGATGGCCATCCAGCCTCTGCTTAAAAGCCTCCAAGGAAGGAGCCTCCACCACAGTCTGGGGGAGAGAGTTCCACTGTCGAACAGCCCTCACAGTGAGGAAGTTCTTCCTGATGTTCAGGTGGAATCTCCTTTCCTGTAGTTTGAAGCCAAATAGGCAGGCATGAAGATTATTTCTCAGTTTATAAATACATGCAGTCCCTGAGTTACAAACATCCAGCTTACAAACGGCTCATAGTTAAGTATGGGACAGACAACAGGAGGTGAGAGAAATCTACCCCCGGGAAGGGAAATTCACTCCTGAAATAATTGTCATGATGAAAAGGTAAAACCCCCACCTGTCTCTATTTTACTCATGGACTTTACTCAGAGTTTTGCACTAATCACCCTCTGTACATAGCAATTGATGTCTTGGTTTTAATAATTGTCATGTTATGTTGTTTTCTAACTATGTTATTATATAATGTTTTAAATGTATGGATTGTTTTTCTTATGTAAGCCCCCGAGTCCCTTCAGGGAGATGGAGGCAGGGTACAAGAATAAAGTAGTAGTAGTAGTAGTTGTTGTTGTTATTATTATTATTATTATTATTATTATTATTATTATTATTATTAAAGGTGTCTCAACTGAATCTTTCTCACCAATCCTTGTTTCCACAAGTCAAGTTTTTCAAAATCCAATTATTACAGGGACAGAAGATGAGGTGAAATCTTCTGAACAGACAGCAAAAGAAACACCACAGGGGTGTTAACCCTTCCCTGTGCTATCTAAAGCGTATATATAACTGGAGTTACACTTTAAAATGTACTTGTTCCGACTTACACAAATTCAATTTAAGAGCAAGCCTACAGAACCTATCGTGTTTCTAACCTGGAGACTGCCTGTACAGGATTTAAATATTTTTCATCACTAGGGGGCACCCACTGATCAGATAAATTCATATTACTTTTGCTTTCTTTTAAATGTTTTTTGTCAAGCAACTTTCCCAAAATGTCCTTCCCAAAATAAAAATAAATAAATCCATCTACACACTCAAAAGACAGCAGGAATGCAATCAAGCCATTTGCCCAAAGCATGAAATCAAATACAGTAAGACCTTGTCTCTCCATAAAATGCAACATTATGCACAGCATATACTACATGAGAATCTTCATGTTCCCTAACATTATATAAAGAAAGGGGCTGGTGGGTATCTACAGCATAGAATTATAGCATTTTAATACCAGTTTTTCTGTCCCACAGCCCTTCCACACAGCCATCTAACCCATAATATTAAGGCAGATAATCCAAAGTTTCTGCTTTGAACTGGGTTATCTGGGTTTACGTTGCATTTGCATATAATCCGGTTGAATGTGGATTTTATGCAGCAGTGTGGAAGTGGCCCTAGTGTCATCCAACTGAATTTGCAGTTACTGTTTATTAAACTCTGTAGAATTATCTGCTAAAGACTCTAGAGTTCAAGAGAGTGCACTATGACCATCAAGGGAACAGGATCAGAAAAAAAAAATATAAAAGGGATGATAGAAGCAATACACTGAAGAACAATGTAAAAGAGATGAAAGGATTAAAGATTCACCCAAAGAAGAATTTTTGTCCTTGGTTTTAAAAAAGGAAATGGAAGCCATTTTCAAAGGACACGGGGAAAAGAAATCACTAGGAATAGACTTCATATTGCTAGAATTGTTTCAAGCCACAGAGACAGAATCAATTCAACTAAAGTCTGCCAAGAAATAAGGAAGAGAAAACAATGAAAATATTTGCAAGATACTCCACTTAGGCAGAAAAAAATGAAATGCAAAGATACAGAATGGGGGATGCTTGGCTCGACAACAGTATGTGTGAAAAAGATCTTGGAGTCCTCGTGGACAACAAGTTAAACATGAGCCAGCAACACGATGCGGCAGCAAAAAAGCCAATGGGATTTTGGCCTGCATCAATAGGAGTCTAGTGTCTAGATCAGGGGTCCCCAAACTAAGGCCCGGGGGCCGGATGCGGCCCATCAAAGCTATTTATCCGGCCCTCATGGCACAAGGGCAGAAGGGGTTTGGACTAAACGACCCAAGGGGTCTCTTCTTCTCTTACAACCATTATTATTATTATTATTATTATTATTATTATTATTATTATTATTATTATTTTATTATGACACAGCAAACAAGATAGATATGCTGGATTTCATATCACAAAATCACAAGTCGAACACTTCCCAAGTGTCTAGGATTGTGTGATGTATTTTCGGATGATGCACGCAGATCCCAGCAGGGTGGCCTTTTGCAGTTGTATTATTATTATTATTATTATTATTATTATTATTATTATTATTATTATATTGTATGACACAATAAACAAGATAGATATGCTGGATTTTGTATCACAAAATTGCATTATTATTATTATTATTATTATTATTATTATTATTATTATTAACATTGAGGCTGGGTGGCTATCTGTCAGGGGTGCTTTGCTTGTGCTTTCAGTGCACAAAGGCAGAAAGGGATTGGACTAAATAGCCCAAGGGGTCTCTTCCAACCCTCTTTATTATTATTAATAATAATAATTAACATTGAGGCTGGGTGGCCATCTGTCAGGGGTGTTTTGTTTGTGCTTTCGGTGCACAAAGGCAGAAGGGGATTGGACTCAATGGCCCAAAGGTTCTCTTCCAACCCTCTTTTTATTATTATTATTATTATTATTATTATTATTATTATTGCTCTGTGGCCAACTATAGTCCGGCTCTCCAACTGTCTAAAGGATCGTGAACTGGCCCCCTGTTTCAAAAGTTTGGGGACCCCTGGTCTAGATCCAGGGAAGTCCTGCTATCCCTCTATTCTGCCTTGGTCAGACCACACCTGGAATACTATATCCAATTCTGGGCACCGCAATTTAAGGGACATGTCAACAAGCTGGAATGTGTCCAGAGGAAGGCGACTAAAAGGATCAAGGGTCTGAAGAACAAGCCCTACGAGGAGTGGCTGAAAGAGCAGGGCATGTTTAGCCTGCAGAAGAGAAGGCTGAGAGGAGACATGATGGGGGCCATGTATAAATATGTGAGGGGAAGTCATAGGGAGGAGGAAGCAGGCTTGTTTTCTGCTGCCCTGGAGACTAGGACACAGTACAATGGCTTCAAACTACAGGAAAGGAGATTCCACGTGAACATTAGGAAGAACTTCCT
This sequence comes from Anolis carolinensis, assembly GCF_035594765.1. Classification (NCBI taxonomy): domain Eukaryota; kingdom Metazoa; phylum Chordata; class Lepidosauria; order Squamata; family Anolidae; genus Anolis; species Anolis carolinensis. The sequence continues at coordinate 307,569,354 of NC_085841.1, forward strand.
CACCGTGAAAGCTGTTAAGGAGTGGAACTTTCTGCCCCAGACTGTGGTGGAGGCTCCTTCTTTGGAGGCTTTTGAACAGAGGCTGGATGACCATCTGTCAGGGGTGCTTTGAATGCAATTTTCCTGCTTCTTGGCAGGGGGTTGGATTGGATGGCCCATGAAGTCTCTTCCAACTCTATGATTCTATGTACATTCCATTTGGCAAGAAAAAGGATACTGGGAATTGCAGTCATCACTGGATTACTGGATTAGTTTCCCATGCTGTTAATGTGATGTACAAGAAGGAGTTTTACCATATATGGAACAGGAATGTTCAATGTCAAGCTGTTTTCATTAAAAAAAGGCATTAAGTATCATATTACAAATTTATGTTGAATAATGAAGTACATCAAATAATTTCAGGAAAAAATCAATCCATGATTGATAGATTATAGCAAATGTTTTGATTCTGTAGATCATTAAAACTCTAAAATAAATTGGTATGCCACAAAATTTGTTTGTTCTGATCTACACTCGAGACAAGAGGACACTGAAACAACAAAGCATGGACAAATGGCATGCTTTCTAATTAGCAATATGATAGGGCAAAGCTGGATTTTATTACCATATCTGTCCAATTTATAAGATGGATTAGACTCAGAAGAAGGGTGTGTAAAAACTGGACAAAAACAAACAATTTAAGATGTTCAGAGGATAGTGTGTTACTTGCAGAAAATAACAAAGATTTGGAATGACTGTTCAGGAAGAAAGTGTCAAAGCATGGTAACTGTTGAACAATTTGTATGCTGGCTCCTGCCTCTTCTCTCCTTTGAGGAAATGGGTCTCATGGAGGGAGCAGGGTGATTGGATTAGAACACCTTGATGAGCATGTTTTGCCTCTGGTCTAGATTTATCATGCAGAATCATGGAATCACAGAATCATAGAGTTGGAAGAGACCTCGTGGACCATCCAGTCCAAACCCCTGCCAAGAAGCAGGAAAATCACATTCAAAGCACCCCGACATGTAGTACATGTATACTGTAGAATTAATGCAGTTTTTATTTTGGAAGAGAGGGTCTCAATGCTATGGCATCATGTGGTTGGGAGTTTAATGAGGCACCAGTGACTGGGTGCCATGGAATCATGGCAGTTGCAGTTTTACAAGGTTTTTAACTTTTCTACTAAAGAATGCTGGTGTCTCATCAAACTACGACTCATATGAAGTCATAGCATTGAGTCTTGGCAGTTAAAATGGCATCAAACTGAATGATTTGGCACGGACAAACTAAGGCCCGGGGGCTGGATGCGGCCCTCTGGATGCTTACTTCAGGCCCTCCTAATTTTCCCTGTCCTCTTGACATAAGGACACGGTGGCCTGCTCTCTGGATCACGTCCTTATGGTGGGAGGACGCTTGAGTATGGCTCCAGGAAAGCACAAGGCAGCTGAGAGCCCTTCAGAGCACTCTTAGCAGATGCTTGTCTTGCCCTCCTCCCAGCATAATGCCAAGATGACAATCCCAGGATCAGGGGAGGAGGATGGGAAGGAGGATCGAGCAGTTGCCGCACGTTTTGCCTTCCTCCCGGTGGCATAAGGATGTGACGAGCAGCTCTGTCCCTATGCTGGGATGACAACCTGAGGATAACCCGGGCCCTGCCCTGACCTCTCCTGGCCCCGTCCTCTCCTAGACCCTCCCCCTCCCAGGGCTGCCACACCCAGCATGTGCCCAGCCATCCTCCCTCCTGGCCCGGCCCAGCCCTTCTGGTCAGGCTCACAATGTGGCCCCAAAGCAAAACTGCTTGCCCATGCCTGATGTAGATGCATCCCTTAGTCAAACAACCAATTAAGATCTAATGTAGCATTGCCTATCCAACATTTTACTAGCTTGTTTGCAAGAATATTATGGGGAACCTTATCAAAGGTATGACTGAAATCAAAATATTCCACATCCATGGCATTCCCTTCATCTAATAAGCTTGTTACTCTATCCAAAAAAACAAGATACATATAGTGACTTGTTTTTGAAAAATGATATGGAAATCACCAGCTACTGACAGTGCTTTTACACATGTGTCTAAAAGGGAAGAAGAAATTAATTTTCTCAAACAACTTGAATATAGGCTCAGATATTACTTCTGGGTGTGGGAGAGGCAGGCGAACTGGAGACATTTCTGTTTACTGAAGCGTGTGCCCTGAATTTCTTTTGCCTATTCAGGTAGTCACCAAGTTACAACCATCCGACTTAAAAATGATTCATAGATAAGAACAGTGTGAAATAACAGGAATTGAGATAAAAATACCCATAAGAAGAGAAATTTGCTCCTGAATGAGGTATCATGGGGAAAAGGTGTCTCTACTAAAGCTTTATCACCAATCATTGTTTCCACAACATACCAATTTTTTCAAAAATCTAATTATCACATATATAATGTACCTGTCCCGACTTACATGCAAATTCAACTTAAGAACAAACCTACAGAACCTATCTTGTTCATAAATTGGGGACTGCTTGTATAACCAACATGCTCCCACTTTCTTCTTCCACTCTAGTAGTTCTGCCTAACAATGCCTAACTGTAGGGCAGCTTTTTTCCTTGTTGATAAATTCTAATTATTACATGCAGGCTGAGTACAGAGTCAGAGCTTCTTTCCCCATCTCTCTCCTTCTGAACATCCATTCTCACCCAGAATGAAACCTGAGGAAATCTTCTGTCAATAATGAAGCCACCCATTCATCATCTGCTCCGCCTTTCCATGTACTCCGTAGAGAAACGTATTATCTGCTTCTATTGCCTCTCTAAAGCCACTCATAGTGTTGAAGGCCATACAGTAGCAACTCAGATTCTTATCTCAGTATTCTCTATTCTCTGTTTCCTATAGGCCTGCTGCAGCATTTCCTACACTTGATCAGATCCTTTACTTGAAAGACCTGTTCCCTTGCTTTCCAGTACAATGCCATTTTTCACAGATTCAATAGACATAGTTTTACGTACCCATGCGCCAACAGCACCCCCATTCTAGTTTGTAGACCTCTCCTGTTCCTCTAGTGTGATTCTATGGTACGCTTCTGCCCAAGTATAGTCAAAATATAGGGTTTGGTATTTGCCATGATTTCAGGAATGCACCGGGGGTCTTGGAACATATCCCCCACAGATATGGGGGTCATACTGTAATTTTTGGCATGAATGCATCCCAATAGGATTACCTCCCAAAAAGCTCTAAAACAAAGAACATGCTACATGAATCCTATAGCAAACTATTTTAAACAAATGTCAGGGCATTAGTAATCTTTTTATGAGAGCATTCTGTCCTTTTAGAAATTCAGAAGTTCCTTTTACAGTTACGGGACTGTACAACTCAAGAAAGGAGAAGTATGTTTTAATACATAGCGAGGAACTATTATTTGGAAAAGGCAACACATAGACAACCAGAAATGTTGTTATCATCCAGTGATTCCCTCTTGCATAAATAGGATGGCTATATGACCAAAGAGTTTTCTGTTTAAATGGTTTATTAGAGGACACCCCTCTTTTGAAAGCATCCTGTCTAAATAAGCTTTGCATTCCCAAGTCTATTTAAGGTTAAGCATCATAGGAAGGAAGGGAAGGAGCCAAAAAGATAGCTGTGAACTTAGTCCAAGAATAGAAACGGTGTGGCCTTCCACATGCTATTGGATTGTAGATCCCAGGATTCCTCACTGGTGAAGATGCTTCTAGGGCTACTAGGAATTGTATTCCCACAACGTGGGGGTGGCAGTTTCATTATTCCTATCCTGACAGTCCCTAGATAACAAACCCGGGCACAGCTTTTCCACAATGATGAAATAAAATTGTATTTCCAATAAAAACACAGTAATGATTTCTTTAAATTTGTATCCATATATCTAAATTACTATGTTCAGATTTGATGCAAAACAGTGTCTTTTTTCATCCCCTCTTTTGTGGAGATGCATAAGTTTCCAACCCTTCATATAAACAAAGCCCACTGTACCTCATTTCCTTTCTCTGTGAAGAACCTTAAGAGCTAAAATAGAGCTCTTCCTTTTTAGGTATAGGTATCCAGCTGGGAAAAGGCCATGCTGGCCGGGGAAAGAGGGAAACTGCAGTCGGAGGCATCTGGGGAGCACTGGGTTGGGCAAAGCATTACTTTGCAGATACTGTACTTATATGAGACTCCTTCTTCCAAGATAAAAATAGATGGTATATTGACAAAGTGGGAGTGCTCCAGCTTAGCATGCCTCTTGCACAGTGAGTGCAAAAATGGCTTACCAGAGCAGGTTCATCTGTTTCAGAAGAAATAACCCTAATATTTTAAATCAGTTTTAATGTGAAACATTTACTTTCATGCAGCAAAGTTTGTACTCCACTTTTCACCTTTGAACTGTATTTATCCAATAGCATGTGCAGGTGTGGTTAATTGCTTGCCTGTCTTCTTCTACCTCCCCCATACTATATTACAAATATAAGATTGCTTTTTAATAAATCTCTTGCTAGACCTGTGGGAAATTTGTAAGAAAAGGTTCACAGGTGTGTAGCAGAAAATGCATCCAGGAAGGAAGCATATTTTCAATGCCATGTTTTCAAGGTGCAGGGGTGGAGTGGTCAACAATGGCAAGTTGTCTACTTGGCAAGTACTTGCAGGAGGAAGACAAAGTATTTTCCTAATACAGTAGAGTCTCACTTATCCAACCTTCACTCATCCAACGTTCTGTATTATCCAACACCGTCTGCCTTTTAGTAGCCAATGTTTTTGTAGTCAATGTTTTCACCACATTGCAATGTTTTGATGCTAAATTCATAAATACAGTAATTACTACATCACATTACTATGTATTGAATTGCTTTTTCTGTCGATTGGTTGTAAAACATGATGTTTTGGTGCTTTATTTGTAAAATCATAACGTAATTTTCCTTAATCCCTCCTTATTATCCAATATTTTCACTTAGCTAACATTCTGCCAACCCGTTTATGCAGGATAAGTGAGATTCTACTGTACACTATCATTCAAATGTTCTTAAATTTTAGAAGCACAATGTATGCATAGAAATATTGCCATATGTTCAGTGTAGTTCACTCCCAAGTAAATGTACAAAGAAACCTTTATTATGCTTAGGGGTTTCAATTGCTGTTGTAACCTCCTAGGAATAATAATACTATTTCTAATTATTTTTAAGTGTTTGATAATTTAGTACACTTCTGATTGATAATGCAGCCGAACAAAAGAAATTATTGGTGGTTTGTTTTTAGGTATGTTTCTGGATTTATTTGGGGCTCTGCTTCAGAAAATTGCATTGGTTAGACCACATCAGCTCTAGTGTCTTAGGGCCCTTCCAGACAGTATCCATATACCTGTCAGACTTTTACCTGAAGTGTCCAAATGATGCCTCAGGTGAAATGGGAATAATTCGTGAAAAAGCAGGAAAACCCTGCTTTGTTGCGAATGATTTAGATACCCCATTATACCTGGGCCTTCCTGAAAGGCCCAGTTCTTTTTCTTCTTCTTTTTTTTTTGAAGTTTTTTATTGTTATTATTATTTGAGAAAAAGTTACAATTATATAAACATATTCTATACATTTCCCCCTCTTTTATTTACATTCACCCCTGTGCTCCCCTTGAAAGGCCCAGTTCTAATGGGGTATGGGCCCTGTGGGGACAGACTCCTGGGCGTGATCCTGCAGTCCCGGGAGTCTGTCCCCACAGCCTAATTTACTCCTTCAGGATTGATGAGCCAGAAAAACCAAAAAAACCAAAAAAAAACCCAGCCACCTGCTCCCCAAATCCCTGATTTCTGCCCCCCCCCCCCCCAACCTTCCTGGTACTTTCCAGGAGGCCTGCAGAGAGGTATCATGGTGGCCCAATAAGTTTTCTGTTGCTTTTAGGGCTTGGGGGGGGGGTCTCCAGCCTCCCCATGCCCCCCTGGAAGTTACCCGTTTTTTTCCTCTAGAGTATGGTTTTTTTTAACCAGCTCCAAGAAAAGGTTAAGTGTAGTCTGGAAGAGCCCAAAGATATGGTTATCATGATTTTCTATGGCGACTGGAAGATGCCATATGTTATGTATCTCAAAAACTAGAACTGATAGGGGGAACTGGTGCCATTTTTTGGAATCAGCAGGTCAAATATACACAGAAATAGAGTTACATTTGAGGTACCAAAATGTGTGTTGGCCAGTGTTGAGAAAGCTCAGCTACAAATGAGTTCAATTTTGCCAGATCTTTTAGGAAAGAGGTTCACATAAACCCCTTACCTAGTGATGTTGATACTATGTAGGGCTTGGAAAAGCTACTTTTACATGCTATAATCGGCAAGTGATCACAGTGGCTTGGTATGTTGAGAGTTTTGTTCCAAAAAGGCAATTTTACCAATCTGCCATTTCCCACAATTTGCATATATTTATCTAACCCTGATGTTACTAACTCGCTGTACTGGTAATAGTGGTATTTTATGTGAAAGAATTTTAAATAGAATTTTAAAATAATATTCCCCTAAAACGAGCATGGGTTATCTAGTGTGGCTCTTTCACAGTATTCAGTTCTACCTTCCTGTCTTGGAACATATTGTCTAGAATGATAATGCAGCTGTTTCCTGTTCACTGTTTACATGGCAGAATTTTGGATAGGTACTGGTAATATTTTGTTCATAGACTGAAGTTATGCCCTTGGATGAAATGTATGCATGCTCGCTCTGCACATTCTAGTGCCTTGCTTGCCGTGTCTTCATTGTTTCTAATGCAGTCAAATAAATAAATACAAGAAAAGGTTTTGTGTTTGTTTGCCCACAAGTCTATATGGAGTCCTTCCAGACAGAAAAGGCACAGTTATTTCTTGATAAAGGCTCCATGTGAGAAGATGTACTTTAACACAAAGGCAGCAATTTTAGACCATTACAGGCAAGGTAAGCAAGAAAATACTTGCAGTTGTCCGGATAATATTATATTTACATTTCCTATATCCATGTGTAAAATAGATGCAACTGTCATTTTATAAACATCTTTTGAATTGCATATGAAATACGAATTATTATAACCAGGCATCTAGAATAATGCCATGCCAAAGGATAACAAGTTGAGATAACAGTCTTGCATTTCAGGGGTTTTTCTCACTATGTGTGAACCACCTGTAGTGTATATTTGACCAAACTGACTGACTAGGGATGATGAGAGTGGTAATTCAAACATACAGAGAACATCTGGTTGCTGATGTCATGTCAACAATATGAAGCTGGATGATGGTTCGTTGGTTTAACTTGGTACTAGTCTAATGCACAAAGCATGGAAAATGAACAAGATGGAGCAGGAACCCTTAACCCTTAAAGCAAGTATGATAGAAAAGGCATCACTGAAACATAGTTGTATGACTCTCATGATTGGAATATAGTAATAGAGGGATATAATATATTTCAGAGAAACAGATCAAACATGAAAAGCAGCATTACATTGATCCTTAAATGGAAGTAACCATGTTCTCTGCCATTTGTTATACAGAGGAAAGGGAAAGCAAAGCATGATCGGATACACATTCCAGACTTTTAAAAAGATGATTTCAGTAAACTTAGGGGAAGAGTGGGTGTGACCCTGTGGTTTGAAATATTAAAAGGGAATGAAGTTCAGGATAGATGGGAGTTTCTGAAAAGTGAGATATTGAAGGCACAATAGCAAACAGTTGGAGTGAGGAGGAAAAATGGCAGATGTTTTGAGAAACCAGGACGGAGGTCTAAAATACTTTCAACTGAGAAAAGATTAAAAAGGAACATATACAACAAACAGAAAAAGAGGGAAAGAACTAGAATGTGGCGGGTTGCTCTTCTCTTAAGGCAGTGGTTCTCAACCTGTGGGTCCTCAGATGTTTTAGCCTACAACTCCCAGAAATCCCAGCCAGTTTACCAGCTGTTAGGATTTCTAAGAGTTGAAGGCCAAAACATCTGGGGACCCACAGGTTGAGAACCCCTGTCTTGAAGTATTGAAGCATAGGCTGGATGGCCATTTGTCATTAGTGATTTGAATGTGAATTCCTGCAATGCAGAAGGCTAAACTGGATGACCACTGTGGACTCTTCCAACTCTATGATTCTAAGGAAGTTTCAGATAATTGTAAGGTTTACCAGAATTAAGAGAACTGTCTGACTTTTTAGGGTATATTTAGCAACTGATGTCATACGGCTCTTTTGTACTGTCTGTGATTTGTTTTTCCATATTATAATTTTCCATTTCCTCATGTTTTGTGCTGGTTTTTTTTGGCTCATATGGACTATGTTTCAGGAAAGAGAAGGAGAAAATCAAGTTCAGGCTGCTTTTTACCAAAAACTACATAGACAAAGAGAACTGAAGCAGTGTTATAATCATATATGGCTTTCCTAATGAGTAATCTTATTCTCTCTGTGGGGCTTGTCTATGAACGCAATGGCATTCAAGTGAAAACAGAGATAGTATCATAAACAAGTCTACGTAGGTAGCACATACTTGGGTGTTGTCGGTGTTAAGTCTGTTAAAAAATAGACTTGTTTGGTTGCTGTGGTTGGAGAAAGAAGCTGATTACTGCCTGATTATAACCTCCAGACTGCAAGGTTTCTCATGAGCCATGTTAACCAGTACTTTTATTCTAAGACATTGACCTAGAGTCATGGTTAGTTTTTTTCCCCAAAGTGGTTAGTAGTGATAGGGTTAAAAAAATTTTTTCAAGAACTTGCAAAAAATATCTAGCAGAAACCTGGGAGAGGGCCCTAAGGAAGCTAAGTTAGTTTCCTACATGCTGTCCTTATTGGCAAATAAAAATCTTTCTATTTCAACAGGCTTTTAGGAAGAGACTTCAAATGCTATTAACATTGTGCTGTTTTATTGATTTAATTCATTTGTCTTTTCAATTGACATTTAAATCTACATTTCAACAATGCTTTGTATGTTTTACTTATGCCATTATGTGTATTTTTAAAAATCTTTTTATTGTAAACTATAATTAATCCCAATTTTAGGGGAAAAATGGGACAGGAATAATAGAATCATAGATTCATATTCCCATCCACTGCTCAATGCAACATTTGCAGCAGGTAGATGTCTACCTCCTTCTTGAAGACAACCAGAGCAGATCCCACACCTCTCTGGGCAATTGGTTCCACTGTTGTGCTTGTCAAGAGGTTCCTTCAAAACATTCAATCAAAATCTACTTAACGCCATTAGACCTCATCCTGTCCTCTGGGGCAGTAGAGAACAAGCCTTTATCCTCCTCTCCCTGACAGCCCCCAAGGCTTCTAAAGAATACAATCATGTCACCCCTGAGTTTTCTCTTCAGCAAACTGAATATATTCAGTGACTTCCAGCTCTCCTCATATGTTTGTTCTCCATACCTTGAGTCATCCTTGTTGCCCTTCTCTGAAACCACTTCAGCTTGTCTGTACGAATAAATGAAAACAAATGGGGGGAAAGGAAAAGGAGGCTGTACCCACTGTCTGCCTGGTATTTATAGCATGGAAGAAGGCAGCTGAGCCACTGTAAGAGACGGTTCTCCAGTGTGGTTAGGTGACGAATTATAAGAGGCTGTACCGCAGTGTCATTGCAAAGGAGGAGAAGAAGGACAAAAACAGAAGGAGGAAAGAGTTAGCCACACTTATTGTTTATTTTGGCTTCCCTTCCATTGGCCACCCTGGCCCACTTATCCTCACGGAGACAAGTCCCTCATCTTATCTGAACTATCTTACTCTAATGGTATTGTCCCCTTCCACACAGGAGTAGGGAGCAGCAATCCTTTCACCACTACCGCCCACACTCATTCCTACAAGCTTTCTGTTGACAAAGTACTCTACTCCAGGTATTTTACTCAACCGTTGCCAATGTTACTAAGCATTCACAAACACGCTTGCTTTGTCGGATCACTGGAAGGTGGATGCAGAACAACCAATCACAGCACAAAGTGTTTCAGTGCAGTTTGCATGGGAGAAATCTCCAGTCTCTCTGGAGCAATGGTTCTCAACCTGTGGGCCGTGGCCCAGCAGTGGGCTGCAAGAACGAAAATCCGGTCTGTGAACTTCCTTCCTCTTTATTTATTTTTTCCCTCTCCTTTCTGCTGACCAGATCAACTCTAGATTATTAAATATGATTTTATTTGATTGAATATTTTTAATGATTTTCCAGAATTTAGGGAATTACATTACAAAAATTGTGAGGGGGGAAAAAAAGGAGAGAAAAGAAAAGAAAACAAAACAAAAAACAAAAACACACACACTGATAACTTCCGGTCGATTTCACAGGGGTAGTAATTCATTTACATTATACTAAGAGTTTTCTCTGCCCATATCCCCGCACTTTCTCGGTCCGACACTCGTCTAACATTACTCTGACAAACTATTCAAAATTGATCCGACATTTCCCTTGTAAGAATTTTTTTACTGGTGACCAGTCCGTCCTTTGTTTTTTGGTGTAATCTTGTAATAAAAAGATCATAGTGTCCATGTCCATGTATTCCCTTAATTTGGTGATCCATGCATCTTCCGATGGGATGTCTTTCGAACGCCATCTTTGAGTTATTAAAGCTCGAGCAGCTGCTGTTATGTGAAAGAATAATATATCTTCATTTTTTTCTAAGTGAAAGTCGGTAATATTTAACAAATAATATTCAGGTTTACAATTCTTATCTAAGATTCCTTTTGCATAATTATGAATCATTTTCCAGAAACCTTTAGATGATTAAATATGACCTTATGTTGGGGAGCAGATGGTGACTACTGTATGGCATATGTTCTGTATCAGAAACTAGAGCCGATGTGGTCTATCCAATTCACTTTTCTGAATCAGCACCCCAAGTAACCAAATAGAATCTAAAGTTGACCAAAAACTGATTTGCAATCCTTTTGGTACTAATGTTGGAGAGTGGTCCCTGGTCAAAAAAAAAAGGTTGGGAACCATTGTTTTATTGAGATAACACCTCTCTTGGAATTGCTAGGTCTTTCAGCATGACTCTAGGAGGATCAATTTCCACTGGTAGCTGAACACAGAATTTCCCCGGATGACCTAGAGATTCCTAAAGAGATGTTCTCTCCAGAGATCTCAGTCTTCCTGCTCTGACTGGAGGAAGTTGGCCACACTGAAGGAGAAAACATCTTCAATCAAACCTGCAAGAGTGGTCCCTTATCAAAGTGGTCCCTGTTCATGGGGTCGCTGGTCAAGTGGGCCCTGGTCAAAAAATGGTTGGGAACCACTGCTCTGGAGGATATGGGAATGAGGTATGAGAATGGGCTGAGTATTTAGGTAGCACTACTTCTTCTCTCTCAAGGTCATCCTTAGCATGAGATTGTGTTATGGTGGATCCTCAAGCAGCGAGGCACTTGGGCTTGAAATTTTGTTGTTCCCTATCATGCATGGAAGAGCCAGTGTAGTGTAGCGGTTTAAACAATGATTCCGGAAACCAGGATTTGAATCTCTACTTGGCCATGGAAACTTACTTGGTACCTTGAGCAAGTCACATTCTCTCAGCTTCAGAGGAAGGCAAAGGAAAACCCTTCTGAACACATTTTGCCACAAAAACCCTGTGATACATTTGCCTTAGGGGCACCATAATTCAGAAACGACTTTAAGGCACAAAACAAAAACTGGTACATTGACCTTGTTACTTTGAAAAGCTTTTACTGCTCTGTGTAAAAGATAGAAGCTTCCTGCTTTGGGATGCTTCCCCTCTCCTGAAAAAAGAAAGGGAGGAGAGGTGCACACTTGAAACCCCAGCAGCCTTCCAAGCCACCCCTCCCACAAGGCCTGGCTCCGTGGTTGGAATGTAATGTTTTTGGCAGTTTCTCTTTGATTGTTTAAAGAAATGAAAAACAGGAAGTGCATTCAAAAAGTGCTTAAACTCCTGAAAATACCTCATGAGCTGGTTTGATCTGAAACAGAATATAAAGACCCACAGAGGGCTTCCTATTTCTCAAAGACCTGCAGATATTTTCAAGCCCAAAGCAGTTCCCTCAATCTGAGATATTGGAAAAACAAAGGGGGGAAAAACTGTGTAGTCTTTCAAAGCCAATGCCAGAGAGGTATAAGATTAAAATTCTACAGAAAAAGGACCTCAGAGGTTTTCATCTTGTACCACTGTGGGTCCTTGGGAAGTTAGCAACCCAAAGTAGTAATTATTAATATTGGTTTTAGAATCAATGTCTCAGCTCCTTGCCTTTTGAAGTGGTGTTTTTCAAGATACATCTTATTTACCTGCCAGGGGAGATACATAAAGACAAAGACTGTTTTAAGCAGGGGTCCCCAAACTAAGGCCCCCACGGCACAAAGGCAGAAGGGGTCTCTTCTTCTCTTACAACCCTTATTATTATTATTATTATTATTATTATTATTATTATTATTATTATTATTATTACCATTAACATTAACATTGAGGCTGGAGCCCCCAGATGGCGTAGTGGACTAAGTGACTTGAAGGTTGGGTTGCTGACCTGAAAGCTGCCAGGTTCGAATCCCACCTGGGGAGAGTGTGGATGAGCTCCCTCTATCAGCTCCAACTCCATACGGGGACATGAGAGAAGCCTCCCACAAGGATGGTAAAAACATCAAAACATCCGGGCGTCCCCTGGGTAATGTCCTTGCAGACGGCCAATTCTCTCACTCCAGAAGCAACTCCGGTTGCTCCTGACACGAAAAAAACCAAAAAAACCAAAACATTGAGGCTGGGTGGCCATCTGTCAGGGGTGCTTTGCTTGTGCTTTTGGTGCACAAAGGCAGAAGGGGGTTGGACTAAATGGCCCAAGGGGTCTCTTCCAACCCTCTTTATTATTACTATCACTATTATTTTTATTAACATTGAGGCTGGGTGGCCATCTGTCAGGGATGCTTTGCTTGTGCTTTTGGTGCACAAAGGCAGAAGGGGGTTGGACTCAATGGCCCAAAGGGTTTCTTTCAACCCATTTTTTATTGTTGTTGTTGTTGTTGTTGTTGTTAATTATTATTGCTCGGTGGCCAACTATAGTCCGGCCCTCCAACGGTCCGAAGGATCGTGAACTGGCCCCTTGTTTAAAAAGTTTGGGGACCCCTGGTTTTAAGCATGAGGGACACACAACCGTTCCCTCATTCAGATTTATAGTACACTTTTACAGCAACATGAAGGGCATAAAGTAAAGCCGTTTTCTGAACTGGACATGAAAATATCTTGATGTGGGCAAGGAGCACGGACAAGCAATCCATAGAGCAACAGTGAATAATCTTTTGGCACTTCAAAGATTAATGAAGATGTTTGTTGTTTTTATACAGACTAGCAAACTGGCTGCTCTGGAAATACTGACAAATGAATTGTCACAGGTGAAGGGAATTTTGCTGTTGGGGACAGAAAGTGACAATATGATACTGGGAGTGAAGAAAACAACACGGAGAGAAGAATGGGGAAGATGTTCTGGCTGTTTATTTGTACCAATACAGGACAGCATTTTGCCTTCACAAGTATATGGGAAGGTTAGTTCTTGTCCTTTCTTACTGAACTCCTTTCCAAATGTAGGCTCCAGACCCCTTGAACTTCCAATGAGTAGTTAAAACTAGCACACTTAAGTCTATCTTGTCTTTGTTTTGACATGGTATGAAAACTGACTTCTTTTTTTTCATGGTTTTCAATCTCACAAACGGCCTGGTGGGCAGGTAAGTACCAGTATTGGAGAAAATATGGAATATAAATGAATCTAAAAAATAGAACAACAATACATCTGAATGCATTTGCTCCAGACAAAATTGCAGCAGCGTCATTACAAAAAGGGAACGCGTCATATCTGGAGACCTCTGTGATCCCTAAATTCTTGCATAGAATCCAAATCATAGATGGAGCAAAACTCCATCTGGTAATGCCTGGCAGATTGCAAAGTCAATTGTGATAATGTTTTCAAAAAATAAATAGTGGGTGAGCAGAGAGGGGAAATAATCCTGTCCTAATTGTTGTCATTTATATTTGTGTTTTACCCTATATACCAGGCATGGGCAAGCATCGGCCTTCCAGGTGTTTTGGACTTCAACTCCTAGAAATCCCAGCCAGCTTACCGGCTGTTAGGAATTGTGGAAGTTGATGTCTAAAATTCTTGGATGGTTAAAGTTTGCCCATGTCTGCTATATGCTGCTGCTGCTCAATCACATAGCCGTTTCCGACTCTTTGTGACCTCATGGACCAGTCCACGCCAGAGCTCCGTCGGCTATCGCCGCCCCCAGTTCCTTCAAGGTCAAGCCAGTCACTTCAAGGATACCATCCATCCATTTTGCCCTTGGTCGGCCTCTCTTCTATTTTCCTTCCATTTTCCCCAGCATCATGATCTTCTCCACGCTTTCCTGTCTTCTCATGATGTGGCCAAAATACTTCAGCTTTGCCTCTAATATCCTTCCCTCCAGTGAGCAGCCGGGCATTATTTCCTGGAAGATGGACTGGCTGGATCTTCTTGCGGTCCAAGGCACTCTCAGGATTTTCCTCTATCACCAGAGTTCAAAAGCATCTATCTTCCTTTGCTCAGCCTTTCTTATGGTCCAGCTCTTGCAACCATAGGTTACTATGGGGAATACCATTGCTTTAACTATGTGGACCTTCATTGCCAGTGTGATGTCTTTACTCTTCACTATTTTGTCGAGGTTGGCCATTGCTCTCCTCCCAAGAAGGAAACGTCTTCTGATTTCCTGGCTGCAGTCTGCATCTGCAGTGATCTTCACACCTAGAAATATAAAGTCTGTCACTGCCTCCACTTTTTCTCCCTCTATTTGCCAGTTGTCAATCAGACTGGTTGCCATGATCTTGGTTTTCTTGATGTTTAACTGCAACCCAGCTTTTTCACTTTCTTCTTTCACCTTGGTTACAAGGCTCCTCAGTTCCTCCTTACTTTCAGCCATCAAAGTGGTATCATCTGCGTATCTAAGGTTGTTAATGTTTCTTCCAGCAATTTAACTCCAGCCTTGGATTCCTCAAGCCCTGCACGTCGCATGATGTGTTCTGCGTACAAGTTTAATAGGTAGGGAGAGAGTATGTAGTCCTGCCGTACTCCTTTCCCAATCTTGAACCAGTCTGTTGTTCAGTAGTCTGTTCTTACTGTTGCTACTTGGATTGTTATTCAGATTCCTCAGGAGACAGACAAGGTGACTTGGTATTCCCATGCCACCAAGAACTTGCCACAGTTTATTATGATCCACACAGTCAAAGGCTTTAGAACAGTCAATAAAACAGAAATATAATTTTTTCCTGAAACTCCCTGCCTTGGAAATAGTGAAAGGTTTAGGAAGTTGCTATTTCCAACACTTGCAGCTTCAAGGTCTAGCTGCCTACTGCCTGAGGGAATCCTTTGTTGGGAGGTGTTAGTTGGCCCAACATGATAGATGGTAATTGTCATGGTTTGCAAAGGCTCTGTGCTGTGTGTGTTAACTGGAAAATGAAGTACATGAAGCCAATTGGCTGAGCCTGTAAAGACCTGGGGATTGATTTGATACTACAGTAGAATCTCACTTATTCAACATTCACTTATCCAATGTTCTGGATTATCCAACGCATTTTTGTAGTCAATGTTTTAATACATCATGATATTTTGGTGCTAAATTCGTAAATACAGTAATTACTATGTAGTATTACTGCATACTGAACTACTTTTTCTGTCAAATTTGTTGTATAACATGATGTTGTGGTGCTTAATTTGTAAAATCATAACCTATTTTGATGTTTAATAGGCTTTTTCTTAATCTCTCCTTATTATCCAACATATTCGCTTATCCAACATTCTGCCGGCCCATTTATGTTAGATAAGTGAGACTCTACTGTATTTGTGTTCTGCTGCAGCAGCACCAGTTTGATCAAGTTTCCAGTGCTGACTGAGTACTGCTGGTGAAGAGAGCAGTGTACTCAGAGGCCTTGCTATTTTGAGGCCTGTTTGCTGTTGAGAAAAGAAGAAGAACCAGGACAGTAATTTTCTCTGAAGCAGATTTGTAGACTGAGAAAGGACTATTTATGACTGTGGACTTCTGTAAGTGATCAGAGGGACCATTGTAAATACGACTGTTTTGATCTCTTGGAATCAGTAACGTTCTAGTGTATTTGTTCTGCAAACCTGAGCGGCATGTTATTGTTCTGCGGGAGACTCTGGATTGCGTTAAGAGCTTCCATTTATTATCAACAATCCGTAACAGTAATTGTATTGATTCTTTTAAAAAAAATAGGCAAGATCTCTCTGCCATTTGTTGTAGAAAGTACTTTTGTGCTGTTGGTTGCACTTTGATGTGTTATGCATGTACAGTAGAGTCTCACTTATCCAACATAAACGGGCCGGCAGAACGTTGGATAAGCGAATAGGAAAAGCCTATTAAACATCAAATTAGGTTATGATTTTACAAATTAATCACCAAAACATCATGTTTAATAACAAATTTGACAGAAAAAGTAGTTCAATACCCAGTAATGCTATGTAGTAATTACTGTATTTACGAATTTAGCACCAAAATATCACAATGTATTGAAAACATTGACTACAAAAATGCGTTGGATAATCCAGAACGCTGGATAAGTGAGTGTTGGATAAGTGAGACTCTACTGTATTTGTTTGCGAGTGGCCTAAGGTGGTTTAAAGCCCTGAGACTCTGAACCCAGTTCCAACATCTCCCCGCCCCCCACGGAGCAAAAGGGGAAGCCCACATTGGGCAGGGCGTGATCCGGAGCTGAAAGCGGGCCCACGCCTCATCCGGTGCGTTTCCTACTTCTCAAAGCCCCGCCTATCGGAGGAGGGAGGGAAGGAGGGGGCGTGTCGGTCCACGTGCGCCTTACTCCAGGAGCCGCGCGGATTGGCTAGCTGTCCAGCGAAGCCCCGCCCCTTCTGATTGGTGTTTTCTCCGTCCTGGTTCCCTCCTCCCTCGCTTCCCTTCCTTGACTCTAGCCTTCGCTTTCCCTTTAAACCTCGGCAGAAGGGGCGGAGCCTCCTTCCTTCCTCCTCCTCTTCTTTTTCGTCGGCAGGCCCGGCGCGTGAGCCGAGCTCGCGCCAGCGGAGGCGGAGCCATCTCTCTCTCTCTTGAGTCTGAGGAGAGTTGAAGGCAGGAAGAAAGGCAAGAGGAGAGGTGGAGAAAGAGGAAGAGACAGGCATAGGGAGAGGCGCTTCCCACCCGTGGGGCCCACGCAGGACTTTCTTTCTTCCTTCCTTTCGGGGCGCCGGGCTTGCTTCGTCCCTCCCTCCCGCGTCGCATGTCGTTGCCTTGGCCGAGCTCTGCTGCAGCGTCGAGGAGCCAAGCAGCAGTAGGCAAGGGCAGGCGGGCCTTGCAGCAGCAGCAACAGCAACAGACGGCGGCAGCGACGACAGGGGAAAAGCCGGGCGCCGGCTCCTACGGCTGTTGCTCTTCTGGGTGAGTCTGAGGAGGAGAGGAGTGTTTGGGGAAGAGGCCTCCCATTTGGCCTCTTTGTTCGCCGACTTCGGGAGGAAGGAGGAGGAGGAGGGAAAGGCGCACCTGTGCTGGAAAGACTGTCTGACATGTACACACACTGTGGCAGACTTGGGCCCTCGCCCTAGGTGTTTTGGACTTCAACTCCCACCATTCCTCACAGCCTCAGGCCCCTTCCTTTCCCCCCTCAGCCGCTTAAGCGGCTGAGGGGGAAAAGGAAGGGGCCTGAGGCTGTGAGGAATGGTGGGAGTTGAAGTCCAAAACACCTAGGGCGAGGGCCCAAGTTTGCCCATAACTGCACTATAGCCTTAATTCGATTTGACACTGCTTTCCTTACCATGGCTCAAGGCATTGCGTCCCCTGGGAGTTGTAGTTCAGCGAGGCACCCGCCCTCTTTGGCAGAGGCTTGTAAATCTACATCTCCCATGGCTTCACATGGTAGTTCAACGTGCACTCATTTGTACAGTTAGGGGAAACTACCCTAAAATATAGCAGAGCACCCAAAAATCAAACAGGATACAGAAGTTCAGCATTAGCCCATTAATAATAATAATAACATTTATTTATATTCCATTTTAATAATAATAAAACTTTGCTTATATCCCGCCACCATCTCCCAGAGCGACTGACAAAACACTCGAGGTGTGACACGAAATACAACAAATTGTGGGACTTCAACTCCCACAATTTCTTGACTCATTATTTTTTTATTTTGTAAAGAAACATAATACATCAAAAGTGGTGGAACAATATATTGATAGGAAAGTGAGGGAGGTGAAAGGGTTCTGAAAATAGGTGAAGAGAGAAAACCGGAGGGGGGGGGAGAAAGAAAGAAAAAAAAGAAAGAAAATAATATAATAAAAAAAGAATTTTGGGTGAATTCCCATCTTGACCTCGGTAGGCTGTTAAGAATTGTTGAAGTCCAAAACACCTGGAGGGCCAACATTTGCCCAGGCCTGGTTTATGCACAGTTCCTTTGTGTCTGCGCCTGCATCTTGCGTGATGTTTGAGCAATGCTGGGTTTTCTGAGAAAAGTTAAGGCTGTAACCAACCGTCTTTTTTCTTCAGGGACTGGGGGAGGATGAGGGGGAATGAAAACATTTGATATCTCCTGTGTCCTGGTACAAGATCCATGTTCTTCAATCGCTGCTTTCTGGATCAGAGATCTGATTTTTATATCTCTGCTTCCTTTTCCAAATAAGTTGGTAAAGCAAGAAGGGATGTGGGGGTGGGGGGGTGGGGAGGAAGAATAAAGCGTCATTACAGATCAAGAGATAGTGAAGGTTACTTTCCTTTCTGAGAAAAAGTTTATGTAAGCAAAGCTAATCTAATCATATATAAAGTGACTCATGTCTTGATCTTGTGTGAACCTCATGTCAGTCTGCCTCTAAGTTGATTTTTCCAATCAACTTAGAGGCAGCAATCGTATTCTTGCTTACCTGAAAGCAAGGTGATTTACTAATAAGTAGGCATGCACAGCCTCACACTTTTCACTTGTACCCTTCCAGTCAAGAAGTTTGACCATCTCACTTTCTAACTCCCCTTCCCTAGTTTGGAAGAGTAGCATGAAGTTATATGTTTAAAATGCTGTCATTTTAAGCGATTCAGTGGTAAATTGCAATTGTTTTGTTCTAAATACTAGCACTTCCTTATTATGCTTCCCTAGTTATTTGTTGTTTAAGACTGGGTTTTTATGACTCAAGATATCTTTGATGTAATATCTCAAGATGTAGTGAATGTAGTTACTTACACAAAATTGGGGACTATTTTAGGACTACATTTCAGTGTACTTCCCAACCTTTCCTGTATTGTTGTTACACAGTGATGATTTCCTTCTTTGGTACATGCATATTTCACCATGGTATGTTTGTGTTTCTCACCGTTTATGTGGTATGTTTCAAAACTTCATACTGAAGGGTTGACTCAGCTCATTCCCCACATATAGCTCTTTGTGTTTATTAAATAAAACTTCAATATCAACTATTGTTATATCTCTTTAAAAACATGTAGCAGTGTTGTGCTGGTCTGTTTGACTGACAGGCCTATAAGCAACAGTCCCATTGTGTTCTTCCCATTCCAGCATAATAAAGGCTTCAGGGGGGTGATGGTGGGGAGCAGACACTAAAAAGGCTTAGAACTAAAATGAGTGCACTCAGCTTAATGAGCAATCGCCCTCAAACTCACTTTTCTTATCCAACCCATTTTACTCACGTGTAGGTATACCCTGCAATAGTCTCCTACCATTTCACAGATCACTCAGGCACTGTCCTGCATTCATTTGAGTTCTTCACCATTTTATATAATGGCTGTCATTTTAGTATGTTTGAGTATCCTTGGATTTTGGTATCTACATCTTTGTGTTTATGTCCTAGAACCAAACCTCCATGGATGAGAAGGTCCCATTATATTTAACTTTGGAGGAAGATGGGGATAATATCTTCCTTTAGTTCATCCCCGATTTGCCCCATCAGCCTAGGTCCACTATCTCTGCAATCAAGCTCAGAGGGGTTGGATATCTGTCATCTAGTCCTCCTCCCTGCAGCCTTCTTATGCCATTAAAGTACTGTGTAGCTATGGGAAAGGAAAGCTACTGCAAGTTCTGAGGTACAACACCAAGAATTACCAGCTGATATGGGACCATACTAAGTTAGGGATACTGGGCATTGTAGTCCAAAAGGTTTTTTTTCCCCAAGTTCTCTCCAGGTTGAGAGGAAAACGGTGACTATTGGGAGAACAATAGACCATGTAACTACTGTATGATGAACTTTACAGAAGGAATTGTGGAGCTCTGCTGAAGAATTGATTAACATGTACTCCCTTGACATGCTTCTGTTTTTAGGAAGTATTTTCTTTGGCTTCTTTGAATTATTTCTCATTTGCTTGAAAAGCTGTCTGCCCTCCTAAAGAAGAAGGAAGCAAAAATATGGAAGTACCTTGATGATGCATATAGTCCTTTGTTGCTTGATATTGCTGCCAGCTAATTTCCCTGTGCTAGCTTTATGTTCCTGTAAACGTTGTTATGCAATAATGCTTCACTTGGCAGGATTTGTTTGTCACTCTTGCTGTGCAGTCTTTTTTTCCAGTGTTGGTTTGTGTAGGACAGTTTTCATTTTGAAAATAAAGAGTAGGCTGGATCCCAACATTCAATGACCTAAATCGTATTATTAGTGCTGATTACAATAAATCCATTGGTTCAGCTGAATTTGCCTATACAGTATGACTCCCCCCCCCCCACTTCTGCAAAAAGTGTTACCTGCTGTTTCACTTCCTCACATCTGAAAAAAAAATGTTCTCTAGGCATTTTCTCTGTTTTCCAGATTCTATATCATGCTTCCACCAGAGATTGTTCTTTTCAATACATTTCACTTTTCCATGATGAGTCCAGGAATGTATCCCTGGCAGATATAGAGGTCATATTTAACAGTTGATTTGGTGAGTCTATTCTAGCTAGGACTGATCAACAGGATGCCACTAGTATATAGACCACATGTAACAAACGCAAGACCCATGGGCTGAATCCTGCCTGCCACGTCATTTTATTTGGCCCGTGAGGCTTTCAGTGCCTCAGCAACATAGTTTCATTTATACAGGTGTATAATTATGCCCAGTCCTTTGAAGGCAACCATAAGGCTGACGTGGCCCTCGGTGATAATGAGTTTGATACCCCTGGTGTAGATGAACCTCTTCTGTCCACACAAAAGGCCCTGGTCCAGTGGAGATTTCTGCTGAAGGAGATGGCAACTTACATTCCCCATGCAATTCAAAAGGGTTGTCTTTCTTCTCTGGAGCAGATTCTCAGGAGTGCAATATTTTGAAAGCGAAGGAGAAATTCAAAAATTTGCTGTCCTTCTCTTTCATTAGAAGAATCCAGTAAACTGCTTCACTGAAGAGATGGTCTTAGGATGCATTTTTTTCAGCTAAAGAAGCAACTGTTTTCTAGTGCAAACTTTCATTTTTCTTAATTTTCTAAATGGTGCTTTCGTGTCTTCTTTACTAAAAAATACACAAGATAGGTATGAAGTGAAAATGCATGCTCAGTGATGAGAAATACTACCAGTTTACAAAAAGAGGGAAAGATCCATGTGTACCCACTTTTAAGCATAGTGTAAGATCAGAACAATTGAGTGAATTACCTTTTCCCAGATATTTAAATATTGAACCCCATTGACACAAATGTAGCCACATTATGTGGAGCAGTTGTGCCTAGTAATCAAGACTAAGGCAAACATGCCTGGGCTAGTCCACTTCTGCACTGCCTTTCAACCTGTGAAAAGCCATTATCTCTAAAATTTCATCATTTTGTGAAGCTCAAGAAGATCTAGCAATTCAAACTTATTCATTCTGTCTTGAACAGAATTAAAGGCAGCATCATTACAGTTTTTAAGGTTAATTTATGCCACAAATTTATGCCAAGCCCTATGAGGAGCGGCTTAAAGAGCTTGGCATGTTTAGCCTGCAGAAGAGAAGGCTGAGAGGAGACATGATAGCCATGTACAAATACGTGAAGGGAAGTCATAGGGAGGAGGGAGCAAGCTTGTTTTCTGCTGCCCTGCAGACTAGGACACGGAACAATGGCTTCAAACTACAGGAAAGGAGATTCCACCTGAACATCAGGAAGAACTTCCTCACTGTGAGGGCTGTTCGACAGTGGAACACTCTCCCCCGGGCTGTGGTGGAGGCTCCTTCCTTGGAGGCTTTTAAGCAGAGGCTGGATGGCCATCTGTCGGGGGTGCTTTGAATGCGATTTCCTGCTTCTTGGCAGGGGGTTGGACTGGATGGCCCATGAGGTCTCTTCCAACTCTACTATTCTATGATTCCATGAAATTGGCCACATGAACAGTAATGTTTTTTGTGCAGCTTTCTAGCTCCAGTTGTTCACAATTTCAGCTTTCACTTAAGCATTTCTACTTGTTTTGATTGAAGAATAGCTACTAACACAAGAATGGTATGCTTTTAAAAGTACAGTACCCAAAAAGGGAGGCTACTGATTGTTTGTATATAGCAGTGCCAGGATACTTGGCTCATACCCCAACATAACATTTTGTGGTCATACTTGGAACACCCTATGGTATTTACCTTATGAGAACGACTGGAAATCCTGTAGTTCTTTCTACGCTGTTCAAGTAATGTCAGAATTCTTGATTTCAAGGACTTTGCTCTTTCAGCCACCAGTTTCACTATAGTTTCTGGGAGGAGTGGAAGGAACATACTATAGAGTCCTCCCACATGACAGGTCTCTTTATCTTACTTGCCCTTTTGGTTTCTATGCCATGAAGATAACATCCATAAAACCTAGTGCACACAGTTGTAACCATGTATTAGACTGCATCACTGTAGATCCAAGCAGGCTACTAGCTTGGTTCTTCCCTTTGCAAGCAATGGCGAATATGAGACAATAGAGTGGAGCAACTAAAACTTACGGAGTCCATTTGCTTCTCTTGAAGAATAAGACACCCTTCTTGTTAAAACTGCTTTACTGCAATATTATTTGGGGAACTTGGCATTTCCTTGTAAATTGCATTGGGGCTTCTTTGGTGGAAAGATTAAAGATAGTGAAGATGTTGTTTCTATTCAAGAGGATCAATAATGGACCAGCAACTTGGCCAAGATTTCTTTTGCAATATACGAAGGTTCTTCAGTTGCTGTCAGAAAATTTAGAAAAGTACTCTTTGAGTTATTGCGACCAAGTTTTATTTGGACTTTCTGTTTGTGATAATGCAAGGAGTACATTCATTATCAAAGAAGTCAAACATTTATGAAGGCAATATTGATGCCAAAATAATAATAATAATAACAACAACAACAACAATCTCGTTCCGTATCCCCCTCCCTCTATATAAGTCAAAGTTTGTATGCATGTATGTATGTTTGCTTGTATTTTCCAAGATGATCCCCACTTCTAGAGAGCACTGTAATGCCTTACAACAACAGATCTGGACCAAAGTTGGTACACAGATCCCTATGATGAACTGAACATACTGGAGAGGTTTTTTTTGGGGGGGGGGGGAGGGGCGGGGATTTACCCTGGATGTTGGGAGTTATGCTTTGCCAACATCCAGAGAGCATTCTAAACCCAGCCTACGATTATCTGGACCAAACTTGACACCCCCCCCCCCCCAGCATGGCCAGGTTTTAATACTAATAGAGTTTGTGGGGATTTGACCTTGAATTCTGGGAAGTTGCAGTTCACCCGCTTTCAAAGAACACTGTGAACCCAACTGACAATCAGGACCAAACTTGGCACACATGCCCAACATGGGCAGCATTGAATACTGATGGGTTTTAGGGAGGAAGGGGTGTGTGACTCATGATTTTGGAAATTGTAGTTCACCTGCAATCAAAGAACACCGTAAACTCAACTGACAATGTATCTGGACCAAACTTGGAACACATACTGAACATTGCCAACTTTGAATACTGGTAGGGTTGGGGGGTGGGGTCGAATTCTTTTTTAAAAATTCTTAATACTAATGTGTGATGTTTCAGCTCTGCTTTTGATGAAATGAGTAAATATGAACATATATATTTGTCAGTCAGGTCAAATATCTATAGGGGATTCTGTTATACCTGTTGATATCACAGATGGGTCATGTTGGTTATCAAATAGACAGCACTTACATCTTACACTGTTTGCTGAACTAGTTTGATATTGATGTGTTCCCACTGGATTCTAGGTTTTGTAGGGATCTATGTGTTGATCCCTGTTTTACGCAAAATAATTCTCTGTCCTTGTCTTCAGGAATTTATTAACTAAAACTTCTTTACTGTGGCAAAAATCCTGTGTGTGATGCATCAAAGGCATGCTAAGCGGTATTTTGCGGTGACTTCTCTGTACAGTTCTGGTTCTGTCCACCCAATATCTGTCTTGATAAAATATTCCAGGCTTTGACTTTAAAAAAAATGCAGAGTGAAATGAAAATCATTTATAACATTCCTATTTTTCTTCATTTGCTTTCATTGCCTGTTCCAAGTACTTCTAAAATGTTAGATAAATACGTTTAAACCTAGACCAGCATCACAAATGATTAAGTATTGCCTACATGCAAAGCCAACCAGAATAAAACATAGCCCAGAATACTTAAAGAGCAATGGTGTATCAGACACAGTGAGAAACTTGTGGCAAATGTCAAAACTAAATTACATTTGTTGGCAGTTCTTGGATGAACTGCCAACAAGTAGATATTTAAAAGTTAAAGCAAAGAATTTGTATGTGTGCTTCTGGTGGCAGGCACCCCAGTAATGTTGAATATTGTATGCGTTCTAGTTCTTCAGTGACATCCCATTCATGAATGTCACTACAGTACTGTTTAATTTCTTCATTACTACATCGAGGGCTGGAAATTTTCCAGACACCCAACAGTTAAGTGGAACCATTAACTTCTTTTCACTTCTCCTGTTAGAGCCGTTACTATTGTCACATTGTGAGAATAGGGGCTGTGGAAAGTCCTGTGCAGACCAAGACTGACATTTAGAAAGAACATTGTGGGGGAGGGACACAGTGGATGCTCCTGCTGTAACAAGTTTTGCATTTAACATGAATTAACATTCATTAGAATTGAAATCACTCCGATGAGAAAAAAGAGTTGTTGAAGAAGGACTGGTTATTTGACAATGACCCTTTGCACTTGTGGATTTTGCTTTTCTTCACACAGCAAGGAGACATCCTTTTGATGTTCAGATCATCCAGTTTTGTATATTAAGTGGTGTCCAAAGTCATGTCACCAGAATATGCACCCCCTTCCCAATTTCAGTTGTCAAAAGAAGCTGACTTATTCTGAATCAGATCATCGGTCAGTCTAGATCAGGCATGTGCAGACTTGGGCCCTCCAGGTGCTTAAGTGGCTGAGGCGATAAAGCAAGGGGCCTGAGGCTGTTAGGAATTGTGGGAGTTGAAGTCCAAAACACCTGGAGGGCCCAAGTTTGTCCATGCCTGGTCTAGACTCTAGAACTGTCAGCTCCAGTATGTTGTTGTGTTTTGTCATCTAAGTATTAACAAGGTCCAATCATGCTTAGTTTCCAAAAATCTGGAATATTGACTGTGTTTAGGGTGGTGTGGGCTATGCCATCACATAACCCAGCTCTCTTGTTCTTTTTTTTTCTCCTCTTCTCTTTTCTCTTTTGTAGGGAGGAGGCAGGAAGCCAAAACTGAGTTATTGTGCAGGATTTTTTTTAATTCCCTTGGAAAATCTTTGCATAAAATATTGGGAACGTTAATTCTTAGGAGAACCTATTATTACAAATTTAATATTTCCTGAAACTAATTTATATCAAGAAATAAAAATGCAGTGTTTAACTTCAGATATTGTTTGCAAGCACAAAGGAGGAGTGAAAGCAGGAAGCGGTTATGAGTATTTGTTCTGTGAGCTTGAAGTTTCAGACAGGATATTTTTACGGAACAGAAAAAACTCAAAATTAATCTAAGGGTGACAACCGACAAACTTTTCCCGTAATAGCGTAATCTTTTTTTTTTTTTTCATCTGTGGTTTTTCTTCTTATGTAATGGTACCTCTTCCATTTTAAAAGAGTATCACTGAAAGAGGGCAGGTGTCAAAGAAAAGCTTGCTTTTCTGTTTGCAATTACAGTAGAGTCTCACTTATCCAACATAAACGGGCTGGCAGAACGTTGGATAAGCGAATATGTTGGATAATAAGGAGGGATTAAGGAAAATCCTATTAAACATCAAATTAGTTTATGATTTTACAAATTAAGCACCAAAACATCATGTTTTACAACAAATTTGACAGAAAAAGTAGTTCATTACGCAGTAATGCTATGTAGTAATTACTGTATTTACGAATTTAGCACCAAAATATCATGATATATTGAAAACATTGACTACAAAAATGCGTTGGATAATCCAGAACGTTGGATAAGCGAGTGTTGGATAAGTGAGACTCTACTGTATTAGTATTACCAGGTCAGTTCACAAAGTCAGAAATGAATTGCTAGGAGCTAGTGGTAATGCTGAATGAGCAGTACACAGAAATGATTGGGTAAAATGTAGGTCCCTAATCCCTAGGGTTATTTTTTCTTAATAATTTACTTCTGAGGTGTGTATGTTTGGAGGGGTCAAAGGTCTCTGCAAAAAATCCAAAAAAGTGTTTTGTTTTGTGAGACTGTTCCCAGAGGTGTGGGGAACATTTTTGAACCCCCTGGTCTAATATATGCCCAGAAGACCTTTTCTGTCTCACTTCAAATGCACTCCTTTTCTGTTGTTAAAAATACTATACCTCCTCTGGGTCAAAAACTGCCCAGGGAGGCCCAAAACCATGGTTTGAAATGTACCCTAGATGGTGTTGGGGCCAAAACATGGTGTTTTTTTTTGTTTTTTTTTTTGGAAGAAGTCAGTGCAGTAGCCTTCCAGGTTCTCCTAGTGACTAATGCAGACTCTTGCTTTTTACGGTTGCCCATCCCAACCTAAAATATGCTATAACATTTGTACAAAAACTGCTTTGGAGCCTTAATACCCCTTGGAACCTTCTTGCAGCAGAGATACTAGATCACAAGGAAGACACCCCCTAAGAACAGCTGTGCATGATTAGATCCATCCTCATGCAAGAAAAGTTAATTTTGTCTTGTGTCGCTTAAAATTACCCTTGAGGAATTAACAGTTTTTTTGGAAAACTGCCAGTGTGCCCTTAAAATCCACATCATGTGTCCCAAGTGGAATGCAGCAGTGTTCTTGGCAATGTTATGCTACTTTGTGGGCTTTCTGATGTATTTTTAAAGTCCTGCCCTATAGCTCGTGAAGTAATAGAAGATGAAGAATTAGTTTTCACCAACAGGTATGCACATATGCTCCAATGCTGACTGTACTTGCTTATCTCACTTACATGCCTAAAGGATAGCATACTGACTATGAAGCATTTTAGTATCTGAAAAACTCTTTTGAAAACTGGAGTCTGATCAGAGGGAAGCAATGTAATGAGAGTACATAAATATACAGGTATTACATTCTTAAAGTCTTCACCTCTGTGTTTGGGCATGGACTTGTAATGTCACTTTATAAATCATATTTTCCATTCACATTATACAGTTCACAGATGGTTTGTGAAGCAAAGTCTCAAAAGAGAGTGCTGTCTTCAGAAGAGATCTGACTTTATTGCCTGCCCTTCTAGCTGGTGAGGAAACCACAGCTAGCATTCTGTGAATAAGTTATGGTAGGATTGTGGAAAGGTGTGGATCCACAGAGCCAAAGCCTTGCTATTTCTGTAGCAGCTGGTATAAATTAATTTTTCTTATTTTGGAAACAACATAGGAGTGAATTTTGAAAAAAACTGAAGGAATAGCTTGAACTGGGGAGAGGCAGATTCCCCCTGGCATGAATTGATCTGCTTGTTTCTCTAACATTGGAAGCCTTCTGGTTAGTAATTCAGAAATGTCAGTTCTTCTCTAGGTCTATGTTTCTGCTGTCACCGAGGTTTTATGAGTGTCAATGGCATTACTGTTTTATCTACAATGTGACTAGGGAAAAAGGAAATGATTCCTTTTAATTTTTTTAAGGAATGTGTCTATTGACACTTAGTCTACCAAAGCTCCTGAATGTATAGCTCTAAAAATAGAGCTCTGCCTGTTACCATCACACTAGCCTGTAGTGTTTTCTGATATTATAAAATCATTTTGGTATAAAACTGTGGCATTCATCTTTACTAGTAGTGGGAAAGGACCTGATTTTTTCCCCCTACTGTTTGAAGAATACTTCATTGAAATTATTTTCAAAAATCTTGCTATGTGTGTAGAGTCAGTGCTGATGTGGTTCTTCAGCTATATTTGGGAACTTAAGCTCTAAGCACTGATATAAATGCTTCCCCCACCTCTGCTTCTGGGTTATTCACTGTGGAGCACAGTCTGAGATAATATAAAGGCCAAGTATCATTTGGAAAGATATTGTTACCAAACATTCAGAAAACTACAGCTGAACCATTGAACTCACAACTAAAGTATTAGTTCAGTGGTGTTGGATTTAGGACAAATGAGGCACATTTTAAAAATCGTGTTGGAAGCAAATTGAGACAAGTTGCTTCTGGTGTGAGAGAATCGGCCGTCAAAGAGACGTTGCCCAGGGATGCCCGGATGTGTTACCATTCTGCTGGGAGGCTTCTCTCATGTCCTCGCATGGGAAGCTAGGGCTGACAGATGGGAACTCACCCTGTCTCATGGATTCAAACCTTCAACCTTCAGGTCAATAGTTCAGCCAGCACAAGGACTTAATCCATTGTGCCACCGCAGCCTTTGCTAGCTAAGTTATGTAGCCTTTTACTTACTTGGACCCTGAAGGAGGGAGGCCAGATAGTCCTACACTGCCTGCTTTGTGGTACACTCCCATAGACTATCAACTCTATCATTATGTCTGGAATCACTCCGAAACAGAACACATTCAAATGTAGAATTGCACCACATAAGCAAAATCCATCTTATTATTATTATTATTATTATTATTATTATTATTATTATTATTGCAAAAAGATGGGCTGTCCTGGCTAACAGGGCTTTGTGCTTAAGTACAGCTGAGCACAATGGAAAATCTGGCACTGATCATAGGGCATTAGCATTGCCCAAGGTGGCATATCTGTATTTTTTTTAAAAATGAGTGAAATATTGAGATTTTGAAGTTGTTAGCCTCAGAGCAGTACTATGTTACCTAATTACAATCAAAGCGCTGTGTATCTGATTTTCAGTCTGGGTTTTTTGTAGCCAGCCTTATGTGTCAGTGCTGAACTTGATATTCATAATAGTAAAATACTACTGGAGACATAAAGGAGCAGTTATGCAAATGAGGTGAAAAGACAAACTGGATACAGAATTGTGATGCCTGCTGCAGCATGTCACCATGAATGATTTTCATGGGATAAAAGTAGCTTCTGCCTTTCCATTTGGCCATAAGGAACAAAACTCTGGCAAACTCAGATTGTCATCTTTCTTCTTGTTAGAACCATTATTCCTCTGACATGTTTTAGGTAGGATTGATAACATGACATGGTTTCTAAGTTCGTGGTGTGGTTGAATGACATAAATCTTGAGGACAGAGAGAAAT
Source organism: Anolis carolinensis (assembly GCF_035594765.1). NCBI lineage: Eukaryota > Metazoa > Chordata > Lepidosauria > Squamata > Anolidae > Anolis > Anolis carolinensis. The sequence goes on from NC_085841.1 coordinate 307,598,713, forward strand.
GAAGGCAAACTGCAGTGAGGAACATTTTAATTACTAGCTTTTCATTTTCAGGTTAGGTCCCTAAAGTGAATCTCTTGGGAGCTAATGGCACAAGATGCATGTAATTGAGCTCTGAAAAGCAGCTTCTAGAACCATCTTTGAGCAAAAAAGTGGCAGGGATGGGATTCCTTAATTCTCTCTTCATTTGCAATTTCACTCCTACGGATAGTCACTCCAACCAGTTTTTTCCCCTTCAAGTGTGATTCTAGCAGAATTTTTGAAAGTATCTTGTAGGGACTACAATTTTCTAAATTTTAAACAATGCTGACTAAGGAATTTTGGGAATTGTAGCCCATAAATACAACTCTTCCAAATGTATATTTATGTACATGCTTCTCCAACAGATATAAGGCAATTAAGCAAGTAGAGAAAATGTCTCAAAGGAGATTTGAGATTCTTCTGTAATAATTTTTGAAATTTGGATAACTGCTGTTTCACTTTTGAACATTGTCAATGTGTACTTTTGGTTTTTCTTGCAGAAAATATAGGGGAACTTCTTTTCTATTATATGTACACAGTGAAGGGAGCAAGTATCTGTATGTTTGGAAATGGGAATATGGATGTAATTTTTTCATACACAGTCAGTTTTCAGATCAGCACCATCTATTATTGCAAACTGGGAAGTGTGACCATGAGAATGTGTGGTATGGACATGAGCATGGGATATTTAGATATGTACTTGAAGTGCCAATGAATGCTGTGACTTGAGGGTAATTTTTGCTGCCAATGAAATTGCCTGGATACATCCAAGAGTGAGGCTACAGTGGTGGTAAACTGAGGACTGTTTTAGGCAGTAATATAAATAGTGAATCTATGAATAACTTGTTCCTCAGTTACTCTGCTGCTACTGCAATATTTGAACCACTGGAACTTGTGGCCATATTTGTGTGCACAAAAGACTCCATCTTGGGAAAAGGAATGTGATCATGGATAATTTGTGGATTGGTGATCCTGAAGCAATGGAGCTACTACCCCAATTGATTGCGCGAATAACTCTAATATAGGTTAAACAGCCTTCCTATAAGTTATTTGGATCAGAACTGTTTTGAATTTCTTATCCTTCTGAAATACCTATCTTTGTATATAATGAGATATCCTGGAGATGAGACTCAAATCTAAACATGAAATTAATGTATGCTTCAAGTACACTTTATACACACAGCCTGAAGGTAAATTAATATGCGATATAAAGTTTTGTGTCCACTGAAACATCAGAAAGCAAAGGTGTCACTATGTCAGCCACCCATGTAGGCAATTTTGTATTTTGGGATTCCTGATAAGGGATGTTCAGCCTATCCCTGAATTGTCTCTGACATCAATCATTAATGGTTATATTTGTTTTAATTCCCATTAAACAGTTTCACTTTAAAAAATCTGTTTTCCTAAAACAATCTTGTAGAAGCACTCATTGTTTTGGTTTTTTTTAATAGAAAAAATAAATATATTAGGCAAAAGCTGGTGTGGAATGTTAACATAATTGGACTTTTTTTTATTAGGATATAGAAAGTTTGAGAGATATTATTATGAGGGCAAAGAGTTGGACGGAGTAAATCCTAAGGAGTTGAACACTTAATTATTTCATTTACAAAAGTATCTCAGGGAGGTTCAATACAGTATTCACCTTGGTTTCCTTATTCTTGAATAATCTGTGTAGTTTTCCTTCTTGTTTTATCTTTATAATGAGCTTAAATACCTCTAGAAAGGTTTCCTAATATGGTTCTGCTGGGAAAGCTAGCTTATGGTGAGGAGGTGGGAAGGCTAAAACAAGCATACTACACTCACTTTTATTTTCAACTTGGCCTCGGCTGACGCCTGGCTACTTCCTGCTTGTAAGCCTGTTGCTAATAATGGAAGAGTGTTGTATTTAATATCAATTAAATGATATATGTTTATATGTTGCAGTCTTCAAATTGGCCTTAGGCAGGAAGTGAGTTTCCTTGGCATAGTAATTATTCTTGATCACAGGAAATAAAGAACATTTTAGGTATAGGGCTGAATTACCTTTTCATTTGTCAACCAAACTTTACAGAGTGTTGGTACCAGTGAATTAAAGTCCTAAAATCAAAGTGTTCAAATGTTAGCATCTTAATATTACCTTCTGCATTTATATTTGGAAACTATTCTTATCCTGCTTGGCTTTTCTGTATCTTAATTATGAGGTATAGTAACAGATTAGCTGGATATACGTGGGAAGGAATGCTGCATGCTGAAAATTTCCACTTGTAGTCTATATAGTGTTGAGAGCCCAAGCAATTACACCTCTTTCTGAAAGGGAGCTATGCAATTCTGAAAACTATGGTATCAAGCAGGAAGTACAGTCTGTATATGGTTGGAGATCATAATGAAAGATTAAATTGGCATGTGTGCATCCATCTCATATATATTTTAAAATCACATTATTTTTATGTCTGTAAATTGTCATCTGTAAGTGTAGCAAAAAACTATGAGAAAGTGATGAACTTTAATTATAGAACAAATTCAGTTACCCTTTATAAATGTGTAGATTTCTCTTTCGTTTTTCTTGGCATTATATATATTTTAGTGAAGTACTGATGCAAATTAGAAATGGCGAGGACTTTTTTTAAAATTCAAGATAATGTTTTAATGTCTGCATAAAATGTGTATGTACCTTCAAGTTGCCTGTCAACTTATGGGAAGCCCATGGATTTCATAGGGTTTTCTAAGGCAAGGAATACTTAAAAGTGGTTTTGCAATTCCTTCCTTTGGAAAATTGTCTACTGTACCCAGTATTCATAGTGGACTTCGGTGCTTGGAGTTGCTTGGAGTGACTTTGGGCACAGCATTCCTCCAACCCACTTCTTCTTAACCTGGGGATCAAGGCCCCCAATAGCGTCCACTTAGCTCAATATTGGAGCCACAAAAAATTGGCAACAGTAAAATGTTAGTGGCTGTTTTAGACATTTACACAAATCTATTCGCAAGAAATGATAGTTTCCAGATACATACAGAACATGCATTTAAATGTCACAGAGAGCAAAAGTTGCTCTTTCAATTTTTCTGTAACATGCAGTGCACAACCTAATACCATAGATGTAGTAAGTCTTGTTTGCGTGTGGCATGTCCTTTTGAGGTTATATACATTCTTGGTTAGGTATGGCCATTTTTTCAACTTGCTGATCAGTCAGGATGAGTAGCAGTTGCTCTCCTTTCACTGGCATATCGAAAGAAGTATTTGTCACTGTTCAGGAGCTTCTGCTGGCTTGTACACAAGAGTTTCAGGGACAGGGTCGGCCCTAGGTAATTTTCAAGTGTAAGCAAACAGAATTTTGGCACCCCAAACCAATCACTGAAAAATAAGATAAAATGTTGAATAATAAGGAGGGATTAAGGAAAAGCCTATTAAACATCAAATTACATTATGATTTTACAAATTAAGCACCAAAACATCATGTTTTACAACAAATCAACAGAAAAAGCAGTTTAATACATGGTAATGTTATGTAGGAATTACTATATTTGTGAATTTAGCACCAAACATTGAACTTGGTTATAGGGCAGTGTGGACTCAGATAACCCAGTTCAAAGCAGATATTGTGGGTTATTCTGCTTTGATATTCTGGGTTATATGCTGTCTGGAAGAGCCCTGAGGGTCCTTCCACACAGCCATATAACCCAGAATATCAAAGCAGAATAACCCACAATATCTGCTTTGAACTGGGTTATCTGAGTCCACACTGCCATATAATCCGCCGCAGAGGCCAGGCCTCGGCTGCGGAGGGAGGAAGGCCACGCCTGGGCAGAGGTGTCTCAATGGCGCCCCTCTAGAGGATGGTGCCTTCAGCAACCGCTTACTTCGCCTAATGGTTGAACTGCCCCTGTTCATTGAGCACAGGTTGGGTGGGATTAAAGTTAGAGATGCTTCAGAGACTGGACTTGGAGACATGGGGGCCAAGCCTTTTACAGTAGCATCAGTCAAAGATAGCTGCAACAAGAGTGAACTTTTTCCTCAGTTGGGGTGTGCAGCAGGTTCGTCTAACATCCAGATACGTAGCTCTTTTCCTTTGACAGTAAATACTGAATCTAACTGCTCGAGCCAACTCTTGCAGTTGTTTCTCTGCTTTCTCATGCAAGGAGACATATGGAGACGGACGTCTCCTGTCTTGACATTGTTCTGAAAGGCCATGGGGAGAGGCTAACTTACTGGCCCTGCTTCCTTCTCCTTGGTTCTCAAAAGACGAACAGATGGGCATTGTAGGCACCTTCAATGATGTCATTAGAAGGTAAGTAATAATACCAAACCAATAGTATATAGTAGTACAGTCAGGTTTTGGTCTAGCTGCTAGAGAGAATATTCACTGCTGAGAAAAAAAGTATTCAGATATGTTTGCAGTGGTTTCATGTAAAAAAGCATGAGTTGTTTTGCTGAACTTAAATATGTAGAAATTACTGACCCCTTTGATTTGGAAACTCTGTTGCTAAAGAGCTTCACCTGTCATTTCTGATGTTTCATAAAAAAAGAATCCTGTCTTCGAGCCTTATTGGAAGAAAGACATTTGTAGCACAAGCTTTTATAGACTCAATTTACTTCATCAGATTCAACCTTGTGCTTTCAGCACCAGTAGCTAATACGTTGTATAGTTAACTTGTAGATTCTAAGCGCCACTGCATCATAATGCTGTCAATGGACAATTCTGTCAAAGTCCTACCCTTAACTTGTCAGCTTTGCAGAAAACAGAAATCCATTGTAGAGACTGAAGAAGGATGCCGTGTGCTTGTCATCCTTGATTTTTGATTTACAATACAGAGAGCACTTGAGCCCTTCATTTCAAAGGTGGATAATCTAGATGTAGGACACAGTGCTTTTTGCCAGCTTTGTGATCTAGCTCAAGTAACAAGGCAAGCTTTGCTCGTGTTCTTGTCCTGCTGTTAACTACATTGTGGACTGCCAATAATCAGTATTGGTAGTTGGCCTTCTCAAAAGCACCAGTAATTGTTAGCCCTGAGGATACTTAGTTTATGTCTTCTCTTAAAAGTCTGTTTGTTGAGCAGACATGACTGTAAGAAATGAATGCCCCTTTTGTCGTTCAGGATATAAAGACTCCTGTCAGTGACAATTTAAAAATCCATAGAGATCTGTTTGTTAGGGTTAACAACATTACTCTGTTGCTCTCTGGCTCCTACTATTCATTATTCCTGTGACTAATAGCATATCCAGAATGACACTACTGTTTTGAATGATGTTATTGTCTTGTTGAGTTTCCCTCAGTGCTATTCTTTAAATATAATGTTCAAGGCACTTAACTGTATAATTGTGGATGTGTGCTATCAAAGACAGCCTATATCTATGCGGAAAAAGTTTTGAGTAGTGCAAGAAAAAAGTTGCATTTCTAGTTGTCATGAGGTACAAATAAACTAGCGATGCATGTTTTGATTATATATCTTATTAAAGTGTCCTTATTTTGTGTTGTGACAAGCACAAATTGTCTTTAGGTAGCTTATATCACATATATGGGTGAGTCAAGCGTTTTGGAGATTCTCAGGAAAATATAAAGAAATAAGATTTTGGCAATGATGTTAATGTTGTATTTTATCAGGCTTGCAACTGCCTTGTTTTTTTAAAATTATTATTTGCAACCCTGAGACCCACCAGTCAGAACCACAGATAACAGGCAGGCAGGCAAGCAAGCATACACTTAAATATTATTATTAACTATTTATTTGGTCTCTCTTTGGTATATGTGTTTGTGATTACTACTAGAACCACGTTTACAAGTCCTTTTACACAAAAATCTACTCGTGGTTCTCTTTGCGAGCATTTTCAGCAGTCAAATTTAGTGTGGTAAGGCTTTTACATTCTTGCTGTTGTTAGATTGGGAATCAGAAACCCTTTCTCATCTGCACAGCTCACCAGTCATTGCATGGGCCAGCACAGAAATGGGCTAGAGACCCACCATATTGTGCTTGAGTTATTACATTGAAACTTGCATTACTACGTATGCTGTGTCCTTGAATAGGCCCATGTGTCTCTATTATTTCTATCACTTCTCAAAGCAACATATTCACCTTGGGCTTTTCTGTTCCTCTTACCCTAAAGTTGCTGCTGACATTTTTGTTTTCTTTGTTTTCAGTGTTTTTGTCATTCAGCGGCTTTGAAAAAGATTGGGTATATCCAAGTGTGTTTGGTTTATTCATCTTAGCGATGGATGATAAAGTATTCCAATGTGACTTGTAATTTGGAATAGTCTTTAAAAATTAATTACTGGCATATATAACATGTGCTTGTTAAAAGAGGTTATTTTATTTTAGAAATACAGAGGTCATCACTAGAGGGTCACAATCGTAGTGCTTTATGTAAACACTTTAAAGATATTTAGTTTATACTCTACCATTCTCCCATCAAGAGAGATAAGCCAGCTAAAATGGTGTGTGTGTGTGTGTGACATATTATGGACGTAAATCAAAACAGCACTGCAGGAATTGATATGTTACCAATCTAAGCACTTGGGTTTTATTTTTCCATGTCAGGAGCGACTTGAGAAACTGCAAATTGCTTCTGGTGTGAGAGAATTGGCTGTTTGCAAGTACATTGCCTGGGGATGCTGGGATGTTTTACCATGCTTGTGGGAGATTTCACTCATGTCTCTGCATGAGAGCTGGAGCTGGCAGAGGGAACTCACCTGCTCTCCCCAGAGTCGAACTGCCAACCTGTTGATCAGGAGTCCTGCCGGCACAAGGGTTTAACGCATTGCACCAGCACTTGGTTATAGGGCTATATCACTTGTATAATTGTGTGCTTTGTGAGATAAACTTCAAGTATGATGTGGTTTACTTGTAATGGTTTGTTGGATTAATTCCTTTATTAAAAATACAAGGGTAAGAGGCGTTTATACATAAGTTCTGAAACACTTAGAAGATGGAGAATTTCATGGGGAGAATATAGTTTATATCAGTTAGACATTTTTATAGTAAAAACAATTAGTTCCCTTGGTTAGCTATTTTGCAATGGCTAGAGTTGTAGGCTATAAAGATGAAGGAACTGGTGAAAATTTTGTGAAATTCATAAGATTGCCATAAATTGACAGATTGCACGAAGATGCACACACACATATAGTTGTATCATATGGACAATTATATCCATGCTGTTGAGGATGTGGCAAGCCAGTGGCCTTCCTCGAGCATGTCTTCTAAAACAAGGGGATTCTTGTTCTATGGGAATGAGGCTTGTGATTGGAAGAAGGTTTCAGCATACTAAGATGAGAGGATGGGTACTTCAAAAGAGCTCTCTTCTTGAGATCTATATTTAGGAACCATATATACTTGAAGTCATCAAACCAGATACTGTGTCTGGTAGACTGTGGGCTTTTTGGGGGGTGGGTGAGGGGATTTGACACACTAAAGATGTGTGTATGCCTCAAAATGACCTAGTTATAATTTGTGCTCTTTTGCATTGCATACAGCATATTTTGTTAGTATCATGTACTTCTTGCTATATAACTATTTTTAGTGTATTCGTTGTTATGGAAAACAACTTACAGTATTACTCTCAGGAAAAAGTTTGGATATGATTGAATAGACTGATGTGAGACCAATCCACCTAATATGAGTTGTTTGCCCAGTGCCACAAAGCAATCAATCAGTAAAATATAAATAAACTTAATTTGGGTCATATAGATAGCTTAAGTCCACCTTGGTTTTAAATATGATAATTTAGGATCTACTCTACAAAGATTGCCAGTTGCGTCCTTTGAAGATATACAATGAATGAATTAATTTTGTTGTACGGTCACAGACTAGGAGTTTAAAACATTAAAATCAGTTTTTTTAAAACATTAAAATCAGAAGTTCAAAACATTAAAAGCAGAAAGTCCAGGATATGCAACCATCCCAATCCGCTTCATGTATGACAATTAATATATGTGGATATAGATATTAAAATGAATAGTTTAAAGCTGTATGGCCATGTTGGGGAAAATTGAAGAAAAAAGGAAGAGGAGCCAACCAAGGACAAGATGGATGGATGGTATCCTTGAAGTGACTGGCTTGAGCTTGAAGGAGTTGGCGGTAGTAACGGCCAACAGGGAGCTCTCGCGTGGGCTGGTCCATGAGGTCACAGAGAGTCAGAAGCGATTGAATGAATTAACAACAACACATAGCCATGTTCCAGAAGCATTCTCTCCTGACATTTCACCCACATCTATTTCAGGCATCCTAACAATTTCAGAGGATGCCTGCCATAAATGTGGGCAAAACGTCAGAAGAGAATGCTTCTAGAACATGGCCATACATCCTAGAAAACTCACAGCAACCCAGTGATTCCATCCACGAAAGCCTTCAACAACACAGTTTAAAACATCCACTAATATCTTCCTCCTTAATTTGATGTCTGCGGCACAAAACTTCGCCACTCTGAAAGTGATCCATGATCCCTGTTCTCTAAACAGAATATATAAATATAGTAACCATCATTTCTGCCAGCAATCTTATGTAATAAGTAATAAAAGCATTACATTAGATCTATTGTCTTTTGATTTTATTGTTTGGCGACTTTGAAGTGAACGTTCAGCCTTGATTTTCTCCCTGTAGAGAAGTTACAAGATGGAATGGCAGTAGTAACACTTTTTGTTCTGTGTAAGACATCCAGGCAATATTTCCAAGAGGAACATGCCTTTCCTCAAAGAACTCGGATAATTGTACATGGAGTTATTCCATTTATGGGGTTGTTTTGTGTTTTCCAGGCTGAATGGCCATGTTCCAAAAGTATTCTGTCCTAACGTTTCGCCCACATCTGTGGCAGGCATCCTCAGAGGTTGTGAGGTATATGGGAAAACTTAGAAATGAATATTTATATATCTATGGAAGGTCCAGGGTGGGAGAAGAACTCTTGTCAGTTGGAGGCCAGTGTGAATGTTGTAATCAATCACCTTAATTAGCATTGAATAGCTTCATCTCCTGGCTTCTTCCTGCCTGGGGGCATCCTTTGTTCAGAATCCTTGATTCATGTCTAGAATTCCTCTGTTTTTAGAGTGTTGTTCCTGATTTACTGTTCTGATTTTAGAGTTTTTTTATAATACTGGCAGACAGATTTTGTTCATTTTCATGGTTTCCTCCTTTCTGTTGAAATTGTTCACATGCTTGTGGATTTCAATGGCTTCTCTGTGTAGTCTAACATGATAGTTGTTGGAGTGGTCTAGCATTTCTGTGTTCTCAAATAATATGCTGTGTCCAGGTTGGTTCATCAAGTGCTCTGCTCTGGCTGACTTCTCTGATTGAGTTAGTCTGCAGTGCCTTTCATGTTCCTTGATTTGTGTTAGGGCAATGCTGTGTTTGGTGGTCTTTATGTAGACTTGTCCACAGCTGCATAGTATATGGTAGATTCCTGCAGAGGTGAAAAGATCCCTCTTGTCCTTGGCTGAACATAGCATTTGTTGAATGTTCTTAGTATGTCTGTAGATAGCGAAGCAGAGAAGTACAGTAGAGTCTCACTTATCTAAGCCTCACTTATCCAAGCCTCTGGATAATCCAAGCCATTTTTGTAGTCAATGTTTTCAATATATCGTGATATTTTGGTGCTAAATTTGTAAATACAGTAATTACAACATAGCATTACTGCATATTGAACTACTTTTTCTGTCAAATTTGTTGTATAACATGATGTTTTGGTGCTTAATTTGTAACATCATAACCTAATTTGATGTTTAATAGGCTTTTCCTTAATCCCTCCTTATTGTCCAAGATATTCGCTTATCCAAGCTTCTGCTGGCCCGTTTAGCTTGGATAAGTGAGACTCTACTGCAGGGCCCCCCAAACTAAGGCCCGGGGGCCGGATGCGGCCCATCGAAGCCATCTATCCGGCCCCCATGGCACAAGGGCAGAAGGGGGTTGGGCTAAATGGCCCAAGGGGTCTCTTCTTCTCTTACAACCCTTATTATTATTATTATTAACATTGAGGCTGGGTGGCCATCTGTCAGGGGTGCTTTGCTTGTGCTTTTGGTGCACAAAGGCAGAAGGGGGTTGGACTCAATGGCCCAAGGGATCTCTTCCAACCCTCTTTATTATTATTATTAGTATTATTATTATTAACATTGAGGCTGGGTGGCCATCTGTCAGGGGTGCTTTGCTTGTGCTTTTGCTGCACAAAGGCAGAAGGGGGTTAGACTAAATGGCCCAAGAGGTCTCTTCCAACCCTTATTATTATTATTATTATTATTATTATTATTATTATTATTATTAATAACATTGAGGCTGGGTGGCCATCTGTCAGGGGTGCTTTGCTTGTGCTTTCGGTGCACAAAGACAGAAGGGGGATGGACTCAATGGCCCAAAGGGTCTCTTTCAACTCTCTTTTTTATTGTTGTTGTTGTTGTTATTATTATTGCTCGGTGGCCAACTATAGTCCAGCCCTCCAACGGTCCGAAGGATCGTGAACTGGCCCCCTGTTTAAAAAGTTTGGGGACCCCTGCTCTACTGTATACTTCTCACTTTGTCTGCTATTGTCAATAATACTCAAGTTGTGGGAAAGATAACAAGATGTCTTTTGTAAAGACGGAAGTGGCAGTAGACCACAAGACCATATTACATCATGGAAATGCCTAAGGGAGAATTGTAGAAAGCAGACTTGCAGCATGCGAAAGGTGGCAGCTTTTGCACAGTTCTCTCTTTAGACTTACTGAACTAGTTCGCTTGGGTCACAACGAAACACATTGGTTATCTGACAAGTATCATTTGAAATTGCTAGTAGAGAGTAAAACAAAACAGGAGGAAGACTGTGAAGGAAAACAAGAAAACACCTATGTGCCATGAAGTGTTTATTAAAATGGAAGTTGCTGAACTGTTAACCTTCTCTTGCTTGCTCCCCTCTGCCACTAAGATGTTTTAGAAATCCAAACCCTTCTCCAAAGAGCTATTTTATCTCCCATGGAAGTAACCAGATTAGAAAACTGAACAAGTGTAAGAAAAAGAAGCGAATGTATTATTCTGTTTTTAGATTGAGTCTTTAAAAAAGGAAAATACTTCACAATGTCATTTTTATTGAAACAAGGTTATTGCAGCTTGTTTGATAAATTGTCTATGGTATGCATTATTCAACTGAATGTTGGATCACACCCAGCTAGAGTGAGTCCACTTACTGTGTAAGGTCCTTGAACACAAATTCATTTATAGGAAAGAGCTGCTTTTGGGAAATAATAGTTCTGGAGGACCTAAAATGAACTAGATACATGTTCTCTTTAGGCCTTCATCATGATTCCAGAATCCATAGTCTGTCAGATAATCCACTGGAGGTTTTAGTGGAAGGTGACTATAGGTTCACATTGCAAGTCTAAAGAGAACACTTCTATGCATCACTAGGTCATCCAAGGTAATTCTGTGGTATTGTTTGGCTAGAACCTCAAAACATTCATTTCAGGTAAGAAAAATAAGGTTACAGATTGCACAAAAATCCTACTAGATGACAAGTCCTGGAACAGGTCTCTCTCATTATATGTCAGCCCACTGTATTTAAAATCGAATCTTCGGGGATAGCCTGAACCTGGATGCAAAACATTTTAAATCCTTTTTTTCCTGATCTCAGATCATTAGACTTGATTGCACACCTCCCAGGTTCCTGAATTTCTGAAGGAGCTAGTCTTGTCTGAAAGGAGAAAGAGCTTTTATATGTCTTGAATCATCTCTCCTGCTTGTTCTGAATAGTTACATGACATCTGTTGTGCTGCTGAAGCAGCTGATTGACTCTTGGCACAGGAACAGTGGAAGAACACGTGTGCTGGAAAAGGCTGTGTTGGTTTTTAAAAACAGCAGCTCTGAAGCTGAACGTGCAAATTTATGGGCCCCTAGCATATTTTAAGGGTCCCAAAGGGACTAACTAGTTCCAGTGCAATCAGACAACTGAAGAGATTAGGAGAATTTGAAGTGGATAAACTCATTTTGTACAACTGCAGTAAAGCTCAAGGTTCCTACCAAATTGGTTGACAGACAAAAGGTGGGAGGAGAAGGGGAAGGGAAGTTTGTTGTTTTATCTCTGGTCAAAGGTTGCCTGCCAAAAGCTCTCAGGAGGTGGGGTGGCCAGGTTTGTGTTTGAAGAAGGTCTCTATATCACTTTGAGAAACAAATGGCTATGTAGACTGGGAGATTATAGGAGCTGTAGTTTAAAAATACTACCTTCCCAAGGTTTGCTATTTGATGTTCTATTTCCTAAAAATACTGGTGTGGTAGTGGTAGGGCTCTTGAATGCTCCAAAAGTATCCAAATTTAGACAGTATTGTTGGTTCTGAAGCATTTTTTTGATATCTGAAATAATTTATAAATGTGAAATTAATTGCTTCTTCGTTGGTTTATTCAGTCAGTACCATGTTTGTCTGTGAAACACAGAGCCAACAGAACAAGTCCATTTATTGAGAGATGAATGGTAAAGATATTATAATTTAGAATCTGGGCAGAATTGTTAATCTTTTAGTTGCTCTCTTATTTTCAGGTCTATTTTCAGGCATCATTACATCATAGCTATAATGGGTAGAGGAAAAAACTGAAAGTTTTTTTTTACTTCCTGAAGAAATGGTAAGGGTTATGTTTTCTTTAAACATGAGTCAATCTCCCCATGTATTTGATACTGGCCATATGGTATTTCTAGCGAAAGCGGCAGATGTTTCTCCTGCTCTGTGTCCTTTTCTCTGTTGTTGCCTGATCTTCTTTTGTTCCCACATGTCCTGTCTGCAGAGGGCTGGGAGCAGTAACGAAGGCAGCAATTGTTGCTGTGCATCAAATTATTGGCATGGATTTCATAATACAAAAATTCATGGACAAAGGAGCTGTTAACAATGTAGCCATGAAGCCTGCCTTTTCAAAGAGTTCAATAACTGGATCCTGCCTTCTCAGGCATCACTCTTAACTGAATATTTTCCTTTTGTGTGCAGTCTACTACTGTGTCAAAGTCAACAGAATTTAACAGAAAGCACGATTTCCCCAATTGCTGTTTTCGTTTGTGGTGAGTGAGCCAAGCTTTTGTATAGATCTCTGTTAGTTTTATTTTATGATGGAGAACATTGAATGTATCGGAATTGTACAAGTTTTTAAAACTCTACTGGTGTCAATATCTGTTGTATTCATTGGTGTGTTGATATTTGTTGATTGCAAAAAGTTTAAGTGAACAATGGACAGGCACTTACAAATATCCAAGTAAGTAATGTGATGTCTCTCATACTTCTTCTGATATAAAGGAACTAAATAAAAGAGAGGAAAGAGAAAAATTGTTGCCTGAAATACTTGCTTTACTTGAATTGAAACATTGTTCCATGTGGTACTGGAAATTTTACTTTGTTTTAGTTCATGAGCCTATATAATGTTATGGCAATTTCCAAGGACAAAGAAGTACTCCTTCCCCATTGTTACTGGTGTTTACACACACGGTATTAAAGCAATGCAGTAAATTAACTTCATATATTTTATTGTGGAAGTGAACTCACAGTATTTGGGAGGCATGTGTCAGCCAAGGGTAAAATAGGGATGTACCCCTGGGTCAGAATGACTGAAGAGATTTGGAGATTTCAGACACAGTGAAGATTATTTTGCTTCCTCCCCAAATTTAACGTGTCAATGAGGTGTGTTCTGTGATAAACACAGTTTATCATTTGTCCTGACCAATAAACATTTTAAAAGCAGAAAGCAAAGGTAGCCATATTGGTGCATAAAACAAAAATGCAAAAGTTACAGAATAGTGTGCAGGGTTTAGGTTTCTTTGGATGAAGAATTTTGGAGGCCTCAAATTTGCCCCACTATTTTGAGTCGTGTTTAGTTTAGAAGAGATATATAATATAGCTGTTTGATCCAAAAGAACCAAATGTGCTTTTTTTAAAAAAAAAAAAAGAAAGAAAAGAAAAAGAAAAGAAACTTAACCAGATGCTTGGGAATACCATTGTTTTTTCACCTAGAACAAACCAAGCGCTGGTTACCAGTACAGTCAGCCCTCTATATCCATGGATTTTGCATCCACGGATTCAACTATCCACATATTTTGTTAATTCCAAAAGCGAACCGTGATTTTGCCATTTTATATAAGGAATGCCATTTTATTATGCCACCATATGAGGCTTAAATACCTATGGATTTTGGTATCGACAGGGGTCCTGGAACCAAATTTTATTGGATTCTGCATTTAGAGAATACTAAATAATAGACAGTATACAATGCAAAATACCACCTGGCTGTATTTCCAATTGTGTTTCTATGACAATTGTGCACAGAAGAATGACATATTGGATTATTCCTTAAACCTATGAGTTTGTCTTGCTGAGTTCAGACTTTTTGGATTTATAGAAATGTTCTTGTTCTGTGACATGCTGTTCAGTGTAGGCTCTCCACAGAAAGACTTGCTAGTGAGTACCCTGTTTCCCCGAAAATAAGACAGTGTCTTATACAAATTTTTGCTCCCAAAGAGGCGCTAGGTCTTATTTTCAGGGGATGTCTTATTTTTCCACAAAGAAGAATTCACATTTATGGTTGAATTATTAAAAATGAAATTGTATTATCTACTGTACAGTAGTTGTCATCACAAACCAGCATAGCCAAACTGTGAATCCTTTCGAGAATTTCTATATTATATTTTATTGCTATACTGTTTTTAAATTACTGTTTTAAATTTGTTCGTATGTAAATTTATGTTGTTGTTTTGCTTATCCCTGTGTAAGCTGCCCTGAGTCCCTTCTGGGAGATGGAGGTGGGATACAAGAATAAAGTTATTATAATATTATTATTATTATTTCTTGTTACTACCTTTATTTCCATGTACAACAATCCATGGCATGTACATTTACCGATCCTGCATGCTTCCAAACAAAAACTTTGCCAGGTCTTACTTTCGGGGGAGGCCTTATATTTAGCAATTCAGCAAAACCTCTACTAGGTCTTATTTTCTGGGGATGTCTTATTTTCGGGGAAACAGGGTACTTACAAAAAAGCTTTTGTTTCCAAAAGAATTGCTTTAGGACACTGAAAGAGGTTTTCCTCACAGCTCTGCAGGATTCTAATAGGTAGTTGTAGCTTTTACCTTCTAAAGGTTTATGAACCTCTTATGGTGTTCAGATTATGTTTCTTAAAAAAACTCTGAAAAATGCATGTACAATTAAAAAACTCTGAAAAATGCATATACCATACAGAATTCAGTCCCATGGCTAGATTTTCAGTAATTACAGATATTTTAACCATTATTTGGTTCCACCCTTCATTTAAACAACTCTTGTTTAAGAGGGTGCTTTTTAAAAATGCAAGTAGTTTAAAAAACAACTTTTGGAAAACATTACTTTCACATAATTACTGCTGCAAAATATGCTGCATTTCAATTAAAACTTTACAGTTCTCCATCACAGCTCTTAAACAAAAGCTCATTTGATCAATAGGACAACTGTTTGGGAATACAGCAGCTTTGAATACTTTTTGCTGACTACATTTTGAAAAGATTAGTGATGGAAGAAGGAGGCAAAAAACAAATGGAGAACTCTTACATAAACTTATGTATTTTGTGAACTTTTTTTTAGTCATGTGTTTTTTTAATATGTTGTGCGCCCCTCTGAGTCCCAAACCAGGAAAAAGGCAGAATATAAACAAATGACACTTGTGGTATGTTGTTTGGGGACATCTGGTTTCCTGCTACAGATTTCTGCACAATATTACAGTTGATCCATACTTGTAATGAATTGAATAGCTCTGTATTTTCAAGCGCCTCAGCTTTCAGTGTTGCTCCTGCCCAGAATAGGAAAACTTCCTTGCCTGGAGAAGCTGTACTAGTTTCATTCTAAACCTGTGCTTCAAGCGGAACTGTCGTTTGAGCATTCAACGTACTCTCTGTGCCATCTCTTATACTATTCCACTAGATTCTCTTCATGAGAGTCCAGATACAGATTAGACCAGTCCCATTAATGTTGATGAGGATAGGTAAAGCATGACTAACCTAAACAAGACAACCTCTTCAAATATTAAGAAAACTGGGATATCCTTGTGGATTAAAAAATGGGATATTAGGATATATCATTGAAAAGTTAGTTGTCCATGCCACTGTATTTACTTGTATAGTTGTGCAATCTGGACAGTGAATAAAGCTTATAGGAAGAAAATCAATTCCTTTGAAATGCTGGGGAAGACTTCTATAGATGTCATAGATTGCTAAAAAGACAAATAAATGGGTCATACAGCAATTCAGGCCTGAAGACTCTCTAGCAGCCAAAATGACTAAACTCAGACTATCATACTTAGGACATATGAGAAGCCATAATTTTTTTTTAAAAGGATAGTAAAAAAGAAAAAAAGAAAAAGTTAGATAATATTATAGATAGATAATGTCAAGAAAGCAATGGCTCTAAGTTTTAAGAGGTATAGGTTGTGACTAATAAAAAAAAATCATGCATGAAATTGCAGATGTGGCAAAACCACTTGTTGCTAGGGAGAAGAGGGGAAGCCAGTATGTCCTCAAATAAACCATACCTTCAGTGCCAAAGCGTATTCCCATGTAAGTTGAAAGTAAAATATAATGTTGAAGAACCAATATTTAAAACAGTAATTACTTTGTTCTTGCCTTGAATTTCCTTGCTTTATCCCTGCAGGCTGTTTGGGATGTGGGGGAGGAATAGGAGGATGGGAACTTCGTTTCTCCCTGTGCAGTATCTCAATCATAGCCTTGTTCTGTTCTCCTCTCACCCCTGTATGAATGCAGCAGTACTCTAACCTCTCAGTCTGTCAGTCCAGTAGGGTAAGCCTTTATTTGAGTTGCTCAGAAAAGGAGATTCCATTGCAGCCTTGACACCTATAATTGGATTCTTGGTTGCAGATAAAGGAACATAAATTCTGTTTATTTTATTGTCCATCGTATAAGGAACATGCTTTTTTGTGAGAAGGTAGCAGTCTGGATCCTAGCTTGGCAGAATGTTACCATACCGTGTCTGTTATTTCAAGATGGAGAGTTTTCTACGCTGGACCCACTCCCTAGTCATATTCTTAATCAAGTTTTCTAAGCATTCTTCAGTATTCTTTGCTGACTGTTTTGTTTAATGGGTTTATGTCGGAGTATTCTTGTACTGATGCTGCATTTACATTTCACTGGATTTATGTTCCAGATTTTTGAAGAAGAGATATTACCTGCTTCTGTAGCTGCGCACATAACTCTGAATGGAGACTTATGGAATGCTGCCAATATTCAGAAGCTTTAAATGACTTTCAGATATGTCTCTGTTGAGATGTTTCCACAGCACAGCACAAGTAAATCGCTTCTTGTCCTTAATTAATTGTCTCCTAATTTTCTGAGACTATAAACTTATCTTTACAATGTCAGTTTCTCTTAAACCAGCCACTGACCCAATAGAATATATTTTAAATGCAATGATTCATCAAACTTTCAAAGGAAACCATTGTCCACTTTTCAGTGTATCATATTTTCTCATTAGTGTTATCCTTAAGTTTTATTAAGAGCAGATTATTTAGCAGCATCAGTGGTATTGAATTACTTCCAGGCTGAGGCATTCCTAATCTGACATTTTCCCCTTGTTTTGGACTGCAACTCACATCTTCCTCAGCCTTTCATCAGTTTGCCGGAGGATATCTGCCTGAGGAAGCCAGATTTTTGTGGCAAGAGTGTGTATATGATTGTCATGTCATTCGTACCAAGTCTTGCAATAATTATAGAAGCAATACCCTTTGGCCCATCTTTGGCACCATCTGACATTGCATCTTGAAAAGGGAAATTTTCCAGTTCTCCTCCCAATTATGGATGCTTCCTTGTCAGAATGATTGAAAATACTCCAAGGTGACTAGGCAGTCAGCAGTGTTTTAGGGTTTTAGACTTGAATAGGATGTGTTTTTCCTGTTCAGATTGGTATTGGATTGCTTCTAAACCCTAGTATACATTATTCATGGATTATTTAGTCTTGGCGAACATTGATACTTATGATTATTTATGTTTCTTGGCTTGTAAACTGCGAAAGCGCATTTTAAAATTTTATATTTTGTTATGTAAACTTGGATATTTTGGGCTTGCCTAACCACGGAAAAGTGACATACAAACATGGTACTGATGACATAAAATTTAACTTAATGGTTATAAGTGTTTACAACGATAAACTGTTGTAGGACTTCGTTATCAATGTATGGATACCCTAAGGTGAATCAATCAAGGTTTGTTTTTTTTAGTAAACTTTTTGTTCAGAGGTAATTTACCATTGTCTTTCTTTGACGCCAAGAGAGTGTGACTTGCTCAAAAGACTCAATGGGTTTCCATGGGTGAGCAAAGATTTAAACCCTGGTGTCAAGAGTCTTAATCCAACACTTGAATCATACTGCCACCCTGGTTTTGTAGGGCTAAATTACATATTAAGATAGCCATGCATTTTGTGTTAGGGAAAAAAGATTGCTTTCATGTTGAAAATGGGGTGAGAAAACCCAGAGCTCTAATCCAGAATGTACTTGTGTTCAGGACTGGAACCTTATCCCAGCTTTCTGTGGAAAAAATATACAAATGCCACCCCCACCACCCAGATGATTGGTTAACTGCAAGCAACACCTAGAGAATGCTGATTTTTAGCAAGAAATTGGCAGGCTCTCTAATCCAGATTGCTATTGTAGTCATGGTCTGGGGGATCTGTAGCTGTGCTTTTTCTTATTTCAAAACAAGTAGGTAGGTTTTTTTTAATAAGAGGGGTTTACATAGTTGTTTTTATTTCACTTATAGAACTAGTTTGAACATATTTTCATAGCAAACCTAAGATCCTTTTTGAAAAGCACCACTAAAATGCAATAGACAAGTAAAGAGCAATAAATAGTGACCTCCCACAGCACTGTAAAGCGTAACTGCAACAAATTATGATATAAATGCTATAAAAACTAATGAGTATGCATTAATGTACTTTTTAAAATAAAGCTTTCCAAACTCTCAATTAACCACTTAGAATGAGCCTTCAAAACCATTTATTCAACTGTCTTATTCCTTCTCTTTACAAGGTAGACTAGAAAAACCTGTTTAGGTGGTTCAAATGACCCATTCATGCTACTATGTGGTGCTGACCATTGCGTCATTTAATGTTTGTCATGTTCAGCAATTTTTGTAGGGAGCAGCTTCTTTATAAACAGGAAAATATAAATGAAGTTGTAGCCTGTGTATGAAAGCATAAAAGGCTGGCTTGATCAAACCAGACCAGTTTTGAGAAGGTATCTTTTTGCATTGCAGACTCCTAGAGCCCTCCAGCCAGAATGGCCATGTTGTAGGGTTTTTTAAAAGACTTCTGAGGGTCTAGATCAAAGGGCCATCTGGTCCAACTTCCCATTTCCCACAATGTTCCCACTACTTAGCCACAAAAGTTCCTAATACATGCACCCACAAGTTTTAAAGGTGGCAAGTATTTGTACATGTATTCATGAAGATGGGAAGTAATGGGTTTATTGTGTCTTTCTGTTTGGACAGCAGTATCTGTACAGCCTGTTACCATTTGTGTATATCCATATTACTGCTGCTGCTATTACTGTTGTTGTTTGTGTATATCTTGCCTTTTCCTGAAAATGGGAATCAAGGCAGATTGTCAAAATTAAAAAAGAAACAATTACCAGCATTTGCAAAAACTTGTGTAAAAACAGGTTGAAAGTTATTGTTAAAATGCATGTATGCTGTCCACATTTTAAAAACTAATTCATATAAACCTTTCTCATATGTTTCAGAAAATAAGTGGTGAAATGTGGGAGATTAGTCTCTTGCTGTGCTAGAATGCAGGAAGTATTGGTGTCTGCCAAGGAAATAAATTTTACATGTTTTTCATGGATACCTCTGAAACTCTGTCTCTTGTACATTAGAATGTGAAAATAAGTGTGTACTGTTGTTGATGCTCAATACAAGAAGAATATATTTCAGGGGAACATTTTAGTGTCTGTATGAGCCAAGAGATACCCACCAATTAATTTTTAATGCTATGAACTATTTTTTCCATCTAACCATAGTGCTGCCTGATGTAATTGTGAGCCTTGCCAAAGTAACTTTAATTAAATATAACATGCTAAAGAGCAAATGTGTATATTGCTTATCTGAAGTAAAAGTTAATCTTTGAAGGAAATGATTTTAAACAAAACAGGAACTATTACTACTTTTACAAGAAACATACCTAAGTCAAAGGTACAGTAAGGATTCATTGGCTTCTATGGAAAATAGCATACATTATCCTTCTCCAGGCTGATGTCCTGGTTTCCTGGTTGTTTTTCCAATCAGGGAGTTGTCCAATACCTCTAGGAAGTTCAAGTTTAGGAGAGTATTTGCTTAATTTTCCAACTGATATTAATAAGATACTTAAGCATACACTTTTTAGTATAAACTAGCTGTGCCCGGCCACGCGTTGCTGTGGCAAAGTGGTGGTGGTATTGGTTAAAAATTGTTGTGTAATTTTTATTTGACGTTATTTGCATTTTTAAAATTAATTTTATTGTAAGTTATATTTTTATTTATTATATTTTATTATTTTCTTGTATTATTTTTAGTTATTTTCTGTTATTATAGTATTTTATTGCATTAATTTTTAGTGTTTTTATTATTTTTTATTGGGTTGCTAGGAGACCAAGTTGGAGGAGCTTAGCCTTCGAACTGGCAGCAATTGGATAAAAACAATTATTCCTATCTCTCTAATTAGGACTTTATTTTTCTTTTCTTTTTGTTGTATCAACCTAGAGGCATGGATGATGGGTTGTGTTGTCAAATTTTGAGGTTGGGGGGCCTGTAGTTTTGTTGTTTTGTGGGTTGCCGTGATGCCATCACTCTTTTATATATAGAGATGTTAGGTTGGCAATGGTACAGTTTGGGAAATTCTTAAATTAAAACAGGGCTGGATAATTGTATAAAGGACATATAATTCAGGGTTATATCTCTTTCTCCAGAATAAGAATCTACTGAATGGGTGGCCATATTTTACTTCGTAATTTTTTTGTATTTTGTATGCACGTAGGATTGAATAATCTATTTCCTCTATATGTGTGTGGCAGTTTAACCTAAGAGCATTAACTCCAAACTAGGCCTTCATTTGGAAATAACTGCACTGCCTTTTACAGACAATTTAGACTGAAATACAATTTTGAGGTTGTGGGGGTGTGGCTGATTTTTTTCATGCAGAACTGCCGATATCTAAAGTCTTTCCCAGTCTCAGAATTTGGTATTCCTCTGTATGGATCTATACCTCCCCTTTTCTCCTTCACAGCTAAATTGGGTTTTGTTTTGGAGTTGTGTTTGAATAAGTATCCCAGTGTTCATTCAGAAATCTTCCACCCACTAGCAAGGCAATTACATTTCACACAAAACAATGTCTCTGCAGGGATTTTCTTTTATAAAATCTGCATAATGTGATCTTTTTAAGCAGGTGAGGGGTGGAGAACCCAGCATAAAATTGCTGAGTGCCCTATTCAAATGCAGACGAGAGGTCTTGTTAAAGATGGGCTTTCACCTTTTGAACTTGGGCTCCTGCTGCTCTTCTCTTCCTTCCCTTTTGTGGCTTCTGCCCCTTATTGATCCCAAATGACTAGGAGGGAAAAAAACCAACATCTTGGCGCACACATGTTTGGCTAGAGCTTCATGTCTAATGAAACTGATTTGAAGCTATATTACAGAAAGGTGCATTCTGGTAGGGACTTGCACTTCATTTTTGTATGATTTATTTCTCTTGTAGCCCCTTTAATAATTTTGTGTACGGAGATGTATAAAGTGTTCTATGGTCCAGTTCTGATTACATTTTGCTGAAGAATTGTTGCAGACAAAGAAGGCATATGAAAGTGAGGGATAAGTTACAGAGAATGCAGTTGAGAGCCTCAAAGATCTTGAGCTGAGGAATGAAAGAGGGAAAGCACAGGAAAGGCAGTCCTGTAGGTCTGAGACAATTATATAAAAGCCTTACGACTTAGGATAAAAAAGGTTGGGTCCCACCCTCGCCTTTGAAGTCAGCCCTGGTTGAATGCGCCTTTAAGCTGTTCCTTAGATTTATGCAGCTGGTTGCTAAACAATTGACATTTGAGATCACTCCTTGCAGGTATTTCAACCCAGACCTGCTTTGACTCCATTGCACAGTATTTTATTGCCTGTAGGTAAGAAGCCTTTGGGCCTTCTGTTAGTTTGAACAGCCCCTCCTTCACTTTCTATCTAAATACAACCTTGACAGATGCTACCCAGTAAAGCATGATGCAGTAGTTGCTTCAGTAAATGATTTATCTGTATTTATTTACAATTATTATACATCATTGAGGGTTACTTGTTGCCAAGAAACAGAAGTCTCTTGCCGAATAATGTGGTGAAAACTTTTTTAGTAGCAATAGCTGTTTAACAGGCACATACTCATACACAATTGTGAGTAAAAATCAGCAGTGTTTTCACATGGGAAGATGTTGACCCTTTACTACATTGAAAGGCCTTGACATAACAACTAAAGTGCTGTCTGGATTAATTCAAAAACTCAGCAATTTCAAATAACCTCTTTTTGGCTACATAATAGGATTGAAAGAAACACCTCCAGATACTGCCTGTATCTGATGCAGAGGAAAGCAAATATTAAAATTAGTAAAGCCTTGTGGCACCTCGAGATTCAACCAGTTTTTTTAATGACAAACTTTGTGGGCACAGTCCACTCCCATCAGATGCAGCTTTGTTGTCATTACTATTCTTGTAGCATGACAGTGTGCCTTGATGTGCGCTGCTCGGAATCCCCTTTGGAGTGAGAAGGGTGGGATATAAATATGGTTAATAATAATAATAATCATCATCATCATCTTAAAGATAACACATGACTTGTTCTTGATGCAACAAATAAACACAACCCCAGAAAAATATTAAATCTTGGTTCTTGGCAATCTCTTCAGTATTTAAACAATGGTGTGTCCCGCCTCGAGCCATAAGGAGAAGTAGGTAAGAAATAAACATACATTATTATTATTATTACTACTACTACTACTACTATTTCATGTTAATGCTCCAGTACTATCATATTGCAAATTGCTGTCTATACCATGAAGGTTCTTACCATGTCTATAGTTTGCTGTCCCTAGGTGCAAAACTTAGTGCCTGGTCTAATTTAAGCACCTCAGAATTTGGTGCTGTTGAAGTGAAATGTTACTATCTTTACTGCATGAAGGGCAGGCTGCTTGATACACCGGGTTTCACCCCCAAACACTTGAGGTGGCTACCTCACTCTATATCAAGATTTCTCATGCTTTTCCAGTTGCAACTCCTTTTCACCCAATAAATTTAAACACTGCATGCTGTTACTAACAAATTTGTGTAAATGCCAGGTGTCATTCAGAAACCGTTTACTGTTGCCAAACTTTTCACAACCCAGCATTGAGTCATTTGGGGTTGTTGAGACCCACAGTTTAAGAAATAGTGCTCCTTATCATATTAACCTTTTTGTTCCACTGAGCCCATCTCAGAATGTAGCGGCAAATAGCTTTGTGACACTCAACATCGGCAAGTCTTTAAACTAAAGTTAAAATTGTAGTTTGTACACATCAGGACTCTGATCACATGTGATCTAGCATCGTGACTAACAATTACGGTTATTTCAAAATATAGATGAGCGTAAGCAATTTTTCGAGGTATGCAACAACTGCAGTGTGATATGAAATAAATACAATTGTAATGTTTGGTATACATTTATGTTACGAAAATGCTATATTCCAGCTGATATCAGAGAAAACAAAGATAATATGTTGATTTTAAAAAATCAAATTCACACTTCTGATTAAAAACCCCTGCTCTATGGGATGTAGAGCTGGCTGTTGGTGTGAAGAAAAGCCTAGTGACCGCACTGAATCTTTCAAACCTAGGCTTCTAGACTGAAGTCCAGGCCCTTTTACACTGGCTGTCTTTCATCTCTCCTTCCCTTCCAATGATTTGATAGGCAGTGCCCTATTTTCAAGCTGTTTGCCAAGGAATGTTTAAAATAGGAATAAGCTCATTTTCCATGGAGCTTATGAAAGTTCTAGTTTGCTTTAAATATATTTCTTAGCTCATCTACATAGAAATTCAATTTTGAAAGTTGATGATTCAATATGGAAGCTCTAAAGCAATGTACATGTTTCTTTAAAAAGCTTTGAACTAAATTCAGTTGATCAGAACTGCTGAATTAATCACAAAAAAGTAAATTGGATTTCTTCAGATTACGCATCAAACACTTTTTTCTCTCATTGGCTGTCACAAGTATTTTTATTTAAATCTTTGACCTCTCGGGAATGCTGTCTGTATCTTTAGGTTTACATGTGATGGGTGGGTAGTAGTTGTTAAGTTTATGTAGGATTTTTATTGACGTATTTTGCCATATTTGGAAAATTTCAAATATCTGTGGATGCTTATATGTATAGATAAGTGTTTTGCACAAGGAGTAATCACCCTGATAAATTTAGTTATTTAAAGATAGCCTTCTCCAATCTGACATCCTTCAGATACGAAGCCACAACTGGTCATGCTGGCTCAGGTTAATGGTAGTTGAAGTCCTGTACATGGAGGTGGGGGCTGTTAAAAGCTGTGAGGCCTTAAACATAATGATGTTTTCCATGACATGGAAATAAATGCTGCAGCCCTTCGGCTTCAAGAATTCTACCTTCAGTAAATTTTTTGTTTCATCAAATGCTTTTCTGTGGAATTTCTGCCTGAGGGCACAGTATTCATGAATTTGCTCTGTCAAGTTTGGATGTTCATTCCTGACTTAACTTGTGAGTGGAAATTGTTTTAGCTTACCCATTGTGAACTGTTCCAGGATTGTTTTGTTCAGGATGTTTTCCCCTTAGAAATACTGTTTATACTATGTTGGCTATATAGTGGCTAATGAATAACATATAAATATTTATCTAAAGGATTCTTCTCATTTGAAAACTAAGCACATGACATCTACTGACTCTCCTGTGCAGTATTTAAAAGAGGACGAATATTTTTTTCCTTTGGTCCTCACGGCTGCATAACTTTGCTTGTGTGTGTCCTTAAAGCACCGGAACATGTCTACTTCATGCTGTGTCTTTCTCATGCCCTTGGATTGCATGGGGAGGGTTTCTTTGGCTTGAAGTCTGGGACTTATGCCCATGTGAGTTGCTGAGATCAGCAAATGATTAGTTAGTGTGAAAGAAACACTTTTTTTAGCCTGCCAATGAAGATGTTTACAGTGCAGTCTAAAGATTGTCAGCCAGGCCTCATACACTTGTTAGAACACAAGAAAAGTCCTGCTGAGAGACTTCTGGCAGAACTGGATGTGAGACGCAGGTAGAAACTGTTTTCTGTTTAAGAGTAGAAAGTAAGTAAAGATAATACCAACACAGAGGATTTTGCAAAGTACTAATCCACACTTATTTCTACTTAGCCACTAATGTGCAGTGTAATAAGAGTGTTGCTGCTTTGGACCAAAGACTAATCAAAGCCACAGTCAGAAAATAAATGTCCTCTCCCTGTCTCACTGTTGTGCACAAATTTGTACAATTTGAAGTATGGTAGCATTTTTGTGCATTAGTAAAAAGGAAAAATTCTTCTGAGCAGCTTTATCTCTATGCATGGGAGGATCTTCCTTTTGAGTGCTTTATCTCTAATGGATAACCTTCATTCCATCAGCAGCTAACAATCTGTTGAATACCGTTACTGAATTTCAAGGGAACTGCCCTCCCCATCAATATAGTGTGACAATATTGTACTATCTCTATTACGTAAGAATTTGATATACCTTTCTTCAGAAAAGCTTGGAGTTTGGTTCCCTAATTTGTCCTTGGTCCATATTTCTTTATTTAACAAAATATTTTTTCCTAGTAGCCCTTTGTTATTAGAGTGCCAGTGTTTGTCGAAATCAGGCAACTATTTCAGTATTTTAGCAAAGAACAGACCCAATAAATACTCAACACAGACTAATATGCTACGTAGCATATGCAGCTGTAAGACCAAAAAGTGTCCCATTCCGCAGAAGATATAACTTCAATAAAGCTAACTGGACAAAGTTTACAGAGACCTTGGAAGCAGCTATTCCTGACATAGAACCTTCTATAGAAGGCTATGATCTGTTTGTAGAAGCTGTGAAAAGATCCTCGAGGCTCTCAATCCCTAGAGGCTGTCACACAAGCTACCTACCAGGCCTAAATGAAGAATCGCTAAATCAGATACAGGAATATCACAGACTATTTCAAGAGAATCCATACAGTGATGAGACTATAGCAGCAGGCCAAAAACTATCTACAGCCATAGCTAATGCTAAAACAGACTGCTGGATAGAGCTGCTTGAGAACCTTGATATGCCCAAGAGTAGCTGAACAGCATGGCAATTGCTGAGATGCCTTGATAGTGACCCTTTGGTCAACCATGGACCATTTGGTCAACCATTACAATCTTTAGATAGTATATTTTTCTTGACATATTCTCCTTCGCTCCCCTCAGCCTCTTTGCTCTTTCAGATCTTCCAGTTTCCCTCAGATATAAGCTTTTCAACACATAAAATATCCTCTCTATAATTTCCAATAAAAGCATGCTCAGGACAAAAGAAGCAGTACAGTACAGTCTGTAAGAACCTACAGTTACAGCTGCCATATAAATTTTGCTCATCTGTTCACACAAATATAATTTTTTCTATTTTTAAATGTTACCATATTGATACTCTTTGTGATGTCTCAGGGACCCTCGAGTCATGACCCCGCAGCCATTATGGATCAGACTGAAGAGGATATGGGGTTTGTGCCAACTCAGCAAGATTCTGCTCCCTTCCAGATGTTCCCTGTTGACAGTTTTAGCCCAAAGTTAATTACAAAAGCCCTTGAAACAGAGCCTGGTTCCCCGGAGAGTGCTCCTTTTGATAGGAGATTGTTTCTGAAAACATTCCGCTCTGAGAAGGAGAATAGGAGGAAAAGCGTGAGATTAGCGGAGAGAGAGGACGCTAATTAAACCGATTCCCTTGAGAGTTTCCAGGGAGGTTTGCATCTGGCAAGTTGTTGTCTTCAGTCCATTTCCCTTGGGAAAAAGTGTTCAGGCACCTGGGTTGAGGGGAGATTTGAAGTCCCATAAAAGTTCTACGCGCAGGCTGGCCATCGCAGTGTCAACATGTCAGTTGGGAAACCAACATCGCCTCCAGTTCCTGCGGCGCGCGACTCTCGAGTAGACCGGGCGTTGCGTCTCGTCTACCTGCCAAGTCTGGACTGCGATTCAGTTCCACCACGACCAACTTTGCCTTGCCTTGTTATCCTAGCCTTGGACATTGAACCTGGGACTCTCTGAAGATCTTGCTTATTTCCCCACTCAAACTGCTTGGAAGTTTGAGTGTGTTTCGGTTATTGGATTTAAAACTTTGAACTCTAATACTGGACATCTAACTTCACATTACTGGACTATATTTGACCTTTCCTAAAAGGACTATTACTGGACTAAATACTCTGCTTATTTTTGTTTGACTCTTTTATTACTTTAATAAAGATATTAGATTGTTATTGACCTCCGTGTCTGGTTCCCAGTGCTCTCGCAGCTTAGAGGCGTCACACTCTTTAACTTTTACCCAATCTGGGATAGCACTTAGAAAAGTTAAAATGAATATAATTTAAAATGTACATCATACAAAAGTTAAAAAATAAAATTAAAAACAGTTGAAAATCGGTCAATTTGGGCGTATCGGGTATTTGTGCCAAATTTGTATCACAGAATCTGAAGATCTTTTCTCCCAAGTATTTATCCCCAAAAGGCCTGTTGAAACAGTCTTAACCCACCTGTTAAAGGAGCAACCAGAAGAATGACAGTCTAATTTGTCTAGAAAGGGACATGTAGACCTGGGAGCAACCAGCAACAAGACCAGTAGTTCTCAACGTTCCTAATAACGCGACCCCTTAATATAGTTCCTCATGTTGTGGTGACCCCCAACCATAACATTATTTTTGTTGCTACTTTATAACTGTAATTTTGCTACAGTTATGAATCATAATGTAAATATCTGATATGATATGTATTTTTGTTCACTGGACCAAATTTGGCACAAATACCCGATGCGCCAAAATTTGAATACTGGTGGGGTTGGGAGGGGGATTGATGTTGTCATTTGGGAGTTGTAGTTGCTGGGATTTATAGTTAATCTACAATCAAAGAGCATTCTGAACTCCACCAATGATGGAATTGAAACAGACTTGACACACAGAACTCCCATGATCAACAGAAAATACTGGAGGGGTTGGGTGGGCATTGGCCTTGAGTTTTGGAGCTGTAGTTCATAATAAATAATAATAAAACTTTATTTATACCCCGCCACCATCTCCCCAATGGGGACTCGGGGCGGCTTACATGGGGCCACGCCCAAAACAATACAATGTAAACAGCATATAAAAGAACAGCACAACACAATACAATAAACAATACAGTAAATAATATCCATTACAAAATAAAACAAGGAGACAATAAAAACAAGGGCAGACCACATGAACATTAAGTTAAAACTCGGGGTGAGAAAGACATAAAAATAAAAACCACAGCGAACAGGGTCATAAGGGAGTGGGGTATTCTGGAGGATAGATATTAGGGGGAGCAACGGAAAAGAAATATAAAATGGTTACTCTCCAAAAGCGCAGTGAAAGAGCCATGTTTTCAAGTCTTTCTTGAAGGCTGCTAGTGTGGGGGCTTGCCTAATCTCCGCGGGCAGAGAATTCCACAATCGGGGGGCCACAGCAGAAAAGGCCCTCTCCCTTGTTCCCACAAGGCGGGTCTGGGATATCGGGAGTGGGGACAGGAGAGCTTCCCCTGATGAGCGAAGGGATCGTGTAGGCTTGTGGTAGGAGATACGGTCACGAAGGTAGGTGGGTCCCAAACCGTTTAGGGCTTTATATGTGATGGTATACACCTTGAATTGGGACCGGAAAATAAAAGGCAGCCAGTGGAGCTCCTTGAACAGGGGAGTAGATCTCTCCCTGTAACTCGCCCCCGTAATTAACCTGGCAGCCGAGCGCTGGACCAATTGTAGTTTCCGGGCCGTCTTCAAGGGAAGCCCCACGTAGAGCGCATTACAGTAGTCCAGTCTAGAGGTAACTAAGGCATGCACCACCGTGGTCAAGTCAGACTTCACGAGGTATGGTCGCAGTTGGCGCACAAGCTTGAGTTGTGCGAAGGCCCTCCCGGCCACCGCCGACACCTGCGCCTCAAGTGTCAGCGCTGAGTCCAGGAGGACCCCCAAACTGCGGACCTGTGATTTCAGGGGGAGTGCGACCCCGTCCAGCACATGTTGCCACCCAATACCCCGATCCGATTCGCGACTGACCAGGAGGGCCTCTGTCTTGTCAGGATTGATCCTCAGCTTGTTCCTCCTCATCCAGTCCGCCACAGCAGCCAGGCACTGGTTCAGCATCCGAGGGGCTTCCTTGGAGTCAGATGGGAACGAGTAGTGGATTTGCGTGTCATCTGCGTAGAGATGGCAACACCCTCCAAAACTCCGGATGACCTCTCCCAGCGGTTTCATGTAGATGTTAAATAGCATGGGGGATAGAATAGACCCTTGCGGGACCCCACAGGTCAATGGCCAGGGGTCCGAGCAGGTGTCCCCCAGCTTCACCATCTGGGAACGGCCCTCCAGGAAGGACTGGAGCCACAGCAGAACCGTGCCACCGAGCCCCATCCCAGAGAGCCTCCCCAGAAGGATACCATGGTCGATGGTATCGAAAGCCGCTGAGATGTCCAAGAGAACCAGCAGGGTCACACTCCCCCTGTCCAGTTCCCTGCGGAGGTCATCCACCAAGGCGACCAAAGCCGTCTCGGTACTGTGCCCAGGCCTGAAGCCAGACTGCGAGCGGTCCAGAAAATCAGTGTCATCGAGGAACTTCTGGAGCTGCGTGGCAACCACCCGCTCTAGAACCTTGCCCAAAAATGGGAGGTTGGAAATTGGTCTGTAGTTGTTACATACAGATGGGTCTAAAGAGGTCTTTTTTAGTAATGGTTTTACTACTGCCTGCTTAAAGCAGGATGGAACTGACCCCTGACCCAAGGAGGCATTTATAATAGCCACAAACCAATCCAACAACCCATCTTTGGCCAGCTTAACCAGCCAAGAAGGACAAGGATCCAGAGCGCAAGTGGTCGCCCTCACAGACCCAAGAATCCCCTCCACGTCATCAGGAAGAACAAGCCGGAAAGAATCCCACAAGATCGGACAGACAGGTACCTCGGTTACCTCCGCTGGAACTACAGTTAAGCTGGAGTCCAACTCACGGCGTATCTGAGCAACTTTGCCTGCAAAATGGTGCGCGAAATTGCTGCACCGAGTTGCCAAGTCATCAGGAAGCCCCTGGGTCTCGGGAGGCCACAGGAGCTCCCCAACAACTCGGAACAACTCCGATGGCCTGTTGGCTGCAGACGCTATGCGGGCAGTCGTGAAAGCTTTCCTGGCTGCTCGCAGAGCCACGAAGTAAGCCTTAATAGCGGCTTTAGCCCGTGCTTGGTCAGACACATCCTGAGATTTCCTCCAGATGCACTCTAGTCCCCTCCTCGCACGCTTCATCACAGCCAGCTCCTCAGTGAACCAAGGAGTCGACGTGACTCTACGAAGCGAGAGGGGACGTTCGGGAGCAATCGTGTCAAGTGCCCTAGCCAGCTCACTATTATAGCGATCAGCCAGGACATCGACAGGATCGCCAGTCTCCAGAACAGGAAGATCCCCAAGAGACCTCAGAAGTCCATCCGGATCCATCAGCCTCCTGGGGCGGACCATCTTAGTGGGTCCACCACCCCTGCGGAGGTTAGAAGACACGGCGAAACAGATCAGATGATGGTCAGACCATGACAATGGAAGGATATTTTGCTCTTCCACTCTGACTGTCCCACCGTCCACAATAAAGACAAGGTTCAGTGTGTGTCCTGCCTGATGTGTGGGCCCAGATATAACTTGAGTCAGCCCCATGGTCGTCATGGCAACCATGAAATCCTGAGCTGCACCTGTCAATGTGGTCTCGGCATGGATGTTAAAGTCTCCCAAAACTATGAGTTGTTGGGAGACCAGGGCCGAATTGGAGACCACTTCTGCTAGCTCAGACAGAGAGACTGCTGGGTCGCGGGGTGAACGGTACACCAGCAGAATCCCCAAGCTGTCTCGGGCTCCCACCTTCAAGAAGACACACTCGAACCTCAAAGATTGCGGAACGGCGCATCTGATCAGGGCGATGGACTGCCGAAAGATCACAGCGACTCCTCCTCCCCGCCCCCCAGCCCTGGCCTGCTGATGTACCCCGAAACCCGGTGGACACAGCTGGGTGAGATTCACTCCACCCAGCTCGTCCAACCACGTTTCGGTGATGCATGCCAGATCCGCCCCCTCATCCAGGATCAAATCCTGAATGACAGCTGTCTTACCGTTGACGGATCTGGCGTTCAAAAGCAGAACCTTAAGACCGGGGGCTCTGTCCTGGAGACTACCACACCTATTCCTCTCCAGGGTCGCAAGAACTCTGTTGCGCTTCTCCCTGGGCAGCAAGTGACCGATCTTCCTCCTCCCCCACACCACCTCATCTATATCCAGAGAGCACTGTGGACTCAAACAATGATGGATCTGGACTAAACTTGGCATAAATACCCAATATGACCAACTTTGAATACTGGTGGGATTTTTGGGGGGATTGACCCAACATGATGGTAATTGTAGTTCTCCATGCATCCTATGACCCCCACTGATGATGTATCTGAACCAAACTGGGCACACAGACCCCAAAAACACATGGGGTTTGGGAGTGATTGACCTTAGCATATGGGAGTTGTAGTTCACCCACATCCAAAGAGCACTGAACCCAGCTGATGATGGATCTGGACCAAACTTGGTACACAGACCTGACCCGGCCAACTGTGAATACTGGTGGATTTGACCCATGATTTTCAAAGTTGTAGTTCACCCACATCCTTATTCATTTTCTAATGGAAGCATTAATAAAAAATGAAAGGAAAGACTGACTTTTTCCTAATAAATAACATTACAAATTACCTAATCTGCTTCTCTTCCTCCTCCTCCTGATGCTGCTGGGCCACTCTCAGTCTGCGCCCCCCCCCACCTTGAAGGGACTCGCACGCGCTCCCTCACCCTTGCATGTGCAGCATGCTGCGATATGCTGAGCACTCCTGCTCTCCCCTCCCTGCTTGAAATCTCAGAAACAATCCTCCCCTTGGCTGAGAGGCTGGCTGAGAGGCCAGCCAATCACAGCAGGAGGAAGGTTTTTGGTGGGAGGATTCGCCATTTATTTTCAAAAAGGGAGGGACAGGCGGAGAGATCTTCAGCCTTCTCTGCCAAAAGGGTTCCTAAGGCCATCAGAAATATGTGTTTTCTGATGGTCTTTGGTGACCCCGCTGACACCCCATCCTGACCCCCAAGTTGAAAAATGCTGAACTAGTCCTTCTACCATTATCCCAACATGTACCTGTGAACATAATAGGATGGGGAAAAGACCTTGCGAGAAGATCACAAGACTTGGGCTAGTTCATACACGTGTGTTAATTTCCCCCTTGATTTCAATTTAAGATTTCCATGCTGCGGGGTTTCTGCACTGTGTTTGCTTGGTCACTTGTATTAATACAAAGCTGGCATGGTTTCCTTTGTTGTTTACTCTAATATATAGTAAGAGTCAGATTGCGTTCAGGTTTTGTCAAAGCTTATGAAAATCATTTTTCCAAGCCCTGGTTGACCATATTTCTCATAAGGGATTATGGTGATCTATACTAGTCAGTGAAGATAGGGAGCAATAAAGCCTTTGTAGTTCTCTTTTGAGCACCTTGACTTCCCGGCTGCTTTTTCATCAGCTTACATATTTGTTTCAAAGCATTTCTTATGTATTAAGAGATAAGCCATGTACTTTGTAAACAGATGATCAGGAAGTAGTGACACTGCATTGCAGCACTGAGGGATTGGTGGAAGCCCTCTCTTCGCTCCATAGCAACAGAAGTAACTGATATCTAGGGATGGAGTCATAGCAAGGTTGCCTGCATTGCTGTTTTCACCAAAGAACCATAAGAATTTGAGCTAAAACAATCCCATTAGTGCATTTGTTCTTAATTGTACCAAACTCTTAGTTGCTACTGACTTAGATCCATGGTAATTTATAATATTAGATGTCTTGGAGCTTTTTGTAATTATTCTTGATCCCCTCCAATAGTGCTGTAACTTCAGTGAAATATCATTTAAGTTAATTTTCCCCCTAAAGATGTCTATTACTTAAAAATTTCCAATTGCTAGTCCCATCTAGATTAGAACTACTAAAAGGAATTTGGGGAAACAAAATGTATTTATGTGTTGTCGAAGACTTTCATGGCCGGGATCACATGGTTGTTGTATGTTTTCCAGGCTGTATGGCCATGTTCCAGAAGTATTATCTCCTGATGTTTCGCCCACATCTATGGCAGGCATCCTCAGAGGTTGTGAGGTATATATATACCTCACAACCTCCGAGGATGCCTGCCATAGGTGTGGGCAAAATGTCAGGAGATAATACTTCTGGAACGTGGCCATACAGCCTGGAAAACATACAACAACCCCAACATTTATTTATGTTCCACGGATTCGATGGGCCTGCTCTCGTTGAGACTAGCAATTGGATTTAGGCCAGTATTTCAAAATCTATATTAGTGAGTCATCCATTTTTTATTTACATGTTTTGAAATCTCATTCTGAGTACCTGAGATCAGGGGACTCTTTAAATTGATTGGGACCAGAGTGGTTATATGATACTAACAGCTCTGGATTGCATTTACGAGTGCCTTAGATACATTATTGACTTCCTGAAACAACTTGCCGTAGGACAGGTTTTTGCTTAGGTATTTGGCTTAGGCTCTGAATATAGAAGGTGACATAGACCATTGGATTGGATCTAGTAGTGTATTGAGAGGAAGGCATGATGTCACTTCCCTGAATGTAAATAGCTGTGCTCTTTTGTAATACTGTTGTGGCATTCAGACACTGCAGCTTGCTTTTCTATCTGACTTCCTCTCATGACGGTTTTGGTTAGATGAACGTATGTTTTTAAACTCTGGAGATTTCTTTTCCTGGGGGATTTCAGGTTGAATGCCCCCCTTCCTACGGGTGTGTAATGAAATATTTCTATTTATTTATCCTCTATCTGTCTAGTCTAGTCTAGTTTGGTTGCCATTTCTTTGTGAAAACAGAAGCATCTGTCTAGTAAAACTGGTTTACCTGATGTTTGTAGAATTAATTCTCCAGATAGTCAGGTGGGTTCTCGCTTTTACCTCCACTCCCAGATATATGTCTTTTTTATCATTTCTGTACTATGCAACAGAACATGAGTCCATTCAGGCAGGTTTATTTCTTTGTTTTGTGGACTCCCAGCCTCATTGTTTTTGAATCTCTTCAAATGTCTTCTTGCATTTTGTTTCATTTCTCCCTTGTTCCACTTAGATGTTTTATCTAACTCTTTTCTCTCTCCTTTTGTTGTAGATAGAGTTCACCTTGACCAGCAAAACCTTGAAACTTTGGAGGGAGAAAAAAGATTTAATTTTTTTTGGTATCTAAAAGATGTACCATGGAATGGTATCAACAAAGGGCACCACAACATCGCTGCTTACCTTGATCAGTCATGGGATTTTTTTCCCACTGGTTATCTTCAGTACACATACGGTGGAAGGGCTGGACTCATGTAAGTAAAGCTCTTTCTGTC
The DNA here is from genome assembly GCF_035594765.1 of Anolis carolinensis. Classification (NCBI taxonomy): domain Eukaryota; kingdom Metazoa; phylum Chordata; class Lepidosauria; order Squamata; family Anolidae; genus Anolis; species Anolis carolinensis. The sequence continues at coordinate 307,633,324 of NC_085841.1, forward strand.
TTACGTTTATAGCCCTCTGTGTGGCAGCTCAGGGCAATGTGTATATGTTATGTAGGTAGTACAGATATAAAGATGTTAGTTATATAGTAGGTGAGGAAAATTGTCCGTTAAGTCTGCTTCCCTGCCATCAGGGAATGGAGTCAGTTGGTGTTTGAGGCAAATTTAAACCTTCTTTCAAACTGTTCCTGAGCCCCCTGTTTTTTCCTGCCATATAAGTTACTTAGTGCTATTTACATTAAAAAGGGAAAAGAAGTCATTTTTGAGGACATTGACTTAAGTTACAGAGACTTCTCCTGTGTTTGTACAAAGGGCTCCTTGCCCCCTATCTTGCATTCTTTCTTTACTTTGAGGTTTGGAATTGGTCAGGTTTGAAATGGGTCAGAAAGGTCTTAAGGGAAGGAACATTTATGTTAGAACTATTCTTTGGCACAGGATAAAGATAGCAGCCTTTTCTTTGAGTTTAAGTGATGTACAACTGTTTTGTGTGTTAGGAAGCTGATATCAGTCGACATGTAACCAACAAAGTTCACCTTCAGCAGTCTTATGTGTAACTTACTATATAAGTTGGTTAGGGATTTGAGCCCCGGTGGCGAAGTGTGTTAAAGCACTGAGCTGCTGAACCTGCAGACCGAAAGGTTGCAGGTTCAAATACCGGGAGCGGAGTTAGCGCCCACTGTTAGCTCCACCTCCTGCCAACCTAGCAGTTCGAAAACATGCCAATGTGAATAGATCAATAGGTACAGCTCCGGTGGGAAAGTAATGGCGCTCCATGCAGTCATGACCTTGGAGGTGTCTACGGACAACGTTGGCTCTTTGGCTTAGAATTTGAGATGAGCACCAACCCTCAGAGTCAGACATGACTGGACTTAACGTCAGGGGAAACCTTTACCTTTACCTAGGGACTTGATATACAAGTGAATACTCAGTTTAAAACCTTCTTTCCCTAAAAACTTTCTAAAACGTTGCTTTTTAATGTTTTCAACATGAAAGCCATTGGATCTGTGTTGGTGGTAATGTATGGGCAAAGAAAAACCAAGTCGTTGTCTAATTACTGTAAAGATGACCCTCTTATGGTGAATATTAGAATTGGATACTTTGATAAGCTGTGAGTCAGACATGATGTGTCAAGAAGTTATGTTTCTAGGTTATTGTATTTATTTATTTACTTTAATTCTACCCTGCCTTTCACCTCATGGGGATTCAGGATGGCTCAAAATTACATGACACAACCCAATAAATTTAAAAATGGCAAATATAAAAATTAAAAGCAGTCAAAAAACAATTACATATCTGTGTCATGGGTATAAGTTAAAATAAAGTTATAATACAATAAAATACTTGTAATAAGCCGTGAGGTGTTGGGGAGGCTGAACCTGAGATGCCCCAAATGTTTATGAAACATCCAGTTAGACTTTCATTTGAATGAGCTACATTTTCAATAGTCTTAAGAATTTTGGGTCCTGTAACAAGTGACTGCCTAGCCTATTTGCCCACTCCCCTTGCTTGTTCTCCCACCCACCCCTTTCTCGCCTGCTTGCCGTCACTGGCCTTTAGCATTTAGTATAGGAACCATGTTTCAGCAATGTTTAAGAAACAGAACTATTTTCTCAACAATTTTCATGCAAATGTGTGGCCACAACAGGATTCTGGTTCAAAGATACAGTGAGACCACCTGTGAGATTCATCCAAATTTATTTATTGTACCCAGTCCTTTAACATTGCCATTATTCCTTCATGAGTGACACAAATACACATTCAGAAGGACAGTTACTTCAGTTTAATAAATAGTTAATATGATATATGCTATTGTCATGTAAGCAATGCTAAATGAGAAGGGGTAAGTAAGATCATGCTTCTGATATCAGCAGGAGCACACAACCCATGCCCTAATTCTTTACTAAGGGCATCACCCTCCCAGGACAAATTTCATCATCTTACCAGTGTTGTCATTAGCGGTGCTATCCTGAGATTATGGGAGTTGGAAGAGGAGGGAGAGCACCATTTTGAGGGATCCTTCTCTAGAGGATTACTTGCTCTTTAGAAACTGGTACAAAAGAAGTCATAGATATTGTTACCAGAGTTCCCTTGGCACTAGGGAAACATCAGCTGCCAGGACATCACTTTTCTATCATCTGATTGTGATGTAAAACACTATAGAAAGGCTAACAGTCAGAAATTAGCTGGCAGCTGTGTGCAAAATGTGGTTGACATACAGAATTGTAAATATGCTTGCCACAGCCCTTCCCTGTTCTTGTCTTCAGCACATTGTATACAGAGACAGTTCAGTTATGCTTGTGCCTACATTGATTTTCTATCTAAATACTGTGGCTAAGCACTGTGCGGTGTAATTTTACTGTCAGTGTTGACTATACTGCTTTGAAGAGCTGTGGCAGTTTCCTCAAAAAGCTGATACTTTATATAAGGTTTTCAGGAGGTTTAATGCTTTTGAGATTTTCCCCAGCACATTTCCTAATAAAAGGATTGCTTAGTTTTGATATTTAAAACAAAAACAAAACAAAAAAACCTGATGTATATAGCACAAGGAAATTGGTGGTGAGGAAAAGCTATGGTAGAGTATGGCATCTATAAGCAACTTCTTTCCAGAAAGGCATACTAATATTTCTTATTCTTTACTTGATTTCAGAAGGGCATTTTGCTATAAAAATCTATAGTCTCAATTTCTGATTTAGGGAGCTAACAATTACAGTTTAAAGGGGAGGAGACATAGCCTCTTGAAAGAAAGGGGAACTACACCATATGCTGGGAAAATATATAAATAATAATAATAATAATAATACTTTATTTTTATTCTGCCCTATCTCTCTGAAGGGACTCAGGGCGGATTCCAACAAACAACGGCATACAATTCAGTACATATGTGAGAGTTAAGTGGTGTATGGCACCAATTACACTGTGATATCAGAATGAAAGGTCATGGAAATGATATCCATGTAAGAGATCGAGTCGATATAAAGAAACATAAAGCAGCTGAAATACAATTTTTGAATAGTAAAAAACAATTTAAATTATACTAGATAAGGAACAGAAGATTCAAAGCTTAGAGTTCCAGCATTTACCAAGAGTCACTATGCTTCACATTTTAGCAGCCGCAACCACCATGAAATAAAAGTGCATCAGGATGGAGTTCAAGCTGGAGACTGTATGAAATCAGACAGTAGAGCACAGGTTTCTATCCCCAGGCTCCGTGAACAAATAATTTAGCATGTGCATCCATATCGAGCTGCCTTGGAAATGACAGGAGCAGCCCTGTGTGACCATCTTCATAGTATGCAGGAAGCTACTCTGATGCACTGAATGGAAAAACAGCTTTGTGGTAAAGAGGCTCTGCATTGGGCTGGCAGCCGTTCCACTGAGAACAGTGGCTTAAACTGCTGATGCCATCCAACCGTATTCCTGCTGAACTGTATATTAATGTCGTGACAGACAGATGACTGACATTGTGCTCAGAATGGTATATTCACAACACTGACCTGTTTTCAAAAGGGCAGGTGCTGCCTTGTTCCTATGTCCATTGTGTACTTAAAGCTGGCTTATGCAGAATAGGAGCTGAAAGGGGATAGCTTTATTATTTCTGCACTTTTATGTTGGAGGCAACTTGTCCCAGTTGGGCTCGGCCTCCTTAGTGCTATTTCACATCACCACATCTAGTATTTATTTACTTATTTATTTTTTAAAAATGCTGAACACTTTACTGCTTATCAGGGCTCCCAAAAGCAGTGTGCAATAAAAATATTATTAGAAAATTTTGAAAGCAGATCAAAACAATTTTAAACTTACAAAAGTAGATATATTGTATCTATATGTTGCAAAGGGAAAACACTACAGTTGGGTTCAGAATTCTCTTTAGTAGAACTCTTGACTACGGAAATTGTTGCTGGAAGAAGAAAAGGGAAACATGTGCTAATTTATCTAATTCAGCAGTATCCAAGATGCTTCATTGGTTTGGTATTGTAACAGACTGAATTTTCCTTCTTTCACAATCCATCTCTCTCCCCCCCTCCCTTTTTTTTAAGTTAGAGGCTAGGCTTTGAGGGGAAAAGAAAAGGCTTACTGGAAAAATATATATCATTAGTTCTATAGAAAGCGAGGGGCTTGGATACCTGGAAAACATGATGCCTAGTGAGTTTGAAGTGTTTCCGCAAACTTACTTCTAGTATGGATTTTAGGAAGTATGTTTCATTTTTATGTGAAGATAGTTATTGGAGAAGCCAAATGAGTGAGTGAGTGAGTGCGAGAGAGAGGGGGGGGGGTGAGAATATACATGGGGGGGGTAGTTGTGGGAGTAAATGAATTGAATAGAGTTGGCCCTCCACGTTCACAGGTTTCGCTTTTGTGGATTTGATTATTTGCGAGTATGTAGCTGCTGTTTAACTAGCTTGACCTTCCTTGGCTGTTTTTCTGCTGCTCCATCGCTATCCTACCAGTAATGCCAGCCTCTTACTCCTTTCCTTCCCATTAAATATTTTAAACTCCTTCCTTAGTCTCTTAGACTCCAGTGCTGATCACAAGCCTCAGACTGAATTGTTTTATGCTTTTCTCACTGATCTACCTCTTTCCCCACTTGCTCCTTGATTGTTTTAGTCAATTGTTATGTTTTGTTTTTGTTCTTATAGCGTTTTATAGTGTTTTCAGTGTTTTAATTCTTATAGCGTTTTATAGTGTTTTCAGTGTTTTATTGTACAATGTTTTATGCTGATTTTATATTGGAAACCGCCCTGAGTCCCTTTTGGGAGAGAGGGCGGTATACAAATAAACTTTTACTTACTTACTTACTTACTCCTTCAGCTCCCCTTCTCCCCCTTCTTAAATTCAGGCTGAGGCTGTTGCACAGACCACATCTTCCTCTTTACATTGTGATTGCACGCTTTGTTTTACAGTCATGCTTTGTGCTTTACATTTGTGCATCATATATTGTACATTATGGTTATGCATTGTGCATTGAACAATGGCATCCACTCATTAACATGCATTTCACAATGTTGCAATTCTACACTGGGGTTGCAGAATGCTGGCAAACCATGCCTCCAAATGTGGACATTTACACTATACGGAGGGGATGTTGGATTGCAGCCATGTCCTGAACAAATCTTTCAGCTCCACAAAGTGCAAATCAGCCCATCGGAGCACCCTGCCTGAAGCAAAACAAATTGATAGTTGTAAAGATGCTAAAGAAACAAAACTTAATAGTTTGGTTGCTTCCCATTAGTATCTGTTTAATTATTTGTATGTTGTTTACTTTCTGTCTTTCTGACAGTGTATTTTGTATAAAGAAACCAAATACTGCTGATGTGTCACCTTGTGATAAAATGGTTTCTTTATATTAATCTTCAATTCGTGACTTTTCCTTTTGGCGAGATGATAGCTTCTCAGACATCTCCAAGTCCAGGCAAGGGTACAGTGGTGGAACAGAAACAATCTTTGAAACACTGGAATATTCATCCGCTGGATACAGTAGCTTAATCAGCAGTGCACTCTCTGCCAGTTAATGTGTTTTTTCACCTGTTTAAATGTTAGCCTAGTTTCCACTTGACTGAAGACTCAGCTTGAGGCTCTTTGTGTGGTCTGCTTGGAGACTTGTTGAAAACCCTTTACATGATAGGGGAAAACGGATTATTTTGCGGAGAGAAATACAAATTTAATGTCTGTTAGGGTGCTTCTGGAACCCCTTTTTAATAAAGTTGCAGGCACCATTGATGGGGTAGATGCTGTGGGATCCTGGGAATTGTAGTTTAGTGAGACACCAGCACTCCTTTGCAGAAAAGATAAAGACCTTGTAAAACTACATCTTCCATTATTCCATAGCATTGAGTCTTGGCAGTTAAAGTGATGTTGAACTGCATTAATTCTACAGTGTAGATGCACCCTTGGTTTGAGAGGTAAGAGCAGGAGCCAAAGCAAAAGACAGTAATGCTTGGTGTAAGGTAGAAGGCATTAGGAAAAGAGGAAGACCGCATTCCAGGTGTATGAACTCAATCAAAGAAGCTACATTCCTGAGTCTGCAAAGCCTGAGCAGCGCTGTCGATTATAGGATGACTTGGAAGTCTGTCATTCATGCGCTTGCCATATGATTTGAAGTCAACTTGGCAGTAGTTAACAACAAGAACAAAGAACAAAGCTAAAACACTGCATTGTATCCACATGCATTGAACAATAAATAATTGTGAATAGTTTCATTGTCTTCTACTAAATAATTTAGTTTAAACACAAGACATGCATTTGGGGTCAAGTATGCTGATACAAGGGACCTAAATGTCCTTAAGGTACTGCATCCTATCTGATCTTGGAAACCAAGCAGGGTCAGCCCTGGTTACTTGGTTGGGATACCATCAGCAAATGCTGGGTGCTTAAGGCTATATTTCAGAAGAAGGAACTGGCAAAAGTACCTCTGAGGATTCCTTGCCTAAGAAAAACCTATAAAAAATTCATGGGGCCGCTTGAAGGCACACACACACTGAGATAAAGTTATAGAAAAGATCAGCCACCATCTTTGATAGCAGGTTAAGTAATCAGAAGAGAATTGTCACAAGTGATAATAGTGGTAGTACAAGTGGAAGTTTCCAAAGATATTTTAATAATTCTTTGTTAATTTGAGTAGGAATGTTCTCCCTTGAAGTCATCTTTGGTAGCACCTGCCAGTGACAGCTTTGGAGGATGCCCACAAAAGCTATGTAACATCTGTATGTATGCAATTTTTTACCCATTAGGATATGGGCTTAGTGTTTGTGTATGATCGGGGAAAAAGCTTACAACTTGAAACATGTTCCAGGAGTATCTATAATTTTGTGCTTTGGGTTCAGGAAAAGGGAGTGTACAAACATATTTTCTGTTCCACATTTTGTGAACGAAAAGATTGAGCTAGTGAACAGTTTTATAGAGTAGCTCGTCCAAGTACATTCTAAGGACCTCATTTTTTCTGGGGGCTAAGAGCATTAACTGAGTTCTTGGTTCAGCTGTTGGCTTAGCCATAAAGGTAATAAATAGCCGTCAGAAACTTGTAAGCATGTCTAAGAATGGAGCTGCATGCTGCCTCCATACTGCAGGCTATTGGCACACTTACATTCTTCATCTGAAAAGACTCTCCCTTACTTGCTCCCAACCCTTTCTTTATCTAGACCACAGCTGCAGATCCCATCAAGTATGGCCCATAGGGGATGCAGGGGGTGGGTGGAAGGATAGATGGCTTACAAAAGGTCCTGATTAGACCATCTGCATAAGGGCACAGCCAGAACTTCTGTCCGCCAGGCTCTGCCACTTGTCTTCTGGTGCTATGCTTGTAATGGCATTAGCATTTCAAAAGGGGAATTACCATAACTCCCAGGTTCTTAGAGGTAGATGGATTTGTCTTTTAATTGAAAGCCTGCTTTGTGACTGATTGACATGCACGGTAGAAACAAAAGTGAGCAATGGAAAAGTTTGCATTTTTTAACATGAAGTTTACCGCAGACTTACCCATTTGAAGTGTCTGTGAATGGAGCTTTCCCCATTCATTTTTAAATACTGGAAGAATTGGAACTAGTGACATATTATTTTGTGGCTTCAGGTTGTTTCAGACTTTAACGGCAACCTAAGTCAACCCTGGTGACAGACAGGAGTAGGGTATTCTGTATGCATTTGATCAAAAGGTTTACACAAATGGATTTTTCAGTTTAAGGGGTGGTGGTGATAAATGCATAAAAAGAGAGGGAAAAATCAAATAATCATACAGGATACTATGAACGCACCAAAAAGTCAAAAGTTGTAGTCTCCAGACAGGCAGAATACCACCTTCATTCTAATAAAGAATCCTCAATTGATTTTCTTAAAACATTCCTAAATCTGAGCAGAGGGATTTAGATAGGCCATCATAACTATTGCATTCCATTCAATTAAGCCATGCAGCATGTGTGTATGTGTGTGTATGTTTTCAGTCACGTGTCAACAAAAACCAGTCCCATGTATTTCATATATAGATAGAGATAAATAGATAAATAGAGCTTTAGGTATCATAGGGAAGAGTTAACACCCCTGTAGTGTTTGTTTTGTTCTTTGTGTCCCCGTTCAGAAGATTTCACCTCTTCCCCATGATAAATTCCCCATAATAACTCTTCCAGGAATTAAGTTCTCTTCCTGGGAGTAGATTTCCGTCACTTCCTGTGTTTCACCCCTGTTCTTACCTGTGAGTCATTAGTAAGTTGAATGTTTGTAACTTGAGGACTTCCTGTACTCTGAAATGGTTTTGCCACTTACTTCTTCTGAAATGTACCCTGTAGCACCTTGTATTTGTTGGTAGTTCTCCATTCAAGTACTAACTGGGGCGGGCTCTTTAGTTCCCAAAATAAGATGGAATCTGGTACTTTTAGGGTATTGCAACATATTCACATACATTACAGAAGCGATTCCATTGTACAAGAACCTTCCTGTTGATTGAATTTATAGAGAGAGTGGTAATCTAGTCCGTCTCCCACTGTATGTCAATAATGATGCACAGCAGACTGCAGCATTCTTCTCCCACACATAGGAGGTGAGATTCTCCCATTGTATCTACTAGTAAAGCTCAGTTGCACCACCAAGACACAACACTTGGAAGACAATCATACTCGGACATGAGTGATCACCGATGATGGTGATGAGTCATTAGGAAAACTTAGTATTAACACTGAAAATCATAAATGGTTTTTCTATTAATAAAGCTGTGTTGTGCATCACTCATAGTTGCAATGGTATGATTAAAAATCTAAGGCACATTTCTTTTATAAAACAAAGTTGAGTGAAAGCTGAAAATCACAGCACATCCATAAATGTATATAGATTTTGAGAAGGAAAAAGAATCAAACTGGCTTCAAATCTTGCCTTCTTCTCAGATCACTGTTTTAAGCAAACCACAGTGTCTAGAATTAAAAGTGTGATAAGTGGAAGACAACTGGAGATTTTATAGTAACATTGTGCAAGTAATGTTCTAGCAGCATTTTTTCCTGATGCTTCGTCTGCATCTGTGGCTGGCATCTTTAGAGGTTGCATTGTAACATGCAAGGTTGAGTTGTTTCAGGTTGCTTTCTATTGTGGTAACGATTTCTGGCGTTCATTTGTGTTACGCACAGCACTCCTTTCCTGAAATACTGAGAGACTGAGCTTTCATTTAATGAGGGAAGCATCCGGTTCTCATGTCTGTCCCACGCAGAACAACACAAAATCCTCTAGGAAACTTTTAAACACCAGTGCTCTCAGTGATCTTTCTAGCAGTTATGACTTCATTCAAAGGAGCTGTGAACTCATCAATGCATTTCTTTGTCAGGAGCCCACTCAAAGCTCTGTCATGACTTCAGCTGTTCCAAAACCGTGACTTCTAGCACTCTGCTACATAAATGTCAGGTACTCGTACGTATATTAAATCTTCCAGTTTTTTTGTCATACCGAGTGGGCCAAAAAGTCACAAAGAGATTTAAATATTCAATAACTACTGTATTTTTGTTTTTTATTTGCAGTATCATAGCATCATATACAGTATATATAGGAAATGAAATTACATGACATTATGTGTAAAACTTTAAAAAAAAATCAAAGAGTTATAAAAACAGTGGTTGCCTCTGTGACTTTCAACTCACCGTGTCATTTCCCATGGCATCTTGGAAAATGGGGTACATTGTCCCATCCCCTGAATTTTTGTGATGAGTCATGGGCCATGTAGTCCCGTTCATGGCACTGTAGTCCCAGATGAAGAGGAGAACTTGGGTTTTTCACCGTCTCAGTCAGAATTGGAACCTTCCCAGCCAGATTTGGGAACCTTGCACCTGCAAGAGATTTGTCTTCCAGAAATCTGTCAAACAAGCCCTGAGTCTAAATCTCCTGTGTTTTCTCGCCACGAGTTTTGTAAACATCAGAGAGCAGTTCAAGCGGCCTCTCGTAGGAGTGCTAGGATAGCTGCTAAGAATTCAGCTGATTAAGCCTGCTTTCCATGGGAAACCTTAAGGAGTCATGCATCTGGACTCAGAGATTAGCTTTCGTTTCTAGTTCCCCAGAGAACTGCTCTTTGGTGGGAAAACTAGACCCTATTTAGGTGTTTTACCCACAAAGGCATCTTGCGGAGTCAATTCGTCAGCTACTGGAGTGAGTTGTGTGTGGACAGCGCGCTCCGTTTCCAAGCCTCGTTCCTGTTTCAAGCCTTGTTCCTGATTCCAAGCCTTCGCTCCGTTTCCAAGCCTTCGTTCCCGTTTCCAGCCTTGTTTACCTCCACGGACCTTGCCTTGTTTTCCAGGACTCAGCCTTGCCTTGTCTTCCGGATTTTGCCAAGTAATTCCACGGATCTTGTTCTCGCTCCTCGTTCCTTGTTGCCTTGTATCAAGCCTTGTTTCAAGTTATTTCCTAGCCTTGCTCAAGTTCATGGACTAAAGGACCTTGTCATCTCCCCTCACTTTGCCTGGCAAAGTGAGTGTTTCGGTTATTGGATTACAACTTTGGACCTTAATATTTCATATTGGACATTGTTTCTTTGGACTAATTTTGACCTTTTCTGAAAGGTCTAATTCTGGACTATTTTCTACACTTGTTTTTATTAACTTTATATACTCCTTCAATAAAGATATTAGATAGATTCTGGACTCTGTGTATGGTTATTGGTGCCCTGCAGCCGGGTCGTGACAATTTTCATTTTGGAAGTTTAGGTCTGAAGTCAGAGGGAATAACAGATTGTGGGACAGGAATGTTCTGATCTTTGAGAAATGAGCTGGAATGCAGCTTGTTTAGTATGCCTTCTGTGTGGTGATGTACCTGCATCAACCATAAGGCATTCTAAAATGCTTGAAAATCAGAAGCATTGCTCCTTGTCGTCCACTCACGTAGTTGTCCCCTTTGGTATGCAATAAAGAGAAAGAGAGCCACCCTACTAAACTACTGTGTCTCTGCAAAGATGAACTTGTCTTTGAGAAATCTGATTGTTTTTAAAAACATCTTTCCTTCACAGTCTTTGCCTAATTAGACTTCACGGGTCTCAACAATAACCTTTGCAAGGATTGCCTGAGGCTTACCAAGAAAGAGAATGTGGGTGTATCTATTATATGCATGTATATTTCAGAGTGTGTGGATCATGTTTCTGCCTCTCTTCAGAGGCCTGGGCTTTACCTTTGGTTCATCTTTTCATTTGGTTCTTTCAGTTGTTTCAATGGAGAAATTTTCTAGGTTCCCATGTGTCCCGTCTCTTGTTTTTATCTAGACTTCTCTGACTTCTTATCCACAGCCGGCATGGCCATTGTGAGAAATCTGTACTAGTCCTTTAAGCACTACTTCATTAATGCTTTCAGCATTTAAATTTGTCAAGATTAAGTTTTTAGCTGAAAATTGTTTGATGCTACAACAGTTTTTAAAAATACTGTGCTGTAATCTGAATCTCCTTGCTCTTCTTTCACCTGATAAGATAGAGCTGCTGTATGTGTCTGTCTGTAAGCCTCATGTGTGCATCTCTCTACTGCTTCACAAAATGTGTTGAGTAAAGTACAGCGCAGTTATTGTGTAATTTGTTCAGTCCTGTAGTTTGAAACTGCAGTGGGTTGAATCCATGGATGGTGAATCCGCAGATATAGCAAGCCCACTATAATAATAAATGATGATATAGTCGTCATATATGAATCAGACCTAAACTGAACCAATATTGTGTAACAAGTAGGTTGGAGAGCCCCTTGTAATTCAGTTTCTATGCTAACAAATGTAAGTATGCTAATCTCACCTCATGAATTAAACTCTGTAACAGTCTGCTGCCCACTATAAGACCTTGTTTCAGTCTGTCAATCACAAATGTTCTGATTTTGTTTGCTGTTTTCTTTTTTCTTTTTCTTTTCTTTTTGTGTGAAGATGGGGCTTGTGCTAAAGCAAAGTGAAGCAAGAGAAGTAGCACTGGAAATAAGAAAAGGAGTGATTTGAGCTGTTCCAGAGTGGCCTGTTTGTGGCCCTGTGTATTTAAATAAAGAACATGTGGTTGTTTGAAACAACAATACAGCCACTTCTCCCATCGCACAACTGCTCACATCATCTTCCTTTCATCTCACTTTAAAATTGTCAAAGAAAGAGTTGTGTCAGTTGAAGCTACAGTTTCCTGTAACCCCTGTCTGCCTCCTGTCTGCATTGCTTTTGGGAAGATTGATGCAAATTGGCGTTAGTTCTGCTTTTTAAAAAATCCAGTAGGAAAATTGTTCGAATGTTGATGATATTGTATTAGAGTAGCTAAGTGCTGACTGGGATGACTGAAGAGAATTAACATGTCCTGGAAACCAGTACGTTAGGCAAGAATTTGGTGGAATAAATCCTTCCTTCTTAAGAATGCTAATAGTAACTCAGTCCTACACATTATTCTTGGAAGAGCCTCAAAGCCATCATCTTTATGATGAGTCTTAGGAAAAATGAAGCTGTACTCAAATTGCTTTTAGAAACAAGGTCTTGCTTCATTTGGCATTGCTGTGCTTACTTGGCTTAAGCAATAGAAGACTCAGCTATGGTTTCTCATATGCACTGTAGTATTCTTTCAGTTTATGCAAACATTTGGCAACATTACTGTACTTAATTTTCATATGGAATTTCCCCATATTTTCAGATGGGGCATTTAACAGATGTTGTTGTGATATATTGTATACATATAACATTATATACATTATATATGGGTTATAAGTGTCATTTTCTAATTGGTAATATCATAAATACATGGAAAAGGTTTATTAAACTGCAAAAACTTTGTTTTTGTGGGACATCCTACAGCATATTTTGCTACAGTTTTTCAATAAACATCTGATTGAGTCTCATGCAGTTCAACATAGAATCATAGAATCATAGAATCATAGAATAGTAGAGTTGGAAGAGACCTCAAGGGCCATCTAGTCCAACCCCCCGCTAAGAAGCAGGAAATCGCATTCAAAGCACCCCCGACAGATGGCCATCCAGCCTCTGCTTAAAAGCCTCCAAAGAAGGAGCCTCCACCACGGCCCAGGGGAGAGAGTTCCACTGCCGAACAGCCCTCACAGTGAGGAAGTTCTTCCTGATGTTCAGGTGGAATCTCCTTTCCTGTAGTTTGAAGCCATTGTTCCGTGTCCTAGTCGGAACAATGGCTTCAAACTACAGGAAAGGAGATTCCACCTGAACATCAGGAAGAACTTCCTCACTGTGAGGGCTGTTCGGCAGTGGAACTCTCTCCCCCGGGCCGTGGTGGAGGCTCCTTCTTTGGAGGCTTTTAAGCAGAGGCTGGATGGCCATCTGTCGGGGGTGCTTTGAATGCGATTTCCTGCTTCTTAGCGGGGGGTTGGACTAGATGGCCCTTGAGGTCTCTTCCAACTCTACTATTCTATGATTCTATGATTCTATGATTCTATGTAATTTGTGGCAGCCATAATTTGTGGCAGCCACAAAAACAAAGTTTCTGGAGTATAACAGCTATGTTCAAATTAAGTACCACACAGTTAAACAGGAATAACACTTTCAAACCAGGAACATATTTTTTCCACCTTGTTACAAAGCGATTGGTTTACTAATATATAGGAAAGGCTAATTAAAGTACTGTAAAGACTTTTCCTGATACATTTGCATCAAAATGATCTATGGAACGTTAATGTGAGAATGTGTTTCTAAACCAGAATTACTTCTGTTTCAGATTATACCGGTTAAAAACATACACCAAAATTTGAATGATTTGAAAATGCAAACATGCTCTTTAAGCAGATTGAAGGCTGTGCATTAAATGCAGTGTGTCCTGTTTTGCAAATAATTATTGAGGAGACAATTATCCTCCACCACCTGCTACTTTTGCTTATGCTGCATATATTTACCTTTCTTAGGAATTGTGCAGTAGCTGATTTCTTTGTCTTAATGACCTATTGTCATTGTACTAGAATTATGTTTTTTAACCTTTTATTCTGATCTGATGAAAGTAGTGGGCCTGAGAGAGTAGCAATTCTAGTTGATTTGGAAACTTCACGGTCCAAAGATACTATTAATGAAGTTTTAGTGGTTGCCGCAGACATGAAGGACTGTGGGGCTACTTTGGGAATATCCCATGTGTTGCCTACTGGGTGATATATACCCCCTTTAGCTACTTGCTTGGAAGGAGTAGGATACTTAATCCAACTTTCTCCTTTCTTTTCTGCCACAATTTTTGGAAAAGCAGTAATTTATTAATAGCAGTAGTTTCATAGCTTAATTAAGTTACAAGTGGAGAGAAGTCCCACAGGGAGAAAGGTGGGGTATAAATAAAGTAAATAAATAAATATATGCGGTACTACTTTAAAAATGTCTTTTGGTAGAGTATTATTAATTCCATGGAGGCTTCAGACTTGGGGAATCTAATTATTTTCATCCAAGAAAGTAAACCAACAGAGTGACTGAGTGTCCAGTCCAGGGTCAAGAGCCTGATACCAGAGAATCTAGTACCCAGGGATAAATCAGAATCCGACAGCCAAAGCGTAAAGATTAGTCCAGGGATCACAAATACCAGATAACAAGAGTCTGAAGTCATAGCTTCCAGTATCAGTGTTGCAACTAGTAACAAGTGCCACACTTGAACTCCTTAAATTCAAAGTTCGGGTGTTACCTGTTGGTGACTCATTTCTCAACTTGCCTTGAGAACCTGTGCAGCTGAGACCTCTCGCTTCGCATGTCCACAAAAGTTAGAACAGTTAATTCTTCATCAGCCTGCTTAGAGGAACTTGCTTGCAGTTGTTCTGCAGGCTGAGAAGTAGTAGCTACTTCCATGGATTCTCCTTCAAAGCTTGGCTAAGGGAGCTACTGGGCACTCTTGGGCTCCAACTTCCTCAGCTGACCCTTCAGTCAATATCTCATCCTCGCTTGCTAAACTATCCACAACACCCACCAGTGGATACTGGTTAGTTTCACACTTCTCCAATTTCCTGTAATTATCAGGTCTCCAGTTCTTGGGTATATGTAAAAACCATGAAGTCTTAAGGAGACCTAGAAGAATTTTGAATATATGGAGAAAGGTCCATAGATACTATTTTGAATTAAGAAAGTAGGCAACACTCCAGGGAAATTACATGTAAATGTAGAGAATTAAATAACGTTGTCCAGAATCCTTTGGTGAATCTTCCATTGTCTAAGGTTAGATTCAGGTTTGTTAAGGGTCAAACTTTGTGAAAACAAAGGCAGATAAGGAGTCTTGAAAGGTAGGTGAGTGAGGCTCAGAATGGATGAACTGGAAGTTGGCAAATGTTTATTTACAGCCTGATGGAGGGTTTAATATTTGAGTAGTGTTCAAACTCTGTGAACTGTATCGCATGGCAGAGCTGCGGTCCCCACCTCACCTGGATCTCATATGGACACAGTATTAGTGCAGCCACTCTTTGAATATTTTAATTGCTTGGGCAAGAAGGTGTCCTAGACCACCTTGCACATACCTTGGTGGGAAAAAAAGAGGCAACCACTGGCTATTTCATCCCTGAAAGAGGACAGATCTATCCAAAGTTGCATATCTCTTCAGTGCCAGTCTTGGAGTCATGACCCTCTGCAAAGGATAGCGTAGTCACTTATAGTTTAAAAAGGTACAGGCAATTTCCTAAGTAATTTTTGCCATAATGCCTTATGTCTAAGGTCTTCCTCAAAGTCCCATGTTGAAGTGATAGGAAGGTCTGGATCAAAACTACCTTTATTGAGGAGTATGTGCTGGCTGAGCAGTGTATACACCTTCAAGCTGCCTGTCGGCTTATGGCAACCTCATGTATTTCATAGAGCTTTGTCAGGTGCAGAATAACCAACTGTTGTTTGCCATTGCCTTTATTGCACTCCAGCAGAACTTAGTGAGTTCTTGTCTTTCTCACATGTGCTGATAAATTGTGTCTTCTCAGTTGTTTTTTTTAATTTTGTGATCAGGAAGAATTTCTCCACTACATCCATGTTAGAAAGTTGCATGGGAAGTCTCAGAACGTGTGTATGTTCATCATTGCTCCATATGAGCAAGCAGCAGCCTTTTAGTAAAACTCAATGTTCTGGTCTCCTAATACTTGCCTTAATATTTAATATGCTGTGATAGTATTCGAAGTCCACAAACTACAAAGAGCTTTCTGAAGATTTTCAAAGGAGTAAATCTGGCTTCCAAAGAAGCGAACTGGTTTTTGACACAATGAACATGTCTCTGAGTCTCCATTGTCTTTTCAAGGGTCTTTGCATTGCAACTGTAACTCTTGTACATGACTTTGGTTTGGTTTCGTGGATGTTTAAAAGCTACTAAAGATAGAAGAGCTGGGCAGAAATGTGTTACTTCAAGAGAATTTGTAGAGCCAAGATATCCTAATATTGATGATTTGCTGATTGCAAATATGCTGAATTTTATTGTGCTCAAACAAAAGAAAACAGATCCAGGAGTTTTTTTTTGATGAGAAACAGGCATGGCTTCCTTCCTTCTGGCATCCTGTAACAAATTGTGAATGATTTTTCATAATTTAATTTCCTTAATACACTTAGGTTTAATGTTGTGTTGGAAAACAAAATAGAGCATAAATGTGTCCAGTATTCTAAAAGGCAAATTGCAACATTTCCTGTTTAAAAATTCTGGAAAGTTCTTGGATATGTGTGTTTTAAAGGCTTGACAATACAAGTGAATGGGCTTTTGGTTTCCCATCTTCATATGTAGCTTTATTATTGCTGTTTTTACAATTAAAGCAAATCTTTCTCTTCATATAGATAATAGTTTGTGTGGGCCATTCTTCGATTTCTCCATTCCCTTCAATGAAATTTAGAGGACTCAAATTATTCTACAGTTATGAGCCATAGTCAGCAATAGCATTTTGAAGATTTAAAAAAATATTTGATCCAACATTCCTTGGCTTCTGCAAAGCTCAGGCTAGTTTTGTTTCCCGGAAAGCGTTGAAGGAGCGGCTTTATCTATAAAACATGCCATAAAACAACATCTTTAACCGAAAACCCTTGAAAGTGTCCTTCTCCTGGTGGGCCTGGCAGTCTTCCTCTATGGTTTGTTAATCATGGTAGAGGGTTAATAAGCATGTGATATTGGGAGTGTTGCCACATGGTAATTAAGATAAATCAACTCTGTGCTGCTTGTGATTCACCAGCTGGTGACTGCATTGGTGCAAGGCTGCAATTAGTCTTTATTCTGTTTTTGGTGCCTTTTATTTAAAATGCTGAAATTACTGAGCATATATTATCCTTTGTAAATGCTTACATCTAATTACATAAATGTGGAACTATGATTACATAGACACATCCTTTTTGAGTACAATCTCATTCCATTTATAAAAAGTAAACTCTTTTTTTAAAAAAATCATCCCTGACAGGGAAACAGTAATTTCCCAATAATCACTTAATGACAAAACCCGGATGGGGCAAAATATGCTTGCTTCTATATTGTGAATTCCATGACTTTCAACAATTACTTAAATTGAACATCCTTTTTAACAGTCAACACAAATGATAGTTGTTCTGATATTTGAAACCCATTGTGCTTGCCACTGAAAGTGTGTGTGTATAGGGTTCATACAGATGTGATATTCGTCTTTGAAGCTGGGCTGTTTTGCGCTATTTCAGTCTCAGTTCTTGTGGCAGGTTTAGGCAGAGACTCTTTGTGGAACATGTTTCCCTGGGCTGTGATAAACATCTACTAGCTTGCCTAAGGATGTCTACCACAAAGGGGACAGGTGGAAGTTCTGGTATTTGGGGTGGTGTAGTGATTTGAGTATTAGACTATAACTAGAGTTTTCAAAACCCCGCTTAGCCATGGAAACCAACTGGATGACCATGGGCAAATCATACTCTCAGCCTCAGAGGAAGGTGAGGGCTACCCTCACTGAAGAAATCATGTTAAGTAAACCCTGCGTTAGAGGTGCCTTAGGGTCACTGTAAGTTGGAAATGACTCGGAGGCACACAGCAACAAAGAGAATAAGAAGTCCATATCTTATTCAGGATTTGGGCTGATCAACATTATTTAATATTTTTTTGTATTCTGGGAAATGGAACAAGGATTCAATAATTTATAACAAAAATAGCTACTTGCTATGGAACAGACTAACATAGTTTACCCCTTTTGTAAACTTACAAAATAAGATTTTGAATATTGTTTTTTCTCCTGCTTTCTTCCTCTATTTCTGAAGACAACAGTTAGAAAAGGAGTCTTTATTTCTATACCTTGTTGAAATGACAAGGTTCAGGGTAAAATTGATCCATATGCATGTTTTAAAGTTTATATAACCTGTTCGTTAAACTTTTTTTCTGGCTTTTCTATCAATAAAAATGCATTTCAGAATGATTAAACTATTTCTGCCATAAATGTAGTTGAAGCCAGTTATTCTTGTCCACAAAATAATTATTTTGAAAATCACAAATGGTACAGTGTGTTTTGTGTTCCTTCAAATTAGTTCCATCGTACAGCATCCTTGTCATAAGGTTTTATTGGCAAGATTTATTCAGAGTGGACTGAGAGAGTGTGACTTGCCCAAGGTTACTTTGGCGACTTTCCATGTCTGAGTGGAGTTGTGAACCCTGACCTCCCAGATTCCTTAGTCCAATGTTCAAACAGTACAACATGCTGGTTCCGTTAATGGTACAATAAAGTAGTGCTTTTGTCAGAATAGAGTTAAAGTGTTGTAATGTATTAAATAGTACATTTTATTGGCCTTCCTTGCTGTGATACTATAAAATTCTTGGGCTTGGGGTGGTTAATGTATAATCCCATCTGGATTACTGTTACATGCTTTACGTGGGGCTGCCTCTGAAGAGTGCTCGGAAACTTAAACTGGTCCAAAGAGTTGCAGCCAAGTTGCTCACTGGGGCTGGCTACAGGGAGCGGACAACGCCCCTGTTGCTTCAGCTCCACTGACTGCCAGTCTGTTACTGGATACAATTCAAAGTTATGGCATTTAAAGCCCTAAACCAGTGGTTTTCAACTTGTGGGTCCCCGGGTGTTTTGGCCTACAACTTCCAGAAATCCCAGCCAGTTTACCAGCTGTTAGGATTTCTGGGAGTTGAAGGCCAAAACGTCTGGGGACCCACAGGTTGAGAACCACTTCCCTAGAAGGTTCAGGTCCAGGCTATTTGGTCCACCGCATCCCCTTGTACGAACCTGGTCGGGCACTGAGATCTTCAGAAGAGGCCCTTCTCTTAGTCTCACCTCCATCTCAAGCTCTGTTGGGGGGAACAAGAGAGTGGGTCTTCTTGGTAGCTGCCCTTCGACTCTGGAACTCCCTCCCCAGGGAAGCCAAAATGGCCCCCTCCCTGTTGTCCTTCCTAAAATCTTTTTATTCAGGCAGGCTTTTAAAAATGAAGGTGTCTAAGATCTAGTCAGGGAGTGCTGTAGTTTTATATGCTTTTATGGTTTTCACTTGAATTGTTTTTAATATTAATGATGTTTAATACTGTTTTAATATTTGTATATTTGTATATTTTAAGTTGTATTGTAATGCTTTTAATTGTGAGCTGCTTTGAGTCTCTGTATGGAGCGAAAAAGTGGAATATAAATAAACAATAAAATAAATAAATTCTCCTAGTGTTGTCAGATTTATTTATTTATTTACAGTATTTTTATTGCAGTGCCTCTCAGCGCTAGCTAACGTGATGGTGAAGGATGATGGCTATTGTATTCCAGTACTATGTGTAATCAGTTTTGGGTTTTTTTTGGGGGGGGGTAGAGAATATGTGTACATACAATTATCAGAAATGATAATATTTCCAAATATAATATTGGATTTTTATTTCATCCTGAAACTTAGTGATTGACCTCAGTTAAATACTGTTTGTAAGTAATACACTTCACAGTGTGGTTGTGAGACTAAAATGCTGGTCATACTTCCTCAAGGTATGGTTATATGATGTAAATGCCAAAATTGGCTGGGTACTCATTAGTTAACATCATGTGTTCAGTGCAGCAAGGAGAGATGAGGCAATGAATTAATTCTCATTGTCGTAAGTCCATTATGAAGTGTATGTCTTGGCCTTGGATTGTGAGTGACAGCTTTTCCTGTTAAGCAGCAGCTCAAACTTGCATCAGCGAACAGTAGATGAAAGTCTAGCCTAAGATTTTTGGGTCTTGTCTTCCCCACTTCCTTTTTTTGATCATATGTTCCTAATCATTTCATTTAAAGATACCTCTGTAAGAATCTTTAAGCCCTCCAGGGTGATTTTATGGACAACATCCACTGGATGTTGATCATAAAGTCACCTTGGAGGATTTAGAGATTCCTAGATAATGATGAATAATCAAATCAACAAAAGTTCAAGCCACAACAGGAGACTTGCTATTCCAGAGATTATTGTGGCCATTATTCCAAAATATTGGCTACACATGAGTAATCTAAATCATCTTTAGACGTGGCAACCTAAAAGCAAGAGATGGGGAGAAAGGGGCCCCTGTGGAGCTTGAGATGCTGGTGCCCTCCCTCCCTCCCTGTGTCCCTTTCCTCAGCAGTGATTTCACTAGCCCTCTTTTCACAGGCTGTTGAAATACAGTAAGGTGCAAGACTTCCATTGCTGCATATCTTAACAGCACTTATTTCTTATATGTTGCCTTGTAGAAATGTACATCACCCTGTTACACTTTCACAGCTTGTGCTATTTCAACATGGAACTGAATTTAATTTAATTGGCATTGCTATCACTTTATATACACAAGATACTCAACACAGTGGAGGTGCCAAATATTTTTTATGGCATTAAACAAGAACCTGGCACAAGTTGGTGCCACTTTCACAGATTCACCTCAAGTTAATACTTAGTAGAATAATCCTTGGCAGCCTTTACAGCTGTACGTCCTCATGGTTATTTGGATCCTACAATTTTCCCCTTTATTGTTTTACAGGAATGTTTTACATTTATCAAGTTAGCTAGGGGCCATTGCTCAAGAGCACATTTTGAGTCTTGCCACAAATTCTCAATCAGATGGGGTCTGCACTTTGAGTGGGACAATCTACGATATTCAGTCTCTTATATTTGAATCATTCCAGTGTTGGCTTGGCAGTGTGCTTAGGATCATTTTCTTTCTGGAAAGTGAACACCCCAATCCCATGCCCCTAGTGGACTGAAAGAGGTTTTCCACTACAATTTCTCTGTATTTGCTCAAGCTTCAACCATTGCAGGATTCCCTGTCCCTGTAAGAGAGAAATATCATACTCCCATTACCATGCTTCACTTTGGGGATGCTGTTCTCAGAGTGATGAGCGCAGTTGGCTTTATTCCACACATAGCTTTTTTGTGGCAATACTCAAAAGTTCTATTTTGGTCTCATCAGACAAGAAAAACTCTTTTCACATATTTGCTATATCTGTCACATGCCTTTTTTGCAAACACCAAATGGGCTTTTATGTGAATTTGTTTCCGTAGTCGCCTTTGCCACCATTTTTTTGTCCTATGGATGGTTTTTTTCTGTCAGTTGCAGATCTCTCTGGATCCACTGGCATAATTTGCTTCTTGGTTGCTTTTCTGAATAATGCTCCCCTTATTCAGTCCCTGAGTTCTAGTGGAAAGATGTGTCTAGGCAGAGTCATACTTGAGCTATATTATTTCCATTGTGTAATATAGAATGTAACTGTATTCTGACAGTATTCATTTGTACATATAATCCAATCTGAGTGGTGCAATTATACCTGTTTCGGCAGGCTTTTGAGTTCTGTTATTGATGTTTTAAAAAGTGCTTTTAGGATGTTTTTAAGATGTTTTAAAAGATGTTTGAAAGATGTTTTTAAATTGATGATTTTAGCCTGTTCTTGTAAGCCGCCCCGAGCCTTAGGGGAGTGGTGGCATATAAGTTTGATAAATAAATAAATAAATGCCAAGACGGACTCTATTCAGCCGCACACAAGACTTGTGGCTTGGGCTGTGCCACAGCTTATTTAGACATTAGAAAAGGTTATTGCTTATGCTAACAAGAGACTATTTGTTTTTCTTTACTTACCTTTTTGTCTGCTTTGTGCCGCCATAGGGTTGAGTGTTTTGTGTGCATCACGTAGTAACAATGTCAGTTAAAACCATTTCAATTCCAGTTTATAATTGGAAAGTCAAGGGACAAGGGATACATACTTTTTCAGGACACCTTTTAAGTTGGTAGAATCATCCTGGTGTCACTGTCAACAAGTGTTTTTGCTTTGCTGTTTATCCCAGACCAGGGGTCCCCAAACTAAGGCCCGGGGGCCGGATGCGGCCCATCGAAGCCATTTATCCGGCCCCCACAGCACAAGGGCAGAAGGGGGTTGGGCTAAATGGCCCAAGGGGTCTCTTCTTCTCTTACAACCCTTATTATTATTATTATTATTATTATTATTATTATTATTATTATTATTATTATTAACATTGAGGCTGGGTGGCCATCTGTCAGGGATGCTTTGCTTGTGCTTTTGGTGCACAAAGGCAGAAGGAGTTGGACTCAATGACCCAAGGGGTCTCTTCCAACCCTCATTATTATTATTATTATTATTATTATTATTATTATTAACATCAAGGCTGTATTTGTTCCCGTTTTATTTTGTTTTTTTTACTTCAAAATGAGGCATATGCAGAATGCATAGGAATTTGTTCATAGTTGTTGTTTTTTTAAACTAGTCCGGCCCTCCAACGGTCTGAGGGACCGTGGACTGGCCCCCTGTTCAAAAGTTTGGGGACCCCTGTCCCAGACTGTGGACCTCCTTTCCATGTGAGATCAGTTTAGCCCCTTTCCTGCTCTCTGTCTGCTGGCAGATGAAGATGTATATATTTTGGCAGGCTTTTGAATTTTAATTGTGGAACTGCGATATCTTTGCAAGTGGTGTGCTTTTTTATGAAACTTTAAAAATATATGTTAAAGTGACTTCACCTGTTTTTAATCATGTTTTTATTAACTGTGGCATTTAATACCTTTTTTAACTTTTGTAAAATAATGTTTTGGCTGCATCTTTAAAAAAAATATAAGATGCCTTGAATTTAATTTTGGGAGAAATGGAATATAAATAAGTAATCATTACTATAATAATAAAATACATATTTCTGGCCCTTTCTTTATTCGGTGATTTTAGGGCAATTTAAAATCAGTTGGGTAAATAAATAAAACCCACAATCAGATCATGGCATCATTTTTCATTTTATTAGGTACAAAAGGGTGAGAGAACATCACAGTTTTAATTTGGCTCCCCAAATAAGGGGCAGATATTTCACAATCAGAGTTCTGTAGCTGAGATACCTTTATTTGTCTGATTGCTGTTCCCAATGAGATGATGATGCTTGGCAAATTTTAATAGTAGGGGAAGGTGCTTCCTTACAACTTGCAGCCCCTGTCCTTGAATGGCCTCATGTTCTTTCCCCCATGCAGTGTTTTTATCATAGGCTCTGTTGTTTTTTTCTCCTTCAGCAGTCTGTCCACAGCCCCCGGAGCCAGAGAATGGAGGCTACAGATGCCACCCAGCACCCTGTAAAGACCCACTGACATCTGACAGTGTCATAGAATATTTATGTGAGGAAGGCTATCTGCTGAAGGGGGACTACAAATATTTGACCTGCAAGAATGGAAAGTGGAATCCAGACATGGAGGTTACCTGCAGGCTCAGCCCAGGTAAGTTATGCTTCAGAATGAATATGCCAGTTCTTGTTTTCAGTGCTGCTCTCCTTGCTCAGTGCCTATCAGTACTGGCACATTAGCCAGAGTGCTAATATGCCAGTACAGTTAATCAAATATGTTGTGTAATCTTCTACATAGACATCAGTTTTCACTGTAAACTTGTCTCTGTAACCTACAGTTTTCAGGGTTCCTTTGGAAGAGGAAGTGACACTTTAGCCAGTTTCAATTAGTAGAAAGGTATTGTGACACATTGGCGTTTCTTTATCAGGTTGCACCATGTAGCTCTCCAGATTTTGAACCTTTAACTCCAGTTAATCTTTCTCAGTATAGCTATTAGTGAGAGTTGTTGGGAATTGCTCACTGATAGCAACAGAGCAACAATGTGTTCCTCATTCATGCTTTGGACACTAAAGCATGTACTTTCCAGACCTAAAGCACAGAGAAACTATATTATGTGAATTTGGGGCAGGGGAATTTTAGTGTTGTGCCCTGTCATAGCATATTACATTATCTGCTTAGTTCTGCTTGCCAAGAAAATAACTTTTCCAAAAGGAGTTCGACAGTTGAGTCTTGCAAGGTTTCTCACTAGCTGGATAAGAATTCTTTTCCCATGATAGGAAGCCAGAAGTCTGTAGGAAAATGTTTCTCATGTACCTTTAATTGACCATGAGGTATTGGAGCAAAGAAAGGGAAGGAGTGTGTAATTGAACAGAAATTTGGGTGAAGAAAATAACTCCCTTGCAAATGACAAAATGCTGAAATCATTATGATAATGTACATTTTTAAACCGATTGAAGTGGGAAAGAGGTGAGGTTCTTCTTTTCTTCCAAAAGAAAAAGGAATTTATTAGATAAAAAACAGCGGTTTCTTCATTTTCAAGTTCTGACGTGTCTTGGACTCAACTTTTTGCTTTCCCAAAACATCTTGCCAATCTGTTCCATGAAATAGTGACTCAATAATACAAACACAAAGAGAAAATTCAATTCCTTGTTCCCCAGGGATAAAATAAGCTTCAAAAGTTTTTAATGCACTTTTGGCTTATATTCAAAAAATACAAAATGACTCAGTGCAGGAAAAGGATCCTGATGGTCAGATGATAGCAAATGTTGTCTGGGAATTGTGTTGAGAGTGTTACTTAGTTTACACACGAGTTCTGTTCTGTTTATGAGCATATCTGAATACATTTGGTGCCAGAGCTTACAGCTGGGAATAAAGCTTATAAAATGCATGCAGGAGCATCCTAATATTTCTCCTTTCCCCGCATAACCTAGTGTACTGAAAGGTCTTCTTTGGTAATAGGAAACATCTGCTTTTCAAGGAGAAATGATTTTAAACGACTCTTTTTGTTTTCATTTAATAGATAAAGATTCACCTCCAAGTGTAGGAGTGCCCACACTATCTATAGTGGCTTCCACAGCAAGTTCAGTAGCTCTTGTCCTTCTCCTAGTTGTCCTGTTTGTTTTGCTGCAGCCAAAGCTGAAGTCCTTTCATCACAGCAGGTGAGTTCATGCAAATGTGTGAGGTCGACGTTCCTCAGCTAGAAATCAGATGTATCTGCATATTCAAGGGGCACTAGTTTCATGGAAAGGATCATGTTAATCTGTTGCATCAAATACAAGAAAGAATTTTGTGGCATCTTAGTTTTATTTTGTTTAAACTTCCATGGACTTCAGCCCATGAAAGTATATGCCAAATAAAACTTGCTAGCTTTAAAAGTTCCACAAGACTCATGGTTGTTCTATTGTCCAACATCTATTCCTTCTTTTCCTTTTCTTTCTTCAGATTTTTTCTTAGTATTTTACTTTTTCCCTATACAGTAATGGAACAATCCTTTCATTGTGTTATGCAAATAATCCATTTATGTTACTTGGCAAAAAACCCCCCAAAAACCTGCTATCAGACTGCTGATCCTGGTGCAGGTCTGTGCAACTAAAACTAATAATAAACCTGCCTAATGCAGCCTAACATCTGTGTGTTTTGGGCTGACAGAAGCTCAATAAACTTCCTGTTTTTATTGCTTCTAAGGGATTGCCAAACCAGAATTGTTTGGGATTACTTTGGGTTTCATGAATCTCAAATAGACCTCCTAGTGACACCAGTCTTGCCATCCATTTACAAGATCTAACTTTGGTAGTTTTTAATGTTCTCTATGGGCCCTTCCACACAACCATATAAGCCAGAATATCAAGACAGATGGTCCACAGTATCTGTTTTGAACTGAGTTATCTGACTCCACAATGCCATATAATCCAATTCAATGTGGATTGTATACAGCTGTATGGCCTATGACTAATACATATGGGTTATCCTGCACCTGTGTGGAGATCCTTGGAACTTCTAGAGCTACATTTTGGTAGTAACCAAACCCCCTCATTCACACAGATATAAGATGTGCATTACCACCACATCCAGTTCTTTTCCTCTGCCATCACAGTAGTCTTTAGGAAGTTCTGAAGCATTGTGAAATTCTCTGCAATATCAGTTCTTCTTTTCCTTTGGGGGCTTATGGTTTCTTTAAGTAGGTTCTTCAAGAAGTGTTTAGCCAGTGTGATAAGGATAACACATACAAATAGTCACTTATATTTCCACCCTGCCTTGGTGAAGATGACATTGTTGACTTGTGCCCATTTTGTCAGAGCTTTACTCGGCAAGTGAGGCATCATAGAGCTGCCAGTTCTACAGTTCTCTTAATGTAAGGAGCTTTCCAGACTGTAGCTCTTGCAGCTTTCAAGAAGCTGTTTCCTACAGCCCTTGTAGCTATCTTCTTTTGCTCTATAGCCGCATGAAAGGAGGAATTTGGGGGGGGGGGGGCAGGAGGGGAGGAACCAGTTGCTGATCCTTGCCCTCCTCCCTCCCCCTGACTCGGCTACACTGGAATTTCCAGTCTCCATCCTGTAGTCATGCCCCTATCCTTAACTCAGATCCTGAGTTTTGCAGTGTCTGTACCTTGCTCTGCCATCTTAAGATAATTCCTAGGAAGATAGATATTAATTCTTCTGATAAGGTCCACATTGTTGGCTCCTACTTGGAAGGGGAGATTCTGAACAAATATCTCTTTTGGAGTCCTACCTTCAGCCCTCACCAAAAGGCACTGGAATTGACCCCAACGACAATTGGCACTGAAGTCATAGTAGGCAATCAAATCAAACAGAACTCAGAACTCCATCCACATTATACCACAAAAATTATCCATTTAGCGCTAGAAATGCCAATGGTGTTCTCTTTTGGAATATATGTAGGCAATCATGCTTCCTATTAACAGGTGGTGGTCCCCCCTCCTTTCCTGGTTAATTCCTGTGGCAGTCCTGTTCCATCTGTTGTTCAAGCCTTTACACTTTCCAGTCTTGCATATCAATACAATTACATTCCAAAAAATTATTTCTGACCCACTTTGGGAATAAAGATAAAAGGACAAAGGAGTATATATCTGTGCATTGCTTAGATTCTAGAGTTTCCCTATAAATCCAAATATAACTTATTTTGAACTATGAATTGCATTATCATAGAATCTGGAGACACTGCTTGAATTTGGCTTTGTAAAAATCACATTTTTAAATTCTGGGCTTTTTTTTAAGTAGTGGAAAGTTGCCTAGACGAAACATCTGGATATGCTGAGAATTCTCCCTTCTTCCATAGCTTGCCAAAAACGTTGGCTGTTCTGAGTCATGACATTCTCAGTCTGTCCAGCTGCTGTTAAGTAGCTACTTTTTGCCTGGAGCCTGCGTTAAAGGCGCTTCTCTTGAATAGTCTCAGGTTGGCAGAGTGAGCCTTAAAATTCATGGATTTTCTTGACACATATAACATCATCCATTGCTCTGATTTTAGTGGTAGTGTTGGTTTATAGAACCCTGTGAGTATTGTGATGATTTATAAGACCATAGACTTGGTTTAATGTCCTCTTTTTAGTGTTGTGGTGATATATTGTCTTCAACTGTTTCTTGGTCTTCCCCAAATTGCAATATAAACTGGGATAAAAACAATAGCCTGCCTCACACTGTTGTGATAGATTGAGATGTAAAAGAGACTTCATGGGTAGGAGCAGCTTTAAGTATGCTAGAGGGGTGTTAATTTTATTTTTCAAAGAAAAAGGAGAAGCAGAGTTTCCTGGTCTGACTGTTGCATACCTGAAACATGCTGGTTGCTTTCTGTTCCTGTTCCATTATGATTTTGTCTTGCACTGCCAGGAAACTCCAATTGCTTTAGTAACACAGCTATCCAAATACACCCAATCTTCTTCCCAGATTTGGAGATGAGATGGGGGAAAGTACTTTGCTACCACTGCTACTTCTAAGCCTGTACCTCCTCATGTTCATCATTCACAATGGGCAGACAGACATGAGTTGTTATTATATAACGATCATGCTGTATGTTTCACAGCAGCAGTAATCCCCCCCACCCAACCTTTGGTAAGTTATTTGAGGAAGTTTATAACACATTAAATGCTCAATCTGTTGGGGTGTGTGGATGGTGCCCACTCTCAACAGCTATAGAAATAGGAATATTGGGGCATTCCACATGACTAGATGTGAAATTGGAATTTAAACATCCAAATATGTGATATTCCACATAAAATGGAACACCTGGGAACCCTTTGTGAGAACCAGGTCAATGTTGTGGCTTAATCAGTTATCTGAGTTAAAACTTAAATAGTAAGAAAATGGTAAATTCGTTTATCAGATTAGCACTATAAAATGTAAATATCTTACCTGGCATTCAACCAGAAATACATAGTAGGTTTCTTTTTATAGACTTGGTAACTTAGAGCATTCTGTAAGATCTGAACAGCACAATGTTAATTACTGATCATTGTGAATCTTGAATAGGGCTAATATCAAGCAGAAAAGCTATAAATTTGAATCCTTTTTCAGTGCCAGCATGTAATCCAAAACATGAGGAGAAAGCAATGTGACCCAGAATTATTCACAAGGCGTATGCCTGTCTGCCAATGGCAAGGAGGAGAACTGTCTTAGGAAAATCTCAGAGAAATCTGAATACCCTCTATATTTTGTTTGTTTGCTTTTTCTTCATAAAACCAAGCAGTGGTAAAAATAGTGCTGTTATCCTGTTCATTTTTATTGGAGCCCCAAGGTTAGCTAATCAGAACCAGATGAAAAATGGTGTTTCCAAGAGGTACACATACTTTTAGAATTAAGAAAACAGTGTGAGTACTAATATAAAAAGATTCCAGGATTTTGTTGTTAATTCTAGAAGTTGCATTCTCAACACCTTGTCAAAAATCCAGTTGGTTCTTTAGTATGGCATCCTCTTGTGTGTCTTGCCTTTTTAATGCCGATAACTTAATGCAAGCTATTTAGAGATCTATCAAAACATTATCCTGAACTACCTTTTCCCAAGTTTCTGTTTAAATGTTGGTGCAAGAGAACTGAAAAATAGCAGAGAACTATTCTCTTAGGTAAGGTAAAGGTTTCCCCTGACGTTAAGTCCAGTCATGTCTGACTCTGGGGGTTGGTGCTCATCTCCATTTCTAAGCCGAAGAGCCGGCGTTGTCTGTAGACACCTCCAAGGTCATGTGGCCGGCATGACTGCATGGAGCACCGTTATCCTGTTCATTTTTATTGGAGCCCCAAAGTTAGCTAAAAATGGCAGAGAACTATTCTGTTACTATAGCTGAATCTGTATGGTTGTTGCTGATTGAGTAGGTCTATGAGGAAGGTTGAGTATCTGAAGGTTGTGTTTTCTAATATGATTTTGTGTACTTCACTGTGCTAGAATATAATACACTGTTTCTTTCAAATCCAAATACAGGCGTGATCAAGGTGTTTCTGGGGACCAGGTTTCTATCATGGTGGATGGAGTTCAAGTAGCTTTGCCGTCCTATGAAGAAGCCGTCTATGGCAGTGCTGGGAACTGCATACCTCCCTCAGATTCACGAGTACAGATTGTTCTTTCAGAAGGAGCTGGGCAGAGTGGAGCGGGAGAGATGCAACAGCCTCCACCAGACCATGCGGGTCACAACTGCTTTGATAGGGAGGATGAAGTCCCTGGACACTCAGGACTGTGTGAAGCTGGCAGCTCTCACCACTCGGAGGCTGTCCTAGTGCACCAAGCTACCACCTCTTCCTGGGTGGCTGGGGCATCTAGTAGTAGTTCTGGGCACAAGGAGGCACCAGATTCGGAGAGTAGTGATGTACAAAGCCTTTTGTCACTCACTTCCTCAGAGGACTATACTGATGGTAAGCATTTTGACAAATAATTCTTGTATATAAGCTTCTGCTAATTAGACTTAAATATATCTATAAATCCCCCTTTCTCTTTGCACCTTTCTCTGATGGGCAGATAGTCCCTAACTTTGAAAAATTTCAAGTGTGCCTGTAAGGGATTAAGTCTATATTTATTGAAGAGAATTGATTTTAACATAATTACAAAGAGAAGGGAAGGAAAAGGTGCAAACAGTATATGAACATGGACTTGGCATGTAGATGAATATAAGCTTATTTTCATTCCAGAAAATATATTTTCTTACGTTGTCCTTAGAACAGAAATGCTAAGGAAGCAACATCTGACTGTGGAGCAAGTTATAATGAATGTTTATCCTTCCAATCCAGCAGTGTAAGGTCAAAGGATCCAATCGTGTTGGTCATCAATTTAATGTCATGATGCAGGGATATAATTTAAAAGACCTACCACAATGAAGCATTCCCTATATTAGATCACCAAAATTTATTTGAAGGAGACAGATTCTTTCTAAAATGGCATAATGCCTTCCAATATATTGAACACTTTTTTTCCTGAATCAAAAGTAGATTTTAGCCTAAAGAAAATGCATGTATTAAAGCCAGGGCAAGTTTTCCACTAGTGGAGTTGTATAGAACAATCTGCTTGTTTTATTTTACTCAGTTTTAACATCAATTATAGTATTTACTGATATTTATAAATTAGATTTGTTGATTTCAATTTCTCTGAGGAAATAAATAATACTTCCAGAACAGCTGGGGTGATTGACTGAGTGGCTAATGTATAGACACCAAAAGCAGAGTTTGGAACATTAGGTTTGAAAAATAGTTTGTTAATGTTAAATGTTAAAAATTATTCACAACCACTGATAGTAATAATTGAAAATATTTAACTAGTTCTATTACAATTAACTCAATGGTTAAAATACTAGTGTGGGATCAGACCCTGGAGAATGGTATAGAGTTTTGTTTGTAGTTTTTGCTTTTTAAACAGGCAGTTGGCATGAAAGTTTTCACTGTTGGCCTTTGGAGAGTTTTCGAGTTGCCTGCTCCCAGCCAGGATATTTTTCACCACATGGATTACAAAGTTTATAGTATAATTATTAGTGGTGAATGGTGGAAATCCAATATATCTGGAAACTGTCAAATTAGGAAAGATCCCAACATATGACAGCTCATTTTACAGTCTCTTCAATTTAGTTTGCCCACTTATCTTCATCTTTCTTTGTTTTCTATCCTTTCCAACTATAGACAATCTTTGGAGGTAAGGAGGCAGATTCTTTTTCTTTGCAAGTTTTTTAAACAGAGATTGGATGGGTGTTTTTCAAGAGTGTGTTAGTTGTGTATTCCTGCATGACAGGCTTGGATTAAATGATACCCTGTATCCCCTTCAGTTCAGTGATTATATGAACTCATGAATTTCATTCACTTTTTAAATGTCTTCTTTGCTAAAGGTTAATAGGAAGTGTGAAAGTTAAAGGACATGGCTCTACTATTAGTAAGGCAGTCTGTAAATAGCCATAAAAATCAGTCACTAAATGAAGGTTAGACAGTTATTACGTAATTAGAAATGTTTTCAGAGCGTCTGAGCATATGCAGAATTTTTTCCTCAAACAAAGCATTTCAGCCTCTCCACTCACAGTCAGTAAATGTGCTCTACAGTGATCAATGTTAGAGCCCATGGGAAGCAGGGATACCAAATTAAACCTGTAACACTCTTGGTCCAAAGATCACTTATCTAACAACCCCATTATTCTTGGCACTAATTTTAATAGTTATTTCTTTAAATCTCATTATTAAATTATTGTGAGGCTAATAAAATAAAACATTATTTTTACTCCTCTGTTTTGAATGTATGGTTCTGAAAATGGACTGGCTGGAAGGAAGGAATATGTCTTAGAGACTTCTGAACCTAACAAATCCTAACAATCAAATTCACTAAAACATATTTTTTTACTTCAGTGTTAATTTGGGAGATCTAGATGGTTAGGTGATAGAACCAGAAAAATCTAACAGTAACAACTTGCTGAGTCAATCAATAAATTTTAATTCAAAACTTTACCAAAAGGTGTTGCTATTGTAAATGTCACCATAGTAAAACCCATGAAAAATTGAAGAATAAACTGCAAGATTGAAAATGGCAAAAGTCTCGGCCTGGACCTATCTATTGATCCCAAGTATAAATTCCATTGTCTACTTATTTCTTCAGAAAATCCTCAAGAGGGTTCTTGTCTTTGTTTGATGAAAGGCCTGCAAAAACATAACTGGTCAAGGGTTTAAAGAATGTCTAGCTTTCATAGAAAATGGCATGGACTTCGTACTTATATTAAAGCTTTTGAAATTGAAAGTAAACATCCAAAAGTATTTAACTTGTCTCCCCCCCTTACTTTTTCTCCCCTTTTCAGATATTCCATTGTTGAAAGAAGCATGAGGCTTGCTGTGTTTGCCTAGCCTTCAGTTCATTTTCTTCTTCTTGGGATGGTGAGCACTCCGTGCAGGCTTTCTCCACCCTCATGCGCTGTGCCCTGAATACCTCCAAGCAAAGCACCCCTTAGCTGAAGACCCAAAGGATGCTGCCAGGATGCCTCCTTGATGCGTCAGTGGGGTGTACAGGGTGTCAGACATCCCCCAACCCTGCATTCTTCCTGCATTAAGCGGGGGCTTCAGTGATATTAACGGACTTAAGCTCCTCCTACCTCTCCTTTCCCCAGCCAGATATCCGAGTGTGGTCTCCGGAGAGCTGCTATTTACTTGT
Source organism: Anolis carolinensis (assembly GCF_035594765.1). Taxonomy (NCBI): domain Eukaryota; kingdom Metazoa; phylum Chordata; class Lepidosauria; order Squamata; family Anolidae; genus Anolis; species Anolis carolinensis. The sequence continues at coordinate 307,665,783 of NC_085841.1, forward strand.
GCCTTGCTCCTTCTCACACTGGCTTTTTGCAGCTTCTCATGGGCCTTATTATCTTCTGGACTTCTGCTCAGAAAACAGGGCCAAACCAAACTTGCTTTGTTGGGTGCAGATAGTTTACTTCCATTTATTTACTATCTTATGAAGGCAAGACAGAACTCCTCTGGGTGGGTGGCTAAGAGCAAGGGAATTAACAAGAGCCACACACATGTACCACACCCATCAAGGATTCCAGAAGCATATACAGCATGATGTACACATTAACATATTAGGCAGTGCTGAGTATGTGTCACCACTGGTCAACTTCAAAACAAACCTTGATGACAAGCTTAGAATGCTACTTTCTTTTTTGTTGTTGTTTCTAAAAGAGGGAATGATCTTTGATTGGAATAATGCATCTGTATCTCTACACATTTTTAGTTTTTAAAAAACTAGGTAAACCTTATCTGCCTTCCCTTTCTCTCTTCCTTTATTCGTCTTAAAAAGGGATGGAAATTGTGTGGCCCTCTAGATGTTGGTCTGTAACTGCCACCCCACTCTAACCAGCATGGCCAGTGATGAGAGTTGGGAGTTGCAGTTGAATAATACACAGAGGGACACATGATTCCCACCCCTGATCTAGAACTTCCTTCTCTGAACTTGGTGTAGGATCAGTCTAGATTCCCTGTTTCAATGCAAGGAGATTTGGGTGATTCCACTGTATTTAGCTGGGTCTGAGCATACCTGCATGACCAAGCCCATGTGGGGAGTGAGTGCTGCCCTTCCAAGGGGAGCCATCTGTCAGCAGTATTGTGGGTTTACCACGCACGATCCAAAGCCTTCCACTTCCATGTTTAAGTGTTTGTTTTCTTTCAACTGGCTGTAGTTTGGGGTATACTGGGCCTGAATTGAGATGGTTATATATGACCATGCCTATGCTTGAACCGCCAAGATAAGAGTGTGATATTTTAGCATTCTTACTTTTTGGTACCCCTCCTTGTAGAGGCAGTGCCAGGGTGTGTAGTACTTGGTCTGTGTTATGTCTTCCGTGTTCTGTCAAAAACTAGTCATTAAAATTCCCACCATTAGCAAGTAGTTTTTTGTAAATGGCATGCCCATATTGCCTTGAAAGCATTACAGTGATAGTCTGCCTTAAACTTTTTGAATGGAAAGAGCCATGCTGCTCGTTTGTCTGAAGGAAGATCCCTCCCCTCTTTTTCCCCCTTTTGCTTTGCACACTTTCAGTTGGAAACGTCTTACTATGCAGGGAACATATTTGCTTGCTTCTTCCTCTTCTGAACAAGTTTGCTTTTGTTCTTCTGAATCTCTCCATCCATGACAAAACATTTAGTTTCTTGAAGGCAGTATGGGACTATAGATTCTTAGGAGTTTTTTCTAGTGAGCCTACCAAAATTTCAAAATTTTGTGGGCTTTCCCAGAGTTTTCTATGATAAAGAGCAAATTAATTTCCAGCTCTCATTTTTGCCCCGTTTTTAGGGATTGATGGAAGCAGGAAGACAGTGAGAAATATTCGGCATATCTAAAGAGACACTGGAAATCCATTGTAGAAAAACGATGCTAGAGGTCAGCATGGTGCTTACTGCTCCATACCATGCATTGATGAGGATAAGCAGCTGCATCAATATGGGGCCATCTGCACTTTAAATTTCTTCTAGCTTAAATACCAGCAGAATCTGAGTGGGGAACAGCTGGTGCCTCCATGGACAGCTGCCCCATTCTTTTTCGTCTTCTTTTTTGTGGATGGACATTGCATTCTGCACATGGTTCAGAACAGTTAATTTAAGATAACTGCTCCCTGAAATCTACAGTTAGCATGCCCACATTGGCTGAGGAATTCTGGGAGATGTAGTGTAACAGAAAACTCTTTTCCAGACTTTCGATTTTACACAAGCTCGAGACTTTACACGTACCAAATAGGCTTCAGAAGCACATATGGAATATAGAAGTAAGCATCCAGAAAATGGTATCTTCTATTTTAAAAACAAAAAGCAAAGTTTAGGTCAGGAGTTGGGAAAGTGTGGCCCACATATGTCAGAAGCTTTCCACAGCCCATGTTTTTGCAGAGAGCCTTGCAAATATATGGGACATATATCTAGTAAAATGTGATAACTAAACTCCCTAGTGGTTCTGAGGAAGGAATTTAGAACTTTTTGCCATACTTAGCAGAAGCAAAATAAATTACAACAACTAATTAAACAGAGAGCAGTTTTCTTGCTTTTGATACTACAGTGAGGTCAAGTGAATTTTAATTCCCTTTATGTCTGGTATTTATTACTGTTATTACATTACATATAGACCCAACCTTGGCAAATCTTAGGATGCACTTTGAGAGCCCTAGGTGTAGAGCAGGTGACATCTGATAAATATGAAGTTTCATTGCAAAGGGGGGATGGGATAGGTTATACCAGTACTTGGAGAGCATGGCACGTGATGAAAATAATAGCTGTGGCTATTTCTGCTGCCTTGGAACACACTGACAACGGTAGAGTTAAATGTTTTTGACAAGATGGAAGTGTGCAAAAATTCTGGGTGGCTGTTAACCCGAGGAAGATGCTGATCTCTTCTTATTTGGATAAAATAGCTGGATGGACCAATAGCACCACTTTTAATTTCCTTTCCTCATTTGCCTGTGGACAGTTCATAAACCTTTGTTGTTTACAATATCCTTGAAGTAATTGGGTGGCTGCATCTGTAGTATTATCAGAATAATCCAAGAGCAATCCTTCAGTTGGAAAGCCTGCCGCCCAACACTGCCTGATGCTGAGGTGCCAAATTACTTCAGCTTACTACTTCCAGCCTTGCATATTGGGAGCCAAATGCTACAAAGGCACACTTTGTGCCCAGCAGGCATCAAATCCCACTTAAGCTATGTTTGTGTGATTTGGGAATCTGGGTCTGTTTCTGGAATTTGGATTGTCCTTAAACTGGTGGAATGAGTGGTTGCTGTGCCATGTCATGCCATGTCATCCTTGCATCAACCCATGACGCTGCCTAAGACTGCCTACCTAGCTCAGTCATATTTACTCAGAGTGGAAGAGTTATTTCCAAGCTTTAAAAGAGAGGGAGAGAACAAGAGAGAGAAATGAAGATTTCAGGAGTTGAACACAGGACTTCTGCATGCATCGAAAAGTAATATTTTCCCTTATTCTTCCTCCCACTTTCTGCCTAATTGAGAATAGTTCCTGTTTGCGGTTTAATGCCGTGCTATTTTTCATTAATGGATGCAGGTGATCATTTACCAACTGGCTAGGTTCATATGCTGGTAAACGATGACTTGGCAAAGAGTGATTTCTTTGCTCCTCCTTTTGCTGACATTGGTTTTATTGGTTTATATAAGAACTACAGTAAGAAAGCAAAACACTAAACCATCAGCATGACTTCAAGACAAAATGTGAGGCAGGAAAAATGGCAAGTAAATACTTCACAGGATTCCTACTAACATGGAATTGTTGTATCCCATTTATATTGCTTCTCTACAACCAATACCTGCCACAGACTCTGGAGTACTTTGAAAGAGATCAATAAATAAAGAATTTGGGACATGATGAAGTAACTAGTGGTGACTAGAGGTGCCTTGGCATTTGCAGGAAGTCTCAATGTCCTTCTCTTGTGGTTAAATCTGAAATTTGAGAGCTCCTGCAAGTCAAAACAACCAGCATTACCATGTCCTCTTTTAGTCAGGTCTGTAGTCCTCTTTTAGTCAGGTCTGTACTGTAAATATCCTTTCATTTACAGTATATTAGGTGGAGAATAAAAGGTTTCTTGAGACATACTTGTTTTGCGTGTTTAAAGTTACGCATTTCTCTTTATGGCATGGATTCAAGGTATGTCTTTAAAGACTAGAACTAAGATGGAGTACAGTGGACATGGGGAATTGGACAATGTTAGATGCTCAGGAGGCAGACTTATGTGTTAACTACCTTGTAGGATTATTTCCCACAATACAATTTTTTCAGACTGCAGATCTTTTGCACAATTTTTCCTATACTGTTTTGCCCAACTTCTCTTTACCTTTAATAAGGATATAACCTGTTTTACTTCCTGCACATCATGTCTCTCACTTCATGAGAGATGTAGGTCTGTTTCCTTATAAAAATATTACATGAAAAGCAAGTCTCAAAACACTGGATACAAGGGCTGCCAAACATAGAACTTGAAATCATTTCTTATACACTCCATTAATTTTTTATCATGTTCTTGATGAGAGAAGTTTTTCTTTCAGGCACCACAGTGACCATTTTTTTTTATTTCATTGTTACCATTGGTATTTATTAATGTTGGGTGCATGACTATCACACCAAACAATGTAGTTAAAATTACTATTTTGCATGCATAGTTTCCAAAACCAAAGATGCTCATGTTACCTGTGCTAGAGCAAATGGGACATACACAAGTGATGTATGCAATGTTATATCTTGGTTTTTGTAAGGAAGAGCGACTACCACCAATGAATTTGTTGTAATTTTGATGCATGTGTGTTGAGCTGGAATTGGGACTTCTTTCAACATAGTTATTTCCCATTGGACAGATTGTATTGCAACTCTGGAAGTTTTCAAATACAGTGTACGCCAAAAGCACTCTCATATTCAGAAGCATCAAAGATTAGCCACAAATCAAAGGCAGTTTACTCATTCCATGGCAGGTGTCAGTGGCCACTGTCATATTGTGACATGTGTTAGTGGTCTTTAATCAACGATTGCCAAAGGTTACATATTCCATTCCCTGAGCAAAGACACATACATTTCTTCACAATTCAACAACGTTCATTGCATTTACAGCAGACACTGGGCCTGTGCACACAGTGACAGCTACTGCCATGTGAATGTTTTCAGTTTCTCTTATTAGTGCTTTTGTAGTACCATAGTGGACACATATACAAGAGGCAGTGTATGTTTTGTTTGGGGTAGGAATTCTTTAATTGGCTTGATTTGTATAGTGTGATGTTTTATGAATCTCTTGTTTTAAATGCCTCTGTCCTTCAAATCTAGTTTGTTTCCAACAAATGTATTTGATCACTTTTGAACTTGACCACCTCCGTCACTTTATTGAGGTTCTAGCACTTGTACCAGAGGAAATGTGTGCTGAATACAGGTTTCTGCTTTGCTCCAGTAGGTGACCCAGTGAGAATGGTTGTCTTGTTTCTGCTGGAGATTTCACTGTTAGTTTTGCTTTTGCATGGACGCTTACACAGTTCAGACCAAACACCTTTCCAAATCAATATATACATGCCCTCTGTTACCCGCAGGCAGGCTGCAGAACATTGGAGATGCAGGAGAGCTGTTGGAGATGGGGAGAACCTGGTTGCCTTCAGTGTTTTTTATTTGTCCATAACCTACGTTGCACCACTATAAAATTTATTTGCAGAATGGTACTCGTATATGTGGGATTTTAAAATACCATAATTAATGCTGTGCAGGATGTCAATCAGTTTGATTTTGCTTTATTTTATATATATATATTTTTCTGGTATCCTGTACATTGCAGTGGGTGTGAAGATAGTATTTTAATATTTGTACAAAGTTTAATTTAATTTCAATTGTTCTATGTATATAACTGCATTTCTAAATTAAAAAATCTTTTGAAATGAATTACTGTTGTGTTTGATCTGTTGTGGGACATGGGAGTATTTTGGTTATCCTCTTGGGCTCCCTCCTGAAATCTCACAGCTGGGTACTGTTCCCTGTTGATTGCATAGAGCCAAAATTTTTGGCCATTCATCTATTCTGCAGAAATTGATCCTATAAACCACTTCTTAAACTGTGGGTCCCGGCCCCAAATGAGGGTCCCCTCAGCTCAATTTTGGGGTCACGAAAAATGTGACAACGTTAAAAGGTTTCTGAATGCTGCCTAGACATTTATACAAATCTGTTAGCAACAATATGCAGAGTGTACAGTGGACTCTGCAGAAAATGATTCAGCTGTACTTCATAAAAAGGAAAATCAGCCTGTTTACCAAATGCTGGTTATCAGTAAATGTTTGATTTTATACCTATTTTATACCTGAGCTGTGTAAATATTTCTCAAGCAGAAAGGAGGTATGAGTGGAAAAAGTTTAAGAGATCCCACTATAGAGAACTAAATAGTAGAGACAGACATTTGCACAATCCCCTGAATGCCCCCAAAATCAGTTCTGTAAAAATGAGGAAATCCTCTGGAATCAGTTTTCAGGTGATATGGAAGAACGCAGAGAGGAAGGAGGAGGAAGAATCTCCATTCTGGCCATCAATGCTATGCTGGACTTAGCTCACAATTGCCCTATGTTTGTATATATAAGCTAATCTAAAGGCCAGTATTGCAGACCCAAAATCTAGCTACCCACATCTTTTCTTTATTCCCATTGATGTTGAAAGTCACCACATGAGTTCCATCCAACCCATGATGTACTTACAGATTGGAGAATGTGTGGGATGATAGTCTGCAAAAAAAAAAAAATTCATGAATGAGCCATAGGAAGTGAAATGTAAGTATCCATTTAAGTAATATTGGTTTCTACCAGTAGATTATAGACATTACAGATCTGGGCTTGGTCCTAGCCATGCAGGCAAGACATCTGTTGTACAATTGTGGCTTACATAATACATTTATCCAGTAATTAATAAGTTGCTTTTAAATAAATCTAACAGAAAATGCATTTTGTTTGTATGAGCAAGTCATTTTGGAAGTCATTACATGAGCATCTTTAGAAGATTTTAACAAACAAAAATGATGGTATTATGATATTGCTTCATTTTTGTTTATATACTACACGTTTCTCATTTCCTCATGGCAAAAAGCCAAAATCTTTGCTCCTTTCTGGTTACAATCAGATCACTAAGCTGCTAAGATGAAGTCCTATGCAGATTTACCAACTGACTTAGTGAGCCAAGCTTTTACAGTGGAATAGTGCTGAGAAAGTAATGAATCTGAATGGTAGCTGTCACGTGCCATGGTAGTTCTCATGCTTGTCTTCTGCTTGTTTCCTGCTTAAAATCCTGGAACAGTTCTGCTTTTTAAAAAGGTGTATATTAACTGTATCAATTATTTCTCCTTGAAGGAGTTCAGATAATATATTTTGCATGTCCTGCCCTATACTTTTAATTTATATATTTGTTTATATAGAGAATGAATTAACGTCCTTCCAAAACGGCTCTTTCCAAAACCAAATAGTCATCTATCTGGCCTATGATTTCTTTTTTTTCCTTATTACCATGACTCTTCCCCCTTCTTCCTCTATTGGAAATAACTGCACCCAGTCTCTGAGCATATATCCCTTTGGAAATAAATGGCAATCACAACCTTATTGAAAAGGAAAAATGATGTCACATCCATTTGGCATATGTGAATCTCCATGAATATGTGGAGACCACTTTTTGAAAACCACTAGCCAAGAAAAGCATAACCTTGTTAGAAGTCAATTATTTGAACAAGTGATATTCATGAGCGTTCATGTAATGGCACACAGGTAACTCAGCTATTAAACTGAAGAATCATGTATTTGAACTACCAATGACAAAGACATGCCACTACAAAAATATATTTGGTTAGCAGAGGATGGTTGTTTCTTTAAAGTTGAAATTGTAGTTGCATTTGCCCAAAACATATACACTCCCCTGAAACCTCTTAGTTAAAAATATGCACTCAAGGATAAAAAACAAAGTCTTCTTTGAAAAATAACATACCTTGTTTACTCACATCTTGTGTTAACTCACTATACAGGCACATTTCTTATTTAAGTTCAGTTATAGATAAGATGTAGTTCTCTGTTGAGTACACAGGATATCATTCTTAATCAATAGTCCATAGTCTTCAGGTATAGTTGTACTCACTGAAGTCCATAAGTCATATTTCTCTACTGTAGTCCAAAACAGCAACTTGCACCCACTTCCACTGAGATGTAAAGCAGACAAATCCATCTCCAGTGAGGTGTATACAAAAAGTCTGAACATGCTCAGTACAATCACATGTCTATAACCCCTCCCACACCAAAGAGGTACAGTCAAACTGGCAAATCAACATATACATAGAATACAGGTTAGAAAATATATACATTAACAAATAAATGGTGAAAGGTTTGGAAGGTTGCTATTTCCAACATCCTCATCTTAATGATCATGTATGTGTTTTTTTTTATAACGCTAGTCATAGAGCCATACTATACCATAGCGCCAAGGTCCATTCCAACAGTGTTTTATGCTTACAACTGCACAACTAACATATGCATAGACACACAAACTTTCAGCAATAAAGTTCCACTTGATTTCCTAATGTGTAAAATGGCAAAAAGCTTTTTGAGAACCCGTCGTAGTGCTTTCATTGCACTTATCTAGTATTTTAAAATAAAGGGAGGATATGACTGGATATGAACAACAGATTCATTCAGTTTTATAATGTGTACTTTATTTTGTGTTTTTAATATAAAAAAATTAAAAGAACCAGGTGATTGATTGATACACACACACACACACATATATATATATATACACCAAACATACTGAGCTATGTTCAAAGATGAAAAAGGGGCATGGAGGAAGAGTTACAATATATTAGAGCGAGAAGGTTAAATGCTGCTCCATTGACAGAGAATTGTGATAAGTATTACCAGATATTATTAATATTTTATTGTTATCCTGCTTTTCAGAGTTGAAAGCCCAAACAGCTACACTTAAAAAGCAATTGAATTAAACATGTAGAACAAGTTGACTTTTAAAACCAATTCCTTGGCACAAGGCAGGACCCCACTGGTCTTTTCTTTAAAGGCTTTGTTTAATAGGCGGCCTGGATAAAATGGTTTCCAGATAAGAGAGTTACAGAGCTGAGGGGCAGCCACTGCAAAGCCCCCGTCTAACGTCACCACTACCTGTGCTTGCGATGGTGGGAAGGCCCTCTACTGATTATCTCAGAGCCTGGGCTAGCTTGTCTAAGGGGACGCAATCTGCCAAATAGCCTGGATCTGAGCCATATAGGGCATTATAGGTCATAACTAGCACTTTGAATTGTGCCCAGGAACAAACTAGTAGTCAGTGGAGCTGTTGCAACAAGAGAGTTATATGCCCCAGTTAACAATCTGGCTGCAGCTCTTTGGATCAGCTGAAGCCTCCAAACACTCTTCAAAGGCAGTTCAAAGTAGAGCATGTTAGTCATCCAAATGGGATGTAACATAGGTAGGTATCACCATGGCCAGATCCAACACCTCAAGGAATGGGCACCATTGGTTTGCATGTGTAAAAGCACTCCTAGCCACAGACACCTGGGCTTCCACTTTCAATGCTGAGTCCAGGAGTACTCCCAAACTTCAAATCTTGTTGATCTTTTCACTTCAGTGAAGAATGGAAAATCATAGGTGCGGAGAGTTATAGAACCAAGATGACTTATCCCACTTGTCTGATATTTGGCGATAGAGTGGTCACCATAAGCACAACATACTGGCCAAATGGCAGAAGTACCTGTTTAGTTCTGCCCGCGGCAAGGCACTTTAAAGGATTTCTCCTTTATTAACTTTTCTGGTTTGGAACCATCTGATAATTTCCATTTTTTTCTTTTGCTCGTTTAAGTCTCTCAAAAATGTGAAGAAATTGGAAGGTTCTTGCAAGTCTTGATCTGGAGAGAATCCATATATTTACTCTAAATCATAAGGCAAGGTTCCAAAGTCTTAAATACCATGTAAAGATAAGCCATAGTGCATGGGCTGCGTCCTTTTATCATGGTTTCTCAGCAAAATGAGTATCTTGGCCAGTCCTCAGACTCCCTTATCCAGGACACATGTAGTGCCCTAATAAGATGCCTCCTTTTACAAAGATAAGAAGGTTCAGGTATTGTAACGGTACAATACAGTTTGATATCGCCCTTGCTTAATATGCATGTCCCACCATGCTTCTATGATATGAAATGAATGGCCAATTTGTTGTGAAGTGTTTTGGAAAACAGCAGTAAGTACCAGACATTTTGTGGAGATACAGGCAGAACAATAATAGATATGTTCAATTGCAACTTATTAAAGATTGATAAAGACTTGAGCCACATTTTTGTTTCCTGAGTCAGCAGAGGAAGACAGTGAAAAACTGCAGTCAAGCAGGTACTACAGCATGGAAACCTGAAACACAAGGAAGAAACAAAACGAGCATAGCGAGTTCAGTATCACATCTCCTTTGCTCTCACCTGCACATATGCACACCCATTTCCTTATATTGTATCTTATAATTCAGTTTAATTCAAAGACACTTGAGAGCTAATCATGGCTGTAATGTCAAGTATAAATAAATAAAATGGCTTATGTGTTGTCGAAGGCTTTCATGGCCAGAATCACAGGGTTGTTGTATGTCTTTCGGGCTGTGTGGCCATGTTCCAGAAGCATTCTCTCCTGACGTTTCGCCCACATCTATGGCAGGCATCCTCAGAGGTACCTCACAACCTCTGAGGATGCCTGCCATAGATGTGGGCGAAACGTCAGGAGAGAATGCTTCTGGAACATGGCCACACAGCCCGAAAGACACAACAACCCAACAAAATGGCTTATTTTTAAAATTTATTTGGCAAGGCAGCCTAGCTTAATTTTTCTGAGAAAATTCTCTTTTTTAAAAGGCACACAACATTAATATTAGATATACAGTATATCCTTTCATAAAGTGTCAATAGAAATGATTTAAGAATAAATGATACAGTTAAATCTAATGAATTGGCACAGGTAGAATTTTTACATGGCCACGGCTCTAATATTGAAATTGGTCATCTCATAGAAAAGGGCAAATAATTTGTTTCCTGTGGTTCCAGTGGACAGGCCACAATCAAATAGGTTTAAAGTGAAGGATGGTGCTCAGATTCTCTTGTTCTCACTTTGTTCTATCCTGCTAAAGATGGTATTTTAATAAAGGCGGGAAATGCCTTAGCTCCAGGTTTTCTGCAATGGACAATGATTTACAAGGCCTAAATGTCTCCTCCATCTTACTTTACTTACTTAGGCAATCCCTAATCTGAGTATGATGGCCTTCCAAGTGTAGTGTCTTGGCGGTGGATAGGTAGGTGACTGTAGAGTCCTATTCTTGACCCACATGTTCTTCCATGGTGAAGACATTGGGTTCCAGGTGGAAGGCGGTCCCGGTCAGGGTTGGCTTGATGCATCTTCCTCTTGGAATGTTTCTCCCTTTCGCCCTCCATTCATGCATCTTCAAATTCCACAGCACTGCTGCTCACAGCTGACTTCCAGCTAGAGTGCTCAAGGGCCAGGGCTTTCCAGTTCTCAGTGTCTGTGCCACAGTTTTTTAGGTTAGCTTTAAACCATCCTTAAATCATGGAGCCGGGGGGGGGGGGGTGTTGAGTGGCTTCAGCCCCCCCCCCCCCCAAAAAAATGCTCAGGGTGGTCCACAAGAAGGCCTTACATTTATTATTTAAACTGTTATGTTTATTCATATCATGATCTGATCACCATGCTCAATATATCCCATATGCATGGGAGTATTGGGATAACGATAGAAAAAGGTTGCTAGGGTAGATCCTCTTTCACTCAGACTCAGCCCCCCCCCCCCCCCGAATCAAAATCCTGGCTACAGGCCTGCCTGTCCACCAACATTTCATTTTCCGTTCATGAGTTGAGAATATAGTAACTGCTTTGGGAGACGGTGATCGGGCATTTGAACAATGTGGCCAGTCCAGCGGAGTTGATGGTGTAGGAGCATGGCTTCAGTGCTGGTGGTCTTTGCTTCTTCCAGCACGCTGACATTTGTCCGCCTGTCTTCCCAATAGATTTTCAGGATGTTTCGGAGGCAACGCCGATGGAAGTGTTCCAGGATTTGAGTGTGACGTCTGTAGATGGTCCATGTTTTGCAGACATATAACAGGGTTGGGAGGACAATAGTTTTATTAACAAGGATCTTGGTATCACTACAGATCCTCAAACACTCTCTGCTTCATTCCAAAAAATGCTGCAACTCACAGAGCTCAGCCGGTGTTGTCCTCCAACTATGATTATAAAGATGTAAAAGAAAACTAGCGGTTAGAGTGTTTTCATTAAAAAATACATAATAAATACATGTAAGATCTGAAAAACCCAGGAGAGCAATATCTCCTGCTACCATAACAAAAATCAAAAATAGTGCAGCTGCCAGGCAGACCTACTGGAAAGGGTAATTCCAGAGGTGGTTATGATTAATTGCTGCCAAGTCAGATGCAACTTCTGGTGACCCTATGAACGAGAGATTGCCAAGTCATCTTGTTATCAGCAGCCCTTGCAAATTCAAGGTCATGGCTTCTTTGATTGAGTCTATCCATCTATAGTCTGTGGTCTTCCTCTTTTCCTACTGCTTCTCACTTTACCTAGGATTATCATGTTTTTTAATTAATCATACCATGTCATCTCATGATATAACCAAATTCTAGAAGTGCAAAACCAAAATCAAAATAAAAACTGTCCCCTCACTGATTGCCGCACATTTTATCACAGCAGAACTTGGTAAAGTTACTTTTTTGACTGAAACTCTCAGAACACCCCACCTTCCAACCAATTTGACCACTAGCCAGGAGAGAGTTAATAGTTCAGAAAGTGTGGGTTTTCCATACTCTGCTCAGACTGCAACTCTTGCTGCCAAAGCAACAATTAAGATGATAACAAGGAGACTGTTCACGCTATATAATTATGGTGCTATATTCCATTTTCATTGTCATGGCATATCATATGGAATCCTGAGATCTGTAGTTTGTTGAGGTATTAGAGATCTCTGAGACTTCTAAAAATATTTTGAGATTTGACAGTGATATTGCAAGATTAGTTGTCATGTATTTGACCCTAGCTGTCGTTCATCCCAAAGGTGACTTGCCATTGTGATTTCTGTACACCTTCAAACTAGTTTCAATTAATGGTGACTCTAATATGAACCTATAATGGGATCTTCTTAGAAGGTTTTGTGGGCTGGGGGGGGGGGGGCGATTATTGCATTACTTTCCATTAAGACTGAGAGAGTGTGACATGTCCAAGGTTACCCAGTGGGTTTCCATGGCTAAGCAAAAATTTGAATCCTGATTTCCTAGGAATATTGGCTCTACACACCATGCTGACTCTTATATGATAATAATCATATAAGGCTGAGAATCAAACCTGACACTTTTATCATTCTTTTTTCTCTGAAAGTAGGTTTCAAGTAAGAGCAAGAATGGTGTAGTGTTTTGCGTATTGGACTATGACTCTGAAGACCAGGGTTTGAATCCCAACTCGGCCATGGAAACCCACTGGCTGAGGATGAGCACATCACACTCTCTCAGCCTCAGAGGAAAGCAAAGGCAAGCTTCCTCAGAACATTTTTTGCCATGAAAATCCATGATAAGTTTTGCCTTAAAGTCGCTATATGTCAGAAACAATTTCAAGGCACATGACAACAACAAGATTTTAAATAAAGTTAGTGGGTGTAAGAACAATTTCAGGAAAGTGGCTTTTTATTGCCCTTTGTTATACACAAGGTCAGGCTTTCCTGCATCACTTGAATCTAGGAATATTTTTCCTTGTCTCCCCCTCCAGGGTTTTATCTGCCAGATCAACATGTATTGGAAATAATTTGTCACGTTAATTCTGTGCATGCAACAGGGAGGTGATAAAACATGACTATGCTAGTAGAAAGGAAGGAACTGTGCTTCTGATAAGGAATTGTGTTTATATTTTTGTAACCAGAGTAGGGGCATTCAAGTTACAGGGACTTTTGCAGCAGGTAAACAGGCAAAGTTTTGAATACAAGCGTTTTTGCCCAGGAGAAAAGCCAGCAAAGGATCAAAGCTTGGCAACTTTTCCTTTTTGGGAGGCCAGCTTCCAGAATCCTCCTGCCAACTTGACTACTGCTCATGTGAGTTGAGGGATTCTGGAAGTTGTTGTGGAAGTGGTCTTTGTGTTGAGGTATCCTAGCCCCTAGCACTCCTAGAATTAAAAAGCTGAAGCTCCACAAAGGATGTGGCAGTTGTCACCCTGTATTTTGTTGGGCAATGAGGCCATCACACTGCTTTCAAGCCACTGAAGCAAATGGGGACAGGATTATACTAATGGCCCAGTAAGCACTCATAATATGTCCTCCTTTGGCCTTTATGCAAATTATTTCAACAATGACTTGTGGTGCATTTGGTTAAGACATGGACATTAAGGGCTTAACAGAGAGAGGCCTAACAGGAGGGCATGAATAACCACTCACAATTTCCTGTTAGGCCCCCCTCTATTAAGCGCTTAATGTCCATGTCTTAACTGTTATCTCAGAATGGCAAAGTATAAACAAATCCTTTATCTAGGTGTTTTTGATTAAGAACAGTTTTTAAATAGCTGTAAAACACATTCAACATCTGCAAAAATATTGTGATGTCAAAGTATTCTACTAACCAGTATTTGTGATTGCATGCACTTGCATTCATCTTTTGTTTCTTCTGTCCCTCTTGCAACTGAGGTTTGAGCTGCACACTCCACGCACAAGAGTCGGATCTCAGAGAAAGGACTACTGAATTTACTACAGCCTCATAGAACAATATCAGGAGGGAAATGCTTAGAAGGGATTATAGATGAGCACTGATTGTGAAAGAGAAAGCATTGTTCTTGTTTTTATTTATTTATTTGCATAAATATCTTGTTTGGCTTGCTGTTTACATATAGTCCTTTACCCAACCACCAACCACCCACACTGCCTGCTCCCAAGAAAGGAAGGTTCTTGCTCTTTAGATAGAATTTATAATCCTCTCTGTCTAGATACAGTTTTTAACATGCCTTACAGAAAGAATATAAGACTGCTGAGAATGAAGTTGGAGAAGGTCAAAAGGGAAGCCTGAGCTTATCAGTAGAGAACTGTGTGTGGCAGTGACACACACAGCTAGCAAATAGCCACAGCTGTAGACTGATTACACCCAAGCAGTCTGCTACCCTGACTCTGCAACTCCAAGAATCACCCAGAAACAATGAACATGCTGACTATGATAGTCTAGAAATTGAGACACCCCCACCCCCAAAAGTTCTGCTATCAGTTCTTAACACAGTATGATTTTTTCCTTGTGTTTAGTAGCCCAACAATCTTTTTTCTGGGCCATCTTTTTTTTCTATACCTTACATTTTATATACACTTTTATATTTTTACAGGCCTATAAATGGGTCCAAGAACAAATCAAGGTTGAACTCTCCCTAGAAACCAAAATGAGTAAACTGAGGCTATTCCACATTGGACATATCATGAGATGACAAGGCATATTAGAAAAAGAGATACCACTTGGTTAGGTGGAAGACAGTAGGGAAAGAAGAAGTGAATTATAGGTTATTCACATTACAGGGAAATAGAGTCGACCAGGAAAACTAAGTATGGAAGGCTTGAAACATTTGTAACAGGATGTCTTAAATGTCTCTCATTCATATGGTTGCTATAAATCAAATGCCAGTAACAGTATTTTACTCCGCAATTATTCCTCTGTGAAATCCTAAATCTAATGGTCATATGCAAAAGAGGAGAGAAAATGGGAATGGAAATGGAAATGGCTGGGCCCCTGGATGATCTCAGGACATCCAATAGGCCTGATCATCCAAAATCCTAGTTTGCCACTAAGAGCAGGTGGCCAAAAGCCATTACACAGAAGAGAGACATGACCTCACTACCACGTGCAAGTACAGAAAGGACTGGACTGATTCTGGTGCACTGTAACAAAACAAGGATCTGTGTGTCACAAAAGGCTTCCAGTCTTTTCCCCAAAAGACAAAAAAAGTGTTGTCTGGTCATCCAACAAATACAATAATACAACAAATTATTAATGCATCTCTCAAGGAGGGAAACTTTCAATCCTGTTTAAAAGAAGCAGTAGTTAGACTGTTGCTGAAAAAGCCCTCCCTGGATCCCCTGGACTGTAATAATCACAGACCATTGTCTAACCTTCCTTTTTTGGGCAAGGTGATTGAGAAGGCAGTTGTCCTCCAACTTCAGGCAGTCTTAGATAACACACATCTCCTTGACCCATTTCAAACTCGCTTAAGAGCAGTTTAGCATAGAGCTGAGACTCCTATGGTCACCTTTGTGAATTATTTCAGTCTTAACATCAACAAGGGGAGTGTGTCCCTGTTGGTGCTTCTAGACCTCTCACGAGCTTTCGATACCATCAACCATGGAATCCTTCTGGAATGCCTGGAGGGGCTGGGAATCGGAGGCACTGAGTTGCAGTGGTTCTGGTCATACCTCCAGATGATGGTGCTTAGGGATAGCTGCTCCTCAAAAAAGGAGCTGTTACATGGTGTCCCACAAGGTGCCATTCTATCTCCAATGTTCTTTAATATTTACATGAAGTCGCTGGGAGAGATCATCCGTAGGCATGGGGCAGGGTGTTATCAGTATCCTGATGACACCCAAATATATTTCTCCATGCCTTCAAAAAGAGGTTTAGCTAAAGATAATGTGTCTCCTCTGAATGAATGCCTGGAGGAGGTAATGGGCTTGATGAGGAAAAAAATTGAAACTGAATCCAGACAAAACAGAGGTGTTTGCCATCAAGAGTCCTCATCTAGGGATGGAGGTGTGTCAACCAGTTTTGGATGGGGTTACACTCCCCTGAAAGACTGTGTTTGCAGCTTGGGAGTGCTCCTGGATCCGTCCCTCCAAATGTCAGCCCAGGTAGATGCAACAGTCAGGAGTGCTTACTATCAGCTTCTGCTGATATACCAGCTGTGCCCCCTCTTAGATTTGAAGGACCTGAAGATGATAATGCATGCACTGGTAACCTCAAGATTGGACTTCTGCAATGCACTTTACATGGGGCTACCCTTGTATCAAGTTTGGAAACTCCAGCTGGTTCAAAATATAGCAGCCAGATTGGTTACAGGAATATCTAGGAAGGAGTATTACACCTATCCTAAAGTCACTCCACTAGCTGCCAATTAGTTTCTGGGCAAAGTACAAGGTGTTGGTTTTGACCTTTAAAGCCCTACATGGTTTGGGTCCAGGTTACCTAAAAGACCACCTTCTCCCATACAGTCCACCCCACACATTTGGTCTTCTGTGGATCTCTGCTTCAACCAGCCAGAACCTGACTGGCAACCACCATCCAGAGGACTTTGTCATTGGCCACCCCACAACTGTGAGACAACCTGCTGGAAGAACTCCGACAGCTAAATGAGCTGTCAGAATTTTAAAACCATATAAGGATCTATCTCTTCTGGCAGGCTTACCCAGACAGTCTTTAAACATGAATTTTATATGCATGTCCTTTGTTTAATCTCTGTCTTTTGCATTTTAATATATATTTTATAGAGATATGTTTTGGTGTGTAACTTTTATAGAAGTACGTTTTAATATGTGTTTTTGTGGTGTTTTTGCTGTGCTTATGTGTTTTAATTGTTCTGTAACTTTTCAAGCCATGAGGAGAGGCGGGTAAGAAATAAAATTATCATCATCATCATCATCATCATCATCATCATCATCATTTTTATTCATTTAATGTAGATGTGAGCAGTAGAGGGAGATCTTGAGCATTTGCAGTAGGAAAGCAAGCCTTTCTGTCTCCTTTTTAAAACCAGTAAAGGTAAAGGTAAAGGTTTCCCCTGACGTTAAGTCCAGTCATGTCTGACTCATCTCCATTTCTAAACTGAAGACCTGGCGTTGTCCGTAAACACCTTCAAGGTCATGTGGCTGGCATGACTGCATGGAGCACCGTTACCTTCCCGTCGGAGCAGTACCTATTGATCTACTCACATTTGCATGTTTTCGAACTGCTAGGTTGGCAGAAACTGGAGCTAACAGTGGGTGCTCACTCCGCTCCCGGGATTTGAACCTGCGACCTTTCGGTCTGCAAGTTCAGCAGCTCAGCGCTTTAACACACTTTGCCGCCGGGGCTCCAGTAACAGTAACTAAATAGCTTTACTGTCCTCCTACCCTAAGAAAGAAAGTGTAGGATGCTGTAGAATGTACCATATTTCATTGTGTGATACTCACATTTTTTGTGGGGGAGGCATTTTTGCCTCTCCTCAGAGGTAAGAGAGGAATGTGAGGAATTCCTCCCCAGTACAGTAGAGTCTCACTTATCCAACATTCACTTATCTAACATTCTGGATTATCCAACGCAGCCTGCCTTTTAGTAGTCAATGTTTTGAATACATTGTAATGTTTTGGTGTTAAATTCATAAATATTGTAATTACTACATAACATTACCATTATTTGATTGCTTTTTCTGTCGTTTTATTGTGAAACATGATATTTTGGTACTTAATTTGCAAAATCATAATGTAATTTGATGTTTAATAGGCTTTTCCTTAATCCCTCATTATCCAACATATTCACTTATCCAACGTTCTGCCGGCCCGTTTATGTTGGATAAGCAAGACTCTACTGTATAAGAAAAGGCAAAAAAACCCAGTTTTGTGGCCCTAAAAGGGTGCAACTATTATGTGGTGAAATACAATACCTTTGAACCCTGATCAATTCTGGTATTCAAAACCAAGTCCTATATTCAAAATTCTTGCTAAATTGGCAGGCTCTAGTAAAAAACCAGAACATTAGGTTCTGTAGATCTGAAGTTGTCAATTTCTTAACAATTTAGAGGTATGAAATACCATAAAGTCACTAGGTCCTGTCTGATCTTGGAAGCTAAGTAGAATGAGTCCTCCTTAGTACTTGAATGGGAGGCTGTCAAGAAATACCAAGTGCTGTGGGCTACTTACCAAACCCACCTCTTGAGTATTTCTTGCCCAAGAAAACTCTGTGAAATTCACTGGGTTTTCATAAATCAACAGGCAACTTGAAGGCACATACATACATAGCATCCTATGGGATTACATATAAAGTTTAGGAAGAACTTCCTGATGGTAAGAGCTGTTTGACAATGGAATAAACTGCCTCGAAGAATTATGAAGTCTTCTTCTCTGGAAATTTTTAAACAGAGACTGAATGGCCATCTGTTGGGAGTGCTTTGATTGAGTGTTCCTGTATGGCAGGGGGTTTGACTGGCTGGCCCTTGTGGCCTCTTTCAACTCTATAATTCATAGAACTGAAACTGATAGAAAACAAACCATGTGAGTTCTTCCCCTTAGTCTAAAGTATCTACTACCACCCCACTAAAAAGAAACATGTCTCTTGGTTTCATCCTCCTTGTATACACATTCATTAGAGGAAGTAAACAATCCCTGACATTTGGGGATTACATTGATTCCTCCTGCTAAACCTGCAAAGCCCCACATGTATGCTACCCAATTCAGTGGTCATTGTGCCTGCTCTCTGTGGGGTTCAGGAGGGTGCCACTGCATTCTTTGGGACCACAAAGTCCTGGCAATGAGCCAGAGAGTCTTCTTCCTTTCTTGATGAAGTGAAGTGAATAGGTAGGATTTCATGGCAACACCAGCTTTTATTGGTGGAGTTTGGCAACAACGAATTTAGGGCGGAATTGGCAGGGAAAGAAAAAAATAGCATGGAGCATGTTTGGCAAAATGATAACATATGGAATAGATGGAAACACTGTCAGGTGTATCCATAATTGATTAGAAAACTATGCTCAGAGAATCATCAATGGCTGAACCGGAAAAAGATCTTAAGTAGAGTTCCTTAGGATTCTGTCCTAGGGCCATTGCTCTTCAACTTTTTTTTTCAGTTACTTAGAAGACAAGGCAGATGATACAAAATTGGGAGGGCTAACTAACACACTGGAATATATAATTGTATATTCCTGCATGACAGGGGGTTGAACAAGATGACTCCTGTGGTTCCCCCCAGTTCTAAAATTCTGTGATTGCTGTCTATGAATAGTCTTAGGGAATAGAATAGCAGAAAAAATATTGCCCATTTTTGGTTTGATATATTATTGAAGTTGAGGGCGATAGTGTGCACAAAACCCTGGATTACAAAATAAACTAGTAGAGTCAAAGCAGACAACATGCAG
Source organism: Anolis carolinensis (assembly GCF_035594765.1). Lineage (NCBI taxonomy): Eukaryota > Metazoa > Chordata > Lepidosauria > Squamata > Anolidae > Anolis > Anolis carolinensis. The sequence continues at coordinate 307,685,608 of NC_085841.1, forward strand.
CATCTATAACCCATAAACACACTTTTTTCCTTGTTTTTCCTCCAAATAATATGACTCATATTCCTGGAAGCCTCAAGGGAGTGCAAATTTCCCATTAAAACAAGGTGACCTGTATATACAGTTTTAACAGACATAAAGATTGTTTTAAAAAACTTTCAGCAGAAGTATCAACACCCTGAGGTCAAGGAACCAGAAAAAAAAGCACCCATTCTAATACAATCTAAATTAGGCAACCAAAATGCTGAAAACATCCTGATTTTGGGACTGAGTCACAATCTTTATTTTGTATGTAAACTAGAGATAATGAAAGTGCTGCCAGATAAGAGCTATCTTTAAAAGGGGGTAATGATCAGGTAGTTTTTCCTGTACCGCAGGTATGCAGTTACCCAATGAAATGGGAACTACACATACTTATTACCTGAGTACAGGTCACTCGCCTAGAAAAGTTGCTTTTCGACCCACTAGTATTTGATGTTTTTGTTTTATTCTAGAATGCCATTTTCGAGGAACACCTTCCTTTGCCAAAGCCATAGAGGCCTTATGTACATAAGCATCAATCTGATCTATTGGGAACACAGGTCTTAATAATACGCTGCTGCTGGTCTTTTGAGACTAACTCTTTTTAGATCACCACTTTGCACAGAATGAAGCCATTGTCTGATGCAGTTCTCTATCTTAATTGTGAGAACCTGCTTCTTTTTCTATGTTACAATAAATAACAGTAAATCACAAACACAGTTTCCTGGGTGGCAATGGAGTCCACTCTGTATAGGCTGCCCAACAACATGAAACTGATAGCATTCAGAAAAAAGAAAAATAGGATAATAACTATTGCAAAGAGGCAGGAGAATTGTCAAATTTCCATCAAGCTCAAATGACATGCAAATATTGCTTGAATTGTGGCAGGCTATTATAGGTGTGGTGTAGTGGTTGGAACACTGAACTGGAACACTGGTCTACAGCACTGGAAACCAGTTTCAAATCCCTGAGTGAGTCACACACTCTCAACCTCAGAGGCAAACCACATCTGAACAGATCTGGCCAAGATTTGCTTTCGGGTTCTAGTAAACTGAGGAAAACATTGAAGGCAAAAAACTGCAACATTATAGAGGTCCAATGTGGTAGGAGAATTCTTCACAATGTTTGAGTACATCCAGGAAGATCTTAAATAATGCTTTAAAAAGTTCTATTAAGTGTATTGGCAAGAAAACTGATCTTTCCCCAAAAGTGTGCAATTGTGTTCCAGAAGATAGGGCTGGCAGAGAGAAGACTGAAAGTGTAAGGCAGACACTTTGCACTTAGAGCCAACAGATACATTGCACTGTGCCTTCTCAACAGAGAACAAGGACTTTGCAATCCAAGAACAGAGCAGTTGGTTCCATCCAACAAATGAAGAGTTTTTGTGGTCTCTTGAGAGCACACAACCTGAAGTAAAATTCTCCCCCAATTCTACTGCTTGGCTTCTCTCTTCCTTCAGCAAAATGCTTCTACCACCCATGCTTCTAATGAGATCTGACTTTAACTTCCTAATTGACATTGTATCTTCCAGAACCTCGATGTAATCCCAATCATTCTAAGTTACTATCTCCTCACCAGATCCCGCTGAGAAATGTTCTAGTGAAGGATAGTGTTATGTTCACAGCCAAATAATTTTAACGGATCATACAGGAAACAGAGTTGTGGGTTTCAAGAATGAAAGGTGGTAAACACACATGTGCCTAAAACCCAGGAAACCCTTTACCAGTCAGCATAAACAATACTGAGGTAGATGGACCAGTTCCATAGACAGTACTGAACTAGAAGATCTTGGGTTATTAGATACTTTCTAGGCTCCTCAAACTTGCTCTCTCCAGTTGGTTCCTGACAAAGTCCTTAGGTCATTTTTATCTTAACTTTGGATCCTAAATCAAGAGAAAGGTCTCCCTTTTCCCACAATGTATCAAGAACTACATATGAAAGGCCCTTTCAGAAAGAGGGAAGAAGCATCCAAGTGATCATATTGGGCCATGCTGGTGACAGGTATGGGTCATGGGTGCAAAGCTTTGAACCAGCCTGTTGTACTCTGGGCAAATAGGGAAATGCTTGAAGCGTACTGGATACTTCCTTATGTAAGTGTGTAAAAGGTTACAGCCTCCAATGTAAACAGGCAGTACACTGATTAAATGCCCCAGCAGAAAATTTACCCACATCCTCCATCTCGAAAGCTTTAATAGATATTTGTGTGCGTGTGTGCGGGGGGACTTCTCCTTTCAACATGCTATTGAAATTTGACTTACCTAGTTAGTTACTTTGCCTCTATTATCTCAATTGAACCCACTCCATGTTTGATTATAGTAATTGTTTAAAATCACACAATCACTATTCAAGACATTCATGTTGGGATTTTTACTGTATTTTCCATAAGGATGGGATCCCCTATCACTTTTGCTTTCTGCCAGATAGGAAGAAATATGTGGATTTTGAAATTCAAGAAGTACAACTATTCCCACTATAAAGAGAATTGTGTTGTGCTTGCCAGTTAGCCATATGGTAATGATAAGCAGCTTCTCATGAAAAAAAAAGTTGTCAGTCCTAACTCAGGAACACAAATGTAGCTGAATACACAGGGATTTAAACCCAGTAGTTTAAGAATTCAATTTTCAAAGGGCCTTTCACACTACTCAAATATAGCACGATGATACAACTTCAACAGCCACAGCAACATCCCGTGAAATCCTGGGATCTGGAATTTAGGGGAAGACATTTAGGATTCTCTTTCAGAGAGTTCAAGTGTTGAGTCAAACTACCAGCATTCCATAGGATTCATCCATGGCAGTTACAGAGGAATTATAGCATGAAAAGGTCCTTGGATCGACAAATTGGCCAGTTTTAGTTTCTTCCATGCTTTATAACCTGAATATTAAAAATGGGTAAATATTAATAAATTTATCAAAAAATAAAGTGAAAGAAATCAGAAATATCCGTCCGTAATCTCCTCCACCTGAAACCTCAAATAGGTGTCAGAAGCAACTTGAGAACGTACTGTAAGTCCCTTCTGGTATGAGAGAATTGGCCATCTACAGAGACGTTGCCCAGGGGACACCCAGATGTGTTACCATTCTGCTGGAAGCTTTCTCTCACGTCCCTGCAAGTTAGAGCTGACAGACAGGAGCTCACCACGTCACACAGATTCGAACTAGCAACCTTCAGGTCAGCAACCCAACCTTCAGGCCAGCAAACCAGCCTGCACAAAGGTTTAACCCATTGCCCCACCATGGCTCCCTATCTCAAATAAGTAGCCTCTTTGCAGTAGATTGCATATTAAGCCTTAAATCTCTATAAAAATTCTGATCTCTTCTTCCTCTCAATTTATACAAATTGTAGCAACAGTCCTGCAATAAAAGACTTGTTAGGTTGCTTACAATAAATTTTTAAAAAATGTTTCTAAAAAAGTAAACATATTTCACTGTTATGCTATGTGATCGGGCACTGACCTAGGCTCTATCTACATTGCCATTATAAAGGGGATTGAACTGTATTATATGGTCAGTGTGGAACCATATAATGTAGTTTACCTGCTTTGAACTGGATTATATGATCAGATAATGCAGCTTGATCTGCATTATAATGGCAGTGTAAATGAGGCCTGAGTAGCAATTGCACTGGGAAAGAATCTTCAACTGTGAACATAGAGCAGCAATACATACAGCGGATTCATCTATGAACTTACTAGAGGCTTGACAAGGGTCATATCGGCAGCCATGACTAAATACTGCCATCTCGTGTGGGAAATGAATATTACTCACATTTAGAGGAATTTAATATAGCTTTAATAGTTAAATGAAGAAGTGAGCTGGCAGCGTAACAGCTGCACTCCAGGAATTCATTTCACTGACATTTATAGGACAGGAAATAGGCTGACCAGACCAAACCAAAAAGAAAGAAAGAAAGCAAGCAACAGGATACTAAAGCAATGCAAGGCTGGATCCATGGTTTGAAATCTTACAATGGCACAGGTATTGGATTGAAACCAAAATTAAGTATGATGTAGTGAACAATAACATTGAGATTCTGGGATCACTTGATAAAACTGATTGTACGTTTGGGACTGGCAAAAGAAAATAGTTGACATCTAGCACAGAATTTCTCAATGGAATTGCTCTAAGAAAGCATAGAAAACCTATTTTCTCAACATCTTCCACCCTATTCCCCAACCATCATAGAGAATGGCTATTCTGGCAGTTGTGATCCAAAAACCCCTGTACTTTTCCAAGCTCAAATGTCTATTTGAAACTACTGGTTATGATAGCTAATAGGAATCTCTAGCTCCAGATGCTGTGTACCATCAGGAGTCACTCATCCGGGATGTCTTTATAGTCCACCGTTTTGAATAGAAGATTTTCACATCACAACTTACCTATCCCTTCTAGGTGGAGATGCTAAGGATTCAACATGAGAACTTGTATATACAAAACATGTATTCGTCTACTGATCTATAGCCTTTCCAAAAAGTTTATTGTGGAAGACATCTGAACATAAATGCCTCATGTTCATTGACAACATGGATCCAACTAGTCCTCTGACATCTACTCCAATCTAGTCACTTTCTGGAGTGAAATTTTTTGAACTTGAGAAGCTTAGACTTGAACTTGGGGTCTTCTGGACATATTCCATTCACTCTGTCACTAAGTTACTACTTCTCCCTGAGGTTAAATGCATGAAAGGATCTGCAATACAAGGATACACACACACACATATCCTGCTGTATTGCAAATCTTTCATGCATTTAACTTCAGGAATATATATATGGTATATATATACACACACATATATATGGAGCCCCCCCTGGTGTGTATACATATAGACACACACACACACACACACACATATGGAGCCCCCAGTGGAGCTTATTGTTTCCTCAAGTATTTTTATGGAGCCCCCAGTGGCACAGTGGGTTAAACTGCTGAGCTGCTGAACTTGCTGACCAAAAGATCAGTGGTTCGAATCTGGGGAGTGGAGTAAGCTCCTGCTGTTAGCTCCAGCTTCTGCCAATCTAGCAGTTCGTAAACATGCAAATGTGAGTAGATCAATAGGTACCGCTCTGGCGGGAAGGTAACGGTGCTCCATGCAGTCATGCTGGCCACATGACCTTGGACAACACCAGCTGTTTGGCTTAGAAATTGAGATGAACACCAACCCCCAGAGCCGGACACAACTAGACTTATCATCAGGGGAAACCTTTACCTTTACTATATATAATATTTGATTTCAATTCATTCAAATAACACTTGTCAAAAAGCAATTGCCCGTTTCTTCCTCTCTATTTTCTGAAGAGTCATATGTTACAGCTGATTGAATTTGATTTTATGAAATTTAGTTATGTCACCAGCTGTTTGATGTTCTATTCAGCCTACCAGCCAAGTTTACAAAAGTGGAAATGACCAGTCATAAGCTGGCCCAGACTTTCACAAAGTATTTGCTGCATTATACACAGCTGTCTCTTTTGCCCGGTAACAGCCTCTGAGCTGTGCTTCAAGATAAAAATCCTCAGTGTGGATTGGCTGGTCTGATGCACACTTGGAGGAAGAGGTCAGAGACAGGCAACAACGTCATAGTCACCCTGCATGAATGTCTAAGTATGTCACTGTGTATACATGATAGATACTCCATTTCTGAGAATAATAAATTAGATCTATTTTTTCAAAGTCAGACAGCATAGTATAAATAAATGCACATGAACAAACTGTGTCATACTGAGCCAAATCAATGGTGCATATTTTGATATTGTCAACTCTGACTCACAGAGGTTCCTTAAGATTTTAGGTGGGAATAGTTCTTAGCCTAGAGATTTCTGAGATTCTTTGGAATTCTCTAATGAAAGTAACTAAGAAAAGATTTATATGCCCAGCTATTCTATTCTATCTCCTTACTTATTTATGAATAGGTGCAGGCCACTCTCAGGTCTTTTTGATATTAGGCAGGATAGAAATATTTGAATAAATAAATATTAAATAAACCCCGCCCACCATTCACCTGAAAAGCCTATGGTAGTGCACAACACCAGTCTAAGAGAAAATTAACAGCAATTTCAAAGATGTTACTGGATATATAATACAGTACTAGTAAATAATTTATTACTTAAGACCAGACAATTTAAACCCAGTTAAAACAATTTAATTTAATGTTGACCACAGTGTAAGTTAGATAAAATCAATTATAAATTATATACAATATACATATGATTTATAACACAATTATGAAGCAAACATAGTTTGTTTACTTAGCATATTTCCTGCATTTTCAGACTGTACTGGGACTCAGGGCAATTTACACGAATTAAAGCTGCTACAGATAAATGTTTGATTTGAAAGACTATTGTTTAAAATTCTAGCACTCCTTCCAAATAAGCAATTACATAATACCAGCAATAATGTACCATTGGTACACATGGCTATCATGGCAATTCTCATAAAATTCTGCACAAGCAGAGGGAGCTGCATTCTCTTTATTGGAACAGAATGATCCAGGAATGGAAAAGGAGTGATCCATGAATAGATATATTCCAATGCATTGCACCAAATAGGGCCACTGTATTCATAACATTCATAGAAATTGACATTTTGATCACAGTTCTTGGTGCTGGCATAGTAGCATGTGTTATCCATCCAAGGTCATCTAGTGGGTTTCTATTACCAGGCCGGGATTTGAACCTTGGTCTCCAAAGTGGTCAAACCACTATACCATGCTAGCTCTCACATCAAGAACGACAGTGAGGAAAAAAAGCCACATCCACAGATCTATATGAGGTAGCGAACACACGGCCCTCCTGATATGGCTGATCTGTAGCCTCCACCAGTTGTAACCAGTATGGTGTATAGTGAGGGAGGATAGAAAATGTTTCCCTTCCCTGATCTATGATATAATTGGTGTAGTTAATTTTGGGACGCTTTTACAACAAATAGTTGTAGCACTATGATTCCATTTTAATTGCCATGGCTGCATCCTTGGGAATCCTGGGAGGATTTATAGTTTCATGAGGTGCCAGAGTTCTCTGGCTGAGAATTCTAAATGTTCCTTTCTCAACTATTGATCCCAGGATCCCACGGGATGCTGCCCCAGTAGTTAATGTGTAATGCTACTGCCACAACTGTGTAGTGTGAATGGGCTCTTGGTCGGCTCATGGTCTCCATACTAGCCACAATTCAGAGATGGATACTGTTTCCATATTTACTTTTAGAAAAGCAGTGGCTCCTTCATTCAAAATGTCCTACATGTTCTTCAAACAAGAGAAAGACAAGTTAGGAATCTCTTCCCTCTCCTTTAATGTCCAGAAATAGAAAGACAGACAAGCACAGATCTTATTCCCCTTCAGTAGCCTTATTCTTCTTAGTCCAGGACCAAGTATCAAATTTACATGGCCATAAATATTTTTTTGTTCAATCCACAGCTCCCAGATTTTTGTGGAACCTTAGGATGATGGTCTTTCTTAAAGGCTGGCTTAGACCACCCTAATCACAGATCTGTTTAACCGATCTGTTAAACAGAGGCCTATGAAATACTTTAAAGTATTAACCCCCAGGTGGCACAGTGGGTTAAACCCTTGTGCTGGCAGACTGCTGACTTGAAGGTTGTGTTGCTGACCTGAAGGTTGCTGGTTCAAATCCAACCCAGGAAGAGTGTGGATGAGCTCCCTCTGTCAGCTCCAGCTCCATGTGGGGACATGAGAGAAGCCTCCCACAAGGATGGTAAAAACATCAAAACATCCAGGTGTCCCCTGGGCAACGTCCTTGCACTCAGCCAATTCTCTCACATCAAAAGTGAAGTACAGTTTCTGAAGTCACTCCTGACATGAAAAAAAAGTTTGCCAAAGCAAATCTGTGGGTGCATATTTAGTTCAGCAACTTGAAACAGGTTTGGAAACTGAATTGACATTCATGCCCTAGGAAACTGAATTGACATTCATGCCTCAGGAAGCCTTATGCAATGGTTTCCAAGAAACTGGCAGGATGACAGAGACATTTTATCTCTTTATATAACCCAAATAAACCATTCCCTACATCTATCTGAATCAAATGCTCCAATTGCAGGAAGAAATGTGGAAAAAGTAACTCATTCAGAATTTGCTAGCTGCTTGATCACAGTGACATGGCGACATAACAATTTTTTGTTTAAAGCAGTTTTTCCCTTGCCCTTAGCATTTTTTAAACTCATTAAACTCCTAGGGCCCTTCCAGACAAGTCCTATATCCCAGGATCTGATCCCCAGTTTTCTGCTTTGAACTGGATTATATGAGTCCCCACTGCCAGATAATCTGGGATAAACAGAAAACCTGGGATCAGATCCAGGGATATAGGGCCTGTCTGGAAGGGTCCCTAGTTAGTGGCAAAGTGGATCAGGGGTTGACCACAGATCAAAATATGCCAAAGTTTCTTTGTTTGAAAGGGGGGAAATGTGCAGTTTCCCAAATATATCAGGCATAAGCCATATGCCTACTGGTTTATATGCCTCATTGCTGGCCTAAGGACCTTTACAATGGCTTATGTCAATAATTCTTGGGAGGTCCAGGTCCCTTTATTCTGGTAAAATTTGCTAGCTGATACCAATTCATTTGAAATCACTTTCAAGGGAGTTTTCCCTCTTGGGGCTATTCTCCTGCTAGCCTTGATCTAACACTGGTTGCAAAACATTCAGTGGGAGGCTAGGGCAGTCCTTGGTAGGTACTCTAAACTAGTGATTTCCCCCCTCTAAATAGGGCTGCAGTGTCAGTGTAATGCAAGTGAGTTTTGGCAAAAACCTAGGATACTGTGAAAGAAATGAGCAGATCTGCAATAAACTCGTGTAGTAGAAAGGTCTTCAGGATGCATCATCAGCTCTGGTACAATCCATTCCACATCTATTTCATATCCTTCATTTGAGAGGTTTCCAGGCTTTTCAAGGATTTCTAAGGTGGGAAGTTGTGTTTTATAGCATCTTAATGACTGATGAGTTTTATTTGGCATATGCTTTCATGGACCTGAGCCATTTCATTAGATGAAGTATTGATCAATCAGCACATTATTATACACATGCCTTGTGCCGGCAGGATTGCTGATCGATTAGTCGGCGGTTCAAATCCAGGGAGTGGGGTGAGCTCCTGTCTGTCAGCTCTAGCTCCCCATTCGGGGACATGAGAGAAGTCTCCCACAGGATGGTAAAACATCAAACATCCAGGCGTCCCTTGGGCAATGTCCTTGCAGACGGCCAATTCTCTCACACCAGAAGCAACTTGCAGTTTCTCAAGTCGCTCCTGACACAGAAAAAAAGGAATCTCAGGATGCATCCACACTCTAGAAATAATGCAGATTGGCACCACTTTGACTGTCATAGCTCAATGCTATGGAATCCTGAGAGGTGTCGTTTTATAAGTTTTTTAGCCTTCTTTGGCAAATAGTGCTGGTGCCTTGCCAAACTACCAGGATTCCATAATATTGAGCCATGGCAGTTAAAGTGGTGTCAAACTACATTGCCGCAATTCCACAGTGCAGGTGCACTCTTAGTGTTTTGTGCAAAGGCTGCTAAAATTTACTGATTTCATCAACATTCCCTTGGTTAAACCAATAAGAGAGAAAAGGGGAGCAAACAGAATATGATCACATAATGGTTTGTTAAGGCTGCATGCTTAGCTAAACAGCATTCAATCCTTCTCCCCAAAGACTCTACCAAGGTGGCATTTCATTCATTCAATGTAACTACTGTCTTGAGTACAGGTTATATTGCATATCATGACCATTGTGGAACTTGTTTCCAAAAAACACCAAATCCATCTGAACAAATTCTACAGGAATCAAAAAAATGCGCTGAGGATATGTATTCTTTTTCTATAAAATGTAGTTTTCCAAGTCCTGTACCAAAGTGATTTGATACAGTTTGATAGTTTTGATCTGTACATAATATTCTATGCCTAGCCAACAACATGCTGCTACATATAATTTATTTTTCATTGGGGGGGGGGGATTTGGTATCTTTTGGAAACAAACTTTACAATTAAATATTTTTCTTAGATGTTCATTTCCTTTGCAAAACACTGCAATTGCCTGTTTCAAAATATCCCATTCCTGTCCACTTTAGCTTCATCATTCCAACTACTGTCACTCTACTTCTTATTGTATTACAGTATGTCTAGCTTCCCAGTGGCGCAATGGGTTAAATCCTTGTGCCAGCAGGACTGCTAACTGACAGGTCGGTGGTTCAAATCTGGGGAGAGCGGGTGAGCTCCCTCTGTCAGCTCAAGCTCCCCCTGTGGGGACTTGAGAGAAGCCTCCCAGAAGGATGGTAAAACAGCAAACATCTGGGTGTCCCCTGGGCAATGTCCTTCCAGACAGCCAATTCTCTCACACCAGAAGCGACTCACAGTTTCTCAAGTCGCTTCTGACACGTAAAAAATATATACTTCTCACATTTCATGTTACAATATGTTCTAGCACTATCTTTAGTTTCACACTGGACTGTCTCATCATAGAGTTTTTATAGTAAAAAAACTGAAAAGGATTTTACAATTTTTTCCTTCTGTGCAGTACTAATGCTACTAATGCCATTGTCTGAGAGATCTTCCGCCAGTCTCTCATTTTTCATTCTCTCTCTCTTACACACACACACACACTATTGCTGCTGACCCATAGCTGTTTGGATATGCAGTCTGACTCCTCAGAAAAAGACTATTTGCTATCATTATAGCCTCTTGCCTCCCACAAGCACACTCTCCTACCACCAGGGAAAGGAGGTGCTGTTGGTGGATAAAATGCTTCCTTAAAAAACAGGGGAAATAGAATATTTTGAAGTTCCTTGGAGGGATGTAACAATAACAACGCAGTAGCATGCATGCCAATGTAAATCTCTCAGCATGTCTCCTGAGCTTAAATGTTTACAGCTTGTACAGAGGCCACACCTTAGCTTAATCACGTGATCTGAGCAAGAGATGAGTGGTAAACTCTCCCTGCCCTTTGTACCCAGAGGAAACAACTACAGGCAGCTCACAAAACAGGGACAGCAGAACATTTTTATTCCATTTGCAGTGATGTTATGAGGCAGTAAATACATTTACTGCACTGACAAAAGAAAGATTCTGTTTCATAAGATAGCTTCCCAGGAAAGAAATTAGGCAATTCCTCATTTCTCTACCCCGATGCTCATTTCATATATTACACTGAGAAATGGGGTGGAGGAGCCTTAATCACAGAGTAAAGGAATAGTGTGTTTGTCCTATGAAGGAATTTACATATCTGAGAATGCATCTCAAGAAACACTGTTGCCTCACTAGCAGAGCCGGCCCAAGATCATTTTCAAGTGTAAGCGAATAGAAATTTTGGTCCCCCCCCCCACACACACACACACCAAACCACATGAACGGGCCAGCAGAGCATTGGATAAGCAAAAATGTTGGATAATATGAAGGGCAAGTGTGAATAACTGCAGTTGATCACCTTGATTAGCATAGAATAGCCTTGCTAGACATGGTTATGGTTATTGAGCATTATTCCTAGCAGTGCAATAATTGAGGACTTTTTAAGTATTGACCACTGGACTGATTCTGGACTATGATTTTGAACTTATGTGGTTGTAATTGTTGTTTTTAGTAGTTTTTGTTTTAATGTTTGAGTTTAATTGTCATTATATTATTGGAATTTGTATGTCGGCCATCGAATTGTTGCCAATTGTGAGGCCACCCTGAGTCCTCTTCGAGTGAGAAGGGCGGGACAGAAGTATGGGAAATAAATAAATAAATAAAATCAGGACAGTAAAAAAAGAACACTCAAAAACAGGGGAATTCCAAACATGAAACAATCAGGGCCAGCTAACACCTCTCAACAAAGATATACAAACCCCACTTGCTTAGCTTCCAACAGACCTCACAACCTCTGAGGATGCCTGCCATAGATGTGGCCCTCCTCTGGACACTTTCCAGCATTATTTGGCAGAGAAGGAGAAAGAATTTGGGCCCTTCCACACAGCTCTATAACCCAGGATATCAAGGTAGGATAACCCACATTACCTGCTTTGAACTGGATTGTCTGAGTCCTTACTGCCATATATCCCAGTTCAAAGCAGGTAATGTGGGTTATTTGTTTGAAGCCATTCTTCCACATTCTAGTCTCCAAGGCAGAAGATAACAAGCTTGCTCCCTCCTCCCTATGACTGCCTCTCACATAATTATACATGATGAGGAAATTCCCAGCTTGATTTCGTCCCCACAGGCTATATGATTATGTGGGATGCAGGACTTCTTTGGGGTCAGAAACACCGTTTCCCGCCAAAGGGAAGGGGATGGGGTCTCAGAAACATAATGAGGCAACATAACGCATGGGCAAGTAGGAACACATAAACAGAAACACTGAGCTTTTAGGGCAATTTTATATACATGAGAGATGTAGTTTCCCAAAGTACCCTAGCAAGCCAGACTCCTTGGCACATAAATCCTGGGGGACTCTAAAGAGAGGGATGAAGGAAGGAATGTCCCCAAGTTTGGGAAGGCGCGAGGCCAGGATGGCCCCGATAGAGGGAAAAGATGAACTGATTGCAAAAGAGCAATTTAATATATAACATTTAATATATAACATATAATTAAAATTATTAAATTGCATTATTATCAGTATTATATCGTAATAATAAATAAATAAAGTTTTATTATTCTTATTCTTAGAAGATAAAGGGAAAAGATAAATGATTACAAAGAGCGAATAACTATAAGTTTGCTATTGTTACAGGGCAGTCGGTGGCTCCCAGAAAGAGCACCAGACTCAGAACCAGGAGGCTGCGAGTTCGAATCCCGCTCAGGGACAAAAATGTCAAAATCAGCTGGAAAAAGGCATGGAGGGTACGGGGCGCACGGAGAGCTGCCAAGGCACATGTTTTGCCCGAGATCGCCCCCCGTCGACGTGCGCCCAACTCAGAGGCGTAATTGGCGTGCCATGTTGGACCGGCCCTGCTCACTAGCCAATCACATCTAAATGGAGGAGAGTAGTGACAGATAATCTGTAGCTTTTCGGGAATTATAGTACTGCTCCTCCCATCTGCCCTCATTATTGACTATGCTGAGATCTACACTCCCAACATCTTGAAGATGACACATAATTCATTCCTGAAACTGACAGATGCAATGATACATTTAGGTCAAAGCTTGGAAAATGTGCCACATATATGTGTGTGTGTGTGTGTGTGTGTATTCTGCTTTATCTCTCCATACGGAAACTCAAAGCAGGCCACAATAAAAAAAACAGTACAATACAACTTAAAATATACAAATATGCAATAATAAAACAGTATTAAAACGCTGGTCACAAGTGTGGCTGGTGGGAACGAGAGAGAAGGCCTTCTCTGTGATCGCTCCCTGCCTCTGGAACTCCCTCCCTAAAGAAATAAAAATGGCCCCCACCCTCCTCTCCCTTAAGAAACAGTTAAAGACATATTTATGCACCTTAGCATAGGGAGAGAAGGAGGATTAACATAATTGTCACCTCGTAGCAGCTATGGTCTAAGTGAAACTACAACAAATGCTGAACATTTTCTGCAACTTGGTCATTTAATTTGGTCCAGGTATATGCTTGCTCTGTGCAATAATGTTTTTACTGAGTGTCATGTTTAAATGTATTGTTTTCTTCTAATTTGGAATTTTTATTATAATGAGTATGTTATTGTCATTTTATACTTTTGATATTAAGTGAAGCAGATACGGCATTGAATGTTTGCTGTTTATATATATGTTAACTACCCTGAGTCCCTCTGGGGAGAGAGGGCAGTCTAGAAATAAGATTTTATTAATTATTATTATTATGTTATTATTACAGTAGAGTCTCACTTATCCAACACTCGCTTATCCAACACATTTTTGTAGTCAATGTTTTCAATACATCATGATATTTTGGTGCTAAATTCATAAAAACAGTAATTACTACATAGTATTACTGCATATTGAACTACTTTTTCTGTCAAATTTGTTGTATAATATGATGTTTTGGTGCTTAATTTGTAAAATCATAAACTAATTTGATGTTTGATAGGCCTTTCCTTAATGCCTCCTTATTATCCAACATATTTGCTTATCCAGTGTTCTGCCGGCCCGTTTATGTTGGATAAGTGAGACTATACTGTATATATTATCAGTAGTATTATAACTAATATATTAGTATTATTGCTCACTGGAGGAAAGGATGTTGGAGGCAAAGATGAAGTAATTTGGCCACATCATGAGAAGACAGGAAAGCTTAGAGAAGAGAATGATGCTGGGGAAAATGGAAGGAAAAAGGAAGAGGGGCTGACCAAGGACAAGATGGATGGATGTTATCCTTGAAGTGAATGGCTTGAACGAGCTGGGAGTGGCGATGGCTGACAGGGAGCTCTGGCGCAGGCTGTTCCATGAGGTCACGAAGAGTCAGAAATAAACAACAAATAAACAACAATTAGTATTATTATATTATTTATTATTTATTTATTTACAGCATTTATATTCCGCCCTTCTCACCCTGAAGGGGACTCAGGGCGGATCACATTACACATATAGGCAAACATTCAATGCCTTTTAACATAGAACAAAGACAAACAAACATAGGCTCCGAGCAGTCTCAAACTCATGACCTCCTGGTCAGAGTGATTATTATTATTATGTTATTATTATATATTATCAGTAGTATTATAACTAATATATTAGTATTATTGCTCACTATTATTATATTACAATATAATTGTTAAGGTAAAGGTTTTCCCCGACATTAAGTCTAATCATGTCCGACTCTGGGGGTTGGTGCTCATCTCCATTTCTAAGCCGAAGAGCTGGCGTTGTCCATAGACACCTCCAAGGTCATGTGGCCGGCGTGACTGCATGGAGTGCCATTACCTTCCTGCCAGAGTGGTACCTATTGATTTACTCACGTTTGCATGTTTTCAAACTGCTAGGTCGGCAGAAGCTGGGGCTAACAGCAAGAGCTCACCCTGCTCTCCAAATTCGAACCCTCGATCTTTCGGTCAGCACGTTCAGCAGCTCAGCGGTTTAGTGTTACATGTGTTTGAACTATAACTCCCAGAGGTTACAGGATTTCAAGTTTTTTAAAAGGGACGTTACAAGCTCTACTTGAGTTCTACATATTTATCTTCCATATGAAAGGAACAGGTCAAAGAGTAAAATGGAAGGACGCGGCTGAGGGGGAAAAGGAAGGGGCCTGAGGCTGTTAGGAATGGCGGGTGTTGAAGTCCAACATCCCTGGAGGGCCTAAGTTTGCCCATGCCTGTGTTAGGGCCTAACTGTCCCCTTTGGCATTGTTTCTATGGGATAACTGAACAGATCTAGCGCTGGGCGAGGGAGGGGGGAAGAATACAGTGAGGCCATGACTGCGCACGCGCAGAGAACAGCAGCCTCTTTAGGGCGCCCTCCCTTTTCCGTGACTCGGCGCCACTGTTCGATTCCCTCCACCAATAGCGGCGCCGGGAAGTCGTCACGTGCTCCTCGGTCATGTGAGCGCGGCTTCCATTTTGTGGTGATCTTTGCAAGGCTGCGGGCCAGTCGCGACTCAGCCGTCGGTGAGGAAGGGTCGAGCTTAAAGCTCTTTCCAGTCTCACCTTGCAGTTTCGGCGAAAGTCATCAAAAACGGAAGGTCGAAAGAGCAGGTTTGTGTAACTTTTATCATTAGCCGGGCTTTGAGAGAGATAATAGCGTTGGGTGAGGAAAGTTATGTATAGAAAGCGCGAGTAGAAGGAAGAGCTACGGGCTGTTTGAATTACGACGGGTAGAGGGGTTTTTCCCCTAATAGAAGCGCCGAAAGAAATCCCGTGTAAGGCCGCGCTGTGACGGTTGGGTGCGGCCATTTTATCCGCCGCCATTTTGTCCGCGGATGGTGTCGGTAGAAATTCAGGTTGGGGCGGCTACAGAGCGCGTGCGCGCTTCGACTAGTGCGGAGTCGCAGGGTGGGGTGGATGTGGCGCATTCCGATTGGTCCAGCGAGGGGCGGGGCCTGTGGCTTGTTTGGCGCGCTGCCTCTGCTGACGTCATACTGCGGCGGGAGGGGCGGGGCCGGGACTGCGGCAGAGGAGGCAGAGCCAGTGACCTACTTTTCTGGCGGCCATCTTGCCTGGCGCATTCACTTTTTCCAGGGACAGAGATCCATTAGGCGAGAGACATCCTCTTACGTCTCCGTGCCTTTTGCAGCTGGTGGTCCATCTGGAGTGGCATCATGAGTGGCTGTCGTGTATTTATCGGAAGGCTGAATCCTGCCGCCCGGGAGAAGGACGTGGAGAGGTTTTTCAAGGGATACGGACGTATTCGTGACATTGATCTGAAAAGAGGCTTTGGCTTTGTGGTAAGTGAATATGAAGGGCGTGGTTTCGCTGGACGTCTTCATAGGAGGTGGTTGGAATTCTTTGTTTGGTTTTATTTATTTATTTATTACTTGCGAAATTTCTGTCCCGCTTTTCCCGACCCTGAAGGGACTCAAGGTGACTTTACATGTTGATGCCATAAGAACAATGCAGAATTAAAATAGACACTAAAATATGATAATGAAATGCAATTAAAACAGTTAAGAGACATTTAAAGCCAAACAATCACAATCATATAATCCATGAGCATAATCTTGGCCTTTCCTTTGATCAATACACGTTAATCCATATCAGTTTATTCCCAGAAGGCTTGGTCACAGCCATATTTTTATTCTATTATGGAAGATCAAGAGGGAGGATTATTCTCTGAAAGCTTGATCCCAAACCAAAATTTTACTCTCAGAGAAGTCAGCCATAGCAGAACACTTGATGATCCAACCTGGACACAGAAATGCTGGACCACTCTTAACAACTACCTTGTCAAATGACACAGAAAAGCCATTGAAATCCACAGGCATATGAACAATTTCAACAGAAAGGAAGAAACCATGAAAAAGGAACAAAGTCTGGCTACCAGTATTAAAAAAACAAAACAAAAATCAGGACAGTAAATAAAGAACAACACTCAGAAGATGGGAATGTCAGACAAACAATCAGGTCCAGTTAACACCTCCTAACAAAGGATTCTCCCAGGCAGGAAGCAGCTAGGCTTTGAAGCTGCCAGGCTATTCAATGCTAATTAAGCTGGCCAGTAGCAACATTCACACTTGCCTTAGGCAGACAAGAGATCTGTCTCCCACCCTGGAAATTTCACAGATATATAAACCCCACATGCCTAGTTTCCAACACCTCACAACCTCTTGAGAATGCCTGCCATAGATGTGGGCGAAACGTCAGGAGAGTGCTTCTGGAGCATGGCCACACACCCTGGAAAACCCACAACAACTCGGTGATTCCGACCATATGAAAGTCTTCGACAACACATCATTAGTCTTTCCTGCCAAAGTGCTGCTGTCTCACCAAAGTACAGTTCCTAGGATTCCATAGCATTGAACCATGGCAGCTGAAGTGGTGCCAAACTGCATTAATTCTACGGTATCAAGGTATATCTACACTAATATATAAAGCAAAATATGAAACCTTCCTGATATAGACCTTTTCCATTTTTCCTCTTTACAGGAGTTTGAAGATCCAAGGGATGCTGATGATGCAGTCTATGAACTGGATGGAAAAGAACTCTGCAGTGAAAGGTAAATATTTGGTTATTTTCCCACTATATACTGTGTTTCTGCTGGCGGGTGTAATAAGTACAGCCAATCCCTGAGTTACAAACATCTGATTTATATCCGATCCATAGTAAAGAACGGGGGTAAGACAACAGGAAGTGAGAAGGGAAATTCACTGCTGAAAGAATTATCGGGGGAAAAGTATCTTAACTGGAGCTTTCCCATCAATCCTTGTTTCTACAACAAGACATATATTGCTGGAGTTACACTTAAAATGTATGTGTTCCGACTTGCATAGAACTTACAAATCTACAGAACCTATTTTGTTCATAATTTTGTGCCTGCTTGTTGTTTGCAACTTGGGAATTGCATGCAAAGTGATGGATTCCTCTTTTTCAGGGTTACAATTGAACATGCAAGAGCTCGCTCTAGAGGCGGAAGAGGCCGAGGAGGCCGTTACTCTGATCGTTTCAGTAGTCGCCGCCCACGCAATGACAGAAGGTATGCCTGTGCTTGCAGCCTGAATGTGCACTAGAGGAGTTAACCGATACTTGAGTTGCACTCGTACTGAGCCAAGTGTCTTATTCCCCTCAGAAATGCTCCACCTGTCAGGACGGAAAATCGCCTAATTGTAGAAAATTTGTCATCCAGAGTCAGCTGGCAGGTTTGTTAAACATCATTGTCTTTGACATTTCATTTAATGGGTATAATATGTTAAATGTTTTAACTAAAACTAATTTATATGTTTTAAATTTTAAATGTTTTTCAAAGTTTTCAATTATTAAATGTTTAAATACAATTTTTCAAATTAGAATTAATAGTATTTTAAATGTAATTTTACCTTGTTTTCAAAATCCATTTTAACCACTTTAAAAATCCATTTTATTTGCCAGCATATCTGTGTCGTTGGCCTTATGACGAGGAGTGCCTGTGGGTTATCCTAATCGTTCTGTCTTGGTCACTCTTGGTTGGGCCTGGTTGACTTATCCAGTCAGCTCCTCCAGTGTTTCAGTTGGCCACCTCTAGATCTGTGTTTGCTGGTCTAGACGTAATCGAAGCACTGCCTTAAAGTGCCGGGTTGCAGCGATCCCTGAGCGTTAACGAGATCTGAGTCCTAAGTTGAGAACTACCTCCTGTAAAGCTTCGAAATAAGAGATCGTGATCGAGAGAGAGTTGAAAGATACGCATTAGGTGGTCGTTGGAATCCTATCGCAGTGAAGTGGTCCTTGGTGGAACTTCACAAGAGTAGACAATGTCTGGAACCGCCAGTAGTCTGCTAATAGGGAGGGCTGTGCCGTTAAATACTTCCATCGGCTGGGTAGTATTCTTCAAACGGTTGGCGAAGAGCCAGTCGGGCATGTACCATGACGGTATCTTCGGTCGCTTAATGCAGTTTGATGCTTGGCTAGCCTAGGGAAATGTTAATGAAGGTAAAGTAAACTATATTTTTAATGACATATGGGGCACAAAATAACTGGTGTTATATAAATGTACTCTTCTTTTATCATAAAACTTTTCAGAATGCTTTTCTACAAATAAACTTCAAATGCAAGACAGTTATGTAAAATGTATAATAAACAACATGTTAAAATCTAACATTTGCGGAAAGCTATATGCTAGCATTTTGCTTTAAAGCTCTATGCTATTTTCATTTATTTCGTGCCCTGATATAAACTATCAAATACAGAATTATCTGCAAGTGTGGCATCTGCCACTTTATAATTCTTAACATCTTTTCTTGCAGTAGTAATTTTTAATATTCACAAATGCTGTTTGCTGCCTTATCTAACATGGTTTTTCTTGTGCTAGGATCTCAAAGACTTCATGAGACAAGCTGGGGAAGTAACCTTTGCGGATGCACACAGACCTAAATTAAATGAAGGGTAAGTTTGTTGGGAATAACAAATATGTTGTATTGTGAAGCTTGTTTGGGGAAGAGAGGAATTGCTGGAAAAGCATCCTGTTAAAGTGCCCAGAGCCTGCTATTGATAGAGTTTTTTGTGTATTTTCTATTGTTAGGGTGGTTGAGTTTGCCTCTTACAGTGATCTCAAGAATGCTATTGAAAAACTTTCTGGCAAAGAGATAAATGGAAGAAAAATCAAATTGATTGAAGGCAGCAAAAGACATAGGTAAGAATTACATTTCAACAATACTTGGCTTGAGTGCGAGATATATGCCTATGTATTGAAATAAATCTAAAATGCACAATTGCCTTTTTTAGTAGGTCCAGGAGCAGGTCTCGGTCCCGCAGCAGGAGCTCATCAAGGTCTCGCAGCCGATCTCGCTCCAGAAGCCGCAAGTCTTACACGCGGTCCCGCAGCAGGAGCCGTAGCAAGTCCCGTTCAGTTAGTAGATCTCCTGCTCCTGAAAAGAGCCAGAAACGTGCATCCTCGAGTCGATCAAAATCTCCGGCTTCTGTCGATCGCCAGAGGTCACGCTCAAGATCGCGATCGGTTGATAGCGGCAACTGAATTCAAAACAGTTAGCTGTTGGGGACTTTTAAAACCATACTTGCTAATAGTTGTGGTAAGTATGTGTGACTCCTGGGAAAGAGACTGAATGGGTGCGGGGAGGGGGAGGTTTAACAGCTTTGTATATGTGGACCACCGAAAGGTTACTGAACTAATTGTATTGTCTTTTTGATAATCTTTTTCCTGCTCACTTCATTGACTCAGAAGTGCATAGCTTTATGTATATTGCTAGAGCTCTTTAAGAGAAACTTGATATTTTTTTTGTACGCCTTTTAAAACACGCTCTCAGTATATTCTCGTAATTGCTATTTCGGGGTATAAAGTGTTGAACATTGGCATAGAGCTCTACACCAGCTGTAAATAAAGCTTTAATTCAGATTTTTAGTGCTTAAGAGATGTCTGCTTTCCTGCCTTGATCTTACTGGTCAAGATGGATAATAAAAAATACTCAAAAATTGTGTACATTTCTTTGAAGTTGTTTCTTCCAGTCTAGTTGCAAGTGTTGAGTGAGAATGTGAACCAGAACTCTTTTAAAATTGCTGTTCGCACCGCAGCAGTATGTGTTAAGATATGTTGGTCACCTAATATAACAAATCCTTGCTCCTTTTTACAATTAATGTTAAATAATGCTGGCTAAGTTCCATCAGTGATGTGTCAGTGTGTTAGCTAGAATAAGTAAGATTCTATGTATATGTTTAGACTTTGGGTGTCAGAGCAGTACTTCTAACAGGAGTGTGAAACGCAAATATAGATGTGCAGTTTTAGAGTTGCCTGGCTTTGGGTAAAATTGCACACTGAATTCCCAATTGTCAGTAATGTAGGAATTCTTTTTACTCAAAGGTTTATGGCCAATGAAGTTAATAAATGACTCATAGTTAAGACAAGGGAGAGACAACAGGAAGTGAGAAATCTATCCCAAGGAAGGGAAATTCACTCCTGAAAGAATTATCATGGGGAAAAGTGAAGCTTTCCTCGCCAATTTTTTTTTTTTTTGCAACAAATGATTTTTTTTCAAAATCCAGTTATCACAGGGAAAGAAAGTGAAGTGAAATCTTCTGAATGGGAGCACAGGTGCCAAAACACACCACAGGGGGTTTTACACATTTTTGGCTGAAGTTGCATTTAAAAATCTCCCTGTTCTGACTTGCATACAACTCCAACTTAAGAAGAGACTTGCAGATCTTATCTTGTTCATAATTTGGGGGCTGCTGTACATTATTTTCAAGGCTACTTGCAGTTGGTTTTAAATTTTGTCTAAGCACGCTGCACTTAATATGCATAGGATTGAGGGCTGCATTTATTTAAGACACAAGACAGTGCAATAAAGTCCAACCCCAATGTTGAGTGCAAAATGTCAAGCAGCGTTGTGGGACTTCCGCCCAGGATCTGATTGGTAGCAAGTTTACTCCACTGCTGGAAGGGGGTTTTGAAGAACTGATTCTGAACTGCTGATCTCCACAAGCATGTAGCAAGGAGAGTGCTGCTGCTGGATCGATTGATGGTAAACTGAGTTTTGTGTTTTCCGGGCTATATGGCCATGTTCCAGAAGCATTCTCTCCTGACATTTCGCCCACATGTATGGCGGGCATCCTCAGGTTGTAAGGTATATATATACCTCAACTTCAGGATGCCTGCCATATATGGGTAAAATGTCAGGAGAGAATGCTTCTGGAACATGGCCATACAGCCTGGAAAACAACCCTGTGATTCCGGCCATGAAAGCCTTGGACAACACTTTGGACTATTACCATCCGAAGAGGATATTTAGTAAAAACCCTTGGGTACTAATACCCCCTTTCAAAATTGAGCACCTTAAAATACTTTGAATAATGAAAACAAGCTTGCAATGATACATTGTGTTGATAAAATACTTTGCTCCACCGCAGAATTCATATTTAGAAGATAACAGCTGAAGTAATAGGAAAAGTAGAAAGGGTGGGCATTTTTTTTTTCCCTAATCAAAAATTGCATTCAGGGGGCTTGCCTGCAAATACCAATTTAATTTCACTTGTTGGCCTTCCAATTTATTTCTGGCTTAATTGCAATCCAAAAAGTGACTATTAGGCTCTCTGAGGTTTGTTCAGAGGTCTTTTTAGGAAATGGAAAGTGATTGTCTCAAAAATACTCTGCAAGGGGATTTAAACCCTGGTCTCCAGTGTTCACCGTCCACTACTACACCATATTGGCTCGTACACATGCACACACATTTTTATATGTGTATACATATATATCACAATATGAAATTTTAGAGTTTATATCGGTAATTCAAGCAAATTATCTTTTATGAGAACTGTAACTGGCAGAACATACTATGTTAACATTACCTGCCAGTCTTGTGGACCTACATGGGCAAAACTGCCAGACAAGCGCACGTGCTTTAGGAACCACAAGGGTGCAATCTTGACCAGAAAACAAGCAACCAGTGGTGGCCTTCCATATGAACGCAGATCACAGCTTCCAATTTGTCCCAGGTATTGAGCTGCCTTCTTTTTAAAAAATTTCACACAAACATGAGAATGCAAATAATTTCTGTAATGTTATGCACATTTGTGGCACAGCTAACAAAAGGGAATCATTTGAGTTTAACTTAGCAAAGTGATCCCACATGCTTATTGGGAGCAAACATTTTTTCAATTATAGTAGAACATAGAAAGTTACCACAAATTCTTCTCAAAAAGGTGTTAACCTTGGGGCTAAATTGGTGCATAGAATGAACATGTACAGAGAAAGCATGGATTTGTAATTTATGAAGTATTTATTCCCTCTCACAATTATGTGTATTTTATATAAAGATGTCTGTATTCATCAGGCCTCAAATATAGCAATAGCTTGGACTTCTGATGTTGAGGTGGAACATTTTTTCAAGCATCCTTTTACTTTCCTGATATTAGTTCGTTTCTAACTCTAAACAGAGTTTCTGATTGGCTGGCTTCAACTTCAGTATTGTCCTCAGTTCTGTCAAAAGCTCCAGAGTCCACTTTTGTTGAATCTGAAATGAAAACAGATATAGCCATGATCTTATTTGAGGTGGAGAATATACTGTGGGCTTCAACCAGAACTTTAAAGGAATTATTCAAGGTGTTGAGCTCTAGCTCCAAAGGAGGTTGTTTCTTGGATAAAGACGACAAAGACGACCCAGACTGATGTATGGATAAAGTAAGAGGATATTGGATGAACGGATTTTAAGCATATGTTTTATATTTTATAGTCTATTTAACTGTTTGTAATAGATTTTATATGCTGTTTGTTTTTAATGATGTGTCGGCATCGAATTGTTGCCAATTGTATGCCGCCCTGAGTTCCTTCGGGTGAGAAGGGCGGGATAGAAATATTGGAAATAAATAAAATAAATAAATTGGATAGCCAAAAAACCCTGAATTTAGATATAGTCTGAACTCTAGGTTCAGACTATAAAACCTATTGGAATTACTACTGTCCCAAAGACAAAAACAAAATCTAGATTTTGCAATTACCAGTACTCTTTCATTTGCTAGGATTATTGGAGTCTGCAGTTTAATATCTGGAACATCATAAAGTCCCTTACCAATGAAAAGCTTAAGCAGCTGAGGGGGAAAAGGAAAGGGCGTGAGGCTGTTAGAAATTGTGGGAGTTGAAGTCCAAAACACCTGGAGGGCCGAAGTTTGCCCATGCCTGTGCTAGACCTTAACATTGCATTATTACATAAAAGTCTGGAAAGTATGGAAAGGGATCAAACAAATATAACACACAAACAGAGAAGGAACACCCACAGTTTGGAAAGTACAGGTATACTTCCATTAACAAAGCCGATATGACCCAGAGCATGATTTCTTTAACAGAAAAATTGCTATCAGAAGTAGAAAAATGTAAAGAATAGTCATAGTTCTTACACTATGAAAACATGAGTTCACAATTTTCCCTAAACTGTTTATCCAAACTTAATACCGTGAACATCTTTGATAAAGCAACTGGATTGTATTTGGGTGGTCAAACGTATAGATCTATGCTTTTTAACATGATGGGTGAGACAAGCTTATCCACTTTGTCCTATTCTCTTTGCTGTTCATACATGCTCAGTAAAAGCCATGGAAATCCAATGAGTTACTTCGGATGAGTCACACACTCCCAGCCCCAGAAAAACCTGTGATAGGATCATCATAAGTTAAACATACCTTGAAGGCACACAACAAATCCTCCAGTAGATACTATAGCTGTACCTTTATTGGTAATATTGCCTATAGACAAGCCCATAGCCACGGGGGTGTGTATGTATGTTATGAATTCAACACCCCTCCCAGAATTTTTCAAGTTAAAAAAAACCTGGGACCCTCGTGTCAGGCTGCCTGAGATCCAGTTTAGGGTAATAATAATAATAATAATAATAATAATAATAATAATAATAATAATAATAATAATAATAATAATAATAATAAAAAAAAAAAAACTTTATTTATACCCCGCCACCATCTCCCCAATGGGGACTCGGGGCGGCTTACATGGGGCCATGCCCAGACACCATACAATATAACAAAATAAAACAGCAAATCATAACACAATATAACAGTGCAAAATCATCATATATATTACAACACAAATCAGAGAAAACAATGAAAACCAGGGCAGGCCACATGAACACTTAATTAAAAACTCGGGAGAGAGAGACATAGGAATAGGGGAACAGGGATATAAAATGGTGAAGCAGTCTAAAGGATAAAATCCAAGGGGAATAACCAGAGTGATATATTACATTTACGCCCCAAAGGCACATTGGAAAAGCCATGTTTTTAGATCTTTCTTAAAGGCTAACAAGGTGGGGGCTTGCCTGATCTCAGTGGGCAATGAATTCCACAGTCGGGGGGCCACAGCAGAAAAAGCCCTCTCCCTCGTTCCCACAAGACGGGCCTGGGACAAAGGCAGTGGCGAAAGGAAGGCCTCCCCGGATGAACGAAGGGAACGAGCAGGTTTATGGTAGGAGATACGGTCACTGAGGTAGGTGGGTCCCAAACCGTTTGGGGCTTTATAGATGATGGTCTGTACCTTGAATTGGGACCGGAAAGTGAACGGCAACCAGTGGAGCTCTTTAAACAGGGGAGTAGATCGTTCCCTGTAGCTCGCCCCTGTTATTAATCTGGCCGCCGAACGCTGAACCAATTGTAGTTTCCGGGCCGTCTTCAAGGGAAGCCCCATGTAGAGCGCATTACAGTAGTCCAGTCTAGAGGTAACTAAGGCATGCACCGCCGTGGTCAAGTCAGACTTCACAAGGTATGGTCGCAGTTGGTGCACAAGTTTGAGTTGTGCGAAAGCCCTCCCGGCCACCGCCGACACCTGAGCCTCAAGCGTCAACGCTGAATCCAGGAGGACCCCCAAACTGCGGACCTGTGATTTCAGGGGTAGTGCAACCCCGTCCAGCACAGGTTGCCACCCAATACCCCGATCAAACGCGCGACTGACCAGGAGGGCCTCTGTCTTGTCAGGATTGATCCTCAGCTTGTTCCTCCTCATCCAGTCCGCCACAGCGGCCAGGCACTGGTTCAGAATCCGAGGGGCTTCCTTGGAGTTAGATGGAAATTAGTAGTGGATTTGCGTGTCATCTGCGTAGAGACGGCAACACCCTCCAAAACTCCGGATGACCTCTCCCAACGGTTTCATGTAGATGTTAAATAGCATGGGGGATAAAATAGACCCTTGCGGGACCCCACAGGTCAATGGCCAGGGGTCCGAGCAGGTATCCCCCAGCTTCACCATCTGGGAACGACCCTCCAGGAAGGACCGGAGCCACTGCAGAACCGTGCCACCAAGCCCCATCCCGGCGAGCCTCCCCAGAAGGATACCATGGTCGATGGTATCGAAAGCCGCTGAGATGTCCAAGAGAACCAGCAGGGTCACACTCCCCCTGTCCAGCTCCCTGCGGAGGTCATCCACCAAGGCGACCGGAGCTGTCTCGGTACTGTACCCAGGCCTGAAGCCAGACTGAGAGTGGTCCAGAAAATCAGTGTCATCGAGGAACTCCTGGAGCTGCGTGGCAACCACTCGCTCCAGAACCTTGCCCAAAAACGGGAGGTTGGAGATTGGTCTGTAGTTGTTACAAACAGATGGATCAAGCAAGGGCTTTTTTAGTAGTGGTTTTACTACCGCCTGCTTAAAGTAGGATGGAACTGACCCCTGAACCAAAGAAGCATTTATTATGGTCACAAACCAGTCCAACAACCCATCTTTGGCCAGCTTAACCAGCCAAGAGGGACAAGGATCCAGAGCGCAGGTGGTCGCCCTCACAGACCCAAGAATCCCAAGAAAAGGGTAGGCCCTTTTCCTCTTGTTCTCTTCTGTCCCTCTGCCCTTCCCTGTTTCCTAGTTGCAGTGAGGTTGCGTTGCTGGGGCTTCATTCAGCGCAGTAATGTGTTTGCTTGTATGTGTGTGTGTGTGTATATATATGTGCCCGGCCACTCATTGCTGTGGCGTCGTCTGGTGGTGTTGGTGAGAAATTGTTGAGGTAGTGGTGGTATTGAATGTCTGTTGTATGGTTGTCTTTATATTTAGTATGCATTTGGTTGTTTGTGTACTGTGAAAGTGGTGAGGGTAGAGGGGGTCTATGTCCCTGTGTAGTATTGTATAGTATTTATACGTTGTCCATGTGTTGTGAATGCTTGGATTGTGTCCTGCTGCATAGTAGAAAGGGTTGGGCTGGATGGCCCTTAGGGGTCTCTCCAAACTCTTGGATTCTATGCTTCTGTTATTATTATTATTATTATTATTATCATCATCATAATCATCATCATCATTATTATGTAGAGGCTGGATGGCCATCTGTCAGGAGTGCTTGGATTGTGTCCTCCTGCATGGTAGAAGGAAGTTGATCTGGATGATCCTTAGGGATCACTCCAAACCTTAGGATTGTATGATGACGTTATTATTATTATTATTATTATTATTATTATTATTATTATTATTAGTAGTAGTAGTAGTAGTAGTAGTAGTAGTAGTAGTTGAGAGGCTGGGTGGCCATCTGTTGGGAGTGCTTAGATTGTGTCCTGCATGGCAGAATTGGGTTGGACTGGATGGCCTTTAGGGGTGTCTCCTAACTGACTGATGTTATAATTCGACGTGTATTATTATTGTGCAGATATTGGATGGCCATCTGTCAGGAGTGTTTGGATTGTGTCCTCCTGCATGATATAAGGAAGTTGAACTGGATGATCCCTAGGGGTGTCTCCTAACCTTATGATTGTATGATATTATTATTATTATTATTAAACTACAACTCCCATGACTGCACTGCATTGAGCCATAGAAGTTAAAGTAGTGTCAAAACGCATTAATTCTACAGTGTAGAATTACTCTTTTTCCTTAAGATATGTTTTCCTCTTCTTTCACATTGATTAGCCTTATGACTTTGGAGCTGCCATAATACTGGGGTGTTCTGCCTCTACACCCAGCATGGGTAAACTTTGGCCCTCCAGGTGTTTTGGACATCAACTCCCACAATTCCTAACAGCTTACCGGCTGTTAGGAATTGTGGGAGTTGAATTCCAAAGCACCTGGAGGGCCAAAGTTTGCCATGCCTGATCTACACTGTAGAATTAATGCAGTTTGACACCCCTTTAACTGCCATGGCTCATGCTACCGAATTCTGGGAGATGTAGATTGAAGAGGCACCAAGCATTGCTTGGCAAAGATGGATAAAGACCCTTTTGCAACCTCATGATTCCATATTCTTGAGCTATGGCAATTAAAGCAGTGCAAACCGCATTAAATTATATAGTGTATATGCACCCTCTGTCCTTCAAATTACTGTCAGGCAATGGGTATATGAAATATAAATTAATTTCATGTTTAGACTCCAAGAGATCTGTTTGTGTTCAGCCTGAACAATCCAATGCAGGGAAAAGGCAACTTTTAGAACAATGACTAGTTAATTAAAGCAAAGAGCAAATGGTGGTGCAGCTACTCTCTATGGAAGATGCGAATACATGATGGTGTTTATTTCTTTACAGTGATACACTTCATCTACTGCAACTTTGCATTTAAGAACAGCTATGTTTTTGCCCCTTCCTTCAAGTGATTCTAATTCAGTTCTCAGCCATGTCAACTTGCAGTTGTGTTCTAATATTCATGCAGATTGACTTTCAAAAGGCAAACAGAAGTTGTCATCTATATTCTAGCTACATAAAACTGTGCAAAATTCTATCCGAGCTGTAGGTCAAGAGATGATGCCATGTAAAAGGAGGGGGGAAAGTGGTTCTTACCATTTGGTTCTTTTGTATTTCCCCGGTTCCTGAAAATCACGACCAGGAGAAGACCCTCTCCAACCTGGAAAATCAAATACAGGCCAGGAAAGAAGAAAAGAGGCCCAATGACATCAGCTGGAAAGGCTATCCTGAGGATGGCCAGGCAGAGGGTGACGTTTTGGCAGCCTGTTTCCAGGCAGATTGTCCGCTTGCATCTATCAATGAAGGAAACACACACACACACATTCCTGTATTACATGGGGTTATAGGTATGGGAACCACTGGGTGACCCTGGGCTGGCCAAATATTCTCAGCCCCAGACAATCCTATGATAGGTTATCCTTAGAATCACCATCAGTCAGAAACAACTCGAAGGCATACAGCAATAAAGGTATACCAATTCAGCATGTGTAAGTGTTCAAATTGCCTCTCCATCTATAGTGGTTCCATGAATTTCACAGGGTGTTTCTCTTTCGAGGAATACTCAATGGTGGTTTTGCAGTTCTTCTTAAATGTAGCTCTTATCACGTGATATTTGTTGGTGGCCTCCCAACCAAGTACCAACTTGGATTGATCTCGCTTAGCTTAGATCAGATGGTGCATCAAAACACCTAAGTCTGATATGATTTTAGCAACTTTCACACATATAGGTCTAGGCTAAATGCATATACATCTTGTTGGACAGAATGCAGAGGATATTTCTTTGGGTCATCATTTAAACCCTCCCATTTCAAGTCACTATAGAGCCTGGGTGGGGTGCTCATCAGTGGGATGTGAGAAGGGGGCTACAGGTAGATATTGGTGGCCTTGGCATCCACGGAAGGGAAATAAGGGTGTGCTCTGTCTACTAAGCGCTGGGTATGTTTAGTTTGGAGAAAAAGAAAGCTGAGAGCAGACATGAGAGCCATGTTTAAATATTTGAAAGAAGGGGGCAAACTTGTTTTCTGCTTCTCTGGAAACTAGGACATGGAGCAATGGATTCAAATACAGTAGAGTCTCACTTATCCAAGCCTCTGGATAATCCAAGCCATTTTTGTAGTCAATGTTTTCAATATATCATGATATTTTGGTGCTAAATTCATAAATACAGTAATTACTACTTAGCATTACTGCATATTGAACTACTTTTTCTGTCAAATTAGTTGTATAACATGATGTTTTGGTACTTAATTTGTAAAATCATAATCTAATTTGATGTTTAATAGGCTTTTCCTTAATCTCTCCTTATTATCCAAGATATTCGCTTATCCAAGCTTCTGCCAGCCCGTTTAGCTTGGATAAGTGAGACTCTACTGTAGCAGGAAAAAATATTCCACCTAAACATTGGGAAGAACTTCCTGATGGTAATAGCTGTTTGGCAATGCAATATGCTGCCTTCTCTGGAGGCTTTTCAGTGGAGGCTAGATGGCCATCTGCGAGGCATATTTTGATTCCTGAATTGCAGCGAATTTGACGTCTGCAAGGACGTTGCCCAGGGGACACCCGGATATTTGATGTTTTACCATCCTGTGGGAGGCTTCTCTCATGTCCCCGCATAGGGAGCTGGAGCTGACAGGGGGAGAGCGGGTTGAGTTCCCTCTGTCAGCTCCAGCTCCCTATGCGGGGGACATTAGAGAAGCCTCCCACAGGATGGTAAAACATCAAACATCCAGGTGTCCCCTGGGCAACGTCCTTGCAGACGGCCAATTCTCTCACAGCAGAAGCAACTTGCAGTTTCTCAAATTGTTCCTGACATGAAAAAAAAGTGGTTGGATGTATGGCCCTTGGTCTCTTCCAATTCTATGATTATAAATGTATTAATAAACCAGTTCCCATCTGATCTTAGAAGCTAACCACTGCCAGCCCTTGTTAATATTTGGATAGAAGACTGCCACTGAATACTGGTTGCTGTAGTCTATATTTCAGATGAAGGAACTGGCAAAACCACCTTGAAGTATTCCTTGTCTAAGAAAACCATATGAAATCCATAGGGACAGGCAACATGAAAGCACATAAACCCACACGTACTGTTGTACATCTTTACTTCTTTCCCCTTTGCAGCTGAGACCACTCACTCTTTCTTTGCTGAGTCCTCCCATCTTGTAAGCTAGAGCGGTGACAGGCTCTCTTCCCTGGGACTTGGCAGCTGCTTGGCAGGTGAAGTGCTATGTTTCACCTATCTGATCCAGGATCTTGGCTAAAGAGTATTGGATTTTAAAGCTAATATCTTTTACTCCTCACAAGTTTTTGGGACTGAAGTCCTCAGTAGCCCAACTGGAAAAGAGGGCTTCTCTGGAAGACTATGGAAATCTATGCCAAATAGCAAAGGTTATTCTTTAAGGTCACACAAAGCTCTTTGTTCCCTTTGCAATAGTTTTCCTCTCCAGCTGTAGACTATGATTTAGACACAAGGAAAGAAAGATATGTATGACTGGGGGCAGAAGGCAAGCAGATCAACCACTTCAAGTCAGTTGTATTTCAGGAACAGAGACAGGCTTGAAGGCTCAAGGCTGTCTTTCTTTTTTCTCAATGGAAAGTCAAATTGGTACTGGGTTGCTGCAAGTTTTCCAGGCTGTGTGGCCATGTTTTAGAAGCATTCTCTCCTGACATTTCATCCATATCTATGGCAGGCATCCTCAGAGGTTGTGAGGTCAGTTGGAAACTAGGCAAATGGAGATTATATATCTGTTGAAGGTCCAGGGTGGGAGAAAGAACTCTTGTCTGTTGGAGGCAAGTGTGAATGTTGCAATTGACCACCTTGATTAGCATTGAGTGGCCTTTCACCTTCAAAGTCTGGCTGCTTCCTGCCTGAGAGAATCCTTTGTTGAAGGATATTAGCTGGCCCTGATTGTTTCTTGTCTGGATTTCCTGTTTTTGAATGTTGTTCTTTATTTACTGTCCTGATTTTAGAGTTTTTAAAATATTGGTAGCCAGATTTTGTTCATTTTCATCATTTCCTCCTTTCTGTTGAAATTGTCCACAGCCATGAAAGCCTTTGATAACAAATTGGTATTATTTGAGTGGAGGCCACAAGGGGGAGCTAGACAGAGAAGGATAGTCCATTTTATTTGGGGGAAGGGGTTAAACAATTTCCCCCTGTTTTCGTGTTATTCCCCCCACTCATGTCGCAGTTGTCAAAACAACCATCATTTATTATATGGGGGGGGGGGATAACCTGCAAAAATGAGAAGAGTGTTTTTCCTCCTTCAACTCCCCCCCCCATGGACTATCCTGCTCTGTCTAGGCCCCCCTTTGGAGCCCATAATGGAAGAGCACCATCAAATTTTATTCTCTGGTTCCTCCCCAGCCAAGCAGAACCACAGACATTGTGTGTTGGGAATGAGCTTAATTTGATAGCCTTCTTAATCCGAAAACTGCATTCAGACCACAATGTTATCTCTCTCTCTACTTACTTTCCCCTTCATGCTTTTTAATAAAATGTCCCTGCCTGATGAAGGAAAACGTGGTTTCTCAAGCTTTTTGTTCATTTCTGCTTATTATGATATAGGTTTTACCACTATAAAGGCTTGTTATTCCTTAGGGCTATTGGGACATTTAACCTTAGCAAAACTACAAAACCAGAATCTGTATTGACTTTTTGAAAAACCACAGCAGCAACGACAATAGAAACAGAGGTTTGCTTAGGAGAACTTACAGTTCGTTGAAGTTGAAGTATGCAGAAAGGATATAGCCCAAGGAAAAACCAAAAAAAGGCAATAAAACAGATGTCCCCACCAGGCGTGGAGATAAGATGACAAGAAAGATATTATCTCCAAGACTGATCACACTCAGAACAGTGATAGGAATGGTTAGTAGGAGCATGAGAAGCACACCTACCTGAAAACAGAAGAGAGAGAGGTTAAACGGCAAGAGATCAGTGAATAGATGCCATTGGGGACTAACTATTAAGATCTTGTAGGTCCTTGAATGATATCCCCCTTGCCTTGGGTCAATTGGTTTTCTAGACCAATGTTTCTTAAAATATGGCAAATGTGGTTGCCATAGCTTATATAAATGAGGCTGCTAATCTATATGGGGTGGGGAGAGAGGACTGAACTATGTAGGCCAAGGATGGGAAACGTATGTCCCTTCATATGTTACTGGACTGTAGCTCCTATCAGTTCTAACCAGCATAGTCAGTGGGAAGGAATTATGGGAGTTACAGTACAACAACATCTGTGAGAAGTGTATGCTCTTTATTCCTGATGAAGCTTTTTGGTCTAAATCCAATGAAGCTCTTCTTATGTTCTTCTTCTTCTTCTTCTTCTTCTTCTTCTTCTTCTTCTTCTTCTTCTTCTTCTTCTTCTTCTTCTTCTTCTTCTTCTTCTTCTCTCTCTCTCTCTCTCTCTCTCTCTCTCTCTATATATATATATATATATATGTATATATATAAAAGGATAAAAAATGTTTGGCCTAGGACAAAACAACAAAACTACACATCCCAGAAACACTAAACACATTTTTTAAAAGGGAGCAATAATGAACTGCAGCACAACCCCTCATCCATGCCTCTACGTTCATACAACAAAAAGAAAAGAAAAATAAAGTCCTAATTAAAGGGAAAGGAATAATTGCTTTTTATCCAATTGCTGCCAGTTACAAGGCTAAACTCTGCCCACTTGGTCTCCTAGCAACCTACTCAGCCCAGGGGACAGGCACAGTTAGGCCTCAGGCCTCTTCCACACTGGCTATAAAATACAGATTATCTGATTTTAACTGGATTATATGGCAGTGTAGACTCAAGGCCCTTCAACACAGCTATATTACCCATTTATAATCTTTTATTATCTGCTTTGAACTGGATTATCTTGAGTCCACACTGCCAGATAATTCACTTCAGTGTGCATTTTATACAGCTGTGTAGAAGGGGCCTCATATAATCCAGTTCTAAGCAGATAATATAAGATTATAAATATACAGTAGAGTCTCACTTATCCAACATAAACAGGCCGGCAGAATGCTGGATAAGTGAATATGTTGGATAATAAGAAGGGATTCAGGAAAAGCCGATTAAACATCAAATTAGGTAATGATTATATAAATTAAGCACCAAAAATCATGTTAAACAACAAATTTGACAGAAAAAGTAGTTTAATGCTCAGTAATGCTATGTTGTAATTACTGTATTTACAAATTTAGCACCAAAATATCACAATGAATTTAAAACATTGACTACAAAAACATTGACTACTAAAAGTCAGACTGCGTTGGATAATCCAGAACACTGGATAAGCGAATGTTGGATAAGTGAGATTCTACTGTAATATGAAATAATTACTGTGGTAATCCAGTCCAACCCAATTCTGCCATGGAGGACACAATCCAAGCACGCCCAACAGATGGCCACCCAGCCTCTCAATAATAAAAATAAAAATAATAATAATAATAATAATATCATACAATCATAAGGTTAGGAGACACCCCTAAGGATCATCCAGTTCAACTTCCTTCCACCATGCAGGACGACACAAACCAAGCACTCCTGACAGATGCCATCCAAGATCTGCACAGTAATAATACAAATTGAATAATAGAATCAGACAGTTAGGAGAGACCCCTAAAGGCCATCCAGTCCAACCCAACTCTGCAATTGGACGATACAATCCAAGCACTCCCAACAGATGGCCAGCCAGCCTCTCAGTAATAATAATAATAAGAAGAATAAGAATATCATACAATCCTAAGGTTAGCAGATACCCCTAAGGATCATCCAGTTCAACTTCCTTATATCATGCAGGAGGACACAATCCAACCACTCCTGACAGATGGCCATCCAATATCTGCACAATAATAATACACATCGAATCATAGCATCAGACAGTTAGGAGACACCCCAAAAGGCCATCCAGTCCAACCCAATTCTGCCATGCAGGACACAATCCAGGCACTCCCAACAGATGGTCACCCAGCCTCTCAATACTAATACTAATATTAACAACAACAACAACAACAACATCATACAATCCTAAGGTTTGGAGTGACCCCTGAGGATCATCCAGATCAACTTCCTTCTACCATGCAGGAGGACACAATCCAAGCACTCCTGAGACATGGCCTCCAGCCTCTACATAATAATGATGATGAAGATGATGATGATAATAATAATAACAGAAGCATAGAATCCAAGAATTTGGAGAGACCCCTAAGGGCCATCCAGCCCAACCCTTTCTACTATGCAGCAGGACACAATCCAAGCATTCACAACACATGGACAACATATAAATACTATACAATACTACACAGGAACATAGACCCCCTCTACCCTCACCATTTTCACAGTACACAAACAACCAAATGCATACTAAACATAAAGACAACCATACAACAGACATTCAATACCACCACTACCTCAACAAGTTCTCACCAACACCACCAGATGACGCCACAGCAACGCGTGGCCGGGCACAGCTAGTTATATATAGAATTAAACCCACCCTTTTCAACATATATATGAATAAATAATTCTGGTGTTACACTGCAATTAACTCTATATGGAGCTGATGAAGTTAAGAAGAGATTTTGTATCATGAAATGAGCTCCAGATGGCCACTTACTTTATTCAAGAGACGAGCATATTTTGGCTTCTTTTCATTCAAGATGATCCCAAGAGCACAAGCGATAAGGGTCATGAACAAGGAGAGAACAATGTCTTTGAAAGGCACTTTCCCTTCCAGATTATTATCATAGGAGCCCTTAGTGTAAAGGTATAGAAGAAGAGGCATCATGCCAAGGGCCAAAAGCGATGAGCATCCAGTCATCACAATGCTGGGACAAAGAAAGAGAAACGTCAGTGTACATGAGTTCATTATTACCTTTTTCTTAACATTGCTTTGTTTTACTTGTTTCTGACTCTTAAAACTATAGCACTGGTTGGGAATGAAGAATGGGAAATAATCAAAGCTAGCCTATTTTCAGTCATCCACCTCATTGCCTTTTCAAAGACATGGTCAACTTGGGGTAGTATATCTACACTGTGTAGTTATAGAAGTTTGATTCCATTTTAACTGTTCTATTGTAGAGAATGTTAGGATTAGTAGTTTAGGAAAGTACTTCAATTTCTCTGCTGGAGAGCTCTAATTTGCTTCCCTGGACCACAACACTGCAGCTCTTCAGCAGAGAAACCCAAGATAGAGCCACCATGGGTAAAGTGCTATAACTAAATTTATTTATTTATTTATTATTTAAACTTATATGCCGCCACTCCCCTAGGGCTCGGGGCGGCTTACAAAAAAGGCTAAAATCTAACAATTTAAAAACATCTTTAAAATATCTTTTAAAAAAATCTTAAAAACACTCCCCCAGGGCTCGGAGTGGCTTACAAAAACAGCTAAAATCTAAGCAATTTAAAAACAGCAATAGCGGAGATCAAAAGCCTGCCGAAACAGGTGTGTCTTACATGCCCTGCGGAAGACTGATAAGTCCCGCAGGGCACAAACTTCAGGCGGCAGAGTGTTCCAGAGTGACGGCGCCACTGATGTAAAAGCTCTACGTCTAGTTGCTGTTAGACGCAAGGTCTTAAAACTGGGAACTTCCAATAGATCTTGGTCCACCGAACGGAGGGATCTCTGGGGTTGGTAGGGGGTGAGGCGGTCCCTCAGGTACATTGGCCCTAGACCATGTAAGGCCACCATCACTTTGAAAGTGATCCGGTGCTCAATTGGTAACCAGTGCAGCTGTAGTAGGATTGGTGTTATATGACATCTCATTGGGACTCCTGCAAGAAGTCGAGCAGCTGCATTTTGTACAAGTTGGAGCTTCCGGATCACCGACAAAGGAAAACCAATGTAGAGGGTGTTACAGTAGTCCAGCCTTGAGATGACTGTGGCCTGGATCACTGTAGCTAGGTCATCCCTTGACAGATAGGGGGCCAGCCGTCTAGCCTGCCGCAGGTGAAAAAAGGCGGTTCTACTAATGGCGGAGACTTCTGGTTCAAATGAATAGACCCAAACCCTGAAAGGATAAGGATCTTCATCGTCCCACCTCCTGCAAGTCCTGAAATCAGGCCTCCATAGACATAGAGGGAGAGTTGTAAGTCACCACTGCGACAAGGTGGGAGGGAAGCTGGCTGGTGGATGCTTCCTCCCTGTGGGATGGGGTGAGGGGGAAGCTGGGCAATGCAGGGCAACAGCTTCCTTCGCCCCGCCCCTTCCTCGGGCCCTGTCGGATTTGCCATGATATGTGGTGAAACCCCGGTCTTAATGTGATGAGGTCCTTTGACTCTCTCTAGCTATGGTGATGCAATCTGTAATCCAACAATTTGAGAGAGGAGCTTCAGGATGTGGATGACTACCTTACTTTGTGATGACATTGAAAGACTAGGCACTACCACTACTACCATTTCTTCTCCTCCTCCTTCTTTTGCCATTGTAACCTCTGTGGGAAGAAAATTTCAGATCCTGGGAGTGGACATAGAGAAAAGAAGGGTCTTTCCAGAAAATCTCAAAACATAGGCAGATTCATATTGGAGAATGCAGACCTTCTGACAACTTCAGCCCATGTTATATACATAGTTAAAGCCAGCACTTCGAATTATGCCGCAATACTGACCAGCAGCCAGTGAAGCTGTTGCAACAAGTGAGTTGTGTACTCCCTGGGAATCAATGTCATGGTTAAAGTATCTCTGAAGTTGACTCCATAGCTGCTGTCACAATCTCCCTTACCTGAGGTTCATGTCTCCTTTGGATGCAAGAGTTAAAATATTGGAGAGAGTTCCACCTGGACAGCAGCCACAGATGAATACAGTAAGTGCTTCCATTGGAGCCAGCCGGAAGATTTTGCTCAGAGCAAATGCTGTCAGGGGCATTGTAGCGGAACCTTTGTGCTACGGTCCTTGTTTGAGCGCAGTGGAGGAATTTGGAGACGAACAACTGAAGGAATTCCAAGAAAGCAGTTTTATTTCGCTAATGGCCACTAGGGTTCCCCCTCGCACAAAGTAAGTGCTTCTCCAGGGAGAACAACCAGTGGCGGGCTGAGT
Organism: Anolis carolinensis; assembly: GCF_035594765.1. Classification (NCBI taxonomy): domain Eukaryota; kingdom Metazoa; phylum Chordata; class Lepidosauria; order Squamata; family Anolidae; genus Anolis; species Anolis carolinensis. The sequence goes on from NC_085841.1 coordinate 307,722,783, forward strand.
AAATATTTATACACACTACAGGGTTCGGGTTATGCCCGCCCACAAGCAAATTCATTGGCTTAGAGTTGTGACGCTGCTTGACTTGGACCCAATCAGTGCTTACCAGCGGGCCGGCTGCACCCTTTCTGTGCCGTGCTCACAAATCATTCAGAGCGCCTGCGTACGCATGCGCTGTTTGTTTATCTTTAGCTTTCATTTCTTCAGAAACACATGATTTCCCAGAAGTCACATGTTTCTGTGAGTTTATGCACCCGGGTCGCTAGCTGTCGCCATCTCTGCCCATATATGGTATTTCCTGGGGTTCTTTAACCTCCCGCCTCACTCCCCCATTTTCTTTTTGCGAAGCGCATGTACAAAAGCTGAAGCAAAGCATTATGGTTCCATCCAATCCCGCTTGGCTTGGAGTATGGCTATCTTTTCTCCAGGTAAAGATTGTGTGACACACCTAGTACACATTTGCATCATTATTGGAGTGCAGCACATAACTATGAGAACAATGAACAATCCTAAAATCCCTACCAACAATATGTTCTTCAACCATTCTATTGAGGGTAACCAGCTAGTCACCCAGGAGAAGGGAGACCAACCTTCTATCTCCTGGACATTATTGTAAATTAACTTTTGTAATGACTCGATGTCATCTTCAATAGTACTATTCAAGTTATGAAATTTCACTACACAACGCCCTCTAACCATGGCGCATAAACCCCCCCTGGCCGCCAGTAGGTAGTCAAGGGCCAACTTATGCTGTAGGGCCATCTGGCTGATTTCTTCTACTTCAGACTGGATTTCCCGGAAAATTTTACCAGTGGCATTTATGGACTTTTCAAGGCGGCAAGTCAGGCCTAGAACACTTCTACGATTTGCTTGAGCTACAATCCCTGGGTAAGCACCCAGGGTCAACAAGCCTGTGATCAGGCCTCCTCCTACACGGGAGGCTTCTGAACCTGACAGGGCCTTGTTAATAATGACCTCATCCGAGAATTCTGGTCCTAGAGGGCCTGTTTGCACAATGTCCCGTTTCAGGCGCTGATGCCTTTTGTGTAAGACCTGAACTGGGAATGTCAAATAACCCACACCGACACACTGGTAGTTGCCGGGGTGATAATTTGTGGCCCATTTATCAAAGAAAAACCATAGATTTGGATCCCTAATTTGCCATAACGGACAGAGGCTTTTACCTAGGCTCAGTTGGGTTAATTGTTGCAGTATGTTCATATAAGATTTTAGGCCCTCAATAGAATCATTCACACTAAATGTAGGATAATCTGGATACATGCTAGCCCACTCGGTTGCGGTTAGATTTAATCGTGAGACATAAGATATATTAAATCGTCCATGTAGATAGAACCGGTCTCGACAGTGGGAGTAATTGCCTAATCGGGAAAAGAACGCCTGCCTAGTTCCCCAGTGTTTCCACTCAGAATTCCATATTCCCGATCCTCCACAACAGAAGCACAAACCCCTGGTGGAGGTATGGTATCTAAACCGTCGAAACCGAGTTTTATTTATTTTTTGCGGTATGCTAGAAAACACAGTAGGTGGACCCTCCTGAGCCTTGGACAATCCCTCCAACACAATCTGTGGTTCATCAATTAAATCGGGAAGAAATGAAAAATCTCCTATGGTGAGGGGGTGTTCATATATTAATGCTACCTCTTTCCCGTGCTGCTCAAACATATAATTGGCATGTTCTTTTATCCAATTCCCATGTGCTCTTTTTCCAAAAGAGAGAATAAAACTCAGCACAAATAATATACCAAACACAGTGCGCTTTCCTCCCCTCCTCATAACTTGTCTCCCACTTTTTCCTCTCAAAACGTCTAGCCACCATCTCCCGGAGAGCGCCTTTGTTGGGCCATGCTGCGACATACTTGACCACCGACGCTCCGTTGCACCCGAAGGGATCAGCTTCATGGCCTTGTTGACCCCTTAGGGAGTTGCCGGATGATCCTGAGTCTCAGGTCCTCACCAGGAACTCGCTCCGTCCGCCACTCCTCAGGTGCTAGTTTTACACGGGTGTAATGTATCCACGGCTTAATCTCCTTCACCTTCACTGCAGTGGGGGTAGACAGGAGCACAACATAGGGTCCTCGCCACTTGGGTCCCAATGGCTCAATCTTCCAATCCTTGACCAGAACCTCGTCACCTGGTGAAAAACAATGTAGAGGTGTGGTAGGGAATGGTGGGTTCAATTCAGAAATGTATTTTTCTAACTGCTGCATTTGTCTGCCCAAAGCCTGAACCTGGGCCAATGTCTGTTTCTCTCCTATGAGGTGTTGCTCAGCTCCTGTCTCTAAGGCTCCCTTCAAGTTCAAAGGGGGTCGTCCATAGAGTCTTTCAAAAGGGGAGAGTCCTGTCCGTTTGTGTGGTGTACATCTGATTCCTAATAATGCCATGGGCAAAACCACCGTCCACGGCAATCCTGTCTCTTGGCAAAGTTTCCCAAGCTGAGCCTTTAATGTCCTATTCATTCTTTCCACTTTTCCAGAAGATTGGGGTCTATATGCACAATGTAACTTCCATTTTATGCCCAAAATTCTACATAATCCTTGCACAGCCTGTTGAATATATGCGGGGCCATTATCTGATCCAATTTCTAAGGGTATGCCAAATCTGGGAATAACATCTTTCATTAGAGCTGTTGAAACCTCTACAGCCTTCTCAGTCCTTGTAGGGTAAGCCTCCACCCATCCTGTGTATGTGTCCACGAACACCAGTAAATATTTGTATCCTTTGTATGGGGGCATTTCTGTAAAGTCAGTGACTAAAGCTTCAAAGGGTACCCCACCCACATGTTGGACTCCTGGTGGCTTGAGGGGTCCTTCTCTGGGGTTATTTTTTATACATGTCCAGCATCTTCGGGCTGCTGCTGCCGTTAGGCTATGTAATCCATCGATATACAACTGTCGTCCTAGCAGATTTGCCAATGCCATTTTTCCTAAATGTGTGTTTTGGTGCATGTGTTGGACTAAGTGCCATGCCAAGTCCTTAGGGACGTAGACACGGGCGTCTGGCATCACTATGAGTTCTCCTGACCACTGACCCTTCTCCTTTAAGGCCCATTCTTCTTCCTCTGGTGTATATGTAATGTTATGTTCAGCTAATTCTACCTGTAGGGCCATTACCTGATGTTCAATATAGGGCAGCCTAGCTGCCTCTTTGGCTGCCAGATCAGCCTGCCTATTTCCTTGCACTACGGGATCGTCTCCACGTTGGTGCCCTTTACAATGCATCACAGCCACCTGCCTTGGCTTCCAAACCGCCTCCAGGAGATCCACAATCTCTCCAGCATGTTTCACGCACTTTCCTCCAGACGTGAGGAGCCCGCGCTCCTTGTACAGTGCTCCGTGTGCGTGGAGGGTGGTGAAGGCATATTTTGAGTCTGTGTAGACGTTAACCCGCTTTCCGCTTGACAATTCCAACGCTCGGGTCAGGGCAATCAATTCGGCCTTCTGGGCAGAAGTCCCCGGGGGCAGTGACCCTGCTTCCAGCGTCTCTCCCCCCCACCGGACAACCGCATAACCTGAGTGTCTTTGATTATTTTCCATAAAGGAGCTTCCATCTGTGAACAGAGTGTCGTCCACCTTAGTTAGTGGCACATCCTTCAAATCCGGTCGACTGGAGAATACCTCATCCATCACCTGGGCACACTGATGGATCGTGGTGTCTCCTGGAGTCGGGAGCAAGGTGGCCGGATTCAGAGTGGAGCAAGTCTCCAGGGTCACCAGTGGGTTGTCACACAACAATCCCTCATATTTCATTAACCTCTCACTTGTGAGCCAGCGCGGTCCCTTAATGTCTAACAGTGCCTTAACGCTATGGGGCACCTTAACTGTCAGTGGCTGTCCTAGGGTCAATTTATTCGCTTCTTTGATTAAATCTACTGATGCTGCCACAGCCCTCAGGCAAGGTGGCAATCCACGAGCCACTGTGTCCAATTGCTTTGACAAGTAGGCAATCGGCCTTTGCCATGAACCTAGTGGTTGGGTCAATACTCCAACCGCTGTTCCTTCCCGTTCTGCAGCGAACAGAGTGAATGGTTTTTCCAAATCGGGCAGTCCTAATGCTGGAGATGACATCAATGCTTCTTTTAATGCCTTAAATGCCTGTTGACATTCTTCTGTCCACTCAAATGGATCTTCTCTTCCACCTCTCGTAGCCTGGTACAGTGGCTTAGCCAACACAGCGTAGTTGGGGATCCACTGTCTGCAATATCCTGCTGATCCCAAAAATTCCCGCACCTGTCGCCGGGTACTGGGAGTGGGGATGGCACAAACAACTTCCTTTCTTTCAGCTCCTAACATCTTCTTTCCTTCGGTCAGATGGAACCCCAAATATTTCACTGTGGGACAGCACAACTGGGCCTTTTTCTTTGACACTTTGTAACCCTTTTCTTCCAATGTCTTGAGTAATCTCAAAGTCTGCTCTCTAGTGCCCCCTAGTGTCCGGCAAGCGATAAGCAGATCATCTACGTACTGAAGCCAAATTCCTTCTTCTTTAGGTATTACAAAATCCTGTAAGTCTTTGGCCAGGGCTTGACCAAAAATGGTCGGGCTGTCCCGGAACCCCTGAGGAAGGCGTGTCCAAACATACTGGGTCCTTTGCCCTGACTGCTGAGATTCCCACTGGAAAGCAAAGATCGGTTGGGATACAGGGGCCAATCGAATCCAAAAGAATGCATCCTTTAAATCCAATACAGTAAACCATTTGGCAAATGCTGGTACTAGACTCATCATGATGTATGGATTTGGCACTACCGGGGTTAGGGGAACGGTGACTTGATTTACAGCCCGCAAATCTTGAACTGGGCGATATTCTCCTTGTCCTCCTGGTTTCTTGACTGGGAGCAGGGGCGTGTTCCATGGGGAACTGCATGGTACCAATATCCCATGCTGCAGAAGTCGCTCTAGATGCTTTCTGATCCCCTGCACTGCCTCTCGACTAACGGGATACTGTGGCTTACATATGGGTCCCATTCCTCTTTTCACTTCCACCACCACCGGTGGAACATATTTAGCTAATCCTGGAGGATTATCTTCTGCCCACACTAAAGGAGTCTCATGCCATGGCCATTGTATTTCTTCAGTAAAAATCCTAACTTGAAACAGTCTCCATTCCTCTTCCATGGGAAATGATAGTTCCATTTGTCCATTCTTCATGAACTGGAGTTGTGCTTGTAATTTTGATAAAATGTCCCTTCCCAATAAAGGGACTGGGCAGTCTGGGAGATATAACATCTTATGCTTGACCTGATGTCCGGCCAGATTGCAGGTGCGTTCCTTAAGGAAGGGGCACTTCTGGGTCTTCCCAGACACTCCTATTACTTTCGTAGTTTCCCGAGTTGGTGGACTAATTTTTGTATTTACTACTGATTTTTCGGCACCTGTGTCCACTAAAAAGTCCAATTGTTGGTCCCCGATTTCAAGTGTGACCATCGGCTCCCCGGGGTCCAACAAAACAAGAGCCTGGCTTCCTCATTCCTCTCCTCCATCCAGATCTTCCCATTCTTCTTCCATCACAGCTGCTGCAGCTATCACCTCTCTTGCAGGAAAAGGTACGTAGTTCCCACGTCCTCTTCCCCTTCCTGGGTTTCTTCCTCTCTCAGGCCTTCCTCTTTCTCTCGGTCCTTCCTGACTTCCTTCTCTTCCTTCTGGGCATTCACCTTTCCAGTGTCCAAACTTCTTACATTTAGCACATTGGTCTCGACCTAACCTCCGAGGGGGCCCTCTTCTTCCTCCTTGTCCCCCTCTGGCATATCCTCCTCTTCCTCTCTGTCCACTTGCACTTTGTTCCATCATGGTAACTAATGCTTGGTATTCCTGCTTCTTCTTCCTGTCCTTCTTCTCTTCTTCTACCTGGTCCCTCGCCATATAAACTTGATCTGCGAGTGCCAACAATTCATTCATAGTCTTTCCTAGAAATCCTGGTTGCTTTTGAATCTTTCTCCGGATGTCAGGAGCCGCTTGACTGATAAAAGACTGTTGAATCGCCCTCCTACCGTTTTCATCCTCCAAATTATACGGGCTATACTTTCTATATGCTGCCTCCAGCCTTTCCAAAAAGGCTGTTGGTGACTCAGATTTTTCCTGTACCACTCCCTGAATTTTTACAATGTTGACGGGTCGCGGCGGGCCCCTCTTTACCGCTTCTACCAATATACGCTGGAATCCTTTCAGTCTCTGCAAATGTCCTTCTTCTGCGGTGTCCCATTGGGGATCTATTTCCACAGGAAACCTCTGTGCTCCCCACTCGGCTGCATCACCATCTTGTGGGGCACCAACCTGGGCTATGGCTACCCCATTATTCAACACTGCTCTTCTCTCTTCTGATGTGAACAACATATTCAACAATTGTCTGCAATCTTGCCAGGTGGGATTATGGGTTGCCATAATCCCTTCCAATAGCCTAGCCATAGCTTGGGGTTCTTCACTATAAGGTGGAGTATTATTTTTCCAATTCAAAATGTCACTACTACTGAAAGGTACTACCTGGTATGCTTGAACTATCTCATTCCTGTTGTTTATCACAGGCACCGTTCTCAAGGGCATCTGGAGGGCCGGTCCGGTCGGTGAATCACCAGGCCACACCGGAGCTCCATGTCTCCGAGTTTGTGCCGGAGAAGCATCACTGGGCATCCGTTGTGACTTCTTCTTTTCCTTTGTTTCCTCCTGATATTTTTCTAGGCTAGGGTAGTGTTTCTTGGCTGCTTCGGTTGACTCTGGAGAGTAGGGTGGGGGTCTCGTTCCTAGTGTAGGTGCACCGGGGGCTGTTCCCTGGGGTGAGGGGGGCGGTGGCAAGGGTGGCGGCAATAATTCCTGTTGTCTAGCCTGTACACTCAACTGTAAATCTGGGTAGTCCTCCTCATTGGATTGGAAAACTTTCTTCTTTTTCCCTTCCTTCTTCACCACCATACATTTGCCATTCCTGCACTGTCGAACCCAACCTGGATCTTCTCTAACTACCCGTTCCCACGTAGCAATATAGACCCACTGGTTCGGATGATTCACAGCACAATATTCTTCCACTGTTCGGATCAGTTTCAGATCCCACGTTCCTTCTACTTGCCAACCTAACCCAAACTCTGGCCATTCTCCCTGACACAAATTCCTCAGTCTATAATCTCTCAGGTCCCTTGGATTCCCTGCTACGGCTCTGATAGCAAAAGAGCCAAAATTATCTAAGATGCATTGTAAGGGAGTGGAGCTCTTTGAATTTTTCCCTCCCATCCTGCCTAATAGAGGGGACTGTCCTGGCCTGGGCACCCGGCCACTCACGGCATACGTCAGGAAACACAAGACAGAGCCCCTTTCTACCTCCCTGGGAACTTTTTGTGTCCCTCCCAGCGCTGGTGTTCCCTTAATGTCTCATGCAAACCACTATACTTGCCAGATTTCTGTAGACGTCGGACCAACCTTCGCCCCTGGACTTTTCCCTGGATCCTTTTCCTCCCGGCTGGTTTCTATGGAACCTCGCTGGTGTTGCAGCTCCCACCGTCAGTCGGCGTTGGCATCAGAGGCAAGCACCGCAGCCGGTCTTGTAATATTCAGGGGCCCCTTCTCGTCTCACGGTAGTTGCCTCAGGCCCCCACCGCTGAGTTGAGGCCGTCCCGCCAACGGGATCCGTCTCCAATCTCCTGGCCCGTCTTATAGGGAATCACGTCGGGGTCACCAGAAAATGTAGCGGAACCTTTGTGCTACGGTCCTTGTTTGAGCGCAGTGGAGGAATTTGGAGACGAACAACTGAAGGAATTCCAAGAAAGCAGTTTTATTTCGCTAATGGCCACTAGGGTTCCCCCTCGCACAAAGTAAGTGCTTCTCCAGGGAGAACAACCAGTGGCGGGCTGAGTAAATATTTATACACACTACAGGGTTCGGGTTATGCCCGCCCACAAGCAAATTCATTGGCTTAGAGTTGTGACGCTGCTTGACTTGGACCCAATCAGTGCTTACCAGCGGGCCGGCTGCACCCTTTCTGTGCCGTGCTCACAAATCATTCAGAGCGCCTGCGTACGCATGCGCTGTTTGTTTATCTTTAGCTTTCATTTCTTCAGAAACACATGATTTCCCAGAAGTCACATGTTTCTGTGAGTTTATGCACCCGGGTCGCTAGCTGTCGCCATCTCTGCCCATATATGGTATTTCCTGGGGTTCTTTAACCTCCCGCCTCAGCATGATTCCAAACTGAGATACTGCAGCCATGGCCACCCCTTTGGGCTTCAAGATGTGAACCTTGATTTTGGATATCTCCATCTTGCAACCTCCTGAGAACATGATAATGAAGACAAATACCATTGCAAGGCCAGTCAGGGCATGATTAATGGCTGTTCCATATAAGACCAAAGGAAAAGAGGAATTGGTCAAAGAGACATTGGGCATCTGGTTGGACCTCCCAAATCCAAAGATCTCGTGGGCACTGTTGCCAGGTGAGACAGTAATCACAGCCATCGTCTTTGTTGCCACTAAAAAAAGAAGGAAGTCAGTGTAAGATCTCCAATCTACACACAATAATTGAGCCAGAACTCAGGACAACAGGTCATAGAATTTCCCAGGCAGCCTAGATGGTGGCCATGTTGGTTTAGAGATTCTGAGAAGTGCAGTTCAAAAAGTTACATTTTGCAGACTTCCAGATGTGTTAAACTATGATGAGAACTGTTGCCCAACACATCTGGAGGACACCAGGTAGCTGAAGACTCCCTCAGATCTTGTTCTTAACAACACTACCCTTGCAATTAACAACATTGCAGTAAATAAATCCATAACCTGGCTATACACAAATGACAATGGCTTACAAAAAGATATTTGGAATTCTTTAGTGTTCTTTCATCACTTCAATATGGGAAGCACCTTGTTGGGGACATGGAGGGAGAGGAGAGAGAGAGAGAGAGAGAGAGAGAGAGGGAGGATAATTTACCCGTGATTCTGAGCACTATTTATATAAACTGAATACAGATTTCCATTTTCAGGGTAATCAGTCACATAGAACAATAAAAACATGGAGTTGGAATAATAAATCCATAAAGTTTAACTCTCTGTGATGCAGGAATACACAATGAAAGCACCCTGGACAGATGGCCATCCAGCCTCTGAAAAGGCTGGATGGCCATTTGTCCAGGGTGCTTTCATTGTGCATCTCCTGAGAAGGAGATTCCACCACACTCCAGAATGCATGCTGGCTCTATCTTCAATGTGACATCCTTTTTCTTAACTTTCTCTTCATTAATCTAAACATACCCAATATGGGAAGCATATGGGAATTTCCTGATCCTCAGAGGGCTTGACTTCCAAGCCTTTGACCATTTTCTGGACACATTCCAGCCTGTCAGTATCCTTCTTGAATTGTGAATACAGTATTCCAGGTGAGGTCTGACCAAAGTAGAATAGAGTGGGACTATTAACTCCCTCAATCTAGAATTGCACTGGCTTTTAAAGGTGTCAATATGAATCAAGGGTGCATCAACAGAACAGTGTCCAATCACGGGAAGTAATCATCGATATTCAAACCATGCAAAGGAGTGGAATCATATTGCTGGAAGAGATTCCAAAGAACATCTACTCCAGGACAGGTATCAACAGCAAAAGCATCTGGGAGTTGTAGGCCAAAACACCTGGGGACTCACAGGTTGAGAACCACTGTTATAAAGGGTGGCAAATACCAAACTGAGAGAACAGGCAGGGTTATGTGCCCACAATGAACAGTATAGCTGATGTTATGATGTCCTGAAAAATCATTCTTTACTGGATGGAAGATTGGTCAATCCTAGGCATTTCCTGCTTCCATATTGTTTATCTGCGCAGGGCAGCCTTCTGCAGCTTGAGCCACTTTGAATATAATAAACGACAATTCCTTCTTCCTCCAACTTGTGATGACCCCTGGCTTGTGAAGGCTAGGGTCAAATTGTCTAATGTGTGTGGCTGGGAGTAGTTGTTTCCACAAGGAAAGGTAAATCTTTTGCAAATAATTCAGAATTAAGATCCCGAGAGCCTTAGATGTTTGTGGATGCCAAACCTTAATATTCCAGGGTGTTTCTGGAAAAAAAACTTGAGGGAAACAATAAGCTCAAAATAAAAACATCTGATGAATACCAGACTGAGGAAAACAGGGCAGAATTTTGTAGTTCAGGCACTTGCAGATTCTCCTCCTCCATTGCTCATTTTCTCAGGTACTTCTTGTGTCGGTGTTCCTGGCAAGCTTCCTATTACACATCAATACACAACTAAGTCAAACGCTTATTCTGCACATCTAAGCAATTAGATGGCCATTCTGTTGGCACAGCTTCATTTTCTTGTAAATATGAGAAACTGGACAGACAACAGAGTTGGTTCCAACTTGACCATTCACCTACCTCCCATTTGTTCTTCAGAATCATGATTTTGATAATCATCATCATTATCATCATCAGCAGCAGCAGCACCACCACCACCACAAAATACCGGTATAACCAATAAAACACAAAGTTTTAACATAATCTTGCCAAAAGCCTGTAGGTGTTGCAGAGCTGGCCCTAGGTATTTTTCAAGTGTAGGCGAACAGAATTTTGCCCCCCCTCCCAAACCAATCACTGAAAAATAAAAGCGTTGGATAAGTGAAAATGTTGGATAATAAGGAGGGATTAAGGAAAAGCCTATTAAACATCAAATTACATTATGATTTTACAAATTAAGCACCAAAACATCATGTTTTACAACAAATCAACAGAAAAAGCAGTCTTGACTGCGCCTCCGTATGTTTTGCGCCGCAAGCGACCGCTTAATTTGCCTCATTGTTGGACCGGCTCTGAGGTGTTGCTCCAAACAGAAGCAATAGAGCACTCCACTACAAAATTTCATGATTAGGTGCCCACTTCCCATGCTTAAACCGCATGCTGATTTTGATTTTTTTTCCTGGTTTTACTCACACAACATATCCTTTATAAAGGTAGGTGATTGATGATATTCTTAACAACATGCTTTGCTTAACAGATATGACTTTCCAACACAAAACCCCAGATATACAAAGGATCATTTCACTCATAATTGCTGGTCTCCCCTCTTCAAAGTGAATGCCTAAGGCCACATCTAATCTAGTTTCTGAATCCATATTATCTGCTTTGACCTGGATTATATGGCAGTGTAAATTTATATAACCCAGTTCAAAACAGATATTCCAGCTTCAGAATTAAAGGAATTGTCCTTGAGAAAGCAAAACATGGCCTTGATTAAGACTTAAAGCAAACTTTTACGCAGTAGTGCTCTCCAGATGTGCTGGGCACTGCAGTCTACCCAACACACCTGGAATGCACCAGATAGCCAAAGTTAGCCTAATAACATTTTCTTTCTATCTTATTCACATCTCCCTGAGGCTCAAGGCAGGAGACAACATAGGTTAAAAAACAATATATAACTAAAACTACATAAAACCATGGATTAAAGACATACAACTTGACTAAGTAGTTTATTTCAAAGTATTCAAATAAGTGTTGGCATTTATAGTCTCAGGTATAAAACATTGAAACTAGCTAATAAGTGCGTGCTTTTAAAATGAAAAAGCCTTGACATTTTCAGGGACAAAACATACTCTTTCAGCCTTAGAGGAAGGCAATGGCCACCACCTGCCTACGAATAAAACTGGCCAGCAAAATCGATGATAGATTGGTGGGGAGTTATGAGAGAATTTCCACAGTGGGATGAGCAATGGGGAGAACAGGGAAGGATACAGAAAAATCTGAGCACTGGTCATAACCAAAAAGTTTTCTGTGGGAAAAGCTTGTGTAATAATTAAATACATACTGCACCAGTCAACTAGTTTTACCGATCCATGATTTCTCTGTTGACTTGAACATCTTTCAAATGTGTTACTTTCAAAAGTCAAGATTGCTAAATTTTCATTCCTTTGATGAGAAACTGAATGCTTATATGACTTAAGCACACAGGTCAAAGTTGAGTATCAATTTCCACACATAGGTATAGATGTACCAAAGATGAGCCTTACAGCACACAAAGCAGATATACATGGAAAGGCTTCCTTATGCAATGTGTTGGTAAATCTGTGAAACATTAGCATTGGAAATTTGCAGGATTCTACCATATCCTTTCTTTTGGAAGCCTAAACGGTATTTCTAAATACTAGAAACTTGGGGACAGAAGGAATGTTTCATGGGGTGGGAACATTATTTGAGAGCTCCCATCTTATTTGGGAACATTAGCTTAATCTTGCTCTTATTACTACATCCCTGGTTCACCATACATTGGAGTTGACTTGAAGGGCCAAAAAACAATTGATTTTTAATGGTGTGCATGTAGCTCAATCAGGACAAAAGAAAAGCAGAGCAGGATACTCTTGTCAGAATATTACATTGATATCCCGACATTCTTTAGATGAGCTCCTAGTGGCATAACAGGTTGTCCTCCTCCGATTCCCCCAGCTTTAACCTACGTAACAACAATGCTGATAGGGAAGTTAAACAGAGAGACTATGACTGGCCTGAGACACTAACTCGGTGCTTTTAATAGCTCAGTGAGAATGTGAATCCCTGGCATAGGCTAATATTCTGTAGATTAGCTGTGGGAACCATATTTCATGATGTGGTGACTGCCCCAGTCCCCTCTGGGGATGTGGAAAAAAATAATCCACTTGTCATATTGGGAAGATTTCATTTTTATCTGTCTGTCTGTCTTTCCATCTATCTAGAAGAGAGCTTTCCAAACTGTGTGTCTTGACACGTTAGTGTGTTGGCTGTAATGTGTATGTGTGTCCCTTGAACATAACAAGAAACCTCTGAGTCTATGTGAAACAATTAATTATACATTTAAAAAATATAAATGACATATTTTCATGAGATACGTTGTGTCCCCATGTATTTTGTTATTACAATTTGTATATATGTTTGTATCTCTTATAAAGAGTTGGTTTAACTTCTGGTTTGCTAGCAAAACTGTATTACTCTGTTGCAAAATGTATAAAACGTGTGTCACCAACATGAAATGTCTGGTAAGCAATGATCTAGAAGAAGGAGCAAAGGTAAACATGTTGAGTCAAAAGGATAAGGTGGGAAGAAGAGAAAAAAAATGTGTTCTGGGTCTACGTGATTGTCTCTCAGTTTAGATGTAAAGAATAGGGATTTGGGAGCTGGAGAATAAAGTTGAAGAGGTTATGGGAGCAGGAAATAGATGTTTTTGAACAGATTTGGAGTAAAATGTTGTAGGAATATAGATCAATGGAGGCTAGATGTCACCTAACTCTGGGTGTATCTTCATTAAGGTCTTTAGCATTCTATGCCAAAGAGTACTGGTGCCTTACCAAATGACAACTCTCATGCTTTCACAGGGCCGGCCCAAAGTAATTTTCAAGTGTAGGCGAACAGAATTTTGGTGCCCCCCCCCCAAACCAATCACTGAAAAATAGAAGCATTGGATAAGCAAAAATGTTGGATAATAAGGAGGGATTAAGGAAAAGTCTAAATAAAGAACAACACTCTGAAAACAGAGGAAATCCAGACAGGAAACAATCAGGGCCAGCTAACACATCCCAACCAAGGATGCCCCAGGGAGGAAGCAGCCAGGCATTGACTCTGCAAGGCCATTAAATGCTAATCAAGCTGGCCAATTGCAACATTCACACATGACTCAGACAAACAAGAGTTCTTTCTCCCACCCTGGACTTTCCACAGATATATAAACCCCACTTACCTAGCTTCCAACAGATCTCAGAACCTCTGAGGATGCCTGCCATAGATGTGGGTGAAACGTCAGGAGAGAATGCTTCTGGAGCATGGCCAGGCCTAGCCTCGAAGGCGAAGGCCAGTACAGGCCATGGCTGCGGAGGCAGGAAGGCCTCTTACCTGCTGGGGCCTCTTACCTGTTGAGGTAGGCAGCAGGACCGAGCGGTAAACCGGCGCTGAGATGGGCGGCCACAATAGGCGGCCGCTTGTACCATGCGGCCGCTTGGCCCCGGCCCCCCCTCTGGCGAATGGGCGAGATGGGCGAGGCACCCTCTCCGACCACTGTGCATGCGCCAAGCAGCCGTATGACGCATGCGCAGTGGTCAGAGAGGGCACCCCGCCCATCTCGCCCATCCGCCAGAGGTGGGATGGAGCCAAAGACATCCGCCAGAGGTGGGGCAGGGCCAAGCAGCCGCATGGTGCAAGCGGCCACCCATTGCAGTTGCCCATCTCGGCGCTGGTTTACCGCTCGGTCCTGCCTCCCAAGCCTCCTTGGGAAGGTGTCTTTGGTGGGGAGGAGACAGCCCTCAGGCACAGGCCAGGATGGCTTCCCTGTCCTTAAAAGGGCAGCAGGGCGGCCTGGTTGGAGGCCAGGCCAGGCCATGGAGGCAGGAAGGCCACGCCTGGGCGGAGTTACCTCAACGGTGCCCCGTACAGGATGGCACCTTCGGCAACTTCCTAGCTCGCCTAACAGTTGAACTGCCCCTGTGCTTTCATAACAGTGAGCCATGGCAGCTAAAATGGCATCAAACTGCATTCATTCTACAGTGGAGATGCATCATCTGAGGAGGGCACAACACTAAAAAAATAGAAGGGGTTTAAATTCTCTCTGGCCGGCTCAATTAGAGAAAATATGTTTAAAATGTTTTATAGAACATACATAACTCCAGAGCTTCTGGCAAAAAGAGAGAAAACAGAAAGAGGGGCCTGTTGGAGATGCAAGAAAGCAAAAGGAACCTTTTCCCACATATGGTGGACCTGCAATACAGTTCAAGAATTCTGGATAAAAGTGGTGAAAGAAACAAACAATATGATTACCAAAAAGGTCAAGAAAAACCTGGAAATGTGCTTATTAGGTTTATTTAGAAGGTGTATTAGCGCAGGAGACGAAGAAATTTGCCAATATTGTTTTGTTGCAGCAAGACTAATCTTCTATATATATAAAAGAGTGATGGAATCCTGGCGACCGACAAAACAACAAAACTAAAACCTCGAAAATTGGCAGCACAACCCCTCATCCATGCCTCTAGGTTGATACAAAGAAAAGAAAAATAAAGTCCTAATTAGAGGGAGAGGAATAATTGTTTTTATCCAATTGCTGCCAGTTAGAAGGCTAAGCTCCGCCCACTTGGTCTCCTAGCAACCCACTCAGCCCAGGGGACAGGCAGAGTTAGGCCTCACTTAGGCCTCTTCCACACTGCCTATAAAATACAGACCACCAGACAACGCCACAGCAACGCGTGGCCAGGCACAGCTAGTACAGTAGAGTCTCACTAATCCAAGCCTCGCTTATCCAAGCCTCTGGATTATTCAAGCCATTTTTATAGTCCATGTTTTCCATATATCGTGATATTTTGGTGCTAAATTCGTAAATACAGTAATTACAACATAACATTACTGCGTATTGAACTACTTTTTCTGTCAAATTTGTTGCATAACATGATGTTTTGGTGCTTAATTTGTAACATCATAACCTAATTTGATGTTTAATAGGCTTTTCCTTAATCCCTCCTTATTATCCAACATATTCGCTTATCCAAGCTTCTGCTGGCCCGTTTAGCTTGGATAAGTGAGACTCTACTGTAATAGCTAAAACATGGAAGGGGGAAGAAGAGCTAGGTATTAAAGACTGGAGAGATAAACTGGGGGAATATATCCAAATGGCCAAGCTGACAAATAGTAACAGAGGAGGAAAGAATGAGGATTTTGTAAACAAATGGAGGCTGGCACTTGGGTATCTGGAAAAGAAGACAAAGGTAGATTTGATGACTGCCATAAAGGGAATTTAGCAAAAGAAGATACATGGGTAGTTGATGGTTAATTACATGATACTTACTGAGGGGTATTGGAGGTCTGGGGGTTGGGTTCATGGGTGAGGGGTTAGGGGGATAAGGATAAGTTAAGGTATAACAACGGTACAGTCACTCTGTGAATATCCATTAGTTTAACGAGCGCTGGCTGTACACTACAGTGTAAACCTTTATATCTTTCTGTATTTTTTTCTTTTTTGTATGTGTCTTTTTTTGTAAGTATATATTTTATTTTACTTCTTGTTTTTTGCGTTCATGATTGTCTGTTATATTTTCTAAAATAATAAAAAATAGGAGGAAGCACAGTTAAAAAATATTTTTAAAAATAATGTTTATTAAACTTTTTAACAGATATACATACTGTAGTTAAAGGGGAATTTTTAAATGGTTTAGGGGAAAGATGGAATGGTCCCCCATTATAAGTCTCCTTCTTTGTTGTCTTTCAGGTAATTTTCAAACTGTGTCCAGTCTGTTTTTTTTTTGTAGGTTTTCCTCTATCCTCTTTCAACCAATAAGTTAAGCTGTCCATTTGATAAATTTCTTTAATTTTATCCAGCCATTGTTCCTTAGTTGGAATCTCTTGTGTCTTCCACTGTCTTACAAATGTAATCCTCGCCGCTGTGCTCATGTATGTGAATAAAATATCTTCATTTAAAGAATCTTCAATAACCTTAATGTGGCCAATATTTACTCTAAGCCAGTGGTTCTCATCATGTGGGTCCCCAGATGTTTTGGCCTTCAACTCCCAGAAATCCTAACAGCTGGTAAATTGGCTAGGATTTCTGGGAGTTGTAGGCCAAAACACTTTGGGACCCACAGGCTGAGAACCACTATTCTAAGCTAATAACTTTGGATAAGATAACATTAGAGACAGAAGGAAATCAAAGGGAAAACCAAACAAGTCATGAGGATATCAAGAGAGCAGGGTTGTAGCCAGAAATTTTTTTTGGGAGGGGTTTTGAAAATTTCAGGGGGGGGGGGTTGAACCCCTGACCCCGGGTTCAGACCTGTCAATATCTGCTTGAGATAGTGCCTGGAGGGACTCATAATGTTTTGCGTCTCATAGACTTAGCATGGAGATTTGGTTAACCAGTTAAAATTCATGAGTAAACCAGGTTTTTTTTAACCTGAAAAATTTCGGGGGGGGGGGGGGGGTGTTGAACCCCTACGGCCCCCCCCCCCCCCCCCCCGGCTACAGGCCTGCAAGAGAGGGTTATTTTCAGCAGGTTAATGGGGAGAAAAAGAGAAATTAGTTTAAAGATGTACTGTACCTGTTTTTGCCTCTGTTTCTGGTATATGAAGGGTAAAACTTCAGCAAGTATTGAAGTGCTGGAAAACAGGTGGCTTTGATAAGATTTCTCTCAGAACAAGTCCTTAGAGTAAAGAATCATGGAAATGTCTTCATTCTTCTCTGGAGTTTAATAAAATAAAAGGTTGTCTTCAGACTTAACAGGTCACTCAGAGCATCTGACACTGAAAAAGGATGAGGGCTTCAAAGGAGATAGGTAGAAGCAGGTTTAGCAGGTAGGCTACTGGAGATTAGGGAGATAAATGACTGGGGTATTGCGACTGCTGACACGTATACAGCAACCTGCCCACTTTCAATGTTTTGAAATGGGTCATTTTGCCTTTACAGGTTAGTCAAATTGCAAGGGGGAGGGAATTAAAATAGTATTCCCCAATAAGGATTCTGCGTCCTGAAATGAGTTTTCTTTACATCTCGGAAAGAAGAAGAAGATTCCTCCTTCATTAGCTGATATAAAAAATCATGGGAGCTGCAGTCCAGTATCTGGAGATGCACATGATTCCTAGCCCTTGTCTAACCCTAGGATTTGGAAAATTCTTTTTGGCTCTGAAAAACTTCATGGTAGGATTCTTATGTGCATTTAGATTAAATACACATACTCCCTGTTTTTTTGGATCTGCTTTTCACCAAACACCTGACAACTTAATGAAAGATCTCAACCTGATGAATGGAGTTGGATTCTTCTTATTACCAGAATGAAAACAGGAGAGTCCTCATGGTTTTCTAGAAGACAGCATTCAGCATGTGTTTTTTTTTAATCTGGTTGTATAAAGAGTAGCACCTATTGAAATGTCTCCTAGATAACCATTAAAGATATAGAAGCCCACTCTAATTCTCAGTCTAGCAACCAGCCCTGCTGTCCTGAGGTGCATCTACACCTCAGGAACTACAGATCCAAAGATTCCATAGCATTTGGCCCACTGCATCCCCTTGTATGAACCTGCCTGGACCCTGAGATCTTCAGGGACGCCCTTGTCTCGGTCCCACCTCCATCTCAACCTCAGTTGGTGGGAACGAGAGAGTGGGCCTTCCTGCTGGCTGCCCCTTGACTCTGTAATTCCCTGCCCAGGGAAGCCAGAATGGCCCTCGCCCTGCTGTCCTTCTAGTGGCAGGCTAAAACCTTTGTATTCAGCCAGGCTTTTAAAGATGGTGTTTAAGATCAATTAAGGGGGTGCTTTAGTTTTTAATTTTGAATGAGTTTTATTGGTTTTTAACTGGGAATTTTTAAATACTCGTGTGTGTGTGAGAGTGTGTGTATGTGTGTGTATATATATATATATATATATATATATATATATATATATATAAATGTTTGCATATTTGTATATTTTAAATAGTTATGCTGATGCTTTTATGTTAAGCCGCTTTGAGTTCCCTTCGGGGGAGATAAAGCAGGGTATAAATAAATATCATCATCATCATCAACAACATCATCATCATCATAGCATTGAGCCATGGCAATCAAAGTGGTGCCAAACTGCATCAATTCTATAGTGTAATGGCAAAATAGTGATTAAGACATAAAAGACAAACCACATATTGGGAAAAGAAAGCAACAATGCAGAACGCCAAAGTAAAGTCTACACAACATCCAAGACTACAAAACAAAAGGGATTCACTCCAGGAGGAGATAGGGTTCAAAGAAATTTTATCTGAGATGCAAAAAATTGCTCTCAGACAAGATACACAATTCCAGGCAATACATGAAGAAATTCAAAGTTTTAAACAAGAATTAAAAGCGGAAATGAAAACAATTAAGGAAGATATTGAGAATGTCAAAAAAGAAAACCAAAAAATAATTAAAGTACAGAACAAATTAGAATATAGGGTAGAGAAATATGAAAACCTGAACCAAAAAACACAACTACAATTGGAAATGATTGAAAACAGGGAACTGGAGTACCAATTAAGAGTAAGAAACTTAGCAGAGACTGCGAGAGAAAATTTAAAACTAATAATAACGAATTTACTTACGGAACTGACAAATCGGGACGCAGATGATATAGAAAAAGATATAGACAGAGCCTATCGAATCACGACAGGTTACTCCAAAAGAAATAAGTCCACGAGAGATGTGATAGTAACCTTCGGAAGAAAATGTATCAGAGACGAAATTTTAAAAGAACAGGCGAAAAAATCAATCTACTACCAAGACAAAAGAGTGATCTTCATGAAGGAAATGTCACAACAAAGTATGATTAAACGCAGAAAATACCAGTTTCTGACTGAAGAACTAAACAAAAGGAAGATTCGGTTTCGCTGGGAAAAGACAGATGGATTTACTGTGACACTCAACGATACAAGATATTGGCTCAACACAGAAGAAAAAGCTAAAGCCTTCTTTGCAGAACATTTAAAAGGAGAACCCGAAGGACAGTCAGCCAAAGACTACAAGACCCAAAATGGAAAATCAAGGAAAACAAAAGATCAAAATTCAGGTGAAGAAGAGGATAAAGAAGGGAAGGACATGCCAGAGGAAGAAGAGGAAGAACATCCAGGCAACATTACTAAGAAAGAAAGAGAGGCAAAGAGATTGAGGGAATTTTCTCCTGAAAACTATCAGCTGGTGATCCCTCAGGAGTTAATTCAATGGGAGATGCAAGACAACACCAATGAATAAAGATATAAAAATCTTCTCTAATAATATAAATGGGATCAATTCCCCAAATAAAAGAAGGAGGATTTTTAATGATCTGAGACAAAAAAAATATGAATTGATAGCGTTACAAGAAACGCACATAGCCAAAAAACATTCTAAATATCTAGTCCAAACACGTTTAGGGAAAGAATTTTTTGCAGCCGCAGACGTCAAAAAAAGAGGAGTAGTTATCTATGTTCAAGATTGGATACCGGTGAAGCAAGCTTTTAAAGACGAGGATGGAAGATTTGTGGGTGTAATTTTGGAAATAAAGAATCAAAAGATATTATTTTGCAATATTTATTGCCCCAATGGTCCGAAAATGAAATTCATGAAAGATTTAAAAAATAATATTGAAAAACAAGAATTCGATGAATTAATAGTAGTGGGAGATTTTAATGCGGTAGTCGATATAGATAAAGAAAAAACAGAAGACGCACATAACCAAAATACAACAGGAAGGGCTAACATACACAGAAGAAAATAAAATCACCGAATGTTTTGTAAAATTCTACAAAGAGTTATATAAGAGAGAGGGAATCCCAAAAGAAGAGATACTGCGATATATATGTAATTTAAAACTACCAAAAATAACAGATTTGCAAAGAGAAACATTGAATGGTACAATAACAACTTATGAAATAGAAAACGCTATCAATAAACTGAAAAATAATAAAGCACCGGGGCCAGATGGCTTCTCTGCTATCTTCTACAAAACGTTTAAAGATGAATTGGGACCGTTACTGAAAGAAGTATTAAATAGTATTTTAGAAAAAAGCACACTTCCAAAATCTTGGGAACATGCTAATATTACATTAATACATAAAGAAAATACCGATCCGGCCGAGATTAAAAATCACCGTCCAATCTCTCTACTTAATGTCGCGACCCAGGCTACAGAGCACCAATAACCATACGCAGAGGCCAGATTCTAACTAATATCTTTATTAAGGAAATATATAAGGTTAATAAAAACAAATGTAAAAGTTAGTTCAGAAGCGGACCTTTCAGGAAAGGTCAAAATTAGTCCAAAAAAGCAATGTCCAATAAGAAATATTATGGTCCAAAGTTGTAATCCAATAACCGAAACTCTCACTTTGCCAGGCAAAGTGAGGGGAGATGACAAGGTCCTTTAGTCCATAAACTTGAGTAAGGCTAGGAAATAACTTGATACTTGAAACAAGGCTTAAAACGTGGAACAAGGTAACTAGGAACAAGAACAAGGTCCGTGGAATAACTTGGTAAAATCCGTGGAACAAGGCAAGGATTGGTCCTGGGAAACAAGGCAAAGTCCGTAGATGAACAAAGGCTGGGAAGCAAGGCGAAGGCTGGAAAGCAGGGCTAGGCTTGAGCAGGAGCGAGGCTTGAATCGGAGCGCGCTGTCCAGACACAACTCGCTCCGTAGGCTGACGAATTGACTCCGCGAAGTTACTACGCGGGTAAAACACCTATATAGAGTCTAACTTTCCCACCGAAGCAGTTCTCTGGGAATCAGAAACGAAAGCTAAACTCTGAGACCAGATGTTAAACTCCTTAAAGATTCTCACGAGAAACAGTCTTAATTGGCTACATTCTTAGCCGCAATTCTTGCACTCCTGCGCGAAGCTGATTCCAAACTTCTCTGTTGTTTACAAAACTCCCGGCGCAAGAACACGGGAGAAGTAGGCTCTGGGCTTGTTTGACATACTTCTGGGAGACAACTTTCTTGCAGGTGCAGGGTTCCCAGATCTGCCTGGGAAAGATCTGGCTGAGAGGAATCCAGTTCAGACTGGGAAGGTAAAAAACCCAAGTTTTCATCTTCATCAGGAATTACAATGTCCTGAGCAGGACTACAAGGCCCATGGGTCATCACACTATCCCCCTCCTCAAGGCCCCTCCCAAACTGGGGCCCTCTCCCCGAGGCGCGAGGACGCGGCTTGGCGGGATAGGTCTGATGAAAGCGACGGGTTAGCTCAGGAGCATGGACAGTGGAGGCGTCTTCCCAAGAGCGCTCCTCAGGGCCAAAACCCACCCAGTCAATGAGATATTGTAGGCGGCGGCGGTGAAAGCGAGAATCCAAAATGTCCTCAACCTCGAACTCCTCCTCCCCATTCATCAAAACAGGAGGGGGGGCCGGTTGGTCTGTATCAGGACGCACACCATCCGCCGGAAGGAGCAGGGAACGGTGAAACACTGGGTGGATGCGCATTGAACGCGGAAGTTGGAGTTTGAAAGTCACGGGGTTTAATTGCGCCACCACTGGATAGGGGCCAATGAAACGGGCATCTAACTTCCGGCAAGGGCGGTGGGAGGGCAGGAAGCGAGTGGACAGAAAAACCCGATCTCCTACCTTGATTTCGGGGCCCGGCTGGCGGTGTTTGTCAGCGTGGCGTTTATAGTCCTCCTTGGCTTGGTCCAGTTGCTGGAGCAAAAGTTGTTGCACCGCTGTGAGTTCCTGTAGCCAATCCTCTGCTGCGGGAACTTCTGAAGTTTCAATGACAGGGGGAAAGAAACGTGGATGGAAGCCGTAGTTTGCAAAGAACGGCGTTTCTTTTGTAGAAGCTTGAACTCCATTGTTGTAGGCAAACTCAGACAGTGGTAACAGAGAAGCCCAATTGTCCTGTTGGTAGTTTACATAACAGCGAAGATACTGCTCCAAAGTGGCATTGGTGCGCTCCGTTTGCCCATCTGTTTGGGGATGATGAGCTGAAGATAAGCGAGAGTCTATGCCCAATAGTTTTTGTAGCGCCTTCCAAAAACGAGAGGTGAATTGAGATCCACGGTCTGTGACTAAACTCTTGGGCAATCCATGTAGTCTGAAAACATGTTGAAGGAATAGATCCGCAGTCTCTTTGGCCGTGGGGAGGCCTTCGCAGGGAATGAAATGGGCTGACTTGGTGAAAAGGTCCACCACCACTAAGATCGTGGTGAATCCACAGGAAGGTGGTAGGTCAGTGATGAAATCCGCAGAAATTATTTCCCATGGGCGAGATGGGGTAGGAAGGGGGTGTAAAAGCCCTGAGGGCTTCTCCCTTCTTATCTTGGAGCGCTGGCATACTGGGCAGGTGTTGACATATTTTTCCACATCCTTGCGGATCTTGGGCCACCAAAAATCCCTTAGGATCAGATGCATGGTTTTAAATAGTCCGAAGTGTCCTGCTGGTTTGCTGTCATGACACAGACGAAGCGCTTTTTCCCTGCCCGGTCCGGGTGGGATATAAACATGATTT
Source organism: Anolis carolinensis (assembly GCF_035594765.1). Classification (NCBI taxonomy): domain Eukaryota; kingdom Metazoa; phylum Chordata; class Lepidosauria; order Squamata; family Anolidae; genus Anolis; species Anolis carolinensis. The sequence continues at coordinate 307,745,665 of NC_085841.1, forward strand.
CTATAGCAAAGCAGCCCATCCTTAAGCGAAAAAGGAAAATGCAGACCTTGACGAAGTTGATCCTGCGCCCAGGCATCTGCTTGCTGACTAGCCCTGATTTCTTGAGCACAGATGGGCCCTGGAGTAGAGGAAGTTGAACCAATGGGAATGGATTTGGTGTTCCCCACTGTGAGCGTGGCAAAGTTCTCGGGTTGTAATAGTTGAGATTCAAAGGTCTCCTTGCGTCCTGCAGCGTATTCCGGTTTACGTGACAGGGCGTCTGCTTGCTTGGTCTGGGCTGGGGTCACATAATGAATCTGGAAGTCGAAACGTTCGAAGAATAAAGCCCAACGTTGCTGCCTCTGATTTAGTTTGCGGGCAGTTCTTAGATGTTCTAGATTACGATGATCAGTGTGGACTTCAATGGGAAATTTGGCCCCTTCTAGCCAATGTCTCCAAGTTTCAAAGGCTGCCTTTATGGCCAGTAGTTCTTTTTCCCAAATGGTGTAATTCCTCTCTGGTGTGGTTAGTTGACGAGAGTAAAAGGCACAGGGATGGAGGTGATCTCCCACCGGTTGTAAGAGTACAGCCCCAATTGCCACATCAGAGGCGTCCGCTTGCACAACAAAAGGGGTTCCAGGATTTGGGTGCTGTAGAATTGGCTGGGAGGTGAATAGTTTCTTTAGTTGCTGGAACCCTTTCTCTGCTTGATCAGTCCAGCGGAAAGGCTGCTTTCCACGGATGCAGCTAGTGATGGGGTCGGACCAGCGGGCAAAATCTGGAATGAACTTGCGGTAATAGTTCGCGAACCCCAAGAAACGCTGCACCTCTTTCTTGTTAGTTGGCGCCCGCCATTCCAATACTGCTGAAACCTTGGCTGGATCCATGGAAAGCCCTAGAGGCGAGATGCGGTAACCCAGGAAATCTACCTCTTGTAGATCAAAGGCGCATTTTTCCAGCTTGGCATAAAGTCCATGATCCCGCAATCGTTGTAACACCATTTTGACGTGGTTCTCATGTTCTGATTGTGATCTAGAAAACACCAAAAAATCGTCCAGGTAGATTATCAAGAACCTGTCTAGATAGTCCCGAAAAATGTCATTGACAAAATGCTGGAACGTTGCGGGAGCTCCGCATAAACCGAAATTCATAACTCGGGACTCGAATAATCCGAATTTGGTCTGGAAGGCGGTCTTCCACTCGTCCCCTTCCCTGATGCGAACTAAGTTGTAAGCCCCCCGAAGATCCAGCTTGGTGTAAACCTTGGCTCCTCGAAGCCGATCCAGTAGATCCGAGATTAAGGGCAGGGGATAGCTGTTCCGCTTGGTGATATTGTTCAATGCTCTGTAGTCCACCACCAAGCGTAGTTCCCCTGACTTCTTCTTCACAAACATCACTGGGGAGGCGGCTGGGGATTGAGAGGGTCTGATGAATCCCTTGCGAAGGTTTGTCTCTATGAATTCCCTGAGAGCTTCTTGCTCTGGTTCAGTCAGGGAGTACAGATGCCCTCGCGGGATCGGGGCCCCCTCCACCAAGTCAATGGCACAGTCATAAGGTCTATGTGGGGGTAATTTTTCGGCTTCTTTCTCATTGAATACATCCCAATACTCGGAGTACTTCTTTGGCAAGGTGATGATGGGCTCGGTGTCTGTGGCATGGCAGACCTTGGCTACGAGGCAATGGTTTTGGCAGTACTGTGAAGCAAACTGCAGTTCTCTGTTGGACCAGGAGATGTTAGGGTCGTGGAGAGTCAGCCATGGAATTCCCAAAATCACAGGGAAATGGGGAACCTCGGTAACAAAGAAGGAAATCTCTTCCATATGTTCCCTTATCCACATCCTGGTGGGTTCCGACCACTGACTTACGGGGCCCGTCTTGAGGGGGCGGCCGTCTATGGCTTGCACCACACGGGCATTCTTGAAATCATGATATTGTAATCCCAGAGAGTCGGCATACTCTCTATCAATGAAATTGTTGGTAGCTCCAGAGTCTATCATGGCATGGATCATGACGGGTCCCCTTTTTGCTGACCATAATGTGACCACGAGAAGGAACAGGACCCCGGTTGGCGGCTCTTGAATGGATTTTTTGACCGGGTTGGCGAGCCTCTCTACACCCGGTCGTTGGCTTCCCCCGCCGGCTGTGTGCCAGTCGGCTCAGACGTCTTCGTCTCCGTGGAGGACGCCGCCGCAAGACGGGCGGCAGGCTTCCCTTTGGCTGGGCACTCTCTGGCGAAGTGGCCCCCGTTCCCGCAGTACCAACAGAGGTTTAAGCGTTGACGACGGGCCTTCTCGGCGGCATCTAGTCTGGGACGCACATTGCCCAACTGCATCGGCACCTCCTCGCCTCCTCTGGGGTATGGGGTTGGCGGTGGGGGTCTCCACACTGGACGTGGCTGAACGCTGGCGGGAGCGGGGGGGTTTTGCCCCGGCTCTACTGCCCTGGCCTCGAACCCACTGTTTCCTGTTGGCAATCATGACTTCAGCCCGTAAACATTGATCAATGAGTGCCTCGAGGGTCTGGGGAGGATCCACCTTGGAGATTTCTTCCAGCATTTCAATGTTGAGACCCTCCCGGAATTGTCCTCTGAGGGCTACATCATTCCAGCCGGTGTTGTGGGCCAGCACTCGGAACTCGGCTATATACTGAGACATAGGTCTGTCTCCTTGGAACAGGCGACGGAGTTTGTGACCGGCTGCCTCCAAATTGTCCTCGATTCCCCAAGTCTCCTTGAGGTGGTCCAAGAAGTGTTGCGCTGATCTTAGGTGTGGAGAAGCTTGACATTGGCGACGGAAAACATGAACCTTAGAAGCTTCTCCAGTAAACTTGGTAGGCAACGCCATGGCCGGGAGGCGGATTCCGCGCTCCCGCAAGCCCTTTATTTCTCCATCCTGGGCGTTGAGTCTGTCGCGGATGCGATCCACTTCGTCCTTGCTGATGGTGTAGCTCAGTGGCTGCCCACCGGGCACGGTTCCGGTAGACATTCTGGCCGAGGTTAATTGGTGCTTAGGGAGGCGGAGTCAAACTGTCGCGACCCAGGCTACAGAGCACCAATAACCATACGCAGAGGCCAGATTCTAACTAATATCTTTATTAAGGAAATATATAAGGTTAATAAAAACAAATGTAAAAGTTAGTTCAGAAGCGGACCTTTCAGGAAAGGTCAAAATTAGTCCAAAAAAGCAATGTCCAATAAGAAATATTATGGTCCAAAGTTGTAATCCAATAACCGAAACTCTCACTTTGCCAGGCAAAGTGAGGGGAGATGACAAGGTCCTTTAGTCCATAAACTTGAGTAAGGCTAGGAAATAACTTGATACTTGAAACAAGGCTTAAAACGTGGAACAAGGTAACTAGGAACAAGAACAAGGTCCGTGGAATAACTTGGTAAAATCCGTGGAACAAGGCAAGGATTGGTCCTGGGAAACAAGGCAAAGTCCGTAGATGAACAAAGGCTGGGAAGCAAGGCGAAGGCTGGAAAGCAGGGCTAGGCTTGAGCAGGAGCGAGGCTTGAATCGGAGCGCGCTGTCCAGACACAACTCGCTCCGTAGGCTGACGAATTGACTCCGCGAAGTTACTACGCGGGTAAAACACCTATATAGAGTCTAACTTTCCCACCGAAGCAGTTCTCTGGGAATCAGAAACGAAAGCTAAACTCTGAGACCAGATGTTAAACTCCTTAAAGATTCTCACGAGAAACAGTCTTAATTGGCTACATTCTTAGCCGCAATTCTTGCACTCCTGCGCGAAGCTGATTCCAAACTTCTCTGTTGTTTACAAAACTCCCGGCGCAAGAACACGGGAGAAGTAGGCTCTGGGCTTGTTTGACATACTTCTGGGAGACAACTTTCTTGCAGGTGCAGGGTTCCCAGATCTGCCTGGGAAAGATCTGGCTGAGAGGAATCCAGTTCAGACTGGGAAGGTAAAAAACCCAAGTTTTCATCTTCATCAGGAATTACAATGTCCTGAGCAGGACTACAAGGCCCATGGGTCATCACACTTAATCACGATTATAAAATCTTTGCAATAATAATGGCAGAGAGACTGAAAACATTCATGACAAATTGGATATCTGAAGACCAAACGGGCTTTTTGCCCAACAGACAAATTAAAGATAATATTAGAATATTAATCGACACTATTGAATACTATGAATATCACAATGAAAAACAATTAGCACTGCTATTCATAGATGCCGAAAAGGCATTTGATAAAATTAATTGGAATTATCTAAAGCTACTATTAAAGGAATTGGATATAGGATTTAAATTTAAAAATTCAATAGAAGCCATATATAGGAATCAAAGGGCTACACTAATAATAAACGGCCAAGAAACTAAGAAGAACATACAAATCGAAAGAGGAACGAGACAGGGATGCCCCCTGTCCCCACTTCTTTTTATTCTGATTATGGAAACCTTAGTAAGAGCAATTAATGATGATAAATATCTTGAAGGGTTAAAAATTAGAAAACATAACTTTAAATTAAGGGTCTATGCGGACGATGTAGTATGTATAATTGAAAACCCAAAAGATAGCATAACCAATTGGATAGATAAAATAGAAAATTTTGGCAAAGTAGCTGGCTTTAAACTAAATAAACAAAAAACAAAAATATTAACTAAAAATGTGGACAGAAACACAAAAGAATCGATACAGCTAAAAACAGGAATAAGAATAGAAAATAAAGTGAAATATCTAGGGGTGACTTTAACACCGAGTAATGCAAAACTGCTAAAAAACAACTATGAGCAACTTTGGCTAAAAATAAAAAGAGATTTGGAGAAATGGAAATATAAAAACTTCTCGATACTAGGAAGAATAGCTATTATTAAAATGTCAATCCTGCCACAAATACTGTTTCTTTACCAGACAATTCCAATAATTAGAAATAACTTCCTTTTTAAAAAATGGAATAGGGAAATCACAAAATTTATATGGCAAAACAAAAAACCAAGAATTAGGCTAAAAATATTGACAGATGACAAAAAAAGGGGAGGGCTAGGCCTACCTGACTTTCAAACATATTACGAAGCCTGTACCCTGTCTTGGGTCAAGGAATGGGCCACACTAAAGAATGTAAAACTACTGGAATTAGAGGGCCATGACCTGCGCTCAGGATGGCACAATTATTTATGGTACAACAAAAGGAAAACTGAGAAAAATTTCGGTAATCATTATATTCGAGCATCTCTAATAAGGGTGTGGGAAAAATATAAAGACAGACTGTACGCAAGAACTCCATGTTGGATATCCCCAATAGAAGCCAAACACAAAAGGGAATTAGCGACAGAAAATTGGCTAACATACAAACAAATTTTGAGAAAATCAAACAACCAAAACTTTAATATAAAGACACATGATGAACTTAAAAAAGAATTTCCAAAAATAACATGGTTTCAATACTATCAAATAAAACAGTGCTATAAAGAGGATACAGAAAAGGGATTTTCACAAAATCAAGGCCCTTGGGAAACTATAATGCAAAAAGGAAAAAAAATTATTAGGATATTATACCAGATGTTATTAGAATGGTCAACAGAGGAGGAACAAATTAAACACTGTCAGGTAAAGTGGGCCCAAGATATAGGCCACAGCATAAACATAAACCAGTGGGAGGAAATCTGGAATAAAAAAAATAAAATACACCATAGCCACAGAAATCCAAGAAAATTGGTATAAGATGTTTTTTAGATGGTACCTCACCCCTGTCAAACTAGCAAATTTTAACAAACACAATACGAATAAATGCTGGAAATGTAACAAAGAAGTAGGAACCTTCTTACACCAATGGTGGAAATGTAAGAAAATCAAAGAATACTGGAAAAAAGTCCACAAGGCATCACAATCAATACTAGGACTCAAGTTCCCTCTATCACCAGAGACTTATCTATTAGGAATATCAAATGTAAAAACAAACAAGAATCAAGACAAATTACTATTTCTTATTGGAACCGCAGCAAGACTAGTTGTAGCCAGAATATGGAAGCAAAAGGAGGTACCGTCCATCAACGATTGGATTCTAAAATTGTTTGATATAATACAAATGGACATGTTAACTCAAAGACTAAGAGAAGTCAAAGAAAAAACAGACTGGCTGGGCTTCAGAGACTTCATTCAGAAAGAAGGATATAATTTAACAATAGACTTAATTGGTATGTGATATACACCAAAACTACAAGACTGTTAATACCTGAGATGAAAACAGACTACAAGATTTTGAAACCCTCAAGAGGTCAATGGGAAGTCATCCACATTTTTTTTGTTTTTGTTTTTTTTTTTGTTTTTGTGTTTTTTTTATTATTATTTTTTTTCTCTTTTTTAATTTTTTTTACACCTTTTTTTAAGTTTATTATTTATTTATCTTTCCTTTGCTGGTGTTATCTTCTTATGCTTTTTTGGTCTCTGGTCTCTACTTTCACCCCACTGTTTACACACAACTGTTTTCCTCGCTTTCACTGTAATAATAGATAAAAGCACAATAAAAACTATTATTAAAAAAAAAATTCTATAGTGTAATGGTTTCTGGTTTCCATGGCCAGCAGCTTTAGTTGTCTTCCAGTGCTTGTCAGACTGACTTCATCTGCCTGGATTAATGCTTCTTGTGGCTTGGTACCAACGGCAGGACCGCCCCTCCCACATGCCCAGTGCTGTCCTGACTGGGACCACAGTAGAAATAATGAAAGTCATGCTGCTGCTCAGTGGTTTAGTTGTCTCCGACTCTTTGTGACCTCATGGACCAGTCCATGCCAGAGCTCCCTGTCAGCCGTCACCGCCCCCAGTTCCTTCAAGGTCAAGCCAGTCACTTCCAGGATACCGTCCATCCTTCTTGCCCTTGGTCGGCCTCTCTTCCTTTTTCCTTCCATTTTCCCTAGCAACGTGATCTTTTCCAAGCTTTCCTGTCTCCTCATGATGTTGCCAAAATACTTCAGCTTTGCCGCTAATATCCTTCCCTCCAGTGAGAAGCCGGGCATTATTTCCTGGAAGATGGACTGGTTGGATCTTCTTGCGGTCCAAGGCACTCTCGGGATTTTCCTCCAGCACCAGAGTTCAAAAGCGTCCATCTTCCTTCGCTCAGCCTTCCTTATGGTCCAGCTCTCGCATCCATAGGTTACTATGGGGAATACCATTGCTTTGACTATGCGGACCTTCGTTGCCAGTGTGATGTCTCTGTTCCTCAGTATTTTGTCAAGGTTGGCCATTGCTCTCCTCCCAAGAAGTAAACGTCTTCTGATTTCCTGGCTGCAGTCTGCATCTGCAGTGATCTTCATGCCTAGAAATATAAAGTCTGTCACTGCCTCCACGTTTTCTCCTTCTATTTGAAAGAAAGTCATAGCACAACCCATAATTGCGATCTGTTTCCACACATGCCCTGCATGCTGTTTATATCTTCAATCCAGCCAATAAAAGCAGAAATCAAAAGAACATCTATAGTCACATTTAGCTCAGAAATTCTCCATTTATGACAACTGTAATAGATTTTATATGCTGCTTGATTTTAATTATGTGTTGGCATCGAATTGTTGCCAATTGTACGCCACCCTTCGGGTGAGAAGGGCAGGATAGAAATATTGGAAATAAATAAATAAATAAACTGAGTTGAATGACCTTGATAACATTGAAAGAAATGTTTTCAAGGAGCGTAATCGATTTGTACCTATGGGTTTTCTGTGGTGAATGGTGCCTTGAAGATCTGGAAGGGTGTATGGATAGGGATGGTGATGTTGAATGGGGTCTTCATCTCCAACACAAAAAGTCTGCTCCCAAATTTCCCTTCCGAAGCCACTTTTCTAGCACTGTAGTAACTTGAAACTTCTGTTGAGAAATATAGATTATTCAAACAAAGAAAAGGGACAGGCAAAGTTCCCAAGATAATGCAACTGCAGCAAATACAAGACTGGCGCTTTGGATGACTTTCAATGTCTCATACTGTGCAAAGCTAAACATTTGGTGAAGGAAAAAAAAATTCATTTGGAGGGCCAGAATTTTCTTTGTGGGCGTCAATCCCCCCATTCCTTCCTGCTAGCCTCCTGGTTGATAACATCCAAACTTCCAAAAGGCAAGCCTTAACTACTACACTTTTCTTTTAAAAAGTCCCATAAAACTCTTCTGTCTGCCCCCCCCCCCCAAGGATGGACTTTGCAGATCTCAGATCAAATGTACTGTCTTGAGTTGGAGTTTGTTTTATTTTATCCAGTTTCTTATAGTCCTGGCAATGCCTTACTGAACTCCAAATGAATGGTATTATGAGTGCCACTAGATGGCAATATAGGATTTTCTTTCCATATTAATATTTCCTTTTTGAAGCAAACCAGGCCTCAACAATTCCTCATCTGTGAATATTGGTCTTAGAATAACATGAAATCTTGCTTTGAGATAAGGATTTTCAGTGTCTCACATTGCGATACTAGAAATTTGGAATTTGAAGGAAAATTTCATGGGGGAACAGAATTCATATGGGGGGTTGTACTATTGTTTTGAATGCCAGTTCCTAGAATCCCTCAGGTTGGCTAGAGAATTTTGGAAATTGCTATATAAAAAAAGAAGTTCTCTTAATTATGGCCAACTGTTCTGCTTGGTTTCAAGATCTTACTTTAATTTTCTTCCTTTATCATTTTTGTTTTGATCCTATATGGGGCATAGGTGTTAGTATCATGCTTTTGTAATATATGTATACTTATATGAGACTCTCTGGATAGATTCTGGGTGGAGAATTGAGACACATTCAATTGACCTGAAGCTACTGGATTATATTACTATACCCATAATAATGTCACTGAAGATTTTAAGGTCAAAATGTGTTTGGCATTCCTATATTTATGTAATAACTGTGTATGTAGATTACGTTGTTAGTTTGTGGTGTTGTAAATAACAGTATGGGAGATGAACCTTTAGTTGTACATTACTGTTATTGTGTTTAATAAAATAGCCCAGACAAATAACAGAGAGCCTGCCCATTCTCTCATATTAAAAGTCTTTAGATTCCAACACTTAAGAGAGTTTAAGTGGAGAGATTATGCTAATTCTACCTTCTTCTTTTTTTTACTATACTATTTATCACAAATTGTGTGACTAGATGGTGAGGAGAGCACCTCCGAACAGTTTAGCTGACAAATGTCAAAGGACCCCAGTCAGGACATGAACTAAGAGGTGAAGTGCTATTTATTCTTTTTTTTAAAAAAAATGTTTTTATTATAAACACCAATAGAATAATATCAAAATCCATCATCATATCAAATTATATATTCTTAGTAACATTATCCTTGCTAATTCCACCTTTATCTCCTACTTATGTCAACTGGTTTTTCCATGTTCTTTTTTCCACTTCTCACACTAGAGTATTTTAAAGGTACATATTAAAAATAGTTACTGATAACATTCTAAGGTCCTTTCTCCCATTAAAAGAATCAAAACGTTGGAAGAGACCACAAGGGCCATCCAGTCCAGCCCCTTGAGATATGTTTAAAAAAATCAGCTACAGGTTGAGCATGCTTTATGTTGAATTCCAAAATCTAAAATTGTTTACATGGGTAGCTGGAATGGTGAGTCCTTTTCTTTCTGATGGCACAAGGTACACAGAATTATTTTAAAATATTGGATAAAATTACTTTCAGGCTATATGAATAAGATGTACATGAAACATAAATGAATTTCATTTTTAAATTTGGGTCCCACCTCCAAGATATCTCATTATGAACATATTTAAAAATGCAGGTATTCCAAAATCTGGAGAGAGAAAAACCAAAACATAACTAGTCACAGCATTTTTTTTACAAAGGGATATTCAACCTGTGTTCGCTTCTTAATTCTCAAATCTAAATAAATTGTGAAAAATTAAATCCAGGAAGTTTTAAAAACAAAAGCTTGAATGGTTTTCATTGAGAAGTATGAGGCACAACATGAATCAATGCTTGGACCATGTAGAATTGCTTCTCCACTGTTTAGTCAGTGCAGACACTCCTTGTAATTATTGAAGTGTCTCCGAAAGTATTTCCCATTTTCCCACCCATCACTTTCCCCAATAGCAATTCATTAGCTGCAGCTTCTTGTGATGTGCCAGAGGGGAAAGAGGTGGGTGGAAGAGTGGGAATTGCTACACCAATGGTCTAACCTCACATGCGTTTCCCGCTATACTCGCAGTGTGTGGTTATTGAGAGTGTGTTGGGAAATGTGTCAGACAATAATGTATTTCACAAGCAGAGAAATAAGGACAGGTTGAGAAATAAGGACAGGTTGATTGAAATTCTTGAGACCAAAAGTGTTTGGGAGTTTTTCAGAGTTTGGAATACTGGAATTGTAACACGGTTGCATAATGAGATATCCTGGTGATGGGACTCAGGATTAAACATGAAATTTGTTTATAATTTCAAATTCAAACCTGGCGGCTACTCAGAGAGCAATGGAAAGAAGCATGTGTGGTGTGAAAATAAGAGGTAAAATCAGTAATAATGAGTTGCATTAAAGAACCAGGGTACGTGATGTGGTCAATGACATCTATGAGGAAAAAAGAAGATGGGCAGGGCATATAGCATGAACAAAAGACAACCGATAGACATGTTGACTAACAAACTGGATGCTAAGAAACCATAAGCAGCCCTTGGGCAGACCTTGTATTCAGTGGGATTAACCGATGGTTGAGCTATTCGGCTAGAAATGGAAAAGAAAGGCACAGGATCATATATTTTGGGAAATGGTAGATTTGCATGAAGCTCAAAAGAGTGGATCGATGACAACTCGGATATGATAGGATAACCTGAAGGTAATTTTATCTTCTCTCTATATACAAATCAGAGTGTTTTTGTCCATTTGTACAACTGCTGTTGCTAGGTGAAGTGGCCCTCTGTGATGTCATTGAAAAAGTAAGGTGACATGGTGTTGAGGGCAGCCCCAAAGACAGTCTGCCCACTGTTGGCACAGCATTGCCTTGGAGACATGGTAAGGTAGGCCTTCCAACAGCTGGAGAAGACAGAAAGCAGGCAGGCAGTCGTGAACAATATTCTAAACTAATTTTTGTTTATGAAACAAAGTTTGTGTATGTTAAAACATCAAAAAGTTGAGAGGTCACTGTCTCATATAATTTAGGAGGATTTTGGAATTATGGATAAGGGATGATCAACTTGTATTTGCAACCACCAGTCTCATGCTGACATCTCACCTATAGGGACTAGTAAAGGAAAAGGTTTTCCCCTGACATTAAGTCTAGTCGTGTCCAACTCTGGGGGTTGGTGCTTATCTCCTTTTCTAAGCCGAAGAGCTGGCGTTGTCCGTAGACACCTCCAAGGTCATGTGGCTGGCATGACTGCATGGAACGGTATTACCTTCTGGCGAGAGTGGTGCCTATTGATCTACTCACATTTGCATGTTTTCGAACTGCTAGGTTGACAAAGCTGGGGCTAACAGTAGGAGCTCACCTTGCTCCCTGGATTCGAACCACCGACCTTTCAGTTAGCAAGTCAGCAGGTCAGAGGTTTAACCCGCTTCGCCATTGGGGGGCTTCTCTACAGGTCCAGCAGACAAAATAAAGTTGGATTAATCTTCTTTGCCCAATCAAAGTAGTTGGTTTATTTACAAATGCTAAAGAGTTTCTGTAATATGTGGTCTTCAAACATGAAGATATTCACTGTTTGTTGGAAGCAACAATACAGATACAGCTCTGTGGATAATTTCACCAGCACACCCCAACACCAATTGTGATGTTCCTTTTAAAATTCCTTAGCAACACTGGCATTTTCTTCCTTTCTGAAACATACTGTACCTCAAATCCAATTGCTAGACAGGACCCATTAAATCAATTGTGTATGGACAAACCAACATTTATATAAATCCTACTGATTTATTTGGTATATTCTTGCTGGCATTAGTAATTGGATTTAGGTCAAAATGGGAATCATGCGGCTTTCCAGATGTCGTTGGACTGCAACTCTCAGAATCCTCATATGTTGACTCAACCTTTATAGAGTTGCAGTCTAATAACATCTGGAGAGTTGTATGATTCCCACCTTGACCTAAATCTAATTACTTCTCCATACTAGAATAAACAGATTAAACCAATAGGATTTACAAAAGTGTTGCTTTGTCATCCACAATTGACTTTAATGTTTTTAAGAGTGTTGTGTATTTAAAAAGGAAGAAAATACAGGTGTTGCTATGGGAGTTTTCGAGAAGAGTAACAATGGGTGAACATATGTGGGGATGTTTCTGCATGTCCACAGAGCGGTTGATATTCACATTTGGAGCCAATGAACACAAGAGTCCCCCACCCCAATTACCTTCTGATGTTGGCTGTCAAGCTCTTCAACTGGCATTCAGGAGATATGACCTGCAATTTCCTGTCCAAAGTTGACCTCCAATGGAACAAGTTTCCTTACATCTGATTGAGCTTCTTTCTGCACCTTTCATGATCTAGAGCCAGGCAAAATTTTCTTGTGTTGCCCATTTGAACTCTGCACATTTTCTAGCAGAAAAGCAATTGTAAAATATTGGACAAATTTTAATTTAATTTACTTGTGATAATTGTTTGTCATTTTCCAGAGAAAGACCATTTTCTCTCTCACTCTCCTCCCAAAATTAATCAATAATAAAACCAAGAAACTATTTTAAATGAGATTACAAAACTAAACCAATTGATATAAATCTCCAATAATTTCTTTAAATACGAGCAATAAGGTAGCAATAAGGTAAAGGTAAAGGTTTTCCCCTTACATTAAGTCTACTCGTATCCGACTCTGGGGATTGGTGCTCATCTCCATTTTTAAGCTGAAGAGCCAGCCTTGTCCATAGACACCTCCATGGCCGGCATGATTGCATGAAGCGCCGTTACCTTCCTGCCAGAGCAGTACCTATTGATCTTCTTCTTTGGATGATGGGGAGGAATCTCAGAGTGGGAGCACTAGCTTGAAAATGTATTTATACTTTTACATTTTATTTATTATCTTGATTTTTTTTTAAAAAAAAGCTTAGGTAATTTAGCCTGATTCAATTTGGCATGTTTAATAACTTCACCAGGGGCTGTTGCATATACCATCACACTTGTTACATCACCAGGGCCAGTTTCCTGTGATATCGGGAAGTGGCCATCTCTAGATTGCAGGTTCTGGTTGCAATTGTATCTTCCAGTATGAACCTACATGAGAGGTTTTCATCATTTACTGAGCTTTTCTTTATGGTTTTTTTTTTCCATGTCAGGAGCGACTTGAGAAACTGCAATTTGTTTCTGGTGTGAGAGAATTGGCTGTCTGCAAGGATGTTGCCCAGGGGACGCTCGGATGTTTGATGTTTTACCATCCTTGTGGGAGGTTTCTCTCATGTCCGTGCATGGGGAGCTGGAGCTGATAGACGGGAGCTCACCCCACTCACCAGATTCAGTCAGCAGTTCTGCCAGCACAAGTGTTTAATCCACTGCACCACCAGGGGCTCCACATGTTGTGGTGATGACTAGCAAACATGTGTTCTTGGTGATGGCATTGTACAGTAGAGTCTCACTTATCCAACACTCGCTTATCCAATGTTCTGGATTATCCAACGCATTTTTGTAGTCAATGTTTTCAATATATCGTGCTATTTTGGTGCTAAATTCATAAATACAATAATTACAACATAACATTACTGCGTATTGAACTACTTTTTCTGTCAAATTTTTTGTATAACATGATGTTTTGGTGCTGAATTTGTAAAATCATAACCTAATTTGATGTTTAATAGGCTTCTCCTTAATCTCTCCTTGTTATCCAATGTATTCGCTTATCCAACGTTCTGCCGGCCCGTTTATGTTGGATAAGTGAGACTCTACTGTATTTCTGAAATATTTCCCCTCTTTCCATTTTGCAGGTATCTAAGCTCTTGCCTTTTTAACAAAAGTAAATAAGTTTTAAAATTTATCTAGGTAATTTAATTCAGCATTTTAGCATAACACGTTAGCCCTTTCCCTAGAAGTTAGGCAATTTCATGGGTAAATTGCAAAGGCACTAAGGACCTGGACCTCCCACAGCAACCGCCAGATGATGGACCCTCTAAAGGCTGCTCACATTATCCCATTTGTACTGGTAAACAACCCTATTGTTTTTCTTTGTCCCACTTTTAGAGAAACAGAGCAGCTCTGTGAGGTTTATTGCTTTGAGGCATATAATTAACAGTCTAATTTCTGATGGGGCTCTCAAGCCAACTGATATGATAAGAGATCTCAGCTATTTCTAAGGTCAAAAAACCAAGGACTCTTCATTTATTGCATATACTTCATGCTGGCCAGCAGGTTTCTTTCTGGCTGATTTGTTCTGCAGCACCCTCATGATGAAGGAATTTCTCATGACCAAAAAGCTCCCCAAAGGGTTGCTGTGAGTTTTCCGGGCTGTATGGCCATGTTCCAGAAGCATTCTCTCCTGAAGTTTCTCCCACATCTATAACAGGCATTCTCAGAGGTTGTGAGGATTTAGAGAAAGTGGATAGAAAGAGAGATGGCAGCATTGGCTTGATCATCAGTCGTCTGTGTGGCAAAATATTGAAGAGAGTTACTACCTTTGGCTTTAGGTTCAGAGAGTATTGGGGTCATTGGGGATGCTAAAGATACTGGACACTCCCCTCCCCAGCTTCATATAGCTTGTGGGCTGTGTAATTTCCACCAAGGACCTAGCACTTGGCCATGGCAGTTGGAAATCCTGGGAGTCTGGAAGCAGTACTTTCCCACATTTGCCTTATCATACTTAGATTACTACCCAAGTCCAGCCCTGGAAAGTTCCCAGAAATTCACTGGAGTCAAAACATAATGAAAATTCACCACAACATGCTTCTTCTAAGCAGAAGCAATTTGCGCTGACTAAAACATATAATTCTCCCAATGTCTGTTTTGATCGTGGGTGGATAGTGTCAGCCATTATTGCATTGCTTGAGAGCAGCTGAAATAAACTCTCTAAAATGAATACTGTTTTGATTCTCCTTTTAAAATGTAAAATAGTTTTAGTACCTCTTCTCTTGCTTTCTGAGAACTCTTACATTAATATCATGGTGACCTCCTGTCTTTTTCTATCTTCCTTCCATGTCACCCCCCCCCCCCCCCCCACAATTCTTTATTTTTCTCCCTTCCCTTTCTCACATGCTGCCTCTTCTCTTCACTTTCTTCCACTTGTCCTTCTCGCTTTTCTCTTCCCTCTTCCTTGCCTTCAATCAACGCAAGATCTCAGTCCAGATATTAGCCCCAGGGACTTCATTCCCATCTGTCTTTGACTGTTCTGAGTTATATTTCAAAGTCATTGATAATATTTTAGGAAGGACAAGACCGACTCAAAAGGACAAGATGTCATCACCTCCACTTCTAAGTAAAGAAGTGAACTGGAATAACTTGAATTTTACCTCAGTGCTCTACCGGAAGGCAGCAGGACAGCTCATTTGATCTCCAACCTAGCTGTTCAGGAATACCTCTGCAAGCATCTGTAACAGTGCTATTGATGGGAAATGCAACAACAATAAGATGAAAACACTTACGAAAATACTACATATTGGTGTGTAAGAATGGGATATTATGCTAAATAATATGCTGTTTGAAGCCTAAAGGTTTAAACACATATTAACTTATCCTGACCACACTTCATTGGAGCCGTGGTGGTTAAACCCTTGTGCCGGCTGAACTGCTGATTTGAAGGTCAGTGGTTTGAACCCGCGAGATGGGGTGAGCTCTCATCTGTCAGCCCCAGCTTCCCATGCAGGGACATAAAAGAAGCCTCCCACAGGATGCTAACACATCCTGGTGTCCCTTGGGCAATGTCTTTGTAGATGGCCAATTCTCTCACACCAGAAGCAACTTGCAATATGTTCTCAAGTCACTTTTGACATGTTAAAAAAACCTACACTGTATTCTAAAACTAAACCTTGTAAAAGGGCCATCTGGTTTTTCAGGTGCCTTGAGAGTAGAATTCACAAGGATGCCAATTTAAGGTCTTGCGTGTAGTTCAAAGTTAAAATGAGCCAAGCATTTGAATGTGTGTGCTGGCATGGGCATGGGCGAGAGACAAAGTGGATGTTATAGTAGACTCTTCCTTGTAAACAAGAAATCATGTACTGAGATTTAGGCTACTCACATATATACATCTATTTTGATGGTTCACAGAAGGCAGGAGTTGAAATTGATGATGAAGCAGGTGTGGAAGCATGAGTGTCAAAAAGAAAAGATAGTGACAGGATCCCGCTGCATACTTTCTAACACACAATCATAAAGGAAAGTCTCAATGGATGTTGGTTTTAAAAATACAGTTCTTTGCACAATGGAATTTTATGTACATTTGATCTGGATTGATTCAATACACATACTTGACAGATGACAAAGCACAGACAGAGTCTTCATATTACCTCACATTATCTTAAAGGCAGTGTTTTCCAGTTAATAGTAAGCACATTCTATCAGTCAGCCACTATATTGAAAGTCAGGTGTGCCATATGTATCAACATTACTGATGTGTGAATATGGTAGAATTTTGATTGTCTGCAAGGCAATTTAAACACCTGGAAGCTTACTTTGAAACTGTAGTATCTCATGTTGAAATTATAACAGAATGTGCCCTGATTCGTACAGATTATGAGTTTTCACACTCACTAGCTTGTCCATAACTTTTAAGATAAAGATCAGAGAAACAATAACAGCAGAACTGAATCCATTGCACACTGGGAAGGGCATAATTGTCTGAATCCATCTTGTGTTACATACAAGTTTTATATACACACATACATACTTTGGGAATTCATACAAGCCTAGTACATGTGTTGTTATCTTAGAGCCACTTACTTTTTTCCTATGTTCAAAGCGAGGTGCTCTCTGGCCAGATGTTGTGTTATCTATCTGAGATACGTCTCTTAAAATAAAAAATGAACCTTCTCCTTGTACAGCATTTAGATTCTGCTCTTCCACCAGCATACTTCTCCCCTCGGAAAAAGTCATTGCTCTGGAAGAACTGTTGTGGATGCGGAACATAATAATGTGTTGGCCTCATTTGACCAAAATAAGACCTCTGAAATGTCACCAAAATCATTTGAGAGGAAGTGGGGTGGGAGTGGGGACAAAAATAAGGTTTACATTGATTCAATACAGTTATGGCTAGGTCTCCTTCCTAATACTATTCATTGCTTGAAAACCGAATGCCTGGAAATACTATAATAAGGAGCATGTACTGTATTACATGCCTCCAGTGGCACAGTGGGTTAAACCTTGCTGACCAAAAAGTCGGAGGTTCGAATCTGGGGAGCGGAGTAAGCTCCTGCTGTTATCCCCAGCTTCTGCCATCCTAGCAGTTTGAAAACATGCAAAGGTACCATTCCGGCGGGAAGGTAACAGCGCTCCATGCAGTCATGCCGGCTACATGACCTTGAAGGTGTCTGTGGACAATGCCGGCTCTTCGGCTTAGAAATTGAGATGAGCACCAACCCCCAGATTCAGACACGATTAGTCTTAATGTCAGGGGGAAAACCTTTACATTTACTACTGTATTATAGTGACCAGTGCTGTTTGGGAATTCTGGAAGTTGTGATCCAAAACAGCACCATTTCAAATCTATGTTATGCTACTGATTAAAATTTACAATCAAGATGCATCCTGGCAAGTAAGACCTCTAGCCCATGAGACATAAAAGTACAAGACTGAGGGTTATCCTGTTGATCCGAATGCCGACCTCAAATTATGGCAATCTGGCTTTCGTTTCCTGTTATTAAAGATGGATCAAATCATTATTCTTCACAGTACCCAGAAAAGCCTGTGTCTTCATGAGTCCTGTCATCCTTCTGCACCAGGCATTTGACCTGTTATACCTGGTACATGTGGAAGCACTCTGGGGTATCTCACATCAGCCCTGCTCCTTGCCCTGAGGAGATAAGAAAAGGCTGTCATTTCCCCTCTCCCCAACATGCCCAGGATTTGAAAGGAAAACAAAGGCACCACATGTTTTGTTGTTCAAATGATAGTGTTCCCCAAGTCTTAGTTTGGGCATTATAGTCTTAGAATTTCCAAACTCAGTTTGATGCGGGTGGCATGATTTCATGCAATATCAATACATTTTCATTCCTTTATCGGTCCATCTGCAAAGTCTCCTCTATTAGGCCATTGATTTTCAAGGCTGATCTGATAACCCAGCTCGTGACATATTGGGACAACTGAAACACAACAAACATCCAGGATGTTTTGAATGGGATTGCCTGACATCCCAGAGTTCTAGTATGCAAAGGGATCTTGTAGCACCTTTGAGACTAAACAAGAGAAAGAAATCATAAGATAAGCTTTCGTTAGATGCATGATCCTTGCATCTGAGAAAGTACGCAAAATCTAAACATGTTTATGCTATAACTTCTTTCTTCTTGTAGTTGCTGTCCTTCCAGATCAGTGCTGGATCTTTGACACCTCCTCCCTATGCCTTCAAGCTAGGTTTGCATTGTTTTGCCCTTAAACTCAAGGCAGCAACCCAGGAAAGATATCCACCTCCCTCTGCTTGCTGTCAGAGCTCACACTTCAAAATGTAAACCTTCCTCCTCCACACATGGAGAGCCTATAATTACCTTTGTACTCCATTGCCAGTCACCCTCAAACCGGCATCATTACTGAACCCAGAGGAAAAGAGGAGGGGGAGAAGAAAAGAAGAGAGGGGGAGAGAGCGCCACAAAACTTAATTTAATCATGGTGCCCCATGCTCAATTTAGCAGCCACAACAGCTCAGAATGGGGTCCCTGTGCAACGGGAGGGCAATCAGCAGAGCGTCCGAGGAAAGAATTAATTGTGGATGACAATATGTAAACAGTGCCCATGAATAGGATGTGCAGGTGTGAGCCACCGGGGCCATCCCAGAGAGTTTTTCACACGAATTTCAGTTCCTTCACTGCTGACCTGCTCCCTAAAATGTGATTAGTGTCGGCATTGGGGAACCATTCAGAGTGTCAAGAGTTTGCACATATTAATAGGGGGGTGGGAATGGGGTGGGAGAGGTCTAGGAAGGGCAAAATTCCTGTTAAAGGGACAGAACACAAGAAAGAAGAGTGGATTCAGTGTGCTAATCTTTAAAGGCATCCCTATCCTTCTTGAACATTATGCTTGTCTTTTTTTCAGAGTACACAGAAGCATCTATAGAGATAAATGTATGCCTTCTTCAGCCCAAAGCAGACATCCTTGGCAGTCAATGTTGTTGAAATCAGCAAGTTAGACTCATAACTAAATGTAAGTTGTGTCTACATAACCACAGCGTGATTCCTCCATTAAACCTATCACTCCCTACATGTATAACTGTTTGGGGAAATATTTAAGATATATTGTATTGACTTAACTCTCTGCATTGCCAGCATTTTAGAATTGAGTGTGAATTTGAGGGCCGAGAAAATTGGCATGAATCCTCTTGTTAGGATGTTTTTACTTCCCACTGGTTCCCAATCTTGGGTTCCCCAATACTGCTGGATGGCAACTATCGTCATGCTGATAAAATTGGTATGGCATTATGATAATGGTAGTCCAATGATAACTGTGGGACCAAGTTAGGCAACTACTGTTTTATAGCATATCCTCTCCTATATCAGATCCCCATTTTTCTTAAATGATTTTCAAAAAAACCCACTAGAAAATATATTACAAATTTGGCTGCTCCTGATGCCAAAATAATTGAATTAAAACAAATTATTATGAAATTGACTAGGATGCAAGGATATGTAAAGGACAGTTGCTTATTACAGCTGAAACAATATATCTTGGAACACCTTAAAAACAATGAAATCATATTAGAGCATAAACCTCCATGGACTAGAACCCACTTCATCAGGTGCTTGGAGTTTATCCTTAGTTGTCAAGTGTGTGTGTGTGCGTGTGTGTACTATTTATTTCATGTATGTGTACATACAAATACAAAATAAATGCATAGATCTGAGTTAAAGTAGTAACAGAATACAAATGTGGTTTATGCCAAATCACCTACAGCTTAAATGTGTACAAAGTATCCATCATGTAGCAATTTTCGATTGTAACACAGTCATTCAGTTTCTTAGGATTACTAAATAAATCAGCCCCCATGCTGAGATATGAGACTATTGTCTCTAACCAGATCCAGGTGAATAAAACTGAACTTTTTGATAAGTTGTAATTATCAAAAATTATTGTGAAGACACTGTTGTGTGTTCAAACAAATAAGGTTAATTCAGTGGGCAATACAAATTGTTTAGTCATTAGGTGAAATACTCAGAAATTATATAACTAGGAGCCCCCAGTGGCGCAATGGAGTAAACCCTTGTGCCAGCAAGACTGCTGACCTGAAGGTTGCCGGTTTGAATCTGGGGAGAGCGTGGATGCGCTCCCTCTATCAGCTCCAGCTCCCCATGTGGGAACATGAGAGAAGCCTCCCACAAGGATGGTAAAAACACCCTGGCATTCCCTGGGCAGCATCCTTGCAGACGACCAATTTCTCATACCAGAAGTGACTTGCAGTTTCTCAAGTTGTTCCTGACATATCTATCTATCTATCTATCTATCTATCTATCTATCTATCTATCTATCTATCTATCTATCTATCTATCTATCTATCTATCTATCTATCTCTATCTCCTACCTGCCTGAAACAATAGGAAGAAAGTCTGTGATGATTGTGTGTGTGTGTGTGTGTGTGTGTGTGTGTTGTTTATTTCCATAGAAGAATAGATTCTCTGGGTTGTGAGGGATGGTAAGGGCCATCTAGTCTAACCTCTGTCATGCTAAAGTACTCCTGAAAATGCCCATCCCACCTTTGTTTAAGGACCTCCAGAGTCTTTTCTGTGGCAGTCTTGTTCTATGGTAAATAATTTCTTCCTAAGGCTTAGGTGGGATTTGATAGTCTCAGGAGCAGCAGAAGCCAAGCTTTATAATTCAGGGACAATATAAAATCAAGGACTGTTCCCAGTTACTTTTGGGAGCCCCTGCCAAAACAAGCTGAATCCCAGTCTCTAAACCAGTTTGCTTTTGTTCAGCCTATCCTTTCTACATTTTTTGCCAGCTTGTTGTTCACTTTCATCCAGAATGTCCATTTTTGAACTCAAACAAGACTCAGAGCTGTCAATAGCTTCTTGATTAAGAAAAACAACAAAATAGTTAATTTTCAACAGAACAAACTTTCCTTAAAGTAGATTGTATTACCTTAACATTTCAGAGGCAATTAACAGTCCAGCTGCTTTGTATATTAGTTTTACAAAGACCAGGATGTTTATGCTAAACCAGAACATTGAAGGTTTATGACAAGAAGAACTAGCATCATTATTTGTCTCCTATCTCATACTCACCCCATATCTATATCTATGTGTATACGTACATAAGGCTTAAATGTTGTTCTTTATTATGCAACTCGGGACATGCTAGAATAAATATGTTAGTCTTAACATTGAATTTTTCTTTTTATCATTGTCTTTGGTGCCCTTCAAAATACTATAAAGGTATCACTTGTATCTTCTGCATTTTTCTCTCAATCTCCATGACTCCATCATATTTTTTAGCTCCATCATCATTTTTGACCACGAGTATTAGGTTTGGGTCAGCTTTGTGAATGAATTTGAAAATGTACATATCAATTTCTTTATAGCTATTATGCTGCAAGTCTGAAATACTTGGGACCCAAAATATTTTGGATTTCAGATTTTTTGGAATTTTGGAATACTTGTATTTGCTTATAGGTATATGATGACATATTTTGAGATAGTACCCAAGTCTAAATATAACATTCATTTACATTTCCTATACACCTTGTATACATAGCCTAAATGTAATTTTATATGCAACATTTTTCATAATTTTGTGTATGAAACAAAGTTTGTGTACATAGGACCCCCAGAAAGCAAAGGTGTCACTATCTCAAATCCCAAATTTGGACAATGATGGATTTTGGAGTATTTTGGACATTGGAATTCTGAATAATAGATAGATACTCAACCTGTATTTTATTTTCAAATTAGGAGAAACAGTCGAGGACTGTGCTACTTCATAGAACAACTCTGTATGTATTCAGTTAAGTTTACGTTTAAGTTAAAGTTTTATTATTTATTAATTTAATTTTAGTTGTTAAGTCATAATCTGTTTTTATATGTTGGGTTATCAATTTTCATTATTATGGGTGTATTGTTGTTGTGTTTGGGCATTGAATGTTTACATTTTATGTTTGGAATCTACCCTGAGTCCCTCTGGGGAGATGGGGTGGAATATAAATAAAGTTTTTATTATATTATTATTATTAAGTTTAAGTTAGGTGTTGATCTGGGTTCCAGAAGCTTTTAATAAATGATGGTTGAAGGCATGTATGTCTAAAAATTTGTGGGTCTGAATCATATATCCACCCAGCATATAACTACCAATATATTTCATTATTGGAAAAATACATGTTGGAAATGTAAGGAACAAGATGGAATTTTCTCCAACATGTGGTGATCTTGCAAACAAACAAACAAACAAACAAATGTATCACTAGGAAGGAAGGACATAATTATATATAATTGTCTTCAACTCAAAGGATGGGAAGTCAATATAACGGGATGGGTAGGGGAAGGAAATAGCACAATTGGGAACAAACATTGTAAAAATTCAAAAATGTATATGTTTATGTATACATATATATGTGTGTAGGTTTATATTATTGTTCCTTTTATCAAATGTGCTGATTGAAACTTGAAAATATTTTTAAAAGGAATTCTCACCCACAAAGCTTTTGGGCTTCACCAAAACAGAAACTGCAGGATTACATTGGATACAGTCATGATAACTACAGTGTAATCATAGCATTATAATTTTATAATGTAGAAGGGCCCCGGTCTAGAATCTAAATGTCTTCCTCGCTGTTCTGTGCCTCTGCACCTAAAGGAACACAGTACACCAACCATGCACTGTGTTATGCAGGTGCTTGTTTAGGAGCATTGATTTGAAACCTGATGTTGTTTATTCATTCAGTTGCTTCTGACTCTTCATGACCTCATGGGCCAGCCCACACCAGAGCTCCCTGTCGGACCTGCCACCCCCAGCTTGTTCAAGGTCAAGCCAGTCATTTCAAGGATACCATCCATCCATCTTGCCCTTGGTCGGCCCCTCTTCCTTTTTCCTTCCATTTTCCCTAGCATCAGTATCTTCTCCAAGCTTTCCTGTTTTCTCATGATGTGGCCAAAGTACTTAATCTTTACCTCTAATATCCTTCCCTCCAGTGAGCAGGCAAGCTTTATTTCCTGGAGTATGGATTGGCTGGATCTTCTTGCAGTCCAAGGCACTTTCAGAATTTTGCTCCAACACCTGATACAAAAGAAAAATGGAGGATCTGGGAGTGTAGAAGAGAGGCCACCCTCCTTGTGAGCTTCTCCAGTTTTTTTAGGGTGTATTACACTAGTTTTAGTATATTGGGGCTTTGGTATCTGCTAAGATTTGGTTCCAGGATACCCCCCCCCCCCCCCAGATACCAAAAATCTGTGGATTTCAAATGCCTTTACATATAATAGCATCGTAAAATAGTGACCTTTCTATAAAATTGAAAAAGGAAAGTTTACTTTGATTGTGTGTATAATATATATATATATATATGGACAGGTGGTGGAATACATAGATGTAGAATCTGTGGATATGGAGAGATAATTTACGCTCTCCTCATTTGTTAGCTGACAGCTCTTTCTGACCCTCTAGTCCTCTGTCAAACAGAGAAAGATAAAGTGTCTCACTGTTCAGAAAAGCACATGCAAAAAGAATTGACGCAGATTCTTAATTGCACCAGTTCAGACCACTCAATAGTTCTAATTAAGGACCGTGAAAAGTAGACAAACTGTCATCTCAAACAATTAAATTACGGCATTATGACTGCATTGTATCTCCCCCTCCCTTTTGTTCAAGTGCTGTTTCTTATGTGCAAAGGAGTAATTGGGGGAAGATTAAGTAGGGCTATTGTGAACTCTGAAGGGGAAATATCCAAAAGAGAAACCATATTGTTTGGTCACAATTTAAAACGGCAAAGGCCCTTTTGCTGCCCCCTGCCCCATAACCCTGCTATTCTTTCCTTGCCTGATCTTAACACCTGCAAGCAAAGTGCATATGCTTCTCCGCTTAGAAGACATTTGGACACCACCAGCCAATCTTTGTGAAAGGGGGGGGGGGGTGTTCCGCTCTCTGCGGCTTTATTTCTGGGGGCTGCTGTCTCAACTTTTCTGTGTACCATAAATAACTCAGCAATTACATTAAATGGTTGCATATTTGTTGACTCTGGAGTGAGCAGGGAAGGGGTTATAGGTTCTTCTCCCCCCATGCTCCCTTCTCTTTCAGTGCAATTTTATATTGCTTTCCTCAGATGTTCCTTAATCCCCAAACTACCTTTCCCACAGCTTTTAGATTCACACATCTTTTGGAAATAGCTTTGCAAGTGTGGGGTTCAAGAAAGGGAGGGGAGCATTAAAATTCCTTTGATGGCACTCCCGCTCCCTGCACATCTGTTCTGTTAAGTTTCCTTGGCAGTATCTATCAATCATAAGATAAAGGTTAATATGTACCACAATAGGATATTCTAGAAAACCAGTTAGAAGCTATTTCTATTTGTAGTGAATGGTTTTGCTGTTTTTATTGTTAGGGGCAGGGGGTCAAAGTCGGGGGGGGGGCAATTTTAACAGAGTTTTTAAAAATGGAAGCAAAGCTAAAACCATGACTTGATTTCTTCCCTTTAAAAGGTTATTTATCCAACTTGTTTATTTCAGCAATTGACTTAGGCCAAGAAAAAAAAGTTAAAATGGAAAACTTTCAAAACCTCAAGCATGATTATACCTGTCGTTTTGGTTGACCACTTGTAAGCACAACATTTGGTTTTAGGTATGCTTTTGTACACAAAACAGTTGGGGCAACTTCATCCAACTCAGTTTGTTTAATGCAAGGCTTGCCAGTGTTAGTCTATGGGAACTCTTTCAAGAGCCAGCCTAAGTCCACAAACTCTCAAACCTTCTCAGCATGCATTATATGGAACTGTGTTTTTCTTCACCTGTGGCAGAAGATAATCTTTCTGAGTTGCAAAATCTGCCTTCTTTTGTCATATAAGTAATCAAAGTAACTACCTCCCTATGATTTGGAGGGCAGAGAGAAATATTCCTTTCATGAAGATAACAGAGAATGATGATCTCTTTTTATCAGTTAAATATTGGCTTTCTTGTCCATCCAATATCTGACATTGACCTGGAGATATCTAGCTGATGTCCTTCACCTAAGAAGACAGCTTCTTCCCCAAAGCAACCATATCCCCAATATCTGATTTACGGAGTCCTCCAACCATTTAGAGGAGATATGAACACAGAGCATAAGCATATAGAGAAAAGGTGTTGCAGAGATTTTTAAAACATTAAAGGATTCTTGTGATTCTGTTTTTTTTAAAACAAACAAACAAACAAACAAACAAAACAAGAGACACTAATCTCATTAGTGCTACAGTCAACCTTCTGTATCCATTCAACTATCAAGGACTTAATTTTTTTTTCTAATCACTAGAGCAAACTTTGATTTTGCCTTTTTACAGGATGTTATTTTAGTTTGCCACTGTATGTAATGAGACTTGAGCATCCACAGCTTTTGGTATCCACTCCAGCAGATAACAAGGGCCCACAGTATTAACACTGATGAGGAAGCAGAAAAATATAGATAACCTTATCACTGAACTAAGATAGATTCCAACATGAATAGTTTCTGTAGAGTAGAAGCATAGAATAATAGAGTTGGAAGGGACCTCATGAGCCATCTAGTCCAACCCCCTGCCATGCAAGAAAAGCACAATCAAAGTACCCCCAACAAATAGCCATCCAGCCTCTGTAAAAGAACTACTGGCTCTTTTGGTGAAGTTGGTACTGATATCAGGACCTAAGGAAAGATAAAACCTGTTTTATATTCGTGCGCACAACCCCCCACCTTTCCAATGATTGGCAAGTTCTGTAGCTGGAATTTATAAAAAAAATTGCATCACTTACTGGGAATTTTCTCCTCTATGCTTTTGACAGAAAAGGAATCAAATGTGTGACCATTACATACAAAGGGTATTATGAATGTACTCCTGGACACTGTCCTGCTTATGAAGGATGCTATAACATGAGTAACTAGACTTGACTTCATGGGTAGGAAATTCTATTAAGTCCAGGAGTCAACTTTTAGCCACTTTTTTTCTTTTATGGTAGTTTTTGTGGACCCCATAGTGACCTAGGGTACATCTACACTGTAGAATGAATGCAGTTTGACACCACTAATAACTGCCATGGCTCAATGCTATGGAATCCTGGGAGTTGCAATTTATTTATTTGAAATCTTTATATTCTGCCCTTCTCACCTCGAAGGGACTCAGGGTGGATCACAATGTACATATATGGCAAACATTCAATGCCATTAGACAAACAACACACAGACAGACACAGAGGTTATTTAACTTCCCAGCTTCTGGCTTTGTGAGGGGATGCTCAATTCCGGCCACAGGAGGAGCTGCTGCTTCATCATCCACTGTGATGACGAGTCCTTTTTTTTTTGATGGAGTTCTTCCTCATCCGGTGTTGTAAATCAGTTAAATTAGCCTCCCCCGCATAAGCGGTCCCTAAATTTTCCTACTTGACAGATGCAACTGTCTTTCGGATTACTTAGGTCAACAACGAGTAGGGCTATTTTTTATTTTAATTATTGGGTGCTCACTCCGACACGGGCTGGCCTCGAACTCATGACCTCTTGGTCATAGTGATTTATTGCATAGTGATTTATTGCAGCTGGCTACTAACCAGCCTGCACCCCAGTTAGTGAGGCAGAAGCACTCTTGGCCAAGAAGGCTAAAGATCTTGTAAAACTTTCAACTGCCAGGATTCCATAACATTGAGCCATGGCAGTTATTGTTGTTAAACTGCATTTATTCTACAGTGTAGATCTATCCAGGAGCAGAAACTGTACCCTTCTCTAGTTGATAGAACTATAGAACACTGCTTCTTAAACTGTGGGCGCTGACCCCAAATGGGGTCCTCTTAGCTTAATGTTGGGGGTCACAAAAATGGGGCAACAGTAAAAAGTTTTTGAATGCTACCTGTTTACACAAATCTGTTAGCAACAACATGTAGTGTTTACAGTGGACTCTACAGAAAATGCTTCAGCTATGCTCCATCAAAAGAAAAATTAGCCTATTTAGCAAGCCTTGCAAATACTGATTTATTTTCAGTAAATGTTTGGCTTTTATACATATTTTATATACATACAGTGTTCCCTTGCTACTTCGCGGGTTTTCAATTAATATTAATGTACACATTTTTGTGGTATTTTCGCTGTTTCATGGGTTTTTGCAAAGGGTTTTGGAAGGGGGAGAAAGGGAGAAATAAAGGGAGGGTAGGGAAGGGTTGGAAATTTAAAAAGGGCTATTTAGCTTCCATTCTTCTTCTCTACCTGTGTCCTGTAAAGTGCAGTAAAGTGCAGACTGCATTGTAGTAAGTGGTCTGTGGTTTGCTCTCCTCCACACATAGAATACATATAGTGTCCCTACTTTGCGGATTTTCACTTATTGCGGGTGGTCCTGGAACGTAACCCCTGCGATAAGTGAGGGAACACTGGATAATGGAGTTGTGTTAAAATGTATCAAGTGGAATGGACTAACAAATGGAAAATGTTGAAGAATCCCTGTTATAGAAGAACATACACATTCTACTTCTAGGCAACTTGAGGACAAAACTGGCCCGAGAGGAAATATCAAACTCCATGTTCTCTAAAACTGAACAGAATACAGATTAATTTGCTGGTGTCCTTACTATACATATTGATTGGCCTAAAGATTTCTTTCCTGGGCCTTCATAAATGCTATCACAGATCTGTCTACAATAACTCTGTAAGCAGGATTGTCAAGTGGAAACAGAATCCTTAACCAATGGTTTGCAAAAGCAGTGAAGAAATTTGACATCATGAGCTCAAGAAGCAAACTCTTATATTAACGAATATGTTTATTTATTTAGTAGCTCAAAGCCTCACATCTCAAATGCACACTTTAAAATGGCTCATTCACAGTGTGCAACTAGAATTACACACACACACACGTAAGCACCAGCCAAACAAAAATAATCAACGTCATTTCAACAGAAGATAGAGTTGCTCAGAGCTTCAAAAGGACACTATTTAAACAATCAGTTCCAGGATTATTCAATGAACATAACTCAGAGAAGTTACTTCTGGATGTCAGTTTCCAGAATCCCGCAGTTTAGCATGCCCTTTGGTGTTCATTGAGGATAGTCCTCCATTTAAAGCCGTTTTATATATGCTTGAAGGGCCTTGCAGTTCACATTTTGTTGAAGAATAAAAGGTAAAGGTTTTCCCCTGACGTTAAGTCCAGTTGTGACCGACTCTGGGGGGTTGGTGCTCATCTCCATTTCTAAGCCGAAGAGCCGGCATTGTCCATAGACATCTCCAAGGGCATGTGGCCGGCATGACTGCATGGAGCGCCGTTGGTTGAAGAATAAAGGATCTCAAAAGGAGAACAGGGGCTCTGAAGGTAGTGCCTGGCCAGCAGACTCAATAGGCACAGAGGCCATCTGGTCCCAGTCTAATCCTTTGTGCATATGTTTAAATTATTATTTCCAAATGTGCACCTATAAATGTAATTCAGTGTGTCTTTTGGGTGACTCTTTTGAGTGATGCATTTGCTTTTGTAGTGGTAAAGTGTGCCAATGTGAAAATGATCACATCTTAAATGAACTACATCTTAATATTCTTCTTAAAAGGACAGTTAATGTTAGATGGCACCATCAATACTAGAGGCAGACTGCAGCTCCCACCATTCTTCACCATAGCCTATGTTGGCTAAGGCTCATGGGACGTGCACTCCCAACATCATTTGCAATCCTGTTTTAAAATGTGTAATCTCTCTTTTTCTCTTCATTTGATCCCAAGGCACAAGCATTCACAAATGTGACATTTGTAATCAAACACCTTTATACTTTGTTTAAAGCCAGCATGGGTGTAATGGTTTGAGTGCTGGATGAGAATGCTCACTGACCAAGGTTTCATGCTAAGCCATGGAAAAGTACTATGTAACTTAGGTCAAGTCACACTTTCTCAACTAAGACAAAGGCAAAGGCAAACCCCCTCTGAATGAATCTTGCTAAGAAAATCCTGTGATAGGTTCACTTTAGGGTTTTCACAGAAGCCCCCTTAAGATCTCACCCTTAAGAAACAGAGTTGTCTCAAGATGGAATGCACTTGACTTACAATGCAGCTGGTTTTAAATAAAAAAGGAAATACAGGATAGTGTGGCTGGGCCAGGCTCCAAGGCTGCAAATACATTCCAGGATAGCGGTGGTGGGTGCTCGCTGGAGTTGGTGGGATGGAGGGCATAAGGTCATAAATGAAATGAAAACTAGGAAGCATTTTCAATGGTTTGCCTGTCAGTTGTGAATTGGAAACTCTGAATACAACTTGATGAAAGCATTGCCCTTAATCACATTATGAATTATTTGTCTTCCAGTGGCAAGTCATACATTCAGTTGATGAATATCAGGGGAAACCTTGCCTTTGTCTGTACTTCACCAGTGTTCAATCCAGGTAGATAGTTATTTCTGTAGGCAGATTCAATCTTCCCTTCATAAAACCACCTGCTGCAAGGAAGTCAAAGACAGCAATCAGCATCTTGTTATGAGCTTTTCAATTTCCTCCAAGGTGTCAAGCCCTCTGTTTGTAACTCTAAAGCAGCCTTTCAACTTGATAATTATGTCTTTTGATCTATAGTTCCATGCAATGGGTATGCAGTAAAATGCATCCGGTGGGGAAGAATTACCGTACTTCCAGTCAAAAAATTCTGGAGGTCTTCAGTTGCTCATGCTGGTTTCTTTCTTGTTGCACAGTTACAGAAACTTGATACCACTTCAACTGCTATTACTCAGTTTTATGGAATCCTATGATTTATAGTTTCATGTGGTAAATAAAGCAATTGCATTGAAGAACAACAGTTCTCTTGTATTGTATGTTTAACAGAGGAATAGAATAATTATAAGAAGGAATAGCTGTTCTTATCTCTAGAGATCAGTCCCCTCTGCTGCTCTTCTAGTCACTATGTAACCCTTTAAGAGAGAAAAAGTGGTATACTATAATACGAACAACAACAACCACTACCTTTAAAGCTATTGATAGTAAATGCAACAGTTTTGTCTTTGTCTGCGGCAGCTCTTTTGGGCATTGCCTATTTAATGACCACGTTTGTTATAACTCAAAATCTTTGGAAATTGGGGTATGTATTGGTGTGAATTCCTGTGCTATGGTTATAGCTGGGGAAAGATCTACCGTACTTTCCCTAATTTGGTGTAGCACAGTACAGAAACGAATAGGCACATACATCTCTGAAATCAGGACTGGCCAAGGGTATTTTGCAGCCTAAATGGGAGAACCAATTTCCCCTGTCACTGTCCAGTTAAGATGTTTGGCGCACAAGGCCAACCATGTTTTTAAGGACCTGAAACAGAAAGTACCACAAATATTTCTCCTCATCCGTGGCAGTAAAGGCATAACAATAATATACTAAATAAATAACAATTAGCTGTCCTTACAAGGCATCCGAAATCAGCTGCCTGGGGCAACCATCTCTCTGTCTGTTATTCAAATGTTGGGTAAGTTTTATGTGTTTATTTTGACTTTCTTTGGTTGTTCTGTTATGGCTTTTAAAACTGTAAATCAGTCCAAAAACTAAAGAAATCAAGTTCTCCCTAACATGAAGTCTGAGCTCTGAAGATGTCCTAGCCTATTACATTTCTATTACACAGAAGACTTTCCAGAACAAATACAGCAATCCTAACTCCAGCTATAGAATGAAGCCACCAATGGGTAAAAATGTTGCCTATTAAATATCTATTACACCACTGTTAAAGGCACAGGAAGCTATGAAAGTATTATGATCCAAAGAAGGCAGAGCCACCAGTTGATATCTGGCAAGCAGGGAGTTAAGTTCCAATTGTGAACCGAAAAAGCAGAGCTGGAGAGTGCAGAACCAATCAGAATCTTAATTAAAAAAGTCGAGAAGAGAAATACTATAATAGCCATGAGGAACAGAAAAGTTAAAGCCTTAATTTCTTAATGTTGGGGTCTGTTGTGGTATAGTATATTTTGTTTTTAAAATGCTTTTCATGATTAGCCTATAAAAAGCCTCAAGAATGTGGATTTTGGTGTAGAAACTAGTGGCTCAAGGCCCTTTAAACAACTTACAGCTTTTATTAGTTTCTGTGTAGATTTAAAAGAAAAACTAGTAAATTAAAACCAAGTCCATGGAAAGAGGCCTTTACCTTCTGACTTTTCGGTGCTGGTACTTCACTTCTGGGAACACATGTGTCAAATGCATAGAGGATGATTATGGTCAAAAATCCTTTCTGATCCTTGGATATTGGCTGATGAAGGGCGATGACAACATTAACAGTGTAAATGCTTAAGGGAAAAGTAAAAAGGAGACACTCACTCCCAGTGGACAGATCCTAACTAAATATTTCTCGTATGTTCCCAAGTTACAATCATTAATACAGCATTCCTATTTTGATTCATTGATAAGCATACGTGATTTTAATGCAGCTCACTACCCTAGATTACTAGTATACCGTACTTTTTAATAAACTTCTTTAAATTCCAGTAATGGTTCATCCACATGATAAAATTTCAAACACAGAAGTTTGCACAAATTGTTACTTTCAAGTATCTTGTGCAAATCTTGCAAAAGAACCTTGTAATCATTTTGCAGCTACAATCACAACCACTTATGCTACTTAATTTCCAAGGAATTCCATTCATTGATGCGTTTACCAACAATGGATAGTATTAATGAGTCTTATGTAGGTAGAAATCTGAGGCTGATGATTTCCACAAAGTCTTGCAGAGAATGGATGGCAAAAGAAAGAGAAAAACACATTTTCTCAGGTATTTTCTAAATGAGTCTCTATAGAATTGCCCTTGTCTTATACATGAAGTCGACTTATATACAAGCATATATGGTCATTTATATTGAGCGCATAGGGCGGTAATATCCTAGATTGGATAGTATATCCTCTCTTCCACCCTGTCTTTAAATTATTCTGATGTATGATGTCCTGTCTTCATCTTATGCAAAGTTTTAAGTGTGGCAGCCTGATCTATACTACAGCCTAAGTATAGCTCATTCAATGTGACAATTGCATCCAAGATTGCCCACAATGCATTCATTATGCATGAGAAAGCTAAGGGATAACCCAATGTT
The DNA here is from genome assembly GCF_035594765.1 of Anolis carolinensis. Taxonomy (NCBI): domain Eukaryota; kingdom Metazoa; phylum Chordata; class Lepidosauria; order Squamata; family Anolidae; genus Anolis; species Anolis carolinensis. The sequence goes on from NC_085841.1 coordinate 307,777,815, forward strand.
TCAAAAAAGCTATAAATAGGAGGTCCCAATGTGTCTTACTTTTTAAAATGGTGATAACAACTGTGACAAGATGCAAAGGGAAATCTTCAACTCCTGTCTTTTCATAGTGCTGTAGTTCCAGTTCAATTGACTTACTATCAACACATCTTTAAAAACCCTGATATTTTTTTTGTGTCAAATCTAGTTTGCCTCCAGATTTGCTCCATATTATATATGTGTGTGTGTGTGTGTGTGTGTGTGTGTGTGTGTGTGTATATATATATATATATATATATATATATATATATAAAAAAATGTTCTGACCATTTCTGCCTTAAAGTAAACAGCGAAACTAAACACCCAAAACCCACAAAACATGGCCACAAAAGACATGGTCATCCCTGCTGTGTTTAGACATCAAAAAATGAAGAAAAATAAAGTCCTAATTGGAGGGAGAAGAATAATTGTTTTTTCCCATTGCTGCCAGTTAGAAGGCTAAGCTCCACCCACTTTGTCTCCTAGCAACCCACTCAGCCATTTAATGGCGCACAGGGCCTCTTCAATCAGGCCTCTTCCACACTGCCTATAAAATACAGACTATCTGATTTGAACTGGATTATATGGCAGTGTAGACTCAAGGCCCTTCCACACAGCTATATTACCCATTTATAATCTTTTATTATCTGCTTTGAACTGGATTATCTGGAGTCCACACTGCCATATAATCCACTTCAGTGTTCATTTTATACAGTTGTGTAGAAGGAGCCTCACATAATCCAGTTCTAAGCAGATAATATAAGATTATAAATATACAGTAGAGTCTCACTTATCCAACATAAACACCCCGGCAGAATGTTGGATAAGCAAATATGTTGGATAATAAGAAGGGATTAAGAAAAAGTCTATTAAACATCAAATTACGTTATGATTTTACAAATTAAGCACCAAAACATCATGTTATACAACAAATTTGACAGAAAAAGTAGTTCAATGCATGGTGATGCTATGTAGTAATTACTGTATTTATGAATTTAACACCAAAACATCACAATGTATTGAAAACATTGACTACAGAAACATTGACTACTAAAAGGCCGACTGCGTTGGATAATCCAGAACATTGGATAAGCGAATGTTGGATAAGTGAGACTCTACCGTAATATGAAATACTTACTGTGGTATAATAATACAGAACAATATAATCTCTAAAACCAGGACAGTAAATAAAGAGCAACACTCTGAAAGCAGGGAAATTGGGAATTCCAGAAAGGAAACACTCAGGGCCAGCTAACACTTCCCAACAAAGGATTCCCCCAGGCAGGAAGCAAACAGGATTTGAAGCTGCAAGGCCATTAAATGCTAATCAAGGTGCCTAATTGCAGCATTCATACCTGCCACACTGAGACTATTCATTGCTATTCAAACTGGCCAACCAAGGATTCTGCAAGGTAGAAAGCGGCCAGGCTTTCAAGCAGCAAGGCTATTCAGTGCTATTCAACCTGGCCAACCAAGATTTCCCCTAGATAGAAAACCCCCAAGCTCTCCACAAAGCTACTCTGTCTCATACAACCAGGCCTAGAAAGGATGCCTTATGTAGAAAGCGGCCAGGCTTTTAAGCTGCAAGACTATTCAGTGCAGTTCAAGCTGGCCAAACAAGGATTCCCCTACTAAGGAAGGAGTCAGGCTTCAAAGCGGCTCTTTGCTTGCGGGTGCTACTCCAGCTACTCCAGAAAACGGCCAGGTTTTAAGGCTGCAAGGCTATTCACTGTTATTCCACCTGGCCAACAAATGATTCCCATAAGCCACAGCAACACGTGGCCGGGCAAAGCTATATATTCACACAGAAGAGCAAAACAAGTGTATTTATTACCAGTGGTAAACTATGATGTGTAGGTATTCGTCATAACAGCATGCACAGCTATGACCCCCAAGGGGAGTCCAAACTGTAGACACCCAATGTAGACCCAGTTGTTGCAGTTTTATATTTCCAACAGTAAGTTTTTTAAAAAAGAAAGCTAATGTATCTTAACTGCCAGTCAAAAGCCAAAATACCAATAGATGTTTTATAATACAATAGGCTTGGCTTATATAGTAATACAGCAGGCCTTTGCTAACTCCTGGAGTTTGGATCCATGACTTAACCCCTCACCACCACCCTGTGTATCAAAATCCATGGGTAATCTAGTCACATTATAGACAGTAGCATAGTAATATAATGTCCCTGATATAAAATGGCAAAATATGGTTTGCCAATTGTATATTGTGGCAGATAAAATCCCTTTCCCTTTTAGGTTTGCTGTGAAGATTGCAACCAAAATCACAGGAAACAGGAAAGTGTGGATGGAGGTGGCAAATACCATTCTTCTTACTTGTTTGAAAAAAAAAATACTCGGGATGTTTGACCTTGCAGGTACTGGCTCTGCTATGCAGTTAGCAGACATGACAAGAGACAGGTAAACTGCATGTTATTTTAAACACTGAAAGTAATCACCCAAAAAGCATCCAGCTTTTTATAAATGCATGTGCATGTTTTATATGAGAACCCCTCTTCATGTTTTCCTTAGCATTTGTAACACTTTCCTTAGCTTTTATCAACTAAGATGGAGCCCCTAGCGGCACAATGGGTGCAGGGACATGACAGAAGCCTCTCAAAGGGATGGTAAAATATCAAACATCTGGGTGTCCCCTGGGCAACGTCCTTGCAGACAGTTAATTCTCTCACACCAGAAGTGACTTGCAGTTTCTCCAGACAAACAAACAAACAAAAAATCAACGATTATTACTTGTTTTTCTTGAACAACTCTATGAAGCCTAGGAGTACAGCTCTTAATTATCACTTCACTGTCTTTGTGCTATAAATCACTTCTAAGTGTTTGCCAGTAAAAAAAATGAGAAGCTACCAGATTGATCTGCTTAATTCAGATCAGGATGTGAAATTCACTATTGTGTCGTGCTGATTCTTTCATCTCACTAATTACACATCTCAATGCAGCATTTATTACAAACCATTTCTCAAATGTCTCATCAGTTAATTAATAAAAGGCAGGAAGCCTTCTTAAAAATCTCAATTTGGCATCCCTGTGATAATTCATTTCTAGGTTGTAAGGGAGAGAAAGTTGTCTTTTTCCTGTCAAGGACTTTTCCCTTCAGGGTTCACTACAGAGTCTACCCTATTATTAGGTGAATGATGCAGCCACTTCAGGCAGTAGGTTTTGGGGTGCCATGAAAGATCAGCCAATGCTTTTTCATGCATTGCTGCTGCCTTTCATACTGCCAGGAATAATGTGGGTATTTGTGCTTCATGTACCCCAATAACATGGCTAGCTTGAGTACATAAGGGCAAAGGTAAAGGTTTTCCCCTGATATGAAGTCTAGTTGTTTCCATCTCTGTGGGTTGATGCTCATCTCCATTTCTAAGCCGATAAGCCGATGTTGTCCATAGATGCTTCCAAGGTCATGTGGCCAGCATAACAGCATGGAGTGCTGTTATCTTGCTGCTGCAGCAGTACCTGTTGATCTGTTCACATTTGCATATTTTTGAACTGCAAGGTTGGCAGACGCTGGGGCTAACAGCAGGAGCTCACCCCACTCCTTAGATTTGAACTGCTGACCTTTTGGTCAGCAAGTTTAGCAGCTCAAAGGTTTAACCTGTTGCACCACCGGAGGCTCCATACGCACCTTGACTTTTGAGATTCCATTTGAGAAGAAGCAATGTATAGAGATGTCAAAATTGCAAGAAGAAAAATCAAGAAGTTAAAATATGCAAATAACATCATATTACTTGCAAACTTAGAACAGTTATGATGAAAATTAATTGGGTGGTGGTGGAGGAGGAGGGAAATGTAGGATTATGGCTAAAAGTTAAGAGAACAAAAATAAAGATCACTGTAATTGGTTGGGAAATTGTGCTCAAAGAGTTGTCACCAGAGGCTGTGCTTCAGACTGGAAGGGATATTCTGTCCCAAAACTGATACTTTTCAATATTTTTATCAATTATTTAGGATGGGGTGGAGGGAATCCATATCAAATTTCCAGATTATACAAACCTGGGAGGGATAGCAAACACATTGAAAGACAGGAAACCAAATTCAAAAGGACCTCGATAAATTAGAAAATTGGGCTGAAATTAATAAAATCAAACTCAACAGAGACATATGAAAAATTCTACACTTAGGGCCCTTTCACACAGCCCTATATTCCAGAATATCAAGGCAGAAAATCCTATATTATCTGAGTGTAGACACAGACAACCCAGTTCAAAGCAGATATTATGGGATTTTCTGCCTTAATATTCTGGGATATAGGGCTGTGTGGAAGGGGCTGTAAACCACAAAAAGTAAATACACAGATATAGGATGGTGGAATAATTGGTTTAGCAGTACTACATGTAAAAAAGATCTTGGGATTATTGTTGGTCATAAATTAAGCACAAACCACCAATGTGGTGTTGCACAATGCTATGTTAGCCTGTATTAATAGAACCATAGTTTCCAAGTCAAGGGTAGTAATAGTCCCAGTATAGGATTGTTGTATGTTATCCGGGCTGTATGGCCATGTTCCAGAAGTATTCTCTCCTGACGTTTCGCCCACATCTATGGTAGGCATCCTCAGAGGTTGTGAGTCCCAGTATATTCTGCACTGGCTACCTGGCCTTATCTAGAGTCCTGTGTTCAGGTCTAAGAACCTCATTTAAATGGAACACAAGCAAGATGGGGTGGGTTCAGAGAAGGGCAACAAGGATATTAAAAGGTATGGAGAACTAAACATATAAGAAGAACTTAAAGGAGCCAGGCATGTTCAGCTTGGTGAAGGGAAGACTGAGGCTGACAAAGGGGGTTGGACTGGATGAGCCTTGTAGCCTCTTCCAACTCTATTGAGTCTATGACATGATTGTACTTTTATAAATACCCCAAGAGCTGCCTCAAAGTTGGCAGATTTGTTCTCTGTTGCCTCTGAGAGCAGAACTAGGTCTAATAACTTTAAATTACAAGAGAACTGATTTTTATTAGACATTAGAAGGAACTTCTTGACAGTAAGAGCAGTTTGGCAATGGGGCCAATAGCCTAAAGAGGTGGTGGAGTCTCCTTCTCTAGATGTCTTCTGGTACATGCTGGACAGCTCATTCCTAGGTAAAGGTAAAGAAGTAAGTCTAGTCGTGCTGACTCTGGGGGTTGGTGCTCATCTCCGTTTCTAAGCCGTGTCCGCAGACACCTCCAAGGTCATGTGGCCAGCATGACTGCATGGAGCGCCTTTACCTTCCCGCAGACGCGGTACTTATTGATCTACTCATATTTGCGTGTTTTCGAACTGCTAGGTTGGCAGAAGCTGGGGCTATTTCCGGGCTGTATGGCCATGCTCCAGAAGTATTCTCTCCTGACGTTTCGCCCACATCTATGGCAGGCATCCTCAGAGGTTGTGAGGTATATATCACACAAGCTCTGAGGCATATACCTCACAACCTCTGAGAATGCCTGCCATAGATGTGGGCGAAACGTCAGGAGAGAATACTTCTGGAGCATGGCCATACAGCCCAGAAAACACACAACAACCCTACATTAGAACTAATTGTCAAAAAGCTGCTCTGGCTTCAAATTACAGCTGGGGAGAAATAGTTTATCCCAGCTTCAGGGAGGCCAGCCGGTGCGCGCGCCCCCTTCCCTTCTCCCTCGCGCGCCTGTGCGCCTGTCCGTCAATCCTCTTGACCCCGCCTCCCGGCGCTGCCGGCTTTATAAGCGGGGGATCCTTCCCTTCAATGGATAGAGTTGGGAGCAATTAACCTGTTGCAGCTGGAGAGGGCAGAGCGCGCCCGGGTTTGGGAGGCGAGAGCGGGAGGGAAGCAAGCCGGCAGGCAGGCAGGCAGGCAGGCAGGCAGGCAGGCAGGCAGGCAGGCGCTGGGGAGAGCTGCCTCGCGCGAGGGTCTCGCCCTCTCGCCGCCTTTAATGTTCATTATTATATGTCTCTAAGAAAGAGCGAGCGAGAGGGGAGCTCCACTCCTGGCCCTGCCTCCCAGAGACAAGCCGAGCCCCGTTGGCGGCATCCTCCCGGGAGCATGGCTCCTCGCCTGCTCTTCCTGCTGCTGGTGGCGTTGCCTCAGGTCCATCCTCACAGAGCGACGGGACCCCGGGTGAGTCCAGGGGCCCTGCTGCCTCGTGTTTCCCAAGGGAAGGGTTGCATCAGGGCGACAGGGATGCTTGAGGCTTCGAAAAGTCTTCTTTATCGTTTTACTAACTTGGGTACCCCGCGGTGCCCGAGTTATTGGAAGAGAACATTGTTTGTTTTGGGGTAAAGTATTCGGTATTATGGGTCTGGTAATGTGTAACGCTATTTATTAGGGAAAACTCACTCTTTACTTTTGTTTTTTTTTATTAATGCTGTCATTGGAAAATGCATAAGGATGTGGGTGAATTACAATTCCCAGAATTGTATGTCAATCCTTCTCAAACTCCGTCTGTATCCAGAGTTGGCCATGTTGGGTCTGTGTTTGGTCCAGATCCGAGGTTGGATGGGTTCAGTGCTCTCTGGATAAGGGTGAACTACAACTCCTAGATCCTAGGTGAATCACCCCCAAACTAGACCTGTATGCACAGTTGACCATGTTGGGTGTGTGTGACAAGTTTGATCCAGATATGAAGTCGGCTGCATTCAGTGCTCTTTGTACAAAATGCATAAGGGTGTGGATTAACTGCAATGGACATCATGCCACGTTCGCCCTGAGAAACTCCATCACTACTTAAAGTGTGATATGTTGGGCAAGTTTGCTCTGGATGTATCATCAGTGGGGTCCAGTGTGCTCTCTGGCTGTAGGGTAAACTACAACTCCCACGATGGTAAGTCAGTCTCCTCAAACCCCACCAGTAGGTCCCATGGGGGTTCTTTGTGCCAAGTTTGGTCCAGGTACATCATCGGTGGAGGTCACAGTTTCCCTGGTTGTGGGTGAACTACAACTCCCAGAAAGGAAGGTCAGTTCCTCCCTAACCCCTCCAGTAATCAAATTTGGTATGTGTGCCAAATTTGGTCCAGATCCATCGGTGTTTGGGTTCACAGTGCTCTCTGGATGTAGGTGAACTACAAGTCACCCAAATCAAGGTGAATTTTCCCCAAAGACTTCCAGTATTTTTTTGCTAGTCATGCAGGCTCTGTGTGCCAAGTTTGGTCCAATGCCATCTTTGGTGGAGTTCAGAGTGCTCATTGATTGCAGGTGAACTATACAGCCCAGTACCTACAACTCCAAAATGTTCAGGCCAATTCCCCTCAAAACCTACCAGTATTCAAATTTGGGCATATTGGGTATGCATAACAAGTTTGATCCAGAGCCATAATTGTTTGGGCTCATAGTGTGCTTTGGATGTAGATGAACAAAAACTATAAATCCTTCCAAAGACCTCCAGTATTATTATTTTTTGGTCATGGGACTTCTGTGTGTCAAGTTAGTTCCAGGTCCATTGTTGGTGGAGTTCAGAGTTCTGGGATTGCAGGTGAACTATACATCCCAGGCTTTACAACTCCTATAAATCATGGTGAATTCTCACCAAACCTCTCTAGTATGTTCAGTTGCTGATCATTTCCTCTGTTTGCTGTGTGGCATAGAAAAGAATAGGAAAGGTTTATGGGAGAGACAGTGGGCAGGGTCATGCAAATTTCACACCAATGGAGCGAGCCAGAAGCACTTGGATATCTGTGATGGAGGAAAAACAGAAAATCTAGGATGAAATTGTCCCTGTATGAAAGTTTTCACTTGGGTGGTGGGCAGTATGGTGTTTGTGGAGGACATTGGAAGGGCCCTTGGACATGTTCATGGTGTTCTCTATAACCTGCAATGTCATTGGAGGGAGGGACATTGGTGTCTCCTGAGTAGTGGGAGCTATAGCTATTTGTGGAAGTGGGAACTTGTTTGTGTAAGTGGACACCCAGCCACACACATATATACATATATATATTCACTTTTATTATGTGTATAGATTTGCCCTTTCACAAGTGACACCACTTGCTAAATCTACTCCTTGCTCAGGGATATGCCTTTAACCCTCCTAAGGGTGCATCTATTCTACACTGTAGAATTAATGCAGTTTGGCTCCCTTTGAATCTCCATGGCTCAAGGCTATGCAATGATGAAAATGAGTTTTCTACAGTCCTCTTCGCCAAAGAGTGCTGGTGCCTCTCCATACTACAACTCCCATCTTCCCATAGCACTAAACTATGGCAGTTCGAGTGATGTCATGCTGCATGAATCCTAATTCAATGTGGATACATTTTGTGCAGCCCTTGGTTTTTGGAGTGGGTGGTTGCTTGGTTGGTGTGTGTCCTTAAGCCGGGCTTTTAATGGGGGCGACGTGTCACCCAGGATCAAAGCCTGGTCCCAGTTTGTGAGGCTCCCCTTCTGGCGTGAAGGACCATCTGGCCAGGAGTCACTAGGCAGGCCCTTGTGAAGTTTGTGTCAGGTGCAGGGACCACGTCGCTGCTGGAGCTCTTTCCCTTTTATGTTCCAAAAAGGGGAATTAAATGAATCCCTTGGTTTTGAAAAACGAAATCCCCTCCTGTTACGACCCCAACGCCTTGAGTCCAGGCTTGTAAGGATTGGGTTTAAAGCCCCGCAAAGATTCCTGGTGGGAGAGAAGCTTGGCTTTTTATGGCAGGTGATTATGTTTCAAAGAAGCCTTGTACCTTAGGCGGGCGGAATGGCCCTCCTTCCACAAGTTTTAAGGTTGTGCAGTATTTAGTTGGAGATAAGTCTCATTAAACTTTGTGGTGCTTACCTCTGAGTAAACAGGGATCAAATTAAGCTCATAGTAACTACAGTAGAGTCTCATTTATCCAAGACTTGCTTATCCAAGCCTCTGGATAATCCAAGCCATTTTTGTAGTCAATGTTTTCCATACATCGTGATATTTTGGTGCTAAATTCATAAATACAGTAATTACAACATAACATTACTGCGTATTGAATTACTTTTTCTCTCAAATTTGTTGTATAACATGAAGTTTTGGTGCTTAATTTGTAAAATCATAACCTAATTTGATGTTTAATAGGCTTTTCCTTAATCCTGCCTTATTATCCAAGATACTCGCTTATCCAAGCTTCTGCCGGCCTGTTTAGCTTGGATAAGTGAGACTCTACTGTAGTCTCACCCTCTTATAGCTATACAGGCAGTCTCCAAGTTACAAACAAGATAGGTTCTGCAGATTTGTTCTTAAGGTGAATTTATTTATAAGTCGGAACAGGCACATTTTTGAGGTGTAACTCCTATTGGACTTTTGGATTATGACCTGTTAGGATCACAACCTAATAGGGATTATGACCTATTATGATCATAACTATTGAGTAGCAGTGTTTCAGGAAGTGTTCCTTTAGTTCAGTGGTTCCCAACTTTTTTTTGACCAGGGACCACTTTGACCAGGGCCCACACTCCAGTATTAGTACCAAAAGGGTTACGAATCAGTTGTTGGTCAACTTTAGATTCGGTTTGGATATTTGGGGTGCTAATTCAGAAATTGCATTGGATAGACCACATCAGCTCTATTTCTGATACAGAACATATGTCATCCAGTAATTACAATCTGCTTGCCCACAGAACACCATATTTAATAATCTAGAGCTGATGTGGACTATCCAATGCAATTTTCTGAATGAAATTTTGTGTTTGCCAATGGGAGCTAATAATAATTGCTTTGGGGGACTAAACAGGATCTTACAAAGGGCTGCTTTCCCATTACAACTGATGTGTGGCAATGGGAGCTGGCGCTGGCGGTGGTGGCGGTGGTGGTGGTGGTGCTGCTGCTGCTGCTCCTCCTCCTCCTCCTCCTCCTCCTCCTCCTCCTCCTCCTCCTCCTCCTTCCTTTCGGGGACTAAACAGGGTCTTACAAAGGGCTGCTTTCCCATTACAACTGATGTGTGGCAATGGGAGCTAATAATATTTTCCCCTCATGTCTCATGGACCTTATTTTAGATATCGCTGCCCACAGGTTGGGAACCACTGCTTTAATTTATTGGGTAATGAATGATCATTGGCCATGTAAATATCTTGTTTCTATTCCACACTGTCAGCAGGCAAAGATTCAAGTAGATTTTTTAAAATAACATGTTTGTTTTATTCATAACTTCATTTATTTAATTATTCAGGTGGATTTCTTGTCAGGTTAAACTTTAAAATGTTTCTGTTTGTGTCTTTGACTTACAGTCTTTAACAGTCTCTTTAAAACAATATTGCTCTGCACAGCTCTCTATCATAACAGTCTACTTCCAAGGGACTCAAGCCTTAACTGACATTCTAACTTCTAACACTGGCTTCTGTACTCAAACAGACTTAAGCCTCAACTGTCATCCTTTTAAAACTGGCATTCTAAACAGTCATATGGTCTGCAGCCCCTCCCACTGCTTCAACTACATAGAGCTAAGAAAACTGCAAACCATATATAGATATAGATATAGATATAGATACACACACACACACACACACACACACACACACACATATACATACACAATTTGAATATCACAGGGAGGGGTTAACACACCTGTGATGTTTGTTTTGCTCTCTGTGCCCTTGTTCAGAAGATTTCACCACACTTTCTATCCTTGTGATAATTGAATTTTGAAAAATTTGGCTTGGTGAGGATACAAGGATGGGTGAAAAAGCTTCAATGGAGACACCTATAGGCCACGATAACTCTCCCAGGAGTGAATTTCCCTTCCCAGGGGTAGAATCTCTCACTTGTTGTTGTTTCACCCCTGTTCTTTACTATGAGTTATTTGTAAGTTGGATGTTTGTAACCTAGGGACTCTCTGTATAAGGATTAGAGATGAGAAAATTACATGTATCTGATTCCTTTGCTGGAGATATATACAGGATATTTCTGAATGATGGATATAACTTCAGAGCAGTATGTTTTGTGATGGCAATTTGTTAAAATTATGCTAAATGGTACAAATGCGTGATCTAGGACCCTTCTACAATACCATATAATACAGATTATCAAAGCAGATAATCCACATTATTTGCTTTGAACTTGGATTATATGAGTCTACACTGCCATATAATCCAGTTCAAAGTAGATAATCTGGATTTTATATGGCAGCGTAAGAAGGGGCCTTAGTTTTACTTACCATTTTGAGCCAGAAACAAATCTAAAAAATAACTGCCAGTGGAGAAGACCTCATTGGGACTTATGTTGCAGTGACACCATCTTGCAAATGACTGAAGCTAGGTGCTGTTTGTATATCTAGCGGTAATCATTAGAAACTTTATGCCCCACCTTTCCAAGTGGTATGGGTTTTATTCATGGGCATTTTGCAGTTGTAGAGCTACAGTGATTTCAAATCAGGCCCATCGTTTTGAAACACTCTGTATACATACTAAATCTAATGGCCCACCCAAATTTGGAAAACCGGGGAGCGATTGTGACAGAGGAAAGGGATCATCACAGGTAGAATCCTAAAGCAGCCCTTTCAGTTTTCAAGAATATGATGTGATGAGAATAAAATGCACCCTTCACGCTTGCTGTGCTTTCTAGGCATTTCTCTGAGCAGATGTGTAGCACAACAACTAAAAATGTGGTTGGTTGGATCCAGTTCATGACATATATCTTTGGGATTCATGGATTTCAAAGGCAGCTGAAAATTGACTTTTCTTCTTTTGTTCATCCAATGAGAGCTTTTACCCAACCCCCTCTCTATACCCAGGATGATTCCCTAGCTATTCTGATAGATTATGATGCTATCACCTCCAGTTATGTTTATCCAAAAGTATCTATAGCCTGCTATAGAACAGCTATACACTATTCAGAATTTGAATACTGAAGGTAATGCTTTACAACCTGAATGTCTATAAATATTTGTATCCATAAGGGTCATGTTTTGTGGTTCCTGAAGATTTAGTTAGGAAGAGTTGAACTGGAAAAGTAGAAAACATGGATGGCAGCCCATATAAACCACACAGGCTTGTCTTTCAAACCAGATCAATGTAGACCATTTTTATCACTTAGTCACTTACGATCCATTCCTCAGTTTTCAGGTGGATCACAACATCTTTTCTAATTGCCTCCATTCATATCTATTTTGAGCATGAGTTGACCAGTGTACCATTGTACTGCCATGCTCGTGATTCACATTATATGCCATATGTAATTTTGCAAACTTGGAAGGGCCATTAGATTTAGTGCACATAAAAATGGTTTCAAAAATGGCCTGAGGCCATTTTAATATGTGTACTAAATCTAATGGTCCATCCAAGCTTAGAAAATCTGGGGAACAGTTGTGACAGGAAAAAGGTAGAAGTACCCAGTTGTATTGCACTGATGGTGAACATCATAGATTACTGGGTGAACACTGAGACAACCCTTTTAATTTTCAGGAATGTGGTGTGATGATAGAAAAGTGCATTCTTCACTCTAGCAGTACTTTCTAGCCCTTTCACCAGGCAAATGTGTAGCATCAGCAACTTAAAATGTCCCAGGTTGGATCCAATGCACACCATAAATTCTTGCGATTCATAGATTCATAAGGGAGCTGAATGCTGGCATTTCCTCTTTGAGTTCATGCTTTTAGCAAAAAACTTTACTATATACCCAGGATATTTCTCTCACCATCTTGATAGATTATGATGGTGGCAACTCCATTTGGATATTTAAAGTGATGCATTAGATCTTGAATATAAGTATTTCCATCCATAGGGCTCAAGTGTTGTAGTATGTGAGGATTTTAATCAGGAACATTTGAACTAGATAGAAGTGGAACCCATGAATATAAACTGCACATACTTGTCTATCAAACCAAATCCATGTAAACCATTTTTGTATGTGTACTAAATCTAATGGCCCATCCAAGTTTAGAGGGAAAGGGTAGAAGCTCCCAGTTGTCCTGCACTGGTACAACTGGGTGACCAGTCACTAGTAGTTTACTGGGTGAGTAATAAGACAACCCTTCTAATTTTCAAGAATGTGTTGAGAAAAAATCACCCTTTTCAATCAAGGTGTACTTTCTAGCTGTTTCTCTGAGCAGATGTGTATTAACAGCATCTCAGAATGTGGTAATTGGCTCCAATGCATGTCATAAATCCTTAGGATTCATGGATTTCAAAGGGAGGTGCAAACTTTTAAGAAAAAAACCATTCTACACCCAAGATGCTTCTCTAGCAATTTTGCTAGGTGTGGTGATGGTAACTCCATTTGGATAAAGTAATGCATTCGGCCTTGAATGTCTAAGTATTCATATCTATAGGGCTCAAATGTTGTGGCATCTGAGGATTTTAATTAGGAACAGTTGAGCTGGAAAGAAGTGGAACGCACGGATGCCAGCCCATATAAACTACACAGGCTTGTCTATCAAACCAAATCCATGTAGACCATTTTTATATACTTGACTTTACAAGCCTCTCTAATTGCTCCCTGCACTGTATCTTTTTGGGGAATAGAAACTATTTCAAGAGCTTGCTCCCATGTCCAATGAAAAGCAGCTGCTGCTTTGTCACCTTCTTGCTACACTGATTCAATAAATGTTATATTCAGGTGGCATTTAAATTCAAGGTTCTTTCCCCTATTGGCTTGCAGTGAAACTTATGTCCCCTATCTTTGTAAAAGAAGATCTATGTCCGTTAAAACTCTTTTACATGCTTACGCATCAGTGTAAAACTGTGGATTTAATGGATGTTTAACTCGTAAATCCCATCTCCTCCTGCTTCCCAAGTGATTTGTTTGAAAGGTATGGGGCTTTTATTTTTGCCTACTGGTTTGTTAGCATGTTGAAACTCAAAGGGGGTTATCCTATTTGATACACTTTCCCCCTGATGATTTGACTTTGCCAATAAAGCTGTCACTAGTATACTTTATGCTATGCTTTATGCTGCTATCAGCATAACAAAAACACCGTTTGAATAATTCATTTGTGGGCCTTTTTTGTGGTATAGCTCATTCACACTGCTCACAGTTTTCTCTGATCCTGTTATAAGATCTGCAAGAAGAAAGATCGAAAATATCTGACTTGCCAAATTAGATCCTCTTCAGGAATTGCATCCCACTTTTTTTTTAATGCGGAGGGAGCCCCACATGAAGCCAGTGCTGGAACGCAGAATAGCAACAGCTATGATTTGGGCAAATGAGTCCATAGAAGTGTACCATTCTTTAATTTTTTCGCATGTGTTATTGTTAATACAGTGGTGATACTGCCTCACCTCTGGGTCTCACAAATGTTATAATCTTTCTTTGTACATGGATATTGAAGTTTTGGCTGAAGAAATCGCCTAACAGCTGGGCTAATATAAGAGTGTATATTTAAAATCCAGGACGTTGTTTGACTAAGAAGCTTCTTTAGAAGATCAATAGTCTCATATCTCTTGTTAACCTCTCATTCATTTGAAAGAAGCTATTTTGTTATTTTGCATATGGTGGCAAGATGTCAAAACCCAGCTCCCACAGAAGCAGTTGGATCCTTTCTGGATTTTCCTCTTGTCAGCTCAAAAAATAACCCTCACTTGGGGTGATTCCACCATAAATGTAGCAAAGTGCTAGAAGAAACTTACCTGTGGTGAGCCAGGATAAGCTTCCATTCAACTGGATGGCACAGGATTGCAGAGTCACAACTTTAGGTTCAAAATATTTATTGAGGTAAAAAGAAATCCATTCTAGATAGGAAAGGTCTTGGAGCTATCTGGCTTACTAATATCATCTTCTAAGAAGGTAAAAAGGATAAAAGTATTAAATGTTCATGCAGCTACATTTTTCCCGGAGAGAGGAAAAATGTATCCTCACTTGAAGGAAGAAAGGGCAGAGAGAAAACAATGGAGGATGCCCTCATGACCAAAACTCCAGGGCAATAAAAATAGCTCTAAAGAGGAAGTAACCTCATACCTCAAAGAAATTCCATTGCTACATCTTCAAAGGGGAGGAGATAGAAAGCAAGAAAGAAGAGTAAAGACAAAAACCTCTTCTGGAAGTAAAGAAAGCATGCATAGGAATGTGGGGAGAGGGAATCCCTTACTCTAATCCTGTTTTCCTCTCTAGTTATTCATTGAGGTCTGGAAACTTGATGACACAAAAGACTTGTGTAGTTCAGGGATGAAACCCTACAATATCTAGATTGCTTTTTCTAGTAGTTAAGACATTACCTGCTAAGATATATTGTTCAGGAGCATGTTTTCTTTTATAGGAATGTTGCCTTTAAAATATGTATTTATTAATCAAGCAATATAGTTCAAGTTGTTGAATAGGATAGCCAGCCTGAGCCTTTTAAAACCATAAAATCTTGTAAAATACAATGAACGAGGCAGGATGTTTGCATGATAAAAGCCTACTTTGGAGGTGCCTCATGTTAGAAAAAAGTTATGTTGACAGAACTCTTTTGCAAGAAGATAGCCGTCTAAGTTCACAAAAGGCAAATATTTGTATAAATCTCCCATTTCTCCAATTTTATCTTTTAAAAAACCTTTGATAGTAGTTTTTGCCATGATTTTGAAATACAGTATCATGTTTAGGTCAAGCTAGAAAGTGGAATCTACTCAGTGATGGTAAAGCTATGCTTCTAAATTGGATATGGCTAGCACACAGAAAACCCAGATGTTCCATTATCGGTTTCAAGGGTTAACTGTTCTTGGAGATAAGAATTCAGGGAACTTCTGCCTGTGTATCAGTCAGGAAAGCAAAATGGTGGAATTAATCACACTTGAATTCAGTTATTCCTCCCTGCTCCCTTTACCTATTGTACCAGATTGTTCATTTACATTTTGGAGAGTTCTCCTATGCTTTCCACCAAGTTATCCTTGTTGTTCGTATTTTCCCACAGTACAGTCAAAGCTTTTAAAGGTAATCTGAGCATAAGATGGAAGTATAAGATAGGCCGCAGCATGGGATGGATGAGTAGGTTTGGCACTGTTTCTCTGGAGCTCTTTTGTGTGACAGTTTGTAGTGGTGGAGAACTGGGGTGAAAGCAGCTTCCCTGGTCCTGTATTGGAACTGACATATATACTTTATGTCCCGAAGAGTGACATGGTCCAGCTGACAGTATTGGGATTCAAAATATGCTGGGGTAGAAAGGATTCTGAAACCACCCCATCATCCAGCAAGGGACAAAGTATTTTATTTAATGGAAGTACTTCTTGATTATATTTTTGTATCATCTTTCTGAAACCATTTAGAACAAGTAAGTAATTGGACAAAAGTGTACTTCAACAGAAAAAGTAACATAAAACCCATGTCCTTACAAAAGATTTCTCTCTGTTTCGGATGAGAACTGCTAGACGTTGATTCCTTTAAAAGAGGGTATAGAGAACAATAGTACCACCTGCCATTGGAGGTGTTTTCACATGTCACTGTAAAGAATGTCAAGATGAAGACCTTCACTGCAGTATTTACTGTTATAGTGCTGGTTTCAACTTTCAAATTGAATGCACCTGATATTTGCGATCCTTTTTTCTATGAACAGCAAACCTCTCTCCTTTATTCTGTACTTCCATTAGTTTGTTAGAAAAACAATATTGTCCTTCCAAAACAATTGTATTTTTTCTTCATAAATTCTTAATATGTGTAAAGTAGAGGGAGGGCAGGTGACGCTACTCTCATGATGCGTCTTCCATAATTCAAGACTCATTCTCCTTTCCTAATCTGGGAAAAGATGTCATTCTTCTATCCCTTTCAGAAGTGATACTTATCAGAGAGGCATATGGTCTTTCCTTTGCAGACATTTGTTATCCCTTTTTTTGGCTAAAAAAGGGTGTGTGCCTAAGCCACCTAATTTCCTTCCTTTTGACTATGGCACCTCCTTTCGGATATGGTGCTTCATGCGGTTGAGTCCAAACGCACTGGGTTGAAGAAAGCTGGTATTGTCATTCTTTTCAACCTAGTGTTTTCAGACTCAGCTAAATGAAGCACCATAGCTGGAAAGAAATAGATGGTAGGTGAACGGAGGCAGAGGCATAGGTGAAACTGCTGATTTCAAGACACATGGAAAAGGAAGCCTGGAATCTTTCTTCCGCTAGCTAGATGGCTGTCTTCCTCTGCTGGCTACACTGTATACAGGTCATCTGCCTGCAGTACATTGGGGCCATGATTTATGACTGCAAGTATTATGCAATGAAAGTAAAATGCCATGGGGGGGGGGGGCAAAAAGGTAGTGCGATTATTACACAGTGGAGACTATTTTTACACAGTGAAAACTGGGCATGTCTGCACTGAGATGCTATCCTGCTGAGCTTTAAATTCTGGAAGTTTTAATGGTTTTATCTTAAAATAAGTATGGTTTGAGACTGTACTTTAAATTACTGGCTCTGAAGAAATACAGTAAATGTTCAGTTGTTGCTGAATGCCATGATCTTTTGGAACTCCTGTAGGAATAATGTAATTTTTCTTTCAAGTGTCAATTTTACTGTCCAAAGGCTTCAACTCTCTGCCATACATCTATAACCAGTTTTATTTTTCTAATCATTCTGTGAAAGTGGATTCATTCATAATGCTAACTTACAGAAAGCCAATGTTTTATGTTAAAGAAGAAATTACAATATTTCATTGATTTAAAGATGCTATAAGATGCCCTCTAATTTCAGCACCACCGTAAACACACACACACACACACACACACACACACACACATGTATATGTTTTTAATACACACACACACATATATAGATTCACTCTGGTTCATCTTAGAATTGATGAAATACGATAACTCACAATCATGCTGAGAGTGGGATTCACATGAGCCCAAAGGTAGGGAGCCCCCTGGCTTGCTAAAAGCCATTGGCCTGCCACACACATTATTCAAGTGTCCATGAAGGCAGAGCTGATAGGAATAAGGCCCTGAGAACATCTGGAGGGTTGGAGGCTCCCCTCTGAACTTAGTATTATAATGTCAGTGTTCCTAGATCTTTTTGCTCATGCTAAATTAAGCTGACCCACTGAGTGATATTTACACAAGCATTAACTTGCTATTCATCGGTTGATCAAATATATTCACTCTGGCTAAGACTAAAATTGGATTTAG
Source organism: Anolis carolinensis (assembly GCF_035594765.1). Lineage (NCBI taxonomy): Eukaryota > Metazoa > Chordata > Lepidosauria > Squamata > Anolidae > Anolis > Anolis carolinensis. The sequence continues at coordinate 307,795,755 of NC_085841.1, forward strand.
GAGCCCCTGATGGTGCAGCGAGCTAAATCGCTGAGCTGCTGCACTTGCTGACTGAAAGGTCAGTGGTTCGAATCCAGGGAGTGGGGTGAACTCCCACTGTTAGCCCCAGCTTCTGCCAACCTGGCAGTTTGAAAACATTCAAATGTGAGTAGATCAATAGGGTACCGCTCTGGCTGGAAGGTAATGGCACTCCTTGCAATCACACCAACGCCGTCTACAGACAACGCTGGTTCTTTGGCTTAGAAATGGAGATGAGCACCAATCCCCAGAATTGGACATGACTAGACTTAATGTCAAGGGAAAAACTTTACCTTTACCTATGTCTTTCTAGTTATGGGCTAGATTTGTTACAGCTTTTGATGCAGTGGTATATAATTGGCCCTCCATATCCATGGATTCTGCATCCACAGCTCCCCTTGCCCCCAAAAGCAAATCTTGCCATTTTATTTAAGGGACACTGTTTTACTATATCATAGTATATAATGAGATTTGAGTATCCATAGATTTTGGTATTTGTGAGGGATCCTGGAACCAAAGCCCAATAGATACCAAATGAATATTATTTTTAAATGCAGTGAATTTTTAGAGGTAGGCAAGGGGCTTATGAACTGGTGGGAGAACAGGGATAGCATTATGTTCCTGCATAATGTTTTGTTGTATGGGAGTTGCAACAGAGGTGTGCTATATAACAAATAAATTGGGATTTCTCTTATTTTTCTTTTCTCTAATATTCATTCTTAATCAGGAGACCAAGCTATTTCACTTTTTAGGGCATTAGGGGAAAACAGACTTATTTTGCAAGTACTACTGAATCTTAACTAGCTCTCAGTGCAAAGGCATAACAGTTTTTCTGCATCTAGTGCAGTGATTCCCAAAGTAGGTGCTATCGCCCCCTGGTGGGCCCTGCAGAGATCCAGGGTGGTGGTGATGGCACCTATTAGGACACGGGGGCGGGGCCAGGGGAGGGGCGTGGCTTCTTCCCAAGAGCCCGAGACAGGGCTGAGAATCTATACCTCTCCTGAGGCGCTTGTTGAGACACAGAGGGCGGAGCTAGGGAAGGGGGCGGGGCCTCCTTCCAAGACAGGGCTGAGCCTCTATACCTCTCCTGAGAGGCCTTTTAGAACTAAAGGGTGGGGCTGGGGCAGGGCAGGGGTGGGGCCTCTTCCCAAGAGCGTGAGACAGGCCTGAGCCTCTGTATACCTCCCCTGAGGAGCTTGTTAGAACATGGGGGTGGGGTATAGAGGTTCAACCCCGTCAGGCACTTGGGAAGAGGCCCCGCCCCCTCCTCTAGCCCCACCCCCTGTGTCCTGGCAGGCGCCACAGGACAGGGATAGAAGCTCAGCCTTGCCTCAGAGTGCATAACTCTGCCCATCCCAGTCCTGGACGCTCATTTGTGGCCCCGCCCATCTCCCCTCACAGCCCTGCATCTTGGACTAGGGGAGAGGCTCAGCCCCACCCCCTTGAGCAGGAGCCACACCCACCCCTATAATCCACGCCCCCCTTTCCAGGGGGTGCTGAGTAATATTTTTACTGGAAAGGGGGCGGTAGGCCAAATAGTTTGGGAACCACTGATCTAGTGCCTAACACTGTAACAAGAATTTAGAGAAGGCTTAGCTGAACAATATTCAAGAAGCCAATGCTGTAAGGTTGAAGACTGCTATGCCTAACTACACAAGGCAGAGAACATGTTCTTGGTAAATACATTACATTTATTAATTTGTAAATCCTCCTGTTGTTTTAGTGTGTTAATAGTAATTAATTTTATTTCTTACTCATTTCTTCTCAAGGCTTGAGGTGAGAGATAACATTTTACAAGGACTAGTTTTTCTGGATACAGATTTTGGAACTATAGCCCCTCCCCTCACATCCACCTGAAGAAAGCAGAAGTAATACTATCTCCTAAACCTGTACCGAAGCTGCTCATTATGTGGGAGGGGTGCTGCCTGGATTAAGGTAGCTACAAACTACATGTTAGGCATTTTTAGTGAGATCTTAAGTGTTTCGAAAGGCACATCAATTCTGCTTATCACCTCCCAGCCCAGTAGGGTTCCCAAGGTGAAGCAACTAGAGATAACTCTAAAATAGATCAAAAACTACTATTAAACTGTCTTCACAAACACTCTTAAGCCATGGGGATGAAAAACAATATGTAAATGAAGCCCTGCTGCCTCCTGGAAACTCACTATGAACAGAACCTTGGGAAGAATTTCTACACCTAGAGAGTAGTTCCAGGAAATGTACTCGCTCACCAAGCTAGTCTCTCAATATGATGGGACATACAACAAGGCTTTAGCTAAGAATTGCAAACTTCAAGCAGGCTCATATATGATGAGGTGGTCTTTCAGATATCCATTTAGGGCTTTGCAGAACAAACAGACCTTGAATTAGCTTGGAAGCAGCATAGGTGGCATAAGACTGGTGATAATATATTGTTATACAAGTATAGTAAATATTTTCTCTTAACACTATAAAGAGCAGAAACCTTGGATAATCTTTGAACTGTGCACATCTGCAAGTTTTATTTCTGCAGGAGTAAGCACCTTCTCCCTGTGCAGTGATGTATGCCTAGGGGTATGTCTGCTCCCACTTTCCTTCAAGGCTTTCATCATTGCCTCAACTTGTGTGTCTGCTGTCAAAATATCATGTGCCAAAATGTGCTCTGGAGACCTACACGTGAATTTTCTGTTCCATGAAATTAATGTTAATTTCTGTTAAGCAAAAGTTTACATATAGTGTCAACAAAAGCAAAGGATAAATGCCGTAGCAGAACACACACATTCGCTATACTGAAATGAGTCTTTCCATGCATGCTAGTTTGTGAGCATGGAATTTCCTTGCTTAACTGTTCCCAAACTTAGTCTGAATGTTTATATGTGAAAAGGAGTTGCATGTATTTCTTCCATTATAGTATATATAATATATTAAACAGCATGGATAGGTGTGTTGAGAATTTGAGTGTGTTTGTTTTAAAAATGTTTTGAACGTAACCTTTCTAACAAGTTTCTTGATCCCAGTTGTGATGGAAATGTTTTGCTTTGGCATATTGAATAAACAAATGCATTTCCTCCTGCTCATGGCCCATAGGACTACCTATACAAGAAAAAAATCCTGACAGAGAGCCAACGCGAAGGTTTTAGGTATAACAAGCAACAGATGAGGATAGCAGGAGAAATGGATTGTCTTGCAGCTTGGTTTCAGGAAATGCATTAAAAATTAGACAGTTGTTAATAAGACATATCCATCATATGAATGAGACTGTCTTTTAAGATACATATTTTTCTTTGTTTGCTATTGAAATGAAGCAGTGGACTGCAAATTTTCTGTAGGACATAATTAAAGGGTCATCCTTTTAATAATCTACACAGGATCGCAATTTTCGGTTCTTATAATTTTCACTCCAGTATCCTAAAACTCAACATCTTCACAGTGGCTTCTTGTCTTGGTCTAATAACAGCCTTATCACACTGGGACTGTAACGTGGGCAGCCCGGTTCTTTTGTTGTGAGCAGAATTCTGGGAAAGGTAGTTTGGGAAGGCAAGGACCTCTGTAGCAGAGTATTCAAAAGGTCCCACCCTAAACTACCTTTCCCAGAATTCTGCTTGCACCAGAAGAACAGGACTGCCCACATTAAAGCCCCAGTGTGATTAAAGGGGTTGGTGCTGTCCCATTATCTGAGCAGAGACCACCATGGGATGGTAGAGAGAAAAGAATTGTCCAATTTATGGGAGTGAAGGGTGGGTTTGAAGGAGGAAAACAATTTTCCCCTTTTTTCCTGTTATTCCCCCCCCCCCCCCCCACCCATATCCCCATTGTGAAAACACCCCTCATTTGTGATATGGGAAGGCGATGGGAATGACCAGAGAAAATGGGGAAAATGGTTTTCCTCCAACCCCCCCCCCCCCCCCCCCATAAATTGGACAATCCTTCTCTCTCTTGCACCCCATGGTGGAACAGTACCCAAGGGTTAGTCAAAATGCAATGCCTATGCTACCTACCTGAATCCCAGCTTTAGAAGAGAAGTGGGTTATAAATGAAGTGACAGACCATTTTGCCTTACCAATATTACACAGAATTCCTGCATCTATGCAGGGATGGGAATTGTGCAGTCCTCCAGATATTGCTGGACTGCACTCCTAGGGGTCCTAGTCATTAGTAATGATTACTGTTAGCTGCAGTTCAGAAACATCTGAAAGATTCACACTTCCTAAGCTTATTGGTAAACTGGCTGGGATTTCTGGGAGTTGTAGGCGAAAACACCTGGGGACCCACAGGTTGAGAACCACTGATCTAGATCCTTCATGTAGACATAGCCATCTTTTCCCTATCCTTCTGTCTAGAACTCTTTTTTTTTCACCACCCTAACTCCATTCCCTATTCTTTAGGCCACTACTTATTGTGTACCTCTTTCCTTACTTCTGCAGACACCTAATCCCTTGTTCATTTGCCCTCGCTCCCCTCTCTCTGTCTTGCCATTTAATCAAAAGTTTGTAAACAACAATTTTGAAAACTGAACTCTGAAAAGTTCATTTTAGGAAGTGCTTGTAGATATGGATTATGTAATTTGAGAAACGTCAAGCTGTAGAATAGGATTAGCAATTTAGCATGAAGAGGGGAAAATGACTTGGGCTTCTAAGTTTTCAGAATACCTTTGGGAGTTTTTTTTTTTTGAAATGCAGCAATTTCTGATGAAACACCTTTGAATGAAAGTGCTAGCTTTTGTAAAAGGATGATTTTTAATTTATAATTTTATATGGTGTCTTTACCACTTACTAGTTTTGCAGCTTGATTATTTGAAATTGCTGTGGCCAGCTAGAACTACCTGCCATTAATGATGATTTCTTTAATTCAACAAACTGTTGCTGTTTTGAAGAAGTGAATCAAAGTCTACTTCAGAGGCACTCAGTGCAGAATTCTAAATGAGTCATAGCAGCTGTTCAAGTTTATATGGTCAGCTTAGGCACTTTGATTTTAAACATCTTTCATAAAATGAATTTTATTTTGAAGTACATAAATTTCAGGCTGCATTAAAACAGGTGACATCACTAGCATTCACTGATGGCATCAGCGTTCCCCTACAGCCTTTACTTACTGTTAAGGATTCAAAGATTAGTTGATTTTAAAAATAATTTAGTTCCAGTTGTAGTTAGAAGCCTTAAAAGTAGTTCATGGCCTCTTAATAAGGCTTCAAAATGGTAAAAATAACACAAATGCACAAAAAAAATTAATTAGAGATTCACATAGAAAATTTTAAACATAACTTTATTTAAAGTTATTATAAAATTGCATATTTTTTGTCTAACTGTAGTTCAACACTCAAACCATCACGCTGGACCCTTGCTACTGGAAATGAATTAATTACAAATAACTACCTATTTCTAGTTATCACCAAGCTCTGTAAGGTTTGTGTTTGGGTTCTCATGTATCCAGTTGAATTGCATTATTTCAAATAGACAAAGAGTGAAACTGGATCTTTGCAGGGATGTGTCATTCTTGATCTGTCATTCTTGATATGATACAGCTCCTCTTTGGAGGAAGCATAATATAAGGTAGCATGATAAATTAAAATGTTTTAATACGTATTCATCTAGTCAGCAAGAGTTTTAGATTGACTATTTGTACTGAAAGGCTTGGTGATGACCAGCAAAATCAACTGAGAAGAATGCTGGGGATCCAAACTCTGGAGTAGCATCTGGAGGACCATGCTGTTCTCACTTGGGCTCAGGACTGTGAGACTTTTTTTCTTGGAAGATTTATGGAGTTGGTAAACTTAGGATACAAAAAAGGGGGGTAATCCCCCCAAATCCCCCAAGATTCATAAGGGACATGCATTCCTCTTCATTTGGTTCGACCCTACCCTGCTTTTTAATGTCCCTCACTCAACAGAAACTTTAGTGAAGTTCGTGATGCATCATGTGTTCTGCCATTGTGCTGCCAAAATGCAGATACTTAGGATTTGCCTCCCAGTACTTGAACTCTTCAAAATGACATAAAATGACACTTAAGATCAAAATTAAGCACATGTGCAGACACATTATAGTGATTTCACCTAGGACTGTGGTTAAGAGATCCGTGCCCAGTGACCATCCACTAAGCCAGATCAGCTAGGACAGAGAAACAAGTTCTCCAGATTGAAGGCAAGCCACAGAGGTTTATTACGATTTGGCCAAAAAAGATGCAAGTACAAGCAATTTGCTTCAAAGGGTACAAGTATAAATTCACAAAAATACATTCAGAATTCCTGTTCCCTCCCAGATTGGCTGAAAAATAGGCAGGCTAGGATCTGTTCTTGGATTGCTTGGGGGTTCCCTTGATGTCACAGCCTGTAAGAAATTTCCATGGTGGGACGAATGACAGCTGTTGATTGGTCAGTTCAAGGAACCAATCCATTGCAGAGACACCTCTTGGGAGGGCACGGTCCATGAGGAAATAGTGGGGTGGATATGCTGATGAGTCCCTGATTAACTCAAGTGTCCAGTTCCATGAGATGAAAGTGCAAGACCCAAAAGACAAAGGTGATGATTTCAGTCAATCAAGGGTTTGGCTGCAGGCATAGAGCATTAATGAATACATATTTATTAAGCTTCCTCTTCAGCAGGAGTGGCAAAATGTCAGCCTCAAGTTAAATAGACAAACATCCTGAAACAAAGAGGATAATCTATCTACATTCACATACAAAGAATCTGATAGCTATCTGGTTTGGGAAAGAGCTGGAGGGATCCTGGCCATCATCTCCTTTCCCAAGGGATTATGGAAATTGGGGGGCACAGAGAGGTGGGTGTCTTCAAAAGACATTTTGATACACACATTTGATTTAGTTTATGTACTTCATATTGGTAGGAATTGACACAATACATAAAATATACAAATTATACAGAAATAATCAAATTGATACATTTTATTAAAAGGTTAGATATGATAGCATTTGAAGGGACAGCTGCTGCTAGGTCCATTCTGGAACATATAGCACTATGGCATTTCTCAACTTGGGGTCTGGAAAATGTTTTAATAAAAAAAGAAAAATATATTTTCTTGCAGCCTCTTGATGAACTATTTATCTTCTGTGTGTAGGGGAAGCAGTGGCTTGACAACATGAGGAAAATGTACAGGTGTGATGTAGTTACATGTATGCATTATATTTACATGCTACTTTATACTTTCTGGGAGCCTCCAGTGGCTCAGTGTGTTAAAGCGCTGAGCTGCTGAACTTGCAGACCGAAAGGTCCCAGGTTCAAACCCGGGGAGCGGAGTGAGCGCCTGCTGTTAACTCCAGCTTCTGCCAACCCAACAGTTTGAAAACATGCAAATGTGAGTAGATCAATAGGTACCGCTCCGGTGGGAAGGTAACGGCATTCCATGCAGTCATGCCAGCCACATGACCTTGGAGGTGTCTACGACAATGCCGGCTCTTCGGCTTAGAAATAGAGATGAGCACCAACCCCCAGAGTCAGACACGACTGGACTTAATGTCAGGGGAAACCTTTACCTTTTTTTATATACTTTCTGTGGAAAAAATTATGTGGAGATCCTCATAAAGTTGTTTAAAGTACATTTTCTCTGTAGCAGGAACCATTTATATATTGACACTAGCTGTGCCCGGCCACGCGTTGCTGTGGCAAAGTGGTGGTGGTATTGGTTAAAAATGGTTGTGTAATTTTTATTTGATGTTATTTGTATTTTTTAATTAATTTTATTGTAAGTTATCTTTTTATTTATTATATTTTATTATTTTCTTGTATTATTTTTAGTTATTTTCTGTTATTATAGTATTTTATTGTATTGATTTTTTAGTGTTTTTAATTATTTTTAGTGTTTTTAATTATTTTTTATTGGGTTGCTAGGAGACCAAGTTGGAGAAGCTTAGCCTTCTAACTGGCAGCAATTGGATAAAAGCAATTATTCCTCTCTCTCTAATTAGGACTTTATTTTTTTTTCTTTTTGTTGTATCAACCTAGAGGCGTGGATGATGGGTTGTGTTGTCAAATTTCGAGGTTGGGGGGCCTGTAGTTTTGTTGTTTTGTGGGTCACCGTGATGCCATCACTCTTTTATATATATAGATGATGTGTTGTGAATTAGGATGGAGATTAATAGGATTCAAAAGGAATGAATGTTATAACATTCTTCTAAAATTGAGAGTGGTAGACAAGATGACGTGTAGCCTTTTTATTAATCCACCAACAAATTAAAATAATTGAAAACCATAATGGGAATTATGTCTTGCAACTTCCAGTTGTGATGGAAAACATGATGTAGTCTGTAGGGGCAGCACAAAAGGATATCCCTTTTTACAGTTACCCATCCCTTTTTAGACTTTTGTGGTACACATTTGTTTTTAAACCCCTCACTGATATAAGGTTTTAGGGAATTAGGCACATGATTGATTCAGTGGATGGGAGACCCTCTATATTCTTTATTTTGGATTTTGTGATGTTGCAGTTTGCTAAGATTTCTTTAGGCTCAAATGTTGTTCTCAAAGGAAGAAACTGAATCAAAGGGTAGATTCTATAGCAATTGAAAATCTGTTTGCACTCTCAGGAGAGGGAAAACTCTGGATATCGCTTTGCTTACAATCATACCTTTTTTGTCATTCTCCCATCTTTTTAAATCCTTGCCAACTTTTAAACTATGAATTTCAAAGTGCAGAACTGGACTTATCTGCTGTGCTATTTGCCTTGAAAAGCTGGGGTTGTAAAGGACATAGATTTTCCTCACTTCTTCCCAGAAGGACTACGGTGACCACAAGAGTCAAACTCAATTTTTGTCTCATCCACAAAGCAATAAATATTCCGTTGGTGGTCCCCTGTACAAAATGTAAAACATGTGCCGCACTGTTACCTTTGTGCAAGCTTGAATAGGCAGTGTTTAGTGTGAGCGCAGTGCAATGAGCAAGCTATGTAGCATTTCAAAATATTTCCTTTACTAGCAGAGGATATATGGCCTCCTAAATCATGTTTTGGCTGGAGACAGATTTTATGCATTCTTGGCACATTGTTCTTTGCCATCCTAAACTTAGGGAAAGCCTTCCCCCCAAGCCATCCCATTTACCCTCTTTTGAATATTGGGATTCTAATCCCAGGATATGTAGTGAGTACCACGAACAGATAAAATACAATTCCTCTGAAAGAGAGGGAAAATTCTCTTATACCTTTGCTCTGTGGAAAGCTGGCTGATGCTGCCCCAAAACTGGAATCTGTCAAGCACAACAAAAACTAGAGAGGAAAAGGATTGCTGCAAAGGCCCCTTTCCTGTCCCATCAGTGGAAAGTAACACACTGTTTAAATACCACTTTTGGCTAAATCAAAAGCAATGAATAATTCTACTAATAATAGGAGACGGTCTTCTCTGTGGTGGCACCCCAGTTGTGGAATATGTTCCTCTTTAGAGACTTTTGGCACCAAGTTAAACATGGCTTTTTACATTGTTTGTTATATTGTTTTATAAATGACATCATTTAATGTTTTAGAATATAACTTATTTTTTGTTTAAATTGATTTTATTGTATGCCATCCTGAGATCCTTGGAGGTATGGGTAGGGCTGTAAATATTTTGGGATGGATGAATAAACTGTGTGAAAACAGATACCCCCAAAGCAGTTCCACTGAGAAACTTGCCTTTAATTGTTGTTGTTATGTGCCTCCAGGCCAACTCAAACTCATACCCACCCAGTCATAGGGTTTTCTTGTCACGATTACAGTAATTCAGAGGAAGTTTGCCATTGACAGTTTTAATGATGAATTTTAAACTTGCATCTTATGTTTAATCTTTGTTTTGTGCATTTTAATATGTATTTTGGAAATCTGTAGTAATATGTATATTTTAAAGAATATTTTTAGATGAATGTGTGTTTTAGCACCATTGTAACCCATCTCAAGCCATGAGGAGAGGTGGGCAAGAAATAATAATAATAATAATAATAATAATAATAATAATAATAATAATAATAATTTTTATTGTTGTTTTCTTCTAAGGGTGAGACTGGATGACTAGCCGATAGTAAGGAATGCTGGAAGTCACATTGGGAACACTCCCCTTTGGGCACACTGGCACAGGTGTACATAACAATAAATAGCTGATGCAGTGAATGTGAAACTACAATAACTGCTTGGATAGAAGTGTAAAGATCTGCCTTTTACCTTTCAATCATGTCGCCTCATGTTTTTCTTTGGTAGAGATGAACTGCACAGGTTAAATGGACAGCATTAATAATCTACACTAGGCCCCATCTATTGGTGCACCTGAAATTTATGTTTCTGCTATTGACTCAGAGTTTGGAAATAAAGTACTTGCAACATACAGTATCACTTGTGGCACATGCGTGGGGAAGAGTGTTAAAATTTTAGCAGTCTTGATATTTTAAAATTTTTACATAACTGGATACATCATTTTTATTAATAGCATTTACTCATTATTTTCAAAAGCTGATGGAAGGGAGATCATGATTAAAGGTATTATTGGTCATTTTTCTATTCTTCCCCTTGTGTATATGTGCTTTTGGTTTTTTTATATAAAAAGGGAAACAAAGACTTTCTAATTTAATAGGAACAATTAGGTTATTTTTAATTAATAAGTGAATTCTAGTGTGTTTCTGAGAGAGGTGTTCCAGGTTCTGTTTTGGCTTCACATTTTAAGTTTCATGCAGAAACCAGAAATGTTTACTTTAGTAAATAGCAGTTTTGCATAGGTAGGTAGTTTCTGTGTATCTCAGGGTGTAGGACATGCGTAGTATTTCCAAGACAAGGATCTTGTAAATGTCATAACATTACACAAACACAGCCTTATGGCTCAACTACTTTCTTACATGTTTATTTTAGATGTTTACATAATATTTTTGAGGTAAGAACAGCAGTAGCTGGATTTTGTAAAAATGGTTGGACAAACTTTCCTGAAACTGTCTGGTCAGAACCAGGATAAAATCATTGATCTCACTGAAATATAAGACCAATTTAAAAGTTTCAGGAAAAGACAGCAAGGCTAGCAGTGGACAGGCAGACCTCTTTGGGGAGAACATTCAAAGGTAGCACAGAAGATGCGTTACAGCGAGAGATTAGAAAATGGCTTTTTAAAAGTAGTTGGAGTTGTTGTCCCTAGTGGTTAGGTAGTTAGCCCCAATAATTAGGTAAAACCTATTTGTCCCCAGTAGTTAGATAGCCCTAGTAATAAACATTTCATTTAAAAGAGTTCCCATTTTTTAAAAGGAACATATCCTGGTTATCAAAAGTTACTCAAATAAATACATTTTGGTTATTTCAAGTAACACCTTACTACAGCAACACTGGGAACAATTTGAGTCAGTTCAGGCAATCCCCAAGTTGGGAACAAGATATGTTCTGTAGGTTTGTTCTTAAGTTGGATTTGTACATAAGTCGGAACAGGTACATTTTAAAGTGTCTTTAGCCAGATAGATCAATAGATATGCAAGCAAGCTTTGGATAGCATAGGGGAGGCTTAACACCCCTGTGGTGTTTGCTTTGTTGTCTGTGCCCCTGTTCAGAAGATCTCACCTCACTTTCTGTCCCTGTGATAATTCAGTTTTGAAAAATTGGCATGTCGTGGAAGCAAGGATTGGTGAGAAAGCTTCAGTTGAGACACTTTCCCCCCATGATAACTCTTTCAGGAGTAAATTTCATTTCAGAGGAGTAGGTTTTTCTCACTTCCTATTTTCTCAATCCTATTCTTAACTATCAGTCATTTGTAAATTGAATGTTTGTGACACAGGATTGCCTGTATAGTCAAAATGTAAGATTTACTATTATCTATGGTTTCAGAAATCCACAGAATCTCTGGTAACATATCTCCAGTGGGTAAGGGTGTCATACATTTAAAGAAGATAGCTGTCAAGGTGATGTGAGAGGACATCATAGATCCACTTCACTGTAGCTAAGGAGGTCTAGACAACCTATGGGTGCTATCTCCAGTGATGGAAAAGGGAAGGATTGGCTCCTGATCAATGAATATGATATGTGTTTTCAACTTTCCATTTCATGGATTAGGTGTATAGCCACATGGTGCAAGTATAGCATTTTGATGCCTTTTCAACTGTCCATTTTCAGATTAGAATGTTTCAGAATTTTGTAGGATGAGGCCAAGGATGGCCCTTGTAGTCTTTTCCAACTCTGATTCTATAAAGTTGTTTGAAAGTGCTGTGATTGTGTAATATCAACACACATTAATTCTAGCATATGATTTTTTTCAACACTGAGTATTGGTTTTAGTAGACCCTTGGTACACATGAACTTTGTTATATACTTTACCTTCTCTTAGGGTACATCTATACTGTACAGCTTAACACTACTGGGATTTGTAGTATAGTGCAACACCAGCACTTTTTGGCAGAGAAAGCTAAAGAGCTTGTAAAACTCCAACTCCCATTATTCCATCATATTGAGCCATGGGATTTGAAGTGGTATCGAACTGCATTAATTCCTATAGTTTAAAAGCACTTTCACGTTGTGTGCAATAATTTAAGAACAAAAGGAAGGACTGGTATTCAGAGTTGTGCAATCTGTGCCTGACACATAATCTCTTTTATAATCTGCAATTTCCAATAAAAATGGTATTTTGTACTACAAATAAAAATTGGAGCAAATAAATGCATTTAGTGAAATGATTTTAAGTTACTTTTCAGTTAAAAAGACTTCTAGAGTATAACAATATAAAAATATAGCAGTGTCGAGAATGAAGCCAATTCTGTTAATGAAAAATGTTTTAATTTTAATTATTGATATAAAGAAAACATTAACAACCTGCTGAGATATGTATTTGGGCTTACTATCTGATAAGGTCCCTGGGATTCAGTCCTAACTAATGTAATAGGAATGATCTCTAAATAAACATGAAAAAGATGAAACTCTCATAAACATACTGTATTTGTATCTTATGGTTTGTGTAATAGTCTGAGGGAGATACTTAATAGCATTGAATTAGGATAAACTGCCAAACACAGTAATTAAACTTCAAACACTGTTACTTATTTTGCAGTAATATACTGTATGTGCTTAGAGTTTGTTTCAGTTTTCTCTTTGTTTCTGGTTTCATTTTCACCAAGTTGAGTTGGGAAACTATTTGTTTAGACAGTAGTAATGTCACACAACAGCAAACTGTAGCCTTGCCAGTACTATCACTGCATGTTCATCGCCTGCTATCTATTTCATTGCAGTGCCTTTTGGGAAGGAGTTGCATGTGACTGTATTATGTAGCTAATGTGCTAATAACCAATATAAATCATCAAAATAACAGTAACTGTCACCACTTTATTTATAGTCTGCATTTTTCCCAAACTGGGACTCAAGATGACTCACCTTGACAGAAAATCACACTAAAAATGTGTTTCATGAGGACTAAGTTTCAAGAGGATCAATGTTACAAAACAGGCCTATGAATTCTTTCAAAATGTTTTGATTTAACCTTATAACTAATTCATGTAGTAGAGGCAGTGGAAGATGGTGGATTCATGGTCTATGTGGCAGTAAAAATGCTCTTTGTTTTCACCGAAATTTAAAGGAACAATGTAAAATGTGAAACCTGTTCAGATACATTGGTTTCAGTATCTTGGACAACTCCTTTCAAGTGTGGACCAAAACCTAGATGTCATTCATTCATGCCAGTAGAAGTACCAGCCCTCAGTGTTAGAGATTCAGAAAATGCTGATTATGGAATTCCATCAGAAGCTACCTAAGGTTGTATTAATCTAAAATACCTGTAGATTATTATACTTAGGTACCACTGAGCCTGGAAAGATCTGTGAAGTCTTCCAAAATAGAAAGCATGCCTGGAAATTTCTGCTTGTATATACTGTATCTGTCAAGAGTCAGACGCCAATTAGCGAACAAAAATAGAGTTTATTCAGCAGATAAGCCAAAAAGTAATGTTAACACAGAAAAAACCTTGAAACACTTCACTATCAGTGCTACAAGGGCAGTTCAAACAAAAATATAATTCAGCAACACAAGCAGGTAAAAACAAAGCTAAACAAACTTAGTGCAAACTGCACTTTCTGAGTCCAAGCCCTGCCAGCCGGCTCTGTAGTTTTCAAAGGAACAGTTTCCAAAAGAAAACACCAAATTGGTCAGGAAACAAACAAACAAACCAAGAATGCAGTAGACTGCTTCCACAATGTGGATAAGGCCGAAGGCTCCAAAAGGATGGTGAAAAGACGTCGTCCGGGATTCCAAGGTCAGGTCAGGAGATAACAGCGGTGTCCAAAGAGCAAGCCAGGAGTCAAAAGCCGATAGTAGTCATCAATCACAGGGCAAAGGCAGTAGCAAGGTCAAATTCCGATTCAAGGTCTGAAGAGGGTGCAGTCATCCAAAACAGGTCCACGATAAGACACAGCGAGAGCCAAGCTAGGTGATAACAGCAGATTCAAATCATAGTCCAAGTCCAGTCTTCATGGAAACACAGAGATCCCAATGGCGCCTCAGCAACACCTTGCCACACGCAAAGTGCAGTGGCCAAACATTCCTATTTTATTCCCCTTCCTCCTGGGTGACCAAACACTCACACCCAAACACCAGGTGTCCCAAATCTACTCAGAGTCTGAGCTCCACACAGCTAGAGCTCTTGGATCTGGAGTACCTAGAAATTCGTCGGAGTCCCAATCATCCTGCCCACACTTAGCCCCATGAACACTTAAAGAACCATCCTCCCTTCTCCAAGCATCCCAATTGGGATCAGCTCCTGCAGAAACCCCAGGTTCAGAAGTATCCATAGACCCCAAATCCCCAGACATCTCCGGTGGCTGTGCCCATTCAGTGCCCGCTTCCCCAGCCACCACCTGTTCCTCAGCATCCATCTCCCCATCTGAATCTTCCTCAGAAGATCCCCCATATAGCTCTCTAAGTCGCTTCCTGCACAACTCCTCCAGTGAACCCTCATCACGAGGGTTTTTTCTTCCTCTTCGAATTCCATCCCCATCAACCATAATCCCCGAAGGCGCAGTCACAACAGTATGTACATACAAATACTGGGTCAGTTTATCATGATGCCACCTTTCTGTTGAAACAAGGACTGAAGGAAAGAATATGTGAATACTGAAAAAGCAGTCAGTTACAGTTTCTCAAAGGATGAGTATGGCCGTAAAGCAACAGAATTGGAATAAGTATACTTTGATACACTTTATTCTTCTCCTTTTGCATCAAGAATCTCAACCTTTGAAAAGAGCACAGAACTACCTTATATGAGAACACAGATGGCTTTAAAATATATATGACTTAATATTTTGGAAGTTGCTGTAAGTCCTGCACACTGTTTGCAGTGAGAACATTTGAAGAAAAAGAAATCCAATGGGATTTCTTTGTTTTTCTCTTTTCCTAACTTACTTTTTCCTTTATGAATGATATTGATCTACATCTGTTTTCTGCAGGGAGGCCTTTTTAAAGCACTAATTGCTGTTTCATTTAAGCTGGTACAAACTGTTCAATTGTATGTTATGATGTACACAAGTAGGAAGTGGCAATAGGTGACCACTATACCTATTTTCCTTTTTAGGGACAGGACGTTTCTTTCCCAGACCAGATTCAAAAAGTGGTTCCAGCTGTTGAGCAGCTGCAAATGATCTGCTTTTTCTCTCAGACCTTTAAAGTTCTTTAACCAGTGTTTGTTGTTTTTGTCAGCAGTGGTGCTGAGGTGTGGAGAGACAGAGCAGATGCACTTGGTTCGCAAATTTAGCTTTATTCTGACCTCTCTTATCTCACTTCTACTGTCTTCTCCAGGTCAGAGGAGGAGGGAATTAGTCTGGGAAATGGCTGTAAAAGTGCACCTGTGTAAATGCACGTTCAAATAGGAAGGGGGTTGAGGCAATTGCTTGACTGGAGTACTTCAGAAAGACTTCCTCTCCTCTATCAATCACACAAGGATTTGTGTGTTTAGAACATAAAATGGACTGCAGTAAAATTTCCACATTACACGTGTTGCTATCTGGAATTTAATGCTGCATTATAATGGTGTTCAAAGCTCTTGATACTGTATTATAGGAGTGACCTATTCTGTTTTTTTCATGAAATAATTAACTCTTTTTGGTACACTCCCTTCTCTCCTTTTATGTGCAATTTTTTTTGAAAAAAAATCCCAAACAGAACATGTAGAGTTGCATTCCAAAATGTAGGTATAGAACCTAATCCTAAAACATTCCATACTGCCCTCTATTTGGTCTGTTGCTGTTGCTGTCGTTGTGGCTTTGTGCCTTCAATTCATTTCTGGCTTATGACATCCCTCATATCATAGGTTTTCTTGGAAGAATTTTTTCAGAGTGCATTTGCCCTGAACTTCCTTTCTGGCTGAGAGAGTGTGATTTGTTCATGGTCACCATGGATTTCCACAGCCAAGTGTCTCCCAGTGTCCCAGTCCAACACTCAAACCACTACTACATGGTGGGTTATACTCTACTGATCCCTACAACATCTGCTTCTAACCTAGAATTGTCCATCCATGAATTAAAAAAACCCCTAAATAAATCAGAACTGGGGTAAGTGTGGCTCTCCAAATTTTGTTGGACTGCAGTTTCCTTCATACCTAGGTAACAAAAACAATTTTATTGTGTCAGAAGAGACTTGAGAACATACTGCAAGTCACTTCTGGTGTGAGAGAATTGGCAATCTACAGAGACGTTGCCCAGGAGGTGCTCAGATGTGTTACCTGCTGGGAGATTTCTCATGTCCCCGCAAGTTAGAATTGACAGATGGGAGCTCACCCCATCTCGTGGATTTGAACCTTCAGGTCAGCAGTTCAGCTGGCACAAGGATTTAACCCATTACAAAGCAATAAAAGCTCCGAAATGTTTTCGAGCACTTTGTTCCCCTTCCTAAATAAATTACAGCTTTCATTTTTGCTTGTGTTACCAACAATATTATTCAACAATACTGAAGTCCTAGATATTTCAACACCAGTCTAAACTACTAATGAAACATTGTCATCCTAGTAAATAGAAATACAGATTGAGTCTCCCTTACCCAGAAATCTGGAAACCCCAAACTTTTTGCTACCAGCTCGCCAATTCCATCATTAGAGAAAGAGCTAGTTACATGTTCAGCACCCGCAATGGTGTCATGTGATGTGGGACAAGTGTTCTAGAAATGGGCTACGAGGGTGAGCACAGAGTTACCCCATTAGCTGCCATCTGTATTCAGCCCAGAGAGAATAAAAAAGATCCATACTGGTGGGGTTAAGAAATTTCCTCCCCTTTCCCAGCTTCTTTGCTAAAAGGATTGATAGTGTGCTGATGGCCAGGGAAGCATCTGTGATGTCTGCTTTTTTTGCAGGGACCTTGTGTAAGCTGCATCCTTCTCCCCTTCCCCCTCATCAGGGCTCCTTTCAGAGAAATGGAGTGGGCCTTTTCCTCCATCCCTCATTCACTATGTATATGCATATACAATTATTCCAAAATCCAAAGAAAAAAAATGAAATATGAAAAAGATCTAGTCCCACATATTTTGGATAAGGGAAAGTCAACCTTTAATTTATATACTGATAAATCAAGAAACTGCATTTGGTTTACAGATTAAAAATCAATCATACATCTTTTGGAGAACTGATGTTATGAAAAATGACTCTGTGGTTTAATTCTCAACATATCCAAATTTTCCAATGGGATATTCACATTGGTTTATAGGGAATTTTATTTAAAGGGGGGGGGGGAGACCTCTACTTCTGGCCAATGTATGGAGTGTGTTTATATAGGCAAGCTGCAGAGGCTTAGATCAAATATAGCAACAGAGAACAAAAACATAATCAAGGTCTAAGTCTAAGCGTGGGCCTCGTGTGTCTCCTGTCAGCTCGTGTTTGCAGATTCTTTTTCCAAAGGAGTTTGTTGACATATAGAATAATTTGATTTTAATTCTGTGGAGCATACTTTTTAAAATAAGTTAAATGGGATAAAGGATATTTAGTCTAACCTGCCAAGATGCATACTTTAGATATGTGAGTTTCAGACTGTTAAAAACCAGGCCAGCAAGCCCTGGAACCTTTGGCATTGTTTTTAGCTGTTATACTTGGAGAATCTTTAAAACAAAATCTAGGCAACTCTTACAACAAGTTGATTAAAGCAGTGGCTCAAGCTTCTCGTGTGAGGCATTAGTTTTCCAAATGCTGCTCTTTTGAGGCACTTCTAACATGAATTTGTTTAGACTCTGGAGAAATCAATACAACAGTAAAAGCAAATGCTCCCACTTTATCGGACAATTTGCTTTTTGGTATCTGCAGAGAGCATGTGACTGTTTCTAAATGTACATCCTTCAAATTTGCTGGGCTACAATGCCCACCATTTCCAGCCAGCCCTGACAATAATTGTCCAGGTTGGGGATGATGGTAGTCATAGTCTGACACAACTGAAAGTTGCCAGGTCTTTGAAGGATGCATGAGTTGATAATGTCTCCATTAGTATAATTAGTGTATCTTGCTTGAGGATCAAAAAGTCTTTTCTTCATGACGGAATGCCTTCCTTTATCCATTGGTTATATGTGGATCTAAAGTTGTTGTTGAGCTTTAGAAAGGGATGATATTATATGCAAACATTAGCACAGAGGCCAAAATATTGTAAATAGAAATAATTAAAGCTTATCTCTTTAAAATTCTATGGATAGTGGCTAAAATTTTCCTTTTCTCACTTTCTTTAGTTTTTAATAAGTGATCGTGACAGAGATCCACAGTGCAACCTCCACTGCTCCAGATCTCCAACCAAGCCCCTCTGTGCCTCCGATGGCAGGACGTATGAGTCAACCTGTGATTATCAGAGAGCAAAGTGCAGGGATGCAAACCTGAGCATAGCTCATCGAGGCCGATGCAAAGGTAAGGGAATGAATGGTGGATCCTTTGGGACAAGAATATGTCATGTATTTCTTGAATGAAGAAGCTGCTTCTGGCATTGAACAAGGTAAGTGCTTTAGAAATGCAAACTATTGCTTTAGAAGAATTGTGTGGCCCCCTGAATGTTATTGAATACCTAGCATGCCTACCAGATTAACCTTAGTTGTTAGGAGATGCAGTTTGACAAGATTTGGAGGGCTGCACATTTTTCATTTAGATGTATTTATCAAATAAAAAGCCAGTGACAGCAGACTGAGAATATTGGTAATATGCAAGTGGAGGTGGGGGCAGTAGCATTGAAAAGTATTTTCCTTCTTAAGTGGAACACATCATTATGTTCATGTGAGCCATGGAGAATTTCCCTGATGCCTTTGGAGATATGCCCCCACCATAATTGTTTGTATTGTGCTTAGAGATGTAAAATTCTGGAAATATGCAAGCCATGGAGATTTTTTTTGGGGGGGGGGTCGGGGGTGGGGGAGAGAAGTTTGAACAAATGGAAAAATGTTTCCGAAGATATTACAAATTGAATGTTATTCTGTTACATTAGGAAAACGAAAGGAATTATGTATAATTTTTATGCAAAGAGAACTTGTAGCAGCTTAGAAAGTCACTGAGAGAACAACGCTGGCAGCATAAATTTATGTAGACTAAGTCCACTTCCTCAGATGTATAATTTGTCATAAAATTATCATGCTTAGTAGTTGAAAAGTACAGTTTATTCAGAAAACTATTACAAATGCAATGTACTTTTTAAGATTTCTATTTTTGCTTTTAATAATAGAGGTACACAGTCCTGAATGGACTGAATGGAGAGGAACCCCCTTGGTTTTGGTTACTTTATCAGGGAAAACCTCCCTCACAGGCAGGAATTATTGTTCGTACAAATAATATGTTACAAGAAAATAACACTTTGAAGGGTTTCCCTATAGACATTTTCACAACATTCTCATACATTGGTAAGATTTTTTTCCCCATTGCTTTTATTACTTAAATTTCATTAGTTTTTCCTCACTTATCCCAGATGCTGGTCAAAGTAAATGCAGATTAGAAAGAGCTCAGGCATTGGATCAAGCAAAGAAGCCACAAGAAGCAGTCTTCATTCCAGAGTGCGGTGAGGATGGATCATTCACCCAAGTAAGGTCTTCATCAGTGCTTGGACTGAGCACTCCTATATAGACATTTGTAAACAATTCTAAAAGGTACAGTGAAAAAATTCATATGGGGGCAGTGTGAGAAAGCTTACGATGGTGCCTTCAGGAGAAAGGTAATAGATAAATGTTCTGTGTACTGGTCGCTTCATATGTAATAGGATGTGCGATCGATTAATAAAAGTTACAAAAATAATTACAAAACAGTGGGGGTATGCACTGGCATTTAGTTTCTAAAGTATAGTTAGTGAAAATTTCTTTACTATAACAAGAATAATGACATTTTGTTACTATTTTGTTATAGTAATTACTTTAATTGGCGAAACTTCAGGGGCTCCTTTCTCCCTCATTTTTAAAGCCACTGTGTTAAAGAGGTATTTTTATTATTATCTGAAAATATACATATGAATATAAGGACCTTTTAAAACACCTTGTTTAAAGCAATATAAAAGTCAAAATGGAATTGCGAACAGATTGGCATCTTTTCTTATATTTTGTAAATGTTAATTTAAAGTATATCATTGCTTGCCCCTTCTGCTGCAGCAACTGGAAAGTGTAATAATATGGCCTTTAAAAACAACAATGATGGCTTTTGAGAACTATGGTTTGGCTTAGTTGAGAATGCTCAACTTTATCAGTACAATGTAAATTCCACCTAAGAGCAAACATATAGTAATTTTTGTAACTCTCTATTACAAAATGTATTTAGAAACTACAATATAGAAATTACCTGGATAAATTAGATTGAACACATACTAATAAAACAGCCACTCTGCTCACTGTTTTATCTTTTTATAATTCCTTGGTTTTTCCAGGTTTTCTCCTTGGTTATACTTTTATTCTAAGATAGATTGCAAAAATGGAGATTTATTCAATTATATTAATCCTATTATAGTAAAGTAAACTTAATCAACAGAACAGCACCTTATTCATACCAAGATGTGATTTTGACTGTAATAATCTGAGACATAATATGCACACTAACCTATTTCCTAACGTATGCTTGAAATTCTCTCCTGTGTATATCAGTAAGTTTCACAAGTATGAGACTCTATGGTTCTCTTCCTTGATGAATTTATATGTATGTATGTACTGTTGCAAATCTACTGCTGTTCAGTAGTTCTGCTGAGAATTCCTTAATTACAGTGGCTTCCAAAAAAGAATTGTTTTTCCTTCTTGTGGCAAATGTTTCACTGAAAGCAAAATGAATGTTTTTCTTTCCAAACCCTCCTCCCCTCTTGCTATTGAAAGAGCCTGGGCAGATGTTTTTCTTTCATTTCTTATCACTGGAAGTGATTCTTATCAGAAACCTTGCATGAATGGAAGACAATGTGGCTCTTGAGCATCAGTACCCCCTCTTTTTATGTTTGCTTGTGGAAGAACTGCAACGTATGAATGTTTTAACACCTTTCTAAAATGAAAATGACTTCTATATAAACTATAGTCCTTCTATGGTATCTTCAATAGATAGCAACAAGTATAAAACTTATTTCTGTTTCATACAACTGAGAACACCCTCTTGATGACAGCATAAATCAAGCAACTGAGGAGGATGACTAAAATGATCAAGGCTCTGGAGAACAAGCCCTACGAGGAGTGGCTGAAAGAGCTGGGGATGTTTAGCCTACAGAAGAGCAGGCTGAGAGGAGACATGATAGTCATGTATAAATACAGTAGAGTCTCACTTACCCAACATAAACGGGCTGGCAGAACATTGGATAAGCAAAAATGTTGGATAATAAGGAGGATTAAGGAAAAGCCTATTAAACATCAAATTATGTTATGATTTTACAAATTAACCCAAAACACCATACTTCACAACAAATGGATAGAAAAAGCAGTTCAGTACATGATAACGTTATGTAATAATTACTGAATTTATGAATTTAGCACCAAAATTTTACAATTTATTGAAAAATTGACTACAAAAACATTGACTACTAAAAGGCAAACTGTGTTGGATAAAACAGAACCTTGGACAAGCGAAGCTTGGATAAACGAGAGACTACTGTATATGAGGGGAAGTCTTAGGGAGGAGGGAACAACTTGTTTTCTACTGCCCTGGAAACTAGGACTCGGAACAATGGCTTCAAACTACAGGAAAGGAGATTCTACCTGAACATCAGAAAGAACTTCCTCACAGTGAGAGCTGTTTGGCAGTGGAACTCTCTGCCCCAGACTGTGGTGGAGGCTCCTTCTTTGGAGGCTTTTAAGCAGAGGCTGGATGGCCATCTGTCGGAGGTGCTTTGAATTAGATTTCCTGCTTCTTGGCAGGGGGTTGGATGGCCCATGAGGTCTCTTCCAACTCTATGGTTCTATGATTCTATTCTTTCTGGCTTATGACCTATTTGTTTTTACTTTCTCATCCTCTGTTCCCCTCTCTATTTTTTTCTTTCTCTCTTCAGTTCCCCACACTTCCATTTCCCCCTCCATTTATCTCAGTTGTGTCAATTCTTTCCTATGCTCATCTCCCTAGGGAACAGCCATTTGTTTGCTCTCTGCTCACAACCACATGCCTTATCTGTTGGTGTCATCCAATTTGAACTCTGCCCACTCTTATCTACTTGCCATAACCCATTAGAACCCCATTCTCTCTTTCAGCCTTTCAGTGAGGATGCAAGCAAGGCCTGTGTAGTCAGTGTATGTGAGGATAGAATGGAAAGAGACATTACAAACTTTTAAATTCGTAACAGCAAAGTGAGGGACGCAGAGAGCCTGGGAGGTCTGTGTGAGCACACTGCTCCTATTAGTACTGAGTTAGAGACTTTTATAAAGACTCAGGATGGAATCCTCAGCAACCCATCTGATTCTCCATTCACTGTTGGCTGCCAATATTACACATCTATATCACTCAGTGGTATAAACATGCCCTCAGCTTCCTTCTAATAGGATAACAACTGTCATATTTTGAGCTATGAGGAGCTACACAAGAGCCCAGTGCAAGGAAATGAGGATTGGGATGACTGCATTACCGCCTGGGCTCTTGTCAGCATCATGCTGAGCCAGATGATTAATCCAGACTAGTTCCTGCTTTTCCCATACATACACAATTCTGTGTTTTCGCTTCTCCAGAAGATGGAGTGGAAACAAATCACCCCTTGATTTTTCTCTGTCAAATTATAATGGACAATCCTGCCAGCTTGTTAAGATGTTTATGTAGTCCTTTGAAACTTCATTCTGGCATCTTCAGTGAGGAATTGAACAGACCCCAACAAAGCTCCCATTCTCCCAGAGGAGCATGCCAGTGGCTACAGTTTTAATGTTTTCATATTCTAATGATTTTTATGGATGCAGGAATTTATTCAAGGGCCCAGTGTCTGAAGTGTTGGCTTTTGTTCTGTTTCACACACTGTAATTGATGTGTCTGACATGGGGGAGAGGGATGTAATAGCATTTCTAATTAATTTGGGGAATGGTGACAGAGCAGTTCTGTTGTACAAATCTTTCTTACTATTTTGTCATTTTGAGCAAGAAATTTTGATGTGTTTTCATCCAATCCAAATTTGATATAAAAGAAAAAGTAACGTAACTTCTTATGGAACAGAGTGGTCATGTTTGGCTTTCTGTATAAAAATGTATGTAGAAACCTTGCTAGCTATTTTAAAAAGTGCTTATGTAGTACAGTGGTTACAACAGTGAACTAGGAGCTATAGTGGATCTGTTTCAATTCAGCCACAAAGATGGCTTTAAGCAGGGCACTCTTTACCTATCTATAATGTGATGTTGATTTATTTATGGTATTTATGGTTATGAAAAGACATTCACTTTTTTGCTTATCAGTTTTAATTCTCTGGGTATGTAATTGTCCTGTGGCAATAAAGTCAAATAAATGTAATATATTTAATCATTCGGGCACTTAGGGAATGTTTTGTACTATTTCTAGTTATTCTGAATACGGGATGAAATTGGGGATTTGGATATGGGGAAGAAATAAAGGCAATAAGGACATAATTGATAAAAATGTTGATGATGTGCTGCAATATTAGTTGAATGGGGTGGTGTGATCTATAAAACTTAAGAACTTGAAAGCAGAATCCTATGCATGCCTACATAAAAAAAATTGTCTTGGGTTCAGTGGGACTTGCTCTTAGGAGTTGTGTTCTAATTTCTTAGATTTATTTAGATTCCTTTCTAATCTCAAGGACTTTTTGAGATGACAAAGAAAGTTCCAATGAGAAGGGACTGTTAATACAATGTACCCCCAAGATCAGTGTGTGTATGCATTTGAAGGGCATTTGTGTCTGGGAAGCTCTGGAAAAAGATAAGAAGCATTGTGAATCTCTTTCAGATGCAGTAGCATATTCAATTTCAGAGATGTTTATTTGGAGGGGAGAAAGACTGTATTTCAGTGGTGGCTGAGTCCAAAGGCAAAAGAGTGAGATAAAAGATGCTAGCATATTTCAGACTAAATACCTTATTGGAAGTAACTGACAATAAGAGCGGCATTTCAATGTTTTGAAATTGGAATGGGAAAAGACAGCACAAAAGCAAGACAACTGTTGAATTATAATATTAAGAGCAAAGAGGGAGTCCCTGGGATTGGATTGGGACCAAAGGAGGGCTGAATTTGTTCCCTACCACCTTATATTCCATGCCTCTGGCTTTGACTTGAAGAGTCTTGGCAGCTTATTAAGAAATTGAACCTATCTACACATCATGCTTTTCACATTGTCATCAAAAGACCTGTTCCTGTCCTCCAAAGCTGCTGATACCCCTCTACAAACAATAATGGTCTTTTGAACATACCATTATATACTGATATTGGTGATTTGATGATAAACTGTTAATTATTAGAATGATATTTATAGTTTAACAAGAAAATTAGTCAATTAGAGTGCACATCAGACATTTCCCTTGTTTGTTTTATTATCTACTAGTTTGAGTACCCAGTGATACCTGCGTTATTTGAAAAAGATATTGTTTGTTTTTGGATGTCATGAATGGCCCCATTAGAAATTGGTGCGGATCCATGGCTGATGGCTGGTGAAGGTACTGCAAATCCCATCTCTCATGGTTGATCCTCCCCAAACCTCACCAGGAAGTAAGGTGTGGGTCTGTGACACATGGGGGGGGGGGGGTCTGTGTTTGGTACAGGTTCGTCATTTGTGGTGGTCACAGTAGACTTTGGAAGTGGGACCCAATCGGAAAGCAGAGAGAAGCATCGCCACACCGCCACTCACAAACGTACATACATACATACATACATACATACAGACATTTACTTTTATTAGATATAGATAGAAGATTTATTTGAATTCCACCTTTCTTCTAAAGTTTCTTTGGCCACCTTTACTATCTGTAGAGTATGATTTGCATGTAGATGTTAACAAACTACTCCCCATCGAAGTACTTGACTTTAAGTGGCCAAGGATCTGACTCAGTAGAAGGCAATTTCATGTGGCGGTAGGTTTTTCCATTGCTAATGTTCTTCATAATATCTCATTCATATGGATTTTATTAGCTGCTCCAGTGAAGGATTTAACCAAAGTATAATAGTTTAAATTAATCCATCATGTCCAGGAGATTTATTACTTCAACTTTTTATGCTCTTAGTTTATTTTGATAATAATCACAGAGTCAATATTCTGTTTATCTTTATTTCATAATTATTCTAATCTAATATTTATCAAAAGGATCCTTTTTACTAATTGTTCAATTATTTCTTTATTAGAGAAGGTGTCCTCCACTATTTCCACAAACATTCATGTGTGGTTTGACAAGGTTAGGGAATTAGTGTGCAGAACTGTAGCACAGCTTTTGATATAACAAGGGAGCTGTCCAACCAAGATGTCACATGGATCTTTGCAGAAGTAAGCACTGCAACAGCAACAGAGGTTTGTAGTTCTTTATAGTGATCAACCTCCCACTAGTGTCAGTAAGGTCCTGATCTTGAGCACTTCCTAAATTTGTTCTCGCTTCCTGAGTAATGCCTGATGTCACTAAGTCCTCCTTCTATTTGGACTCATCAGCTCTCTGCTTCTGAAGTCTTGTGGATGATTGAACACAAGTACATTGTTTTTTTAAAGTGAAAGATTAACTCATTATAAATGTTCACAAATCAGTTTCAACTTTGGAGAATATAGAAGCACTCAATGCACAATGGCAAGCAGTCAGTACAATGTGAACTATAGTCAGTAGAATCTCGTGAAACAGGTAAAATATAAGTCATGTCTGATATTTTAACCACATTTTAATTTTTTCCCCAAATAGATTAGTTAGGATAAGGGTTTTTTTTGACATATCATGCATTAATTATATAATCATGCATACAAAGGGAAAATAGTACAACTGGTAGTATCAAAAAGCATGCTGCAGCATAAATAGCAGCTGAAATACCTTTTTCTTGACTATAAACACTGTTTTCAATTATTACTTAGATGTGGTTAAATAATTTAAAATTAATGGAAAAAAACTTATTTTATCTGTAAATATTTATTTTCTTAACAAGATGATCCCTCTGCTGGCATACAAGTTCTCATGCTCTCTTTAGCTATTGCACACACACACACATACACACACACGTGTATGTGAAGCTGAATTCTGAGAAATGAGTGACTAGTAAGCTTTGTCTTTTCCCAAACAGGTGCAGTGCCATACCTATACTGGATATTGCTGGTGTGTAACTCCAGATGGCAAACCCATCAGTGGTTCTTCTGTACAGAACAAAACTCCTGTATGTTCAGGTACTAAGGGATAAGAAATGGTTTGTTTGCTTGTTTGTTTTGATGCAGAAATATTGTTGATGGTGGTAGAGGGAAACCAGCATTTTGATTTTTATTTCAAAAAAATTCTGATTGTACCCTTGTAACTCAAAATTAGCTTTTTCCCATGGGAATCTGAAGAGGCCATAACTGCTCCATCTTGTGGTCAGATAATTTTCAGTTCTGTTTGAGAGCTGTCCTTTAATTCCTTCTGTTTTTTTAAATGCTGCAAATGCATCTGGCCATTAGATGAAAAGGGGGAAATAAAATAACACAATGAATTTGCTCAGAATTTGGCTGAGACCAAGTTTTTAATTATAATTCTCATTATTGGATACCTGGTACAGGTGACTCGGCATTTTGTGGCACATAGCTCTTGGAACATCAGGGTGAGGATATTTTCAAATATAGCCTTTTGATTCTGTTCTAGGGTTTATCTATACCATAGAACATATGCTGCTTGAGACCACTTTAACTGCCATGGTTCAATGTTATGGAATCATGGGAGTTGTAGATGGCGAGGCACCAGAAAATGTTGACAGTGAAGTCTAAAAACCTTGTAAAACGTCAGCTCCCGGGATTCTATAGCATTGAACTATGGCAGTTAAACCATGCATGAATTCTATCATGTAGATACACCCTTAGTAGTATTTTCATCCTTAGAGACAAAATGAAGGTTCATTTGATTTATTGCTTGTCATAAGTTGGTTAGAATATTTCTGGATTTCCTCCCAGAAATAATTAGGAATAAAATAAGTTATATGGCTTTAGGTTTCCCCAGGCCTCAGAAATTACTTTCAGTGGCAGATAGTCAACAGGGAGCTGGTCTTCTGTCCAAACCTGAAATAATTTTTCATCATTCTGTTTGACCCAAAGAAATTCTGTAGGAGAATTCCACGGTGGGTGTTGGACAGAGAGCCAACCGTCTACTCTTCCTGTCCTATCAATGTCAAAATGTGCACACCTCTATATCAAACATTCATGCAGCATTCAGTTCTTCCACCCTAATGCATTGAGTCTTGCATTTCTAACTTTTCCATCAGGTCACACACACAGCCTTCATATGTGTGAGCACTCCTTTCTCTCTACCTTCTTCTTGCAATGAGTAACCTTATTTATCTAAAATTGTATCCAGAAAATGATTGGTCCAATACAATGCTGACGGGGAAAGCAGCAACAGATTTGAAGACTGAATGTGTGTGTAGGGACACTTGTCTGGATACTATTTTAGAACATGGTATCTGAGATACCCTGGACTGACTTTGAGGGCGTGTCTGTGAATATTTTGCACTTGTAGTCTCCTCAGCTACAAAGCTGTTTGTTTCCTTTTTTTTAAGGTTCTGTAACTGACCGACCAGTAGGACAGGGTAATTCAGGGAGAAAAGGTGAGTGGTGTTTTATGCTCTTTATGCTCTAAGGTAGTGGTTCTCAACCTGTGGGTCCCCAGATGTTTTGGCCTTCAGCTCCCAGAAATTCTAACAGCTGGTAAACTGGCTCGGATTTCTGGGAGTTGCAGGCCAAAACACCTGGGGAACCACAGGTTGAGAACCATTGCTCTAAAGGTTTGTTGGATTTGCTTACAGTTGTTCTTGAGCAATGTTGGATCTTTTCTCAACAATTTAAAGCAGTGGTTATCAGCCTGTGGGTCCCCAGGTGTTTTGCCCTACAATTCCCAGAAACCTCAGCTAGTTTACCAGCTGTTAGGATTTCTGGGAGTTGAAGACCAAAACATATGGAGCCTACAGGTTGAGAGCCACTGATCTAAAGGGTAGGAAATTTCAAGTGGCAAATGCTGCTTTCAAAGGGTGGCTGTTACATCTGACTGGGAAAACCATGATGGATAGGCCAGGAGAAACCGAGGATGGAAGCCCAGGCTATGATGGAGAAGCAGTGGCACTTCCAAGACTCTCTGCCCCAGAGGATGAAGATATAGCCACTTGCCTCTAGATACTGCATTTTTCTAGTAATAATAACATTTGCAACTATGCTTGATAGTTGTAATAGTTTATGACGAGTTCCAGTGGTTGCTCTGGTGTTCTGCTTAATTGTAGGCTAGCCACAAATTACTTGTAAAAACCAAAAGGGACCTTTTAATCTAGGTAACAGTGAGCCTCAGAGGGGCAATCTGATTGTTGGAATTGAAGTCATTTGGGAAATAAAATTCTTGAAAAGATGTAACATTAGTCTAATCTATCAAGGCAACATTTCTTGTGTTAAACACCATATCATGAGCATTGCCTATTTATCATGCCTTTCAGCCTCTTGAATGATTCTCTCACAAAGATGTGTTACAAATGCACAAAGCAGTGTGTGATCCCTCCTGCTGATCTGTCACAAGTTATTACGAATTATATATGAATCCAAAAGATTCTAATCTGCTATTGAATCACAAGGAGGTTCTTTAGACTGAAGAAATAAAGTGATGTTTTGCTTAAGTAGGAAAAAGTACTTTTGGGCTTAAAATTCCCCTATGTGATTTATTAATTCTCATGTTCATTCTTTTGTAAGAAGTGTATTATTGACTGCAGAAAAATTAGTATTAATTTCCTCATGTCCTTTCAGTTACTGAGCTGATTAAACATTAACCTGATTTTTAGCTGTATTGTATTATTTGTCTCACTGGGGGAAGAAATCATTCTATTTCAGGTTGAGTCTCCTGCCATTTTGTAATTTGCCTTGTAAAAAATAAAATGCTTATACTGCCTCATCAGCAGAATCGGTTCAACTCTGTGATGAAACATTCATCGCCCTGGAAGTGCAAACTACAATTGGGGTTTATAGAACTTCTTGCTCATTCATCTGCAGTCTTGGATTAACCACTTATGACCTTTAATCCTTCTTGTATATGGTTGATGCAAAGCAGAGCAGCTCAGCTCTTTTTTGCCATGTGCTGAATGGTGAATTGACAGAAGCTTGACAGTATTTTTATGTCTGTCTCCATGCTTTTGGCAGTGCCCTTTCATTGAACTTTCCCATTTGTTTGCCAGGCTATCAGTCCTGAAAATTAATTGTCATGTTTTTCCCCCCCACATAGTATTTTTAACCACTTTCTCTCCTTGTATATAGTTAATAAAGATAGTCCACACGTCTGTGTTAATCTCAAACGGGAGCCGGAGCAGTGAAGTTTAAGGTTCCTTCTCTTATATGTTCCATCCTATACTCTCCAATGGAGCATAATGGATTCTCTGAGGCTGGCTTAGAGAGAATGTGATGCTCTTACCCTTTGATAATTGTACTGTGATTGCTGCTTGTATTTCCGAAGATTACTTCTAATTTTTTTTTGCTTTGTGTCAGTCCATTTATAAGTTTGCTGAACCATTCATAGTGATTCTGTGAGTTTAAAATGGTGTTAATTATTTTCAACACTTTTCTTAGTTTCAATGTTGGACTTTGTCCTCAGGGTGATGACCTGCCTTGAACTCTGAGTTTGCTTTGAACACTGTATTTGCTCTATTCTCAGTTCTGTTCTCCCATGCCTTGTCCATTTATCAACTCATCCTCCATTCCCTAATATGACAGGTCACTGTGCTTTCTTCCCTGTTTTATCTAGATTTCACCACATCTTCTAATATGTTGCTTTGCTTCATCTTACTTTTGGTTTTTTGAGTTCGGGCTGTGTTTCTTGCCTGATCATAGACATCATTTAATAACTGTCTTTCTGAATTTTACTTGCTGTTAAAACATTTTTTCCCTATTCTTGACTGGTGTTTTGTTTTATTATGTATTAAGTTTTACCATCATTGATCAAAATTTTTGAATCTAGCACATACAAAGTGTAACAAGTATCCCTCTGTTTCATGATGGGAACCTAAGAAGGGGTCTTGTTTTTCTCTCTCGTCTAGGTGAATCAGGTCATTGTGCAATCTGTATGGCAGGGTTAACTGACATTCCTTCAAATAGAATGTTTGTAAATATTGAGATAGAGAGCTGGGACAATTTATACAGGATTTTAAAAACAAAATGTGGAGAGGAAACAGGTGCATGCTTCAGGCATGAAAATATCCACTCAGTGGGAATCTAGCAATCCACCTTTGCGGAGGCTAGCAAATTCCAAAGGTTCCAGAGTCGCTGGATAATCCTTTTGGCTACATCTGGAGAGACGTTTCACAAAAGGAATTGTGTATTAAACTGAAATGTGATATGTTAATTCTTTCTCCCCAGGGGTTCTATGCCAAGGTGAGATCACTCATTCTCCCCTGGATTAAACAAATCTACCAGCAATTCCAAAGATGCAGTTAGAAAATTCAGTCATAATGTGTCATCATGTCTCAGATACCTTATGCCAAAGTGAATATTAAAATTTGAGGTGCCATAGGACTTTTGATCTGTTAGTATCTGAAATAGGTGTTATTGCTGTGTGCCTTCAAGTAATTTCCAACTTAGGTTTGTTTTAGGACCATCTTATCACAGGATTTTCTTGGCCCAACTTGCTCCAAAGAGTTTTGCTTTTTGCCTTCCTCTGGGACAGAAAATATGACTTAGCCAAGGTTTCTACATCTCAGCAGGGATTCAAATCCTACTCGAGTCCTAGTCTAACACTCAAACTGCTGAACCACATTGGGTCGAACTTAGGCATATCCCTTCTAAATCTCTTTTTCTGTAGTTTGAATCCAATGCTTTTCTGGAGCAGCAAAAAACAAACCGGCTCTGTCTTCAATATGGCATTTTACCAAATATTTAAACATAGCTATCATGACATTAACTTTCTCCAAGCTAAACATACCCATCTCCCCAAGCCATTCATTAAAGGGCATGTTTTCCAGATATTTAAACATTTTGGTTGTCCTTTTCTGGATGTCAATATTATTTTTGAATTAGGGTAACTAGAACTAGAGACAGTATTTCAGGTGCTGTTTGACAAAAGCAGAACAGAGTGATACTGTTACTTTCCTTGATCTTGGCACTATACTCCTATTGGCTTTTTTCTGTTACTGCAGCACATTGTTGACTGTTGACACCTTGTGGCCTACTAAAATTCCTAGATACCTTTCACATGTATTGTTTCAAAGCCAACTGTCATTCATTCTATATCTATGCATTTTATTTTTTTCTGCTGGTGTAATATTTTACATTTCTCCTTGTTGAAATTTATTTTTCTTGTTTTTGTAAGCATGATTGACTTATAATGCTGCTTCTCCTACCCTGTTTGGTCTATTTCTGAAATAGGTTTTCGTCCTATGTTACTCCATTCCAATCATGAAACTCATTTCACCAGGTTTCAGCCATGCCTAATATATCATATTTGCTTTGTGTTTTAAGAGTTCAAGTCCATCTTGTTTATTTCCTATGTTCTGTGTATTAGTGCAGAGACACAGAAGGTCATGGGCAATTTCTCTTAGTGGCTTATTTAAGACCCCTCCTCTCCATTATTGTATCCTTGCAGTTCTCTCATTCAGTTCTCTCTATCAGGATATCATCTCTAACACTTGATGAACTTTTTTCTCAAAATTTCTGTCCTCCTCCCACACATTACTCAATTAATACCCGGGGTATAGTTTTTATCCAAATAGTTTGTCTTAAAAAAAACAAAAGATGCTTACAATTATTTAAAGAAGAGTTTATTCACTTCCAAGTAAAAAGACCTTTATGTTCTCCATCTTTAGTCCAAGCAGTGGTAACTATATGAGACTATCCATGAGATGTCTGTGATAGTCGTCAGTAATACATATCCTATTCATATGTGGAAAACTAATGAAAATAATTGACTTGTATTATCTTCTTCCCTTTATTTCTTTCCTCTTTAAATTGTCATGGATGTGGCATGAGACATCTTCCGAGGATGAGATGCTTCATCTCATTGAGGTCCTCTTTATCTCCCAGTTACTCTGTTGCAATGTGACAGTTTCTCTTTTGTATTTTTGTTGTTTTGTTTTTCAACAAATTAGATCAAATTAATAACTGTGAACCTAAGCTGTTGCTACCAGTTGAGCCCCATGTAGTTTTTCTCTCTCCATTTAGGAGAAATGTTATGTTGAAAGAAGTAATCTAATTATGTCCATGCGGATTTCAGCCTGTGCTTTTCAGTCTGCTACTCTTCCCTCCCTCTATTTTCACTCCATCCTGGGTTTCTCCTTCCCCCACATGCAATACAGACATAGTTGACGAGGTGTCCATTCTCTTCTCTGAGGAAATGAAAAGGCATATTGTAAGCCCCAAACTCAGTCTGGTTGTCAGCCAGGAATTAGTTTTCTAAAGGAGAGAGGTGGGGGAGGGAGGAGGGCTGAAAAGAGAAAGTACACTTTGCAAAAGTTTTGCCTAGGTTCACTGCACATGGCTGAAGATGTAAAGGGGGTATTATGGCTCCTAAGCATGCAGGTGTCAGAAGGAAGGCAGATTGTGTGTCTGGGAGGAATTAGGCAAAAAATTTGGACTATTTATTTAATCCTCTAGAGCAGCCCTTTTTCTCTTCTGTTTTTCTTTTTGTGTTGAACAGACTGCTTTACAGGGGGCACGTGTGGTAATTAACACATGCAGCTGTAGGGCTTCAACCATATGGTTGAATTTCAAATGGCCATTGATCTGGGAAACTTGCTGCCATCCCAGCCCCCACCCTGCATCCAGAAGCCTTGAAGAT
This sequence comes from Anolis carolinensis, assembly GCF_035594765.1. NCBI lineage: Eukaryota > Metazoa > Chordata > Lepidosauria > Squamata > Anolidae > Anolis > Anolis carolinensis. The sequence continues at coordinate 307,828,977 of NC_085841.1, forward strand.
GTGAGGGAAGTTTTATGGAAAGACTTTACTTAAGAGAGAGACTGTGGTGCTGAGGGGAGATTAGCTTAAAGGCATAGGGTGTTCTCTAACGTAACTTTTACTGCATTCATCTACTGAAAACTCACAATAAATAAAAAAAATGAGGTTTTAAAAATGTATTCATTATTGGCTGTGTCTAAATAAGGCATATAGGGTTTGCTTACGTTAAAACAATGCCTATTGAACACTAATAATTTTACTGATGCCAACCATGTTTAGTCTTTTGCTGACCCAACTCTTCTTGCAAATGAGGAACCTCAAGGGGCAGAGTATGAAGAAGAAAAGCTATGACCTTGAGTGGGATAGGCTGGGGTACAGAACCTCTGAAGTTTGTACTGACATTAAGAGTCCACATCTGCTGAAACACTGGGATACTGCAAGAATAAGCCACGAGAGTAAAGACAAAGATCCACCCCAGAAGAAAACTGTTCTTACCCTACATCAAGGAAACCACTGACTGCATAGGGAAACTGATGAAGAAACACAGCCTACAAACAATATACAGACCCACCAAAAAATTCAACAGATGCTACATTCAGGGAAGGATAAGAGAGATCCTCTAACCACTTCAGGAGTCTACCGTATACCGTGCAGCCATGGACAAGTCTACATAGGAACCACCAAATACAGTGCCCAAACATGAATCAAAGAAAATGAAAGGCACTGCAGACTAGTTTATTTTTATTTATTTATTTACATCACTTTTACCCCGCCTTTCTCCCTGAGGGGACTCAAAGCGGCTTACAATAAATAGGCAAAAATTCAATGGCTAAAAACAATATAAAAACAACAATTCATATAAAACAATCTACAAAACAACAATTCATATAAAACAGGTTCAACCAGAGAAGTCAGCTATAGCAGATCACTCGATGAACCAACCTGGACACAGAATATTATTTGAGAATACAAAAACGCTGGACCACTCTGACAAACATCATGCTAAGACTACACAGAGAAGCCATTGAAATCCACAAGCTTGTGGACAATTTCAACACAAAGGGGGAAACCATGAAAATGAACAAAATCTGGTTACCAATATTAAAAAACACCAGAATCAAGACAGTAAATAAATAGCACCACTCAGAAACAGGGGAATTCCAGAAAGCAAACAATCAAGTGCCAGTTAACATCTCCCAAACAAAGTTAACATCTCCCAAACATCTCCAGGCACAACAGTGAGGCTACCTCTATGCAAATACCCTCACTGATTGACTTTGCAGCTACAAGTCTACTCAATGCTAATCAAGCTTGCTAATTGCAACATTCATACTTGCTTCAAACAGACAAGGATTCTTTCTCCCACCCTGGACATTTCAGATATATATATATACACACACACACACACACACACATATATACACATACACACACACACACACTCTCCACTGGCCTTATTTCCAACAGACCTCTGAAGATGCCAGACGCAGATGCAGGCGAAACATCAGGACAGAATACTACTGAAACATGGCCATACAGTCTGAAAAACTCACAGCAACCCAACACTGGGGTACTTCGTTTCAAAAATCATGAACAACGTGTATGGGATAACCGAGAGATGGTGACAGGAATGAGGTCAAGAAATGTTTGTATCAGCGTCTCTTTAGTAATCCCTTTTGCCTTTCATTAAAGGAAGACCACCAGTGCCTATTCAATTCTGGGCACTATGGCTTTCAAAGACCGGTGGGTATTCTGAATGAGGAATGTGAAAAGTGTTCTCTTGGTTTTAAATTGGGAAGTATATAGAGATGCTGTGCTAAGCAAGACAATATAGGTTGAGTATTGCTTATCCAAAATTCTTGAGCTCAAAAGCATTTTGATTTTTTTCAGATTTTGAAATATATCTGTATTGGCATATGCATGCATAAGGAGATATCCTGGAGATGAGATTCAAGTTGCAGACAATTTTATGGTCCAGAAGGTAGAAGAGGCAACAAGGGGATTGGCTACTCTTGATCTAATCTTAACAAATGTGGAAAACCTGATCAATACAGTACAATTGTCGAATCTTTAGGGGCAAGTGACCATATGCTCCTGCAGTTTGCGATACAAAGGAAGGCTGAAACTAACACAAGTCAAACACGCATTCTGGACTTTAAGAGAGCTGACTTCCAAAAAATGAAGGAAATACTGAGCGGCATTCCATGGATGCCAATATTAAAAAACAAGGGAGTTAAGGATGGATGGGAGTTTTTTAAAAGTGAAATACTCAAGGCGCAAATGCAAACAGTGCCAACAAAGAAAAAAAAAATAAGACAAGTGCGAAGAAGCCAGAATGGATGTCCAAAGAACTTCTAACTGGGCTAAGGCTCAAAAGAGACATGCACAAGAAGTGGAAAAGGGGAGAAATCACCAAAGAAGAATTCAAACGTATAGCCAACTCCTGTAGGGAAAAGGTTTGCAAGGCTAAAGCGCAAAATGAGCTCAGGCTTGCCAGGGACATTAAAAACAACAACCAAAAAAGGCTTTTTTGCCTATGTTGGTAGAAAAAGGAAGAACAAGGAGGCAATAGGGCCTCTGCGAAGAGAAGATGGGGTGATGGTGACAGTGGACAGGGAAAAGGCAGAACTACTTAATGTCTTCTTTGCCTCGGTCTTCTCACAAAAAGAAAGCCATCTTCAACCTCAGCAACATGGAATGGACAAAGGATTGGGGAAAATCCAACCCCAAATAGGGAAACAAGTTGTCCAGGAACACCTGGCTGCTCTAAACGAATTCAATTCCCCAGGGCCAGATCAGTTACATCCAAGAGTATAGAAGGAACTAGCTGAGGTTATTTCAGAACCACTGGCAATTATCTTCGAGAGTTCTTGAAGAACAGGAGAAGTCCCAGCAGATTGGAGGAGGGCGAATGTGATCCCTATCTTCAAGAAGGAAAAAGAGAACGACCCAAACAATTACCGTCCGGTCAGCCTCACATCGATACCAGGCAAGATCCTGGAAAAGATCATTAAGGAAGTGGTCTGCGAACATCTAGAAACAAATGCGGTCATTGCTAACAGCCAGCACGGATTTACCAAAAACAAGTCATGCCAGACTTATCTGATCTCTTTTTTCGATAGAGTTATGAGTTGGGTTGATACAGGGAACGCTGTGGATGTAGCCTTCCTGGATTTCAGTAAGGCCCTCGACAAAGTTCCTGACGACCTTCTGGCAAACAAACTAGTAAAATGTGGGCTAGACAAAACTACGGTTAGGTGGATCTGTAATTGGCTAAGCGAACGAACCCAAAGGGTGCTCTCTAATGCGTCGTCTTCATCTTGGAAAGAAGTGACGAGTGGAGTGCCGCAGGGTTCTGTCCTGGGCCCGGTTCTGTTCAACATCTTTATTAACAACTTAGACGAAGGGTTAGAAGGCACGATCACCAAGTTTGCAGATGACACCAAACTGGGAGGGATAGCCAACACTCCAGAAGAAAGAAGCAGAATTCAAAACGATATTAACAGACTAGAGAGATGGGCCGAAATTAACAAAATGAAGTTCAGCAGGGACAAATGCAAGATACTTCACTTCAGCAGAAAAAATGGAAATCAAAGATACAGAATGGGGGACGCCTGGCTTGACAGCAGTACGTGTGAAAAAGATCTTGGAGTCCCCGTGGACGACAAGTTAAATATGAGCCTACAATGTGATGTGGCTGCTAAAAACGCCAATGGGATTCTGGCCTGCATAAATAGGGGTATAGCATCTAGATCCAGGGAAGTCATGCTACTCCTCTATTCTGCCTTGGTCAGACCACACCTGGAATACTGTGTCTAATTCTGAGCAGTTGAAGGGAGATGTTGACAAGCTGGAAAGCGTCCAGAGGAGGACAACTAAAATGATCAAGGGTCTGGAGAACAAGCCCTATGAGGAGCGGCTTAAAGAACTGGGCATGTTTAGCCTGCAGAAGAGAAGGCTGAGAGGAGACATGATAGCCATGTACAAATACGTGAAGGGAAGTCATAGGGAGGAGAAAGCAAGCTTGTTTTCTGCTGCCCTGCAGACTAGGATGCAGAACAATAGCTTCAAACTACAGGAAAGGAGATTCCACCTGAACGTCAGGAAGAATTTCCTAACTGTGAGAGCTGTTCGGCAGTGGAACTCTCTGCCCCGGACTGTGGTGGACGCTCCTTCTTTGGAGGCTTTTAAGCAGAGGCTGGATGGCCATCTGTCGGGGGTGCTCTGAATGCGATTTCCTGCTTCTTGGCAGGGGGTTGGACTGGATGGCCCATGAGGTCTCTTCCAACTCTATGGTTCTATGATTCTATTCTATGATTCTGTAAGCCTAAACACAAAATTTATTTTTTATATATGCACCTTGAAGGTAATTTTATATTGCATTTTAAAATAATTTTGTACATGAAACAAAGTTTGTGAACACTGAACCATCAGAAAGCGAAGATGTCATCGCGTTTGAAGGAGTTTGGAGTGTTCTGGATTTGGGAATTCTAGCTAAGGGGTGCTCAAACTGCAGTCCAACATACTACTTCTTAATGAAATCCCCAGAGAGCACCTATCATACACCCACAGATGTTGCCTATTTGGGGGAGGAAGAACAACTTCATGGCTGTTGTTAATTGTCTGACTTGAACAAGGTGCTTCTATTTTTATGTTACAAACCAAGAATAGGTGTAGGAAGTTGTTAGTGTGATACGTTGAGGTATACATAAACCTGAAATACATTTTCTATCATTTTAGGATTTAATATGAGAGGTGTTCGGCTCTCCAATTATGAATATTTTGTACTTTGAAACTCTAACAGAACAAGTTTGTGTGCAAAAAAAGCAGCAATCCAGAGTTGGCCATGTAACTAATTTACTAAAATGACCCCAAATGTGGTGGTGGTTTAGTAACATATGAGAGCAGAGGCAAACATAGCACTAAACTGAAAAATGTCCCTTACCTTGATAGCAACAAAACAGAACTTTCCACTGTCCCATTGAAAGCTGTCATGATCAGGAGAAAAAAATAGTCATAAATGATGTACAGAAGATTATCCGCAAACAACTTTTACAGATTGTTGCTTTATACATGATGCTACACATTCGTCTGAGCACAGCCATCACGAAATTCTGATTTGGCTTGTTGATGCTGACACTGCAGTGGTACCAGTATTTGTGGAACAGGAGTGGTTACTAAAGACTAAACTGTGGATATGATGTGGAACTGCCAAGAATTTTTAGTATCGTTTTCGCTTTTCCTTGTTTCCCTCTACTTTCTGGAAGCAGGAGTTTGGCAACACCCAACTCTTAAGAAGGGAATCTTCTCTCCCTTGTAGCATGCTGGCAAGACAGAGTACCACAGGTAGCCACCAGAAGTGGCCACGCCTCTCTGAGACTTAATTTTGCCAGCATGCAAAAACAGAAAACACAGGGGCAAACATCTATGTGATAAGGCCCTAAGAACTTGGTTTCAAAATAAAGTCACACAGGCCCGGCCCAACACGGCACGCTGGCCACGCCCCCGCGTTGGGCGCCACCTTCCCAGGGGCGCTATTGAGCCCCTGGGAGGCGGGGCCACACCTGGCGGAGGCGGGGCCGTGTGACACGGAGGCGTGGCCAGGTCTGGCCTCACCTCCCACGGGGCGCGCAATGGCGCAGCCAGGCCAGGGCGCACCCTGCGGGAGGCGGGAACAGCCACGCCTCCCACGGCGCGCACCCGCTGCAGCGGGAGTCCTTTCAGGCTGCGGCCTGGAAGAACTCCTGCCGCAGCTTGGCTGCACCACGGCGCACCCCGCGGGAGGCGGGGCCACGTCTGGCCCCACCTCCTGCACCGCACACCCTGGCCCCACCTCCCACGCCGCCCGGCGTGGGAGGCGGGGTTAGGGCATGGGAGGCGGGGCCAGTCCTGGCCACGCCTCCTGCGGCGCAGGGGAGGGGGCGCAAAAAAATATTTGCGTACCCCTTTGAATTTCCTCGGGCCGGTCCTGAAGTCACAATACTGCAGAGATCCCAATCCTTTTTAGTTTGGCATGCCTACCTGGACTTGTTGTGTCAAGAAACTTAAGTATGGTACACAAGTTAGAATTTCAAAAACTAAAACCACAGAAGGTAAACAGATGAGACTTTATGAAGCAAGTAACTCATTTTATTTATTTAAATGATTATATTGTACCTTATATCAAAATTTCTTTGAGTGGCATACAATGAAATAAGTTTATACTACAGTACTTTCCCCCATACCCATGGAAATAAATTTCTGTCAAAATGCAAAACCATAAATAAAAGTAAATTCTGTTGAAATGAATAACCTCTAGTGGGAGTACTGTATACCATAGAATTATGCTGGAAGACCTAGAAATGCTTAGAGATAATGCATTTTTTTGTACATTGGTAAGTGAAACTATGGGTATTGCGCCCACAGATATGTAGGTCCTACTCAATTTAAAAAGGGGCCTCTGGTGGCACAGAGTGTTAAAGCGCTGAGCTGCTGAACTTGCGGACCAAAATGTGCCAGGTTCAAATCCCGGGAGCTGAATGAGACCCTGCTGTTAGCCCCAGCTCCTGCCAACCTAGCAGTTTGAAAACATGCAAATGTGAGTAGATTAATAGGTACCGCTCCGGCGGGAAGGTAACGGCACTCCATGCAGTCATGCCGGCCACATGACCTTTGAGGTGTCTATGGACAACGCCGGCTCTTCGGCTTAGAAATGGAGATGAGCACCAACCCCCAGAGTCAGTCACGACTGGACTTAACATCAGGGGAAACCTTTACCTTACTCAATTTAAAATTTTAAAATAGTAAAAGATTATGTTAAGAATCTGAAAATATACTAAGCATTATAATTTAAAACATGTTAAAATAATTTAACATCATGTGCATAGACATCGGCTTCATTAGAATCCAAAAACAAATGTTTCTACTGTCTGTACCAATTGGGTCTTTCAAAGAAGGATATTCAACAATCAAGGCACCAGGAAAGAGATATTCCTGTGTTCTCTCACAGTGCTACTCCTACTGGATTGTCTCTAGTAGATCTAAATTGCCATGTAGTGTGCATTACAGTCATCTAATTGGGAGACAGCCAATCTATGAACCCCTATGACCAGGTTATTCCTGTCCAGGAAAGACTATAGGTGGTGGATTAAACAAAATTGACCTTGGAGTCCATTTGAATATCTAGTGGCAAAGACGGATCTCAAACTACATACCAGATACCTCAGGAGGGAGTGTCTCCCATCCAGCTAACATCCTTTTCTTACCCAATTCTTTCACCTGGGATTTGCCAGTTTACAAGATTTTTATCTTATCTCAATTCGTTTATAGTGTATTTCTTTTACTCAGCCTAGTGCACCATCCAAGTGCTGATGCAGCCCATATCCAGTTTCTGCTGACTCTGAATAACAAGAAAAGCAGAGCTGAGTGTAATCAACATACTGATAGCACTCAATTCCCAGACTAATTCTTACACAGCAACTTTATATTAGCAACTTGTGAAGCAGGATGGAACCTCCAATGTAATGGTTAATGGGAAACCCCTCCTCTGAACCTGTCCTATAAGATACGTGGATCAATTGTGTCAAAAGCCTCTGAAAAATCCAGGAAGTATTAGAGTAGTACTTTCTCTGTCACATGGAGTTATGTTGGCACCCTGCGCTAAAATCAGATGGAAATTACACTAGATGATATGTTTCCTTCAAGAACAACTGACGGTACAATAGCCATAGCATTCATAAGCACTTTGTAGCAATGGGGTGACAGTTCCCACTTATCCTAGGAGGTCCTCTTCAGAAGAGAGCAGCACATGACCTCTATAGTAAAGAGTGCAATTTGAAAGCAGCAGGCACTACCTGCTGACAAGAGGCATTTAGTACTCTTTGGATCCACCTAATTGGTTCACTCTTATAGTCCAGATTATATTATCCAAGAAAGGCAGGGATCAAGCTTACCAGTGGGTGGGATGGGGCAAGTACCTTGTCTTCATTATCAGGGTGCCTCATTTGGCTTTCCTGACTAGAGTCTAAACATCTGTAATGCAGTCTTATTCTTTCCCTACTGTTTTCTACCTTACCAAAGAATATCCATGTGATAATTCACCCTTGGGAGCTGGATGATTCAGATGAAAAGAAGGAGACAGAATGCCAGGAAGTTGTAGCTCTTGATAACAATGATCTCTTGAGAGTCAGAAGAGTTGTAGGCAGTCAGACGCCTTGCTCCTCAGCAGGGCTGGCAGACATTGAAGACATAGAAGACAGACCCATGTCATTTGTTGAATGATAGGGAGAAAAACACAGACCACAGGGGCTATTAAATAGGCGATACTGACCTACTTAGACACCTGTGTGCTGCCAGCAATCTTCCAGCAATCCTTGGTAACCTGAAACAAACCCATGTGACCATCTTACTGAAGATAGAACATGGGAAAACTGATGTGCAAAATTTCTGTCATAAAGAGCAATATCTCTAGTTTGCATTTTTGGTGAGCAATTTATATAAATCCAAATGAAATTTGGGAACAGGTTTGTCTTTTGACATCTCTTCCTAGACACAAAACAAAAGATAAGCCGTGAATCACACTTGTTACAGTTATTCAAAGTTATCAGATTATCTCTTAGCATTAAAAAAGGATATCCTCTCAATGTGCCATGCAGTTTAAAGGTGTATAAATCAATATAAGCACTACAGTTGGTCTTTAATGGAATTCGGTTTTGTTGATGCAGAGATGTGCTCTGTACCAGGATTTCAAGAATCAAGGTTTTCAGAGCAGTACTAGAGAAGAAACCCAGAAGCTGTGGGTCCTTTTGGCATATTCTTTTGAAGGAACTGCTACCGGGAAAAGAGAGTGCTTTGTCTGTGGTCAGAATAAACTCTTTGTACACACAGACAATTAACTCTTCAAGTAACTTGCCAGGCTCTTTAAAGCCACTACACTCCTCTTCTTGTCTATCTTGAGCTCTATTCAGATACTTAAGCACACCATTTTTGTTTTGTTTATTATTGCGAGGGGGAGTCCTTCACAGGAATAGCTGGAGCGGATCAACATTGTCCTCATGATGGCATTTATCTCCAGCCGGCAATGAATGTGTCAAAAAGCCAAACAGAAGAGGCTTTGAATCGTGTCATCAGGGGTCGAAGTGACTTCCAGCTGCCTGCTCATGGGACATCCTTTCTTACACACCAAAGAATTGTGTTGTCTATTGCAGAAGCACTCTCACCAGCTATGTTGGTTCACAAGCCCTTTGAAGCAATGAGGAATAGTTTCCCCACCTCCTTCCTTCTAGCACACCTGCAGGAATGATATTAGGGGATAGAGGAGAGTGGATGACTTTACTCCAGAAGCTCCCATTTGTATATGCATGACGATTCTTTAGGCATATTGTTGTAATTAACATAAGCAGTATTTGTAGAAAACAGCCATAGTTTACTTCAGAGATGTTCAATTCTCAGCTTTAGAGCTCATGACAGTCTTGAATGTTGAAGCATTTCAATTTTAATCCAACTTTTTCATGTTTAGAGCCTTTCTCAGACTCTCTTTGGGACTGAAGTCGTGGAGGCTTGACATCTATATAGCAAGGTGATATAACATAAAGCAGATCTCATTTATCAAAAAGCTCATTGATTAGAATTCACATTACCTCTTTCTGTCATCACACATCACTTTAATTCCCATGTAACTAGCTAAATCATGATTTTATTTGCATTTTAAAAACATTATCCAAGTGGTCTGTTTCACATTTATTTGCAACCTAGGCACAAGAGTAAAGTGAATAAAACTGGAAGCATCAAACTTAAATGCACAAAGGTTGAGCATACTTTGTCCAGAATCCTCAGTTGACCAGAACATAAACAAATAAAACTCTCAAGTAATCGGCAAAAAATAAATAAAAACGTTTGTACAGATCAAAAACTATTTCATGATTATATTCCAATTCTTTCACTTTTTTCATTGAGCATTGTATGTAGCCATGGCATTTATATTTTCTCCTCCTGTATAAAACACAGATCATTTGTAGTACTTTACTTTCTTGATCCGTTTCATGTAACATGAGATACTTGTCATGTATACTCAAACTGATCCGCTTAATAATCCAAAGTACTACAAGTGACCCATGCAGAACTAAAAGTGAGTGTTTTATTCAAGCCAAGATAATTCAACATGCTATCAAAATGAAAGCTGGAAATGATAGTTATTATGGCTGTTGCACTACAACTAGGCAGCACAATAAAATATTCAAAAGTTCTGCAGTGTTACTTCCTTGGAATTATTGAAACAGGGCATATGTGTTTAATATGTACATTGCTATACTGTTGTTAAAATATGAGGATTTAAAATGTGATTATGTTTACAATATTCAATGATAGTTGGCCCATAGAACCCTGCAAGAGATACATTTCCATCTCATTAATGCAAAGGGGAAAGTTCATCTGAATGGTTTTTGGAGCTATGAAGCAGTTATGAAGATAAGGTTTGTGAATAGCAACACTACACTCCCCCGGGCCGTGGTGGAGGCTCCTTCTTTGGAGGCTTTTAAGCAGAGGCTGGATGGCCATCTGTCGGGGGTGCTTTGAATGCGATTTCCTGCTTCTTAGCGGGGGGTTGGACTAGATGGCCTTTGAGGTCTCTTCCAACTCTACTATTCTATGATTCTATGATTCTATGAAAGGATCGTGGTTCTGTTCTTCTACTCACTATCTGTTTTCCAGCTGTAGTTTTTAATGTGTCAATCTTACTGTGGAGAAGGTTTGTTTCATTGAAGCCTTCTTTGGGTGGGAATCTTCAGAAACTTGTAGGAACTCATCATTTGTTAATAACCTGAAAGATAGGACTATTGTTTGGCAAAGAGCATGGAATGATTTCCCCCCCGCAAAACACTGGCCAATGTAGTTGATTTCATTAGGGCTGAAATGTAATTGGCTTTCATTGTATCTGCAACATTCATCTTCTTATTCAATTGGTTAATTGGTTTTTGTTTCTCACATGTATCAAAGTTCTAAAATTTAAGCTTGGATTGTCATATCATGTGCCCTGCTGAATGTTTATAGCACTATAAAATACTGCTAGAATACTTCAATCATATTTTATCATTGATCTATCTATTCTTTTAATGGAGATGCCCATGAGCTGAATAAGGCAATGATGTTACTTCCCCCATTTCTGAGAACAACAGCAAAAAAAGAAGTATTTTTAGGATTACTCCATCTGGAAATTCAACATTGCAAATTACTGGACCTAATTCCTGTTTTAAATTCTGCATAACATTGCAACATCATTCTACTATGGTTTTGTAACTGAGATTTTCTTTCTATTCTATATATCTTGTGGTAGGGCATGAGGACACAGAGCATGTGACAAGGTATTTAAAGCCACGTCTACTGTATTTATGCAGTAAAAATACTACCAAACTCATATCATGACATTGGAATGTTTCATGCCCTACTGAGCTAGCCGGGCATTGCCTGCTCCCTGATCATTCTTCCATTTTTTTACTGTATATAAGGGAAAGGAGGACAAAAATGGCAGTTCTAGATGTCTGAAGAGGGCACTTGAAATCTGGAACAAAAGATAGATACAAATGTTTATTATCTGGAACTCTCTGCACAGTGGGATAACCAGGCCTTAATTCTAGGCATCTGTGCACTACAGCACCACCAGGGCATGACTCATTTGCTCTATTATGTGACCAGATTTCAACAAAGACTATTTTTCTAAATTGGTTTAATTTGTTTGGGATTTTACTTGGTTCAAGCTTTTATTAGACATATTTCACTGTTGTCTTTGGATGTAGAAAATTTCTGAACAAGGGAAGGCAATATGATCGTGTTTCTTCTCAAGATTCTTCTATTACAGCTATGTTGGTATTAGAGATCTGCCAATGTAAACAATATAAATAATATACTGTAGTCATGATTGTGGTCTACTTTCTTTGCAGTTAATTGTGATGCCAGAATCCCTGCTGATGGGTTTCAGAAAATTAAGATTTTTCAAACAAAGGGAATACTTGGAAGGCCTATAACTTTGCAAACATTCTTGGATCCAATTTCTTTCCTCATTATTTATATGGTAGCCTTGTGCTGAGCTTCCATGAGTTCAGTTTATAGTGCAGTGGGCTGGGAATGGACCTGTCAGTGAACCAACACTTCTTGAGATTGTGACACTGCATTTCTCCAAAGCTTCAAGATGTGAATTATGCTACATGGCAGTATGGTTTCCACACCAATAAAATAAAATGAAACAGAAACATAACCACCAGATTCAAATTCGCTTTCAACTAGGAGGACCATACTGTATGAGATATGTTCATTTGATATGAAATGCAGTTATTCCTTTCACCCAGATGCTCCATCCACTTGTACTTCAACAATAAATCAGGGAAGAGATAATGTTATTTGGTTTTGGTGTGATGAATATGAGAGCTGTCAAAAGCCTAATTCTAAGAATGATTGTAATATTTTGAATGCATTATTTATGTCTAAGCAAAACTCATTATGTATATTTTATTATACCTTCTGGTTCTTGTCTGTCTCTTTCTATGTGTTATCTTCTTTCTGATGGACTTGGCCGGGCCATGTAAACCCCCAATCATTCAAAAGTACTGGAGAGTAGATAGTATTTACCTCGATAATGGTAGTTTCTTTTCGATTCTTTTTAACTCTCAATTCAGATGATGGTTCAAAACCAACACCTACCATGGAGACCCAACCTGTTTTTGATGGAGAAGGTAAGAAAGTACCTTTGATTTTTCCCTTTGTATCTTAATTTATGTTGGTATTTATTCATTTAAAACATTAATCATTTTTGTCTATTATGACTTCCAAACTGATGATGCTATTCCATTTAAAAAAATAAGGAGCCTCTGGTGGCTCAGTGGGTTAAACCCTTGTGCTGGCAGGACTATTGACTTGAAGGTTGGGTTGCTGACCTGAAGGTTGCCAGTTTGAATACAACTCGGGGAAAGTGTAGATGAGCTCCCTCTATCAGCTTCAGCTCCATGCGGGACATGAGAGAAGCCTCCCACAAAGATGGTAAAAACATCAAAACATCTGGGCGGCCCCTGGGCAGCTTCCTTGCAGACAGCCAATTCTCTTACACCAGAAGCAACTTGGAGTTTCTCAAGTCACTCCTGACATGGGGCAGTGGGGAGGGATAAAAATGATTAGCTCTTGACATGATTCTAAATCAGTATATACTACACGAGTAAAACTCTGAAATAGCCTGTGCTTTTAGGAGACAATAAGCATATTCCCACTTTTTTTTGTCTTTTTGTGTATAATTTAACCTGACAACATTATCAAATATGAGGATCATCTTCTACAGTTTTGCGCTAAAGGCAATAATATCTTGTAATACATAATATCTTGTAACTTGTTTAATCATTTTTTAAATTATTGAATGTATTGGTCCTTATGGAACACCTGTACAGTATTAGTATTGCTTATTTTAGGTTAGTGATCAAATATCAAAACACATGATCCAATTTGGGGCTGACTTAATGAAATGAACCAGAACTATATGGCAGAACAATGAAATTACCATTTCACTATGTAAGGATCTGAAATCTGCACCAAATATTCTTACTATATAGTCATCATCCACATTCATTTACTTTGAGTGACCCTTAGCATCAGTATATAGAATCACAGAATTAGAAAAGACTGCAAGGGCCATCCAGTCCAACCACCAGACAGCACAGAAACAAGAGTACACAGGGTAGATGTAAAATAAGGAGAATTACCATTGTTTTAGTTTCATTAGCTGGATTATACAGATGTATGACACTGTGCTTCTGGCACTAGAGTAGTCATTAAAATCGTTTTGCTTTCAGTCACTTTAGCTGAAGGGTGAAAATCACGCAGCCCCTCTAGTTGATGCTGAACCGTATCTCATCTCATTTCCTCCCATTAAGTGTGTTGACGAGGATCAATGGGAGGTATAATTTAACAACGTGTGGATGGGTACATGCTTGCCATCTCTGTTCTAGTGTTTTGATATCTGTATTGATCAAAAAGAAAAAAAAATGCCAGTCTTACAAAATTATTTGGGGCAGCTGTTCAGGTTGAGATTGCTAGAGTGCACATTCAAACTTTGCTGATTTAAATGACTATGATGCATCATCCCATGTTGTATAGAAAGTTGCCTATGACATAGCAACAGCTAACTTCACTGTGTTGCTTTGGGATTAACCAGCTTTAAAAATTGACATGAAGTTTGTAGCTAAGTAGGTTCCTGAATTAAATTTTTCACTATGTATTTGATAGTTGAACATATCTGTTGAGCTGAAGGGCTTCTAAGGTGACAAATTTTTCAAAAATAATCTATTTTGTTCAGTCATCCCATGGGAACAGAATTAATAGGTAGAATAACTTATCTAAACTAGTTCTGCAGTATCTATACTGCCACTATCATCATATTTTGGGCTTGTTTTCTCAAGGTAACACCTACTGAACCCCAAGGCATTTCCCTAATCTACCCCCTCCCCCCCCCCCCCAGATGTGTTGGATGATAACTCCCTGAGAAGGACCGAATAATTCTAAATAATATTTTACTTTTCACTCTAGAGAACTAAAAAGTGTTTTGATATTCAGATGTTATTCTGTTTCTCTCCCTAGTACTTTTCATACCTTAAGAAAAGTAAAGCAAAGGTTCCATCATATGACATCTTTGTTATGGGATGGATTTTAAAGGTTCAGCCAATGATAACTTTATTTAAAGTAACCATGCCTGAGAATATTTTTGATTTTAGTTGCATTTGTTTGTTAGGTGTCGGTCACTATGAACTACTGGAGAGGCAAATTGATCCAAAATTAGTTCAAGTGAATGTGTGTACACTTCCATCTTAATAGAATGCCCAAGGAAACTTTGCAGAACTTTTGGAAGATTTTTTTTTTTTAGTATTGTTTGCATACATTTTTTTCTACCTCTGGACCACATAGTGTCAGAAGAACGCTAGTAATTCAAGTCTTGGGATGCAGAAGTGGATATTTGGGTTTCATTACACACATTTGCATGTAATGTGGAATTGGACTGACTTCTGCATGAAATAAACATTTTTGTCTAAGGCCCATCTGCACTGCCACATAACACAGTTTCATAATGCAGTTTAACTGTATTGAACTGCATTATATGAGTACACTGCCATATAATGCAGTTCAATTCAGTTAAACTGCTTTATGAAACTGCATTATATGGCAGTGTAGATGGTGCCTAGGAAATACTGTTGGAAAATGCCAGTCAGCCACATCAGATAGTTTGAGAAATAATTGTTTAGCACTTTGCTATATTCAATGCAGAGCAGTTAAATTAATTTCTTACGATGGTAGGCTCAGATCTTACCTGGCAAAAACTGCTTGGCTGAATCTGTTAGGACATCCTTAGAACTCCAAGGTATTCTTTAAAAATGCCCCTTTACCTGTTATAGGGAAATCAGCACTCCTTTCACAGTCCTTGACAAAGCAAGGAGATTAGTCCAGTTTTTACATCATTCGAGGAATCCTTGAAAGATCCCATTCTGAGATTTTCCTCCCTTTCTTTTTAAAAGCTTTGATGACATTGGGCCTTACGCCATTGCCACTTGCTGCCCAGACATCTTCAAGGGAAGCAAAGTAGTGCTGAGACCAAGGACAAGAAATGTAGTTGTTGTTCACAGCCATCAAGTTGACTCTGACTTATAGCAAGCCTATTAATGAGAGACATTTAAGTGAATGCTATCATCAACTCTGGTCTTGCAGACTCAAGGCTGTGACTTCCTTGATTGAGTCTCTATATATATTTATCTGTAATGAGAGCTTCCTCTTTCCTAACTGCCTTCTACTTTACAGAGGAGTTAGAACTTCGTTGAGAAAAGTTTATTAATAAAACTGTCATTCTGTTTAACACATTCTTTTATGAACATGCATTCTTCTTAAAATGCCTGTCTTTACTTTCCAGAAATCACAGCTCCCACACTTTGGATTAAGCACTTGGTCATCAAGGATTCCAAACTGAACAGCTCTAGTATGAAAAATTCAGGTAATGCTTGATTTGGAAAAAGGAGAAAGATACTGAAGTTTTACTTCTATACCACTTGGTTATTTTTAATTAGTAATGACAGATCTGGAAGTATGGAATGACTATGTAAAGGCCTGAACTATGATTATGGATGGCGTGATTTCTTATGTATTGTAATGTTTTTAATTGTGTAATATGTCTTTTTAATCTAATTTAATTTAAATGTCTGTATGAAATCTTTTAAGGTATTTAATAATTGCCTGTTTGTAAGTTGCCTTGAGTCCTCTCCAGGGTAGAGAAAGGTGGGGTAGAAATAGAGTAAATAAATAAATAATATTACAGTTACTTTTGAACTGAAGTCAGTGCTGGAACAGTACTACCCTGTTCCATTTTAAAAACATAAATACATTATATTAAGCTTTTATTTCCCATTCTTTCTATAGGTTTTCTATTGTTAGCTTTTATGATCTGATTTAGTTGAGAGATTCCTTTTCACGCAGACAGAAAAGCTGCCAGGTTACATGTGATGGACAGTTGCCTTGGCTTAACTAAACTAAACTATATGCTGAGCATGTTAAACCTATACTCAGTAATCTTCCATCTATTATGAGATAAGATCATGTTTAATGCCTCAACATTCTTTATGTTACTTCATTCCTGATTCTGCTGGTATAGTGATTCTTGAATGTGCGACAAATAGAAGCTCACAGTTCTTGGAGTTGGATTAAAAATTAAAAATAGTAGAAACCTTTGTTATGTAAAGTAATTTTGCATTTGGCAGAGAAACAACACAGAAAAGCTGTTGACATCCACAAGCATGTGGACAATTTCAGCAGAAAAGAAAACCATGAAAATGAACAAAAACTGGTTACCAATATTAAAAAAAACACCAGAATCAAGATAGTAAATAAAGAACACCACTCAGAAACAGGGGAATCCAGACAGCAAACAATTAAATGCCAGTTAACACCTTCCAAAAAAAGGATGCCCCCAGGCAGTTACAGCCAGGCTTTGCAGCTGCAAGGCTACTTAATGCTAATCAAGCTGGCTAATTGCAACATCCACACTTGCTTTAAACAGGCAAGGGTTCTTTCTCCCAACCTGGACATTCCATACACACACACACACACACATACCTCACTTGCCTTATTCCCACAGACCTCTGAACAAACCTTTGAGGATGCCTACCATAAATGCAGGCAAAATGTCAGGAGAGAATGCTACTGGAGTATGACCATACAGCCCAAAAAACTCACAGCAACCCAAGCTTTAGTTTCCTGTTAGATTTCATCATTTCCCCCCTTTTTCAAGCAAACTAGTTAATTTTGTAGCTGTAAGTCAAGTTTTATTGTTTGTTTTTTGCTTTTTCTATCTCTACAGGGAAAAACTAGATCTAGATTTATTTTGCTATTCTTTCTCAGGAGTTTCATAGAATAATATGTTTTAGGTATAAAATATATTGATTCACATTTGCCATATTCTTCAAAGGAAATGACTGTTTGTTTCTAATAGTATGAAGCATTGATTTAGGATCTCATCACACGAAGTTGCCCAACAAAAGCGACAACAGGAATTCTCCAGGCAACATGGCAAATCTGGGGGCAGCAGGGGTATCCGTCCCTCTGTGCCTACGGGGGAAAGCATCGCTGCCTAACTTCCCCTTATGCTTGCTGGCAATGAGAATATGGGAAATCTACTTTGTTCTTATTGCTCTGTACTACACTTTCACCAGTTCAGGAACAGATCCCTATTGGAAGTAGCTCTACATCATTTGATGGGATCCGGTGGGTTCCATCCCCGAACTGTGGTGAAAATGTCATAGGACGGGTAAATTTGCTCATATAATGAAGTCCTAAATCATCTGAATGTATAAATACTGATCCTTCTCCCAGAAGAATTTTTGAGTTTCCAGTTGATCATATTGTAAAAGATGCCTCACACATTTGCACAGTGACATTCACTATTATTATACATTATTGGACTAGACTCAAGTGTCACCTGATAAATCCTATTTGTTGACCAAGTAAGATCTTGCAGGGTGTGCCTCACCTTGGGAAAATGAGCATTGCTCTCTGATTCTTCTTAGCAGAATAGTCAGCTCTGGCCATCTGTCAGGAATGCTTTGATTGTGCTTTTCCTGCATGGTAGGGGGTTTGATGGGCCATGTGGGCTCTTCTAACTCTATGATTCTATGAACTCTTGAAATGTAACATGTTGATGTCAGAATTCAGGATGGATCTTTTTGTTCGGATAGACCAGTGGTTCTCAATCTGGGGTCCCCAGATATCTTTGGCCTACAACTCCCAAAAATCCCAGCCAGTTTACCAGCTGTTACGATTTCTGGGAATGGTAAATGATGTTAAATAGAAGTTCTTACATCCACCTGTGAATCAACATCACCCTGCAGGGTAATGATGTGCCACTCAGCTTTGTAGAACAATTAACAGAAACTTTACTGAATTCAAAATGGTCAAACAGTGCAGTTGTATTTACAATAGTCTCTCTGATTGCTTACAGAGAACAGTAGGAATAAATAGTCATTTTAAAGTCCATAAAATTGTCTCAGCGCCTTAGAAATAACAGGGCCTCTGAGAGCCAGCAGCCATCTTCTCTCCTGGCTGTTTCCAGTCAGCATACAAACACTTACTATGAGGTAAAAACCTGCTCAAACCAGTTCCCCAGTAGCATGGCAGAGAAACTGACCAATCAGATTCCTAGCCGTTCGCAGGCTCAGCCAACCAGCTTCTTACACGTACTTTTCCAGTTAACCCATCCATAATGGTGTCTTTACAAACCCCAACAAAATTCAGGGAGTGGGAGCTGGAATGGTAGTGGTCTGATCATATACAAATGGTACATAATTTCTGTTGGTTTCTCAATACCTTGAAGTACAGAAGTTACTTTTTGGACAGATCTAATTTAAAAGCCAAAATCTGAAAAGGTTGTGATGTACTACATGAAATAAAATCTCAGGAAAAGCACATATTCAGCAAGGGCTGCTTCACTTCCAAGTCTTTGCCCTGGTCTTTTCTACTATGAAATTATTCAGTTTTGGATAAAGAGATGCTCCAACCATGTAGTCATTCTACACTGTCAACCTTTTAAGAAAACCACAAGGTGATGTAATGAGTAGATAGATGGAAACATAAACAGTTCTGGGAAAGCCAGAAGTTGAAGTCAAGTAAATACAGTGAGTAGAAGTTTGTACATGACGTTATTTGAAAAGAGGAATGAGTAATCTATTAACAGGTGAGGCAGGCTTGTATGTGTTTGTCTTTTTCAACAGCAACAAAATCAACCCAGCCTTGGTGTTTATTTCTAAAAGCTGTCTCTTGGACTAATGCCAATACTGTAGCACTTGCCTGCATTCTGTCCTGCTACCTAGAAATTATCTGGACACCTTCGACAGGTGGAAAGTTTCATTATAATGTGAAATAACTGCACAGAATTCAGTTTTATGACTCCTTGTGTAGAGGTTCAAAATGTTCAGTCACCTTACATTTTATTTACTGTCAGATGTGTCTGCCTAAGAAAACTAAAGAAAGGTTCACAGGATGCCATTGTTTGTGAAACTCAGTGTAGGAGAACCAGTCTAAGAACAGCCTTTTCCAATCTGGTGTCACTTAGATGTTGAACTGCAGCTTCCATCCAGGATGACAAGAGAAGTTTCCCAAAATACTTGGACAGCACTAGATTGAAGAAAAGACACACTAAATTATTTGTTTCTTTGTTGTATTCAATGATTACATTTTCCCAGGTCCTTTTCAGTTACTCCCCAGAACTGCATTGTTAAATCAAACTCATTCCATCCACAAAGTTGGCATATGAAAATAAGAAATGTAAGTTATAGCCATTATATGCTCAGGCCATGGGTCTGATTTGTTTTATCAAGCAATTTACTGAATAAATTATAGTAGTTTTTTCCAGATTAACTCCTTTAGTGCAGCTAGTTAAAGGTTGAGCAGCCGAGGTAACAATTATCTGTACAAGTGGAATGGTCTTTCTGTTCATTTTGTTAGAACAGTTTGCTTTTGTTTCAGAGCGAGGGAATTGAGCACCACAGGGGAGGACACATTGACGCTTGTGTATGGGGAGCCTTATGGGGAGCCAGCACACCAAAGGGCTCCATGCTTGCAAAGCACTCACAAGTTCTTTTTAAAATCAAGCACAGCTAACATATTGGTGAAGTTCCATACAGCTTTTAAGAAAATAAAGCAAGCGAGATCATATGTACATGAAGCCCCAAGCCATTTGAATGTGATCTCTTTCCCATCAAGGAGGTTATACTGTATCCCTAAACCTCAAATAGATTACCTATTAGAGCAGTTTCATTACTAGGGCCTGAAATTTGCATGTGGATATTCTCCCCCCCCCCCCCCCCCCAAAAACTCACAAAAATACGAAGAGGAGCAGGAATAAAATCTACAAAAAGAATGGTTATTGAAGTCCAAAGATAAGGAACAAATGGTAAAAGGAGAGTTGTATTTTCAGTATATCGGACAGCATATTTTAATTGTACTAATCTGATCATTTGAATGTATGCTGTTTTTTGTTTTTCACAAAAACAAATTTAAGAAGTACAGTGGAAAGTATTGGTGTTTATTCTGTAGTGTTCATCCTTTCGATTATAGGGGAATGATCTTAACATATTCCTCTTTGAAGTAGGTATGTACACAACTCACAGGTGGGAATCTATTTTTCAGGTGTTGGTTTTCTACAGCAAAGCCATACTTCTTCATGAATTTTAGCTGATTCCAGTTAGACTGCTGTTCCTTCCATTAAAATTCTACGTGATTCATTCACATGCCTATTTTATGCATGGAGACACTGGCTTTAGAATGTTTATTTAAAACATTTATATGTCGCTCTTCTCACCCCAAAGGAGATTCAGGGCAGAGCGCAACGTATATATGGCAAACATTCAATGTTGGAACATAAAATAAATTATAAATATACATAAACACTAA
Organism: Anolis carolinensis; assembly: GCF_035594765.1. Lineage (NCBI taxonomy): Eukaryota > Metazoa > Chordata > Lepidosauria > Squamata > Anolidae > Anolis > Anolis carolinensis. The sequence continues at coordinate 307,849,890 of NC_085841.1, forward strand.
AATCAGTTATCTACACTTTAAAATCGGTTGTTTAAATCATCCCAGGTTAGCCATACCAAATCCTGGTCAGCAGGGTAAAGTTTCCTATTGTTGCCTTATTGCACTGTCTCAAAGGCTTGGTCCCACAGTCACGTTTTTACCATCTTTCTGAAGGACAAGAGGGAGGGGACTAATCTAATATTACCAGGGAGGGAGTTCCATAGCTGAGGGCCAATCACTGAGAAGGCCCTCTCTGTCGTCCCTGCCAATCACGCCTGTTATGGTGGCGGGACCAAGATCAGGGCCTCCCCGGAAGATCTTAATCTTCACAGTGGTTTATAGAGGGAGATGCATTTGGACAGGTAGATGGGGCTGGGGCCGTTTAGGGCTTTGAAGGCAAAGCCAGCACTTTGAATTGTGCTTAGTAGCAGGCTGGCAACCAGTGGAGCTGATGCAACATGGGAGTTGTATGCTCCGTGTATGCTGCCCTAGTTATTAACCTGGCTGCTTTGGACTATTTGAAGCTTCCCCATGTAGAGCACATTGGCAATAGTCTATCCTAGATGAAACGAAAGCATGGACCACCATAGCCAAGTCTAAGGTATGGGTGCAACTGGCGCACAAGTTTTTTTTTTTAAAAAAACCTAGCCACCGCCGAAATCTGAGGTTCCAGGCTCAGCAATGAGTCCAGGAGGACTCCCAAGTTGTTAACATTCATGTTCACATGAATGTTCACATTTTTTGCACTTGCATGTTTTAATTTTAGAAGTGATAATTGTTTGGTGCAAATGGGCTGAGATGAAAAGAATGGCACCACTTTCTTGTACATATATGTGTTGCTAGAGTGAAAATATTGTATTAAAAGTACTGTATACAGATTTCTTTGGATCATAGAAATTAAAAGCTTGATATTGCAAATTCATATTCTAGGAAAAAATTAAAATACATAATCATATTATATGTAAACATTACTTGTAAGCAGATTTATTGCAAGCATGGGAGATTTTGGAATGGATGCCAGAATTTTAACTGCAAGAGATGGAAAAGTGGTATTTGAACCATTAAAATGGTGACAAATATAATTTTCAATTAGAAGTGGTGTCGTTTATCATCAGAAACTGCAAGATTTAAATTGACTTGTCTGAAGGCAAGGTATGGTTGAAGTAAGGGGAAGGAGTGATGGAAGGCCTAAGCCCTTCCAGACATCTAGCAAACAAAATAATGAATAATATGCAATTGGGAACCAGTTAATCTAACCTTATGAAAAGGTGCAAAGTATACAACTGGGAAAAATAACACCATATAATAATCGTAGAGCAATCATAGGTGCTAACACCATATGCAGCTAGACAAATAAATGAGGTTCACTCCTGCTGCCATGTGATAAATCATTCACAAAGAATCCAGTCTCTCCCCTGCCTTTAAAGAAAGAAAACAAATGACTCCAAGCACAAAGTCATAACAGCATCCCGCACAGCTGTGGCTGAGGCACATAAGGGCAGGAGTGGGGGGAAAGAGAGGAGGAAGAAGCAAGGTGACCAGGGAGCAAGCTGTCATGAAACGTTAGACAGAAATGTCAAAGCACTTCATTGGGAGCCCCTGGATTGCCACCGGGGTTAGGATAAAAATTAAAAGGGTCAAATTCCTTGGCCACTGTGGGTATAGTCTACTTCATTTCAGCAGTGGTAAACTTGTTGCAAGAGAAGTTCTGGAACTCACGTCTTTATGGAAATAATACTTTCTCACCTGGGAGCTTTTGTTTTCTTCTCTGCCACAGATGTGTGAGTGGGCTGTGTATTCATATGATGGGACAAAGGCACGGTTCCTTCCTATATGCTAAGATATAGTTTTGGAGCTGAGGCTTGTCTGAAGCCAAGCCCACACCATTAATTAATAGTGGTGTGCATTTGTATGAATTTGCAATCTGTTTTGTTTTGCTTCATTCATTTTGGCTCATTTTAGTTTTCGTCTCCGCTTCTGAAAATGGGGCGCCTCTCTAAATGGGATTTTCATCTCGTGTCCGTAAAAAACAAAAAATTTCCGACCATTGGGAGAAAATATTTATAGTTCTCCTAAGGGCCAGTTTTAGAGATAGAATGAAGGTTTGAATAGGGGCAGGAGGCCAAAAATGTATTTGCTTTCAAAATATATGTAATCTATAGCAAATAATAAGACTATCCTATTGCATTTGTTCTCTATACAGCCCACAGGAAAGGGAGGACCAAGCCATAGGCAAAAGAGATAGGAAGAAATAGTAGTTTTTCCAAGGGCCAGTTATATAGAGAGAGACAGGTTTGATTTCTAAACAGAGAAGGGAAGCCCAACAATTTCTTCCCTTTGAAAAATATTTCTTTTTTTAAAAAACCAATAGGGGGAGGGAGAAGGGTTGTTTTTTTACACAAAATATAAAGAAGAAAAGCCCCACACGCACTCCCCAGCCAAACCCACTCCTACCCTACCAACTCAAAAATCCCAGCCCCTTCCTTTTAAAGAAAAAGTGCCAAGCAGCCAGGCAAAAAATAAAACCCAAATCTTTGTCCAGTGCCCAGTGTCCTCTCCAGCAAAGCAAGGAAGCAGCAAGGCAAGGCAAGGCAAGGCAATCAGCAAGCCAAGCCAAGTGGAGAGAGAGAGCAAGCCAGCCAGCCCACCAGCATCCAGCAGCAGCAGCAAAGGACGCAACCGCAATGGCCACTTTAGTCCCCCCCCCCCAATATACCCTCCCTGTCCAGTCTACAACACTGTTTCCTTGGCCTCCAATTGGCCAAGGATCACCTTCTCCCACCTCCTTCTCTGACGCATGAAGAAGTTTGCAGGAGTGGATGCCACACGACCCGAAAACGAAAGCAAAGCACGGTGTTTATGCAGCTTTCTCTTCCGTGTTGCCTTTTGTTTCATCTAAAAATTGCATCTTTCATTTCATGTATCCAAATGGATGGTACGAAACAAAGACATGAACTAAATAGATGAAACAAATACCGCACACAATACTATTAATTAACTAGGTCTCTAAAGGCAGGTAGTGCTAAGTATGTTTACTGAAGAGTATTGTATATTGAAACAGCTCAAAGAAACTTACATAATGAACATCCACTTGGGAAAATAAAATTTCGTTCTTCACTGTGCCCCATACTTTATGCATACTTAAATTCATTCTGGAGCCAAACATGGTCAAATGGAACACTGAGTAAGAACATTTTACATTGCAATATTTTGTTGTAAGCACATGCATGTGCATCTGAATAAGTGTTCCCTCGCTACTTTGCGGTTCGCTTTTCACGGACTTTCTGTTTCGTGGGAAAGTTTATTATTTATTTATTTACCCCATTGCTGCTGCTTCTCCTCCTCAAGGCTTTCCCCTTGCTTCGGCCCTGCCATGTCGCTCTGGCTGCCTCTGCCAGGGAAGAAGGAACGCGGGACTCGTGGAGGACTCTGCCCCTTCTTCTGAGTCCTCCATGTTTCCTGGCATGGCCGGGTGGAGTGGTGGCAGAAGAGGAGTCTGGCCACCTCTTCCAGGCTCTTTTGCCGCTGTTGCAGCCCGCCGTCCCTCCCTCACTCACTCACTGAGCGGAGTGGCGTTCCTTCTTCCCTGGCAGAAGCAGCCAGAGCCACATGGCAGGGCTGAAGCAAGGGGGCAGCCCTGAGGAGCAGAAGCAGCAGCAATGGGGTAAACAATGTATTAAAATTAAAATAGCGTCCCTACTTTGCGGATTTCCACTTAATCCAGGTGGTCCTGAAACGTAACCCCCGTGATAAGTGGGGAACATTATATATATAAACATGATTCTGGTAAATGCCTTACTTTACTTACATTTGTGATATAAGTATGAGCTTTCCCTGTCCATTATTAATGGGTATAGAAAAAAAGTATTACCGATACTTCAATACTTTTCTACCCCACCGTTTGGGGATTTCTACTTAGAGCTTTTATCACTGTGGGATTTTGGTGGAAGTGAAGTACCCTTTCTGTATTAGTAACAGTACAGATTTATTCTCGAGGATTCCTAATAGGGTTTGAGCAGACTGGGCCAGAACCAGTTGAAAAGTCTGTAATTTACCCTTAGGTTACAGTAGTGAAAAGGGTGCTGTTAAAGGACATCAGACACCTTCCCCCTATAAATCAGTATATGATATGATATAGTGTATCAAGAATTAGTTGGACCTTTGTGGAAAGAAATATTGCTATTTAACACTAAAACAGAATATGCATTAGGTGGTATTCTTCATATCTTTTATGCTATAACGCTTTTGGAGACTGGCTGAAATGGGCTTGTAATACTGTGTTGTGCTGGTATTATGGTTTGCATGTAATGTTTTAATAAATTTTAATGTGTAATGTGTAAGCAATTGCTTCTTTTTACATAAATTCTATACAGCACTCACCGCCCCCATATGCAGGACCAGTATCCGTCATCCATCATTTCCTTTAATCAAATTTGACAAAATATGTCATTTCTGGGCATTTTCTAGGCCTTCCATCATGACTCTGTAGTATTCTGGGGCTAAAAGTCCTTCATTTCAATAGGATTCACCATTACCTGTGGTTTTACATATGCATACAAAGTTCAGTAATGTAACTTCCTCAGCTGCCCCCCAAAAAACAAAAGCCTTGGAGGTGCCAGTAAGAAAATGTGCCCCTATGGTTAATGAAGACAACATCCATACAATTCCCTGTAAATTCCTACTTGTCCAAGAAACTGAGATTTTTTTTTCAAAATCAGCTACTCTTGTTTAATATTTAACATTCTCAAATTCATTTCCAACTTTGCTCAGAATAATAGAGAACAACATACATCTTGTATTCCTTGCAAGTTTGGACTTTATATTGACTTCTCCTAATAGATCATGGTTTGAAGTTTCATTGTATTACATTCATACAATTAGTAGAAGTTGATAGAATTCATCAGTGAGTAAATATTATCTAAAATACAAACTGAAAGCCCAAATCTCAAACAAAATCAAGATCCAGAAATGTATTGTTTTACATGATTTACAAACAGTAATTGTTCTCTCGTGGCTTTTGGAAGAGGGACAAAAATTAAATGCAGTTAAATTTTTAGAAACATGTAGGTGGTAATCTGGGAGTTTTTTAAAAAAATCAGCTTTCAAAAGGAAGTGTTTGAGTGATTGCTATGCAGCCCTAGAGGGTATGTCATGAGAAGAGCAGATCCTCTCCTACAAGAGCAGTGAGGATAGACACTTAAGAATATATTCTTCCCAATGTTTGCACAGCTGGTGTTGGGCTCCCATTGTAAAAAGGAGGTTTTGCCTCCCTCATTTGATGCTTGCACGGTTTGTAGGCTTGCAGGAAAATACCTGTTTCTCAAACTGAATGGAAGGCCTGTCAGTCTTCATGTTCTTTGGAGAGAAGGCAAGGACTATTTATACTGCACCAGAAAGAATATTAAACTGTTTCTGATGTGTTTTTGCTTTGACATTATAAATCTCCATTGTTGAATGTGCGAATTTTGCCATTTCACACCTGAAATACTATTGTCAAAAAAGAATATTTTAGTGTTTAAGGTAGAAAAGTGTTTTACCCAAAGCTGAAAAACAAACTAGGTAATGTAGAAACTGCCTTAAACATTGCCATTTGAGATGGGCTACCTTAGTATTTCAAGTTGTTTCAAGATACATTGGTCAGCAGTTAGGCCATCATGAAGCCATCAGATATAGTACACCCTCTGTACCCCTGATACCAGTACCTATGGTTTCACCTGCCCACATCCAACAAACTTGTCTATGTCCTTCTATGGCATCCTTCAACCAGATGTTACCTATAGTTGCTCTGGGAAACCTAGCAAATTATTAGAGAGGACACCTCTCTAGGAATTTTCTAGGTCTTGCAAGATGACTGTGGTAACGAATGGAGGAAGTAATTCCTTATAATAGGGCTTGCTATTACTCACAGTTTTTTGTTTCCACAGTAGTTCAGGAATGTCTCCCCAAGGGTTGTGCTCTAGTCTACTTCTCTTAAACTATGGATGCATATGTGCCTTTAGGTCTGCTGTGAACTTATGGTAACCCCATGAATGACATAGGGTTTTCCTAGGCAATACTCAGGGTGGTTGCCAGTTCTTCATTGTGAAAAGTAGTCCACAGCACCTAATATTCATTGGTGGTCCACCATCCAGATACTAACTAGTGTGACCCTGCTTTGCTTCCAACATCAGATAGAATCTGATGCCTTTAGACTTCATTTTAAATTATAGTAACTACTTATTGTTACATCTGGATGTAAGTATTAGTATTGGATGTAAGTATTAGAGAAGGGGAGGCCCTTCTCTCGCTCCCACCACCCTCACAGTCACGGTTGGTGGGGACGAGAGAGAGGGCCTTCTCCGTCGTGGCCCCCCGGCTTTGGAACTCTCTACCTAGAGAGATCAGGCAGGCCCCTACCCTCCTCTCCTTCCGGAAGAGCTTAAAAACCTGGCTGATTCAAAAGGCCTTCGATGTTTAGTTGTTGATGGATTGATCTATCTGTCCATTCCATAATAGTCCCATTGTTGTTGTCTTGCCATTTTATACCGCACTTTATCGTCCAACTGTGAAATTTCCTTTTCCCATTTCGTATCACTCTGCATTTCGCCTGGGATCTACGAATTAGTCTCCTGTTTTTAACACTGTATCCTGCTTGTTGATTTTAATGATTGTTTTTATTGATGTTGATGTTTTTTACTGGGATAATTGTTTTATTGCTTTGTTACTGTTTTGTTTGTTTTATCGGGCCTGGCCCCATGTAAGCCACCCCGAGTCCCTTCGAGGAGATGGGGCGGGGTATAAAAATAAAGTTATTATTATTATTATTATTGCAATTTTAATGAAATGTAAATTATGGTCCCTAATTTCTCATTGGATTTCCTCAGCAGTCTGAGGAGCATGAAGTTTGGTTTATTGAGTTTCATCACATCACATAAGCAAGTAGATACCTCCTTTTAAAAAATTAAAAATAAAACCAATTAACATATCAAATAAAACCATGCATCTTTGCTAAAGATTGCTCTTTGAAAATCTTTTAAAACATAAGCCACCCCAAGTAAAAATATATAAATAAGGAATGCATCCATATTAATACTCCTGATTTTTTAAGTATTTTCAACCATAGTATTATCCTAAATGACCTAGACAGGATGGATTGATGCTAAATAAATCCCAGACTGCTGGGTACACATGTGTATGTTTGTGTATTAGCTGTGGTTTTGATTTGCTTTGGACAGTAGAGAGTACCTATCCATCATAGATGTATCCTTTGATAAACATGAGGTATACACTTTAGGCTGCATGAGCCTGATACACTGTGGATACATCTCTATGAATGAAAGTATATATTTCTCAAAAAGATCTTTGTAGGAAAAATATAATTCACAAATAAGCCACATGTATTGAGGGGTTGACTTTATATATTACCCGGTGGCGTCAAAGGGGCTCATTCAATTGCACTGGGCATAGAAACAGGTTAGTGTTTTGGGCTGAGTAACTCTGACAGAAAGGAGATTGCTAGCAGTCATCTTTTTTCTCATTATCTCTTCCAAAAAAATGCCATCAAGAATTTTAATCTCTCCAGAGGCATTTGTCCTTCATTCGGCTGCAGTTTGGGGTTGGCAGACTTGGTGATCTGCTTTCTTGGGGGCTGTCAAAAGTCAATGCAAAATGGGATAATGTGACAGCGCAGTTCTTTTAAAAATGGTCTCAGCTGTGCTTTTTTGGCTACGTTGTCACTCCGCAACTCTTTCCCTCCATCTGTTCTGTACGTTGGAATTGTTCTCTCTTCATAGTACAGGAATCTACAATTAATATTCATTTAGATTCAAATTTCTGTTCTTTCACTTTTTCTTATCAAAATCTCAATTTTCCTAAATAATAGTTTGTTTAAAAAATTCACACTGACATTGATCATTTTTCTTTTTACAAAACTCTCTGGATGAGTATATACACAGAAGAGGAGATCTCCCCATACCAGTGAATAGATGTACCACACATTTACAGTGCATCACTAAATATTATTTTTAATGTTTTTGAGAACTGTTTGCACCAATTGTGTGCATTTATTGGTCATTTCTATATCATGGAAAAAGCAAGCTGTATTAGACTGAAACCACCATCAGTTATAGGCAGCAGAGCAATGTAATGGTATGGGATGATGGAACTTGAAATCTGACAACATCTGGAGAGCCAAAGTTTTCCTACCTCTTGCCATATTACAAGGGCTTTTTTTTCATGTCAAGAGCAACTTGAGAAACTGCAAGTCGCTTCTGGTGTGAGAGAATTGGCCATCTGCAAGAACGTTGCCCAGGGGACGCCCAGATATTTTGATGTTTTACCATCCTTGTGGGAGGCATCTCTCATGTCCCTGCATTGGGAACTGGAGTTGACAGAGGGAGATCATCTGAACTCTCCCCAGATTCAAACCAGCAACCTTCAGGTCAGCAACCCAACCTTCAGGTCAGCAGTCCTGCTGGCATAAGGATTTAACCCATTTTTGCCACCGGGGCTCCTTATTATAAGGGTATCTACAAGCAAAAAGCCCTTTAATTCATTGTTTACTTGTGCCCTCAAGTATTTTTTGACTGTTGGCAACTGTGAAGTGAACCTATCACAGGTTTTCTTGTTTAGAGGGGCTTTCACTGAGGTTTAGAGAATCCAGGGTCATTCAGTGGGTTTCCATGGGATTAAAACCTTGGCCTCCCGAGTCCTAGTCCAACACTCAAACCACTACACCACATTGGCCCTCTATTATTTATTCAGTTTATTAAAATATTTATATCCTGCTCTGTATTCTGAGTGTTTATGAAATTGTTTGGGCAACTTAAAACAATTAAACACTTTAAAACTGTAGCAATAATTAAACAATCTAAAGGCATATTGAAATATTTATCAGTTTAAAGGGAACTGAAACAGTGCCAAATCACAAAAATTATTCTGCCTGGCACTTTTTCTCCAATTCTTTTGACCCAAATCGGGATTTTAATATTATTGTGTATATTGACTTTTATGACTGTTTTTAATCATGTTGAAGTTTTACTGCTCGGTTTAATGTTTTATCTGATTTGTGCTGTCGTGTCTGGGCATGGCCCCATGTAAGCCGCCCCGAGTCCCTCCGGGGAGATGGGGCGGGATATAAGAATAAAATTATTATTATTATTATTATTACAGTCATGTAAATGCCTGAAATTTTGGGTTGTCCATAGACCTACGTTATTGGGCGTATATAGGCGTGTACACTAGAATTCAAATAGAGAGTTCAGTCCAATAGGCAGTATGGGAGAAGAGGGCCTCTTTTTATGTCATGGATAGTGATATCTAGATATCTTTTTTTTCCAGAGAAAGTTAACTCGTGTGACCAAGAGAGGCAAAGTGCTCTTGAAGAGGCCAGGCAGAATCCCCGGGAAGGGATTGTTATTCCTGAATGTGCTCCTGGAGGACTGTACAAGCCAGTGCAGTGTCACCAGTCTACTGGATATTGCTGGTGCGTTCTAGTAGACACAGGTCGACCTCTACCTGGTACTTCCACCCGGTAAGAACCATTTCCTTTCCATTTTCCCTCTAAAACAAGTGAAGTAAGTTGTGATATGAGAGAAAGGATACACCTCACTATTTTATGTGTCACGACGTTCCATATGCTCTTCTATCCCCCACATACATATAATTACTTTCCAATGTGTAAGGGTATTTTTCTGTTTCTGTAATACATACATTCACCCTTACTAGAGACGATCTATAGCTCACACAGGGCAATGCCACGGAACCAAATTCTGTACTTCCCTCCTTGTTCTCTGTTAGTTGTCTAGAGCTGGCCCTAGTGAAAAGACCTAGGTAACCAGTGTTAGCACCAATGGCACAACCAAGGCTCTCACCTTGTGTCATATATGTAAAACTGATAACAGAAAGGGACAAAAAAACAAAGCACTGCTGACCCTGTGTTTTGTACTAGCACTAAGACAGGGCTCTCAAAGGATGAATGTTCAGGTGGGTGGACTCCTTACTTTTAATGAGTTCATTGAGGTCTCCCCAACAGCCACTTATTAGTCGAACTGTTTAAGCTTAGTTGTTGACTTCTTCAAGTAACTGGGAAGTATGCTACGTGAAGATGTCATACCCTTAACCAAGGGGGATGTACAAATTTACTATGTCCAGTTGAGGTCCAGTGGGAAAGAGGAGTGTGAGAACTCTTGAAATTCCATATGAACAATGAACTGTTTTTTCATCTCTTCCTCCTCTAGCTATGAGACCCCAGTGTGTGAAAGTGATGCCCGATCAAAGACTGCAGAAATTGATGACCCATTCAAAGACAGAGAACTTCCAGGTTAGTCAGGAGAACTGTGTCTTATTCTATCTAAGTGGATTTGTCTTGCAACAAAATCCAAAATGAATAAAAGTGGGGAGAAAATGTTGGTAGGATTGGGGAGTGGGGTCCCAGATGGAGTTTAGCTCACCTGCAGCAACAGCAGTCATCCAAACAAAATGTGGCAACTCAGTAGACCACAGACATGACCCAGAAAGAAAAGGAACTGTTTTTGCATATCATTTGATCAAACGAAGCTTCTCTTCTTTTCTTCAGGCTGTCCAGAAGGGAAAAAAGTGGAATTTATTACCAGTTTACTGGATGCTCTCACCACAGACATGGTACAGGCCATTAACTCGGCAGCACCTGCTGGAGGCGGGAGGTGAGTTTTGAAAGGCATTCAGGCTGAACAGAAGCAGGGAAGGACAACTTTTGTATATACATCTAGTTTTTATTATGAACAGTGAGTAATTCCAGTAAAGTAATGCACAAGTAACATTTATCTTCTAAATTATGTCATAGGAAAACAAAATGGTCATACTGATTCATGCATCCAAGTGTCTGAAAACTTTCATGCCCTGTTTGTGTTGTGAAATTGATCATCTCATGCTATTTTAAGACCAAAGTAGGACAGGGATGTGCAATTATACTGGTTTTGTTTATTTATTCAACTTCCTAATAGTCCTGCTTTAAAAAAGCCAAAATGTTATTGTTCCTATTGTAGTTGTTGTTGCGTGCCTTCAAGAAATTTCCAACCTATGGGAATTTTAAGGTGAAGCTATTGTAGGGTTTTCTTGAGATTCGTTCAGAGGGGATTTGCCTTTGCTTTCCTTTGAGGCTATGAGAGAGTATGGCTTGCCCGAGATCATCTAGTACAGTGGTTCTCAACTGGAGGGTCCCCAGATGTTTTGGCCTTCATCTCCCAGAAATCCTAACAGCTGGTAAACTGGATGGGATTTCTAGGAGTTGTAGGCCAAAACACTTGGGGACTACTGATCAAGTGGGTTTCCATGGCTGATTTGAACCCTCTCATAGGCCAACGCCAAACCAATACATCATGTAGCCTAATGCGAGGCAAGGTACATGGATGTAAAAGAAAATGTAATACGGATTAATTAAATATGTCTATAATAACAGAGAGCAGCCAAAAGCATAATTTGAAAGTGCAGAAAAAATATAAGCAAAACATTTTAGAAAATTTTAAAATAATACTAAAGATAAGAACACTCTCTCCAATGTAGGTTTAGGATACATTTGTGTAGTAGAGACCATGGTAATACAAATGTTTGGAAAAAGCAATGAGTTCTTTGTCTAGTGTCCATTAAAAATCAACAAAGTAGAGATTGGCTAGATTTCCATAATTCAGGTAGCAATCATTGTCTGCTCACAAGTAGCTACTTACTATTGCTCAATATACAGGGAGCCTGAAGAAAGGACTTTGATGATGATCTTACATATCAAAACCTTGAGATATTGTGGTTCTAGGCCACAAAGGGCTGTTTCAGCTATAAAGCGAGCCGTTCTCTTTACGTGAAAAGTAACAGGAAAAGGATAACTGCAAAACCTGCCCTTTCCTCCCTTGATCTCGTTGCATTATCTTGTTCTAAGCATTCCCCCCCCCCCCCCCCCCGTTCTTAGTTCACTTCTAAGTACTTCTAGCTAGACTGAAAGAAAACTGGTTGAAGCAGTGGAACACAGTGAGCTAAACTAGAGGAAGAGAATAGACTTCTTTTTGTTCCATATGAGTTTCTTTTCATGTAGAATCATTGATGTTTGTACTGAATACATTGGTGGAACTGTCACATTGACTTTGACTTTTTGAGTTGGTTCAGACAAAACTTCATCACTTTGCCTCATCCATAGAAGCTTATAGGGACTTCAGATAACATTACTTCAGAAAACCCAGCAGGTAGAGCAATGCTAATTTGTTTGTATGATGCCTGTCCACTTATTAAACCTTTACTTTGAAAAAGGAAAAGGAAGCTAAATTCCCATGGGTAGTTTTGCACAGCTTGATCATATGTGTATTGATTCATTGGTGTTTACCATCAGGTTGATGTATATAGTATTGGAATTGGTGACCCTTGACCTTGAATAGGAATAATAAGAGCCAGAATGTGTAATGTGAAAGGAATACCTCTGACTAAAATTAGTTAAGAAGTCAAGTGCAAGGCCTCAACACATTCAGTAAATGAAGGAGGGGTCCCTTTTGTGTATGTGTGTGATTTATATGGGAAAATTTAATCAGTTTAAAGTTTTTGTCCTTAGGGTACTACTATGTCATGATTCAAAAGCTAGCAAAGTATTAGGTTTTAGGTAAAGGTTTTCCCCTGACGATAAGTCCAGTCGTGACCAACTCTGGGGGTTGGTGCTCATCTCCATTTCTAACCTGAAGAGCCGGTGTTGTCCATAGACACCTCCAAGGTCATGTGGCCGGCATGACTGCATGGAGCGCCATTACCTTCCCGCCGGAGCGGTACCTATTGATCTACTCACATTTACATGTTTTCGAACTGCTAGGTTGGCAGGAGCTGGGGCTAACAGCAGGCGCTCATTCCACTTCCAGGATTTGAACCTGGCACCTTTTGGTCTGCAAGTTCAGCAGCTCAGTGCTTTTAACGCACTGTGCCACCAGGGGCACCAGGTTTTAAAGATTATTAAAGTGAGGCCACAATTCTTACTCGGAAATGGAATTCAGATATTTTATCTTTCTGCAGCATTCAATCTGTAATGGCTTATTTACTCATGCAGATCACCTTAATTGAGGACATTGGGCAAGCATTTAAGACAGTCTTAAATCCTGTTTTTCCTGCTAGCATATCATGAAGAGAAAAAATTGGAGCATGGTGAAGAATAAGCAATATGACCTTTAGTTTCTCTTAAGACAAATATTTTCTGGGAATATTTGATATATTATTTTATACAGGCTTGACATCTTCAGTGGCCTCTATCTGATTTCTGCCTTGTTAAACACACTGGTTGCTGAATATCTACTAATGGAATATTTTGCATTCCATTGGTACACCAGAATGTTCAATAGGCAAGAATAACAAGTATGTCTGCACAGCTGATAAACACTCTTAATTTAAGAAATAAAAAACCAAAACTACTATAAGAGGTCATGGTTGTTTTTCTGGGAGGTCCTTTGTGAGGCATTTTAGAGAGTGGGTCGCACTGCCCGGGAGAGGAAATGGCATGTGATGCCACATCAGTGAGAAAGTGTAGCCCCCTCCCTCTTTTTCGAGACCTTCCCTGTTTGCCTGATGCAGGAAAACTCCTACAAGCCAATCTTACAAACTTCTACTCATTCTTACCTCCTTCATTTCATAATCATCCTTTATTTATTCATTTGATAAGCCTTTTTGTTTAAAAAATTCAAAGGTCTTTGTCTTTCACTTCCCGTTCTCCCACCTCTGTCCAACATCTTAGGTGCTGTCCCACAACCTGTTCTGTCCAACATCTTAGGTGCTTCAATGTTCAGGAGATACCACTGCTCCTGAACTGTTGGTGGTGGAGTGACCAGGACCTAAAAGATTTGGTAACCATACCTTAGTGGCAGTGTTAGGAGCTTAGGCGTTTTTGCAAGGCTATAAAGTAGCCCAGGGAAGGAGAAGAAAGTAGTTAGAGAAGGTGGTTCCTTGGGTTTTGGAGCTTTTGAGACTCAGCAGACTCTTTCTTCCTCCAATGACTTCCTAGACACTCAGCTATTTTGGACTCTTTCCCCACCCATTAACCTCTAAATAGGATAATTTCACAGTAATCAAAGCCTGTTTCAGTTCTCTCTCCCCCCCCCCCCCATGCCTAGGCCCCCTATCTTCACCTCATATCAATAACAGCTTTAGGGCTTTGAATAATCCTCTAAATCAGGAACTTCCCTTTAAAGAGGATTTATTGTTAGAGACTTAACACTCTTGAAGCCACACAAATTGCGAAGCAACTTTGAAAAAAAAATTAAAGCCTTCCACTGTATCACAAGGAAAAATAGTGTGCATGTCTATTTCCTCTCCCCTTTACCTCCAGTGGCTATTTCTACATCCACTGGCAAATGTAGAAGTAGATGATTATTGTAAGGACAGGTTATTCAATTTTGATCTTCTACAATTGCTGTCCAAAGCCTTGGACCAGCTGCATAAGCTGCCCCTCGATTGTTAACCTCTGACTCTTAGGGTTGTGTTATATATTTTTTCCAGTCAACATGGGGTTTCCATTGAAGAGTGTTCAGAAAGTTCATCTGGTCTGAAGAGCTGCAGTTGGAATGTTCAGACAGTTTACAGGAAACATACAATTCCCTTGTAGCAACTGCTACACTGGTTGCCAATCTGGGTCAATTCAAAGTATTAATCTACTGTATAAATCCCTGTTTTAAATTAGTATTTTTCTGTTGATTGTGTTCAATGCTTTTCAAATTTTGGATTTCAGATTTTTTTAAGCTTTATTGTTTTAATGTTCAGTGTAAGCTGCCTTGACCCATAAGGGGGAAATGGGATACAAATTAATTAAATAGATAAAATCATAGTCAAAACTGGAGATGGAGCCAGCAAATACTGCTCTCATTGATATGATGTCGCATGTCCCTCTGCTGGCATCCTTCAGTTGTTTAAGTTTCAATCATGTGCCATATTCATTACAATGTTTGTCTCTTGATTTTCATGTGCCTTTTATAATTTGTAATTTTACTGTAACAGCAAAGAATAGAAATTGAGTGGTGCAGTGATGACGGAAGCCTTTTAAGTACAGTTGTTCATGTAAGTCCAACACCTTTTACTCCCTCAAGGATGCTCAGCTATCGGCTTCTGTTGATTTAATTTATAGAATAATTTTATATATGTACATGGAAGGTTTATATAGCATGGTGATTCTTCCAAGAACATGCATTGACCATTCCATACTAGAAGAGAGTTATCATATTTATTCAAATCTAATGTTCACTTTTTTTGGCTAAATTACATAGCTAACAAGGGAGGTGTACTTGCATGCATGAACCTGCTTTCACCCCTCCATCAAGCTTAGGCTAGCAAATTCTCCTGCCTCAGCCTGATAGAGGGGCATGGCTTCCGAACTTGCCTCATTGACGAGGCTTTGGTTTTCTCGTGAATGAGACCTTAGTTGGAAAGCCACCACCCGTCCATCTGGCTGAGACTGGAGAGTTTGCCAGCCTCAGCCTAACGGAGGGGCACAGCTTCTCCTTGCCTGTCAGCCATTCTGAGGCAAAAAGCAGAAAAGCTGACAGGTAAGGCTGTGTCAACAACAAATCTTTTTTTGCAATCATAACTTCAGAATTGAGGTGTGCATTACAATCAATGGCACATTATTCTCGAGTAGATACGATAATGACATTCAGAATAATTTCTTCCTGTTCTTTGTTGAAGAAAAGATGGGTTGTCATATTTCCACCACAAGTTGGCTGTCTCTTCTCTGAAACGTGTGGAAGGTCTGGAGAAGACCTTGCCAGTTGGAGATCATAGGGATGTGCTTCAAACACATTCTATTGAAAGCATTTCTATATTGCCTCCCAGCCCATAAGGGCTCCTAAGGCGATGGACAAATAAAATCAATTAAAACAATACAAAGATAAAACATTTTAAACCATATTAAGACGCTCTTTAAATTCTCCCAAAAGCTTTTTAAAACTAATCACAAAAAACAGTTTTTAAACAATTAGACCCCCTCTTGGCATGTATCTGTTTGGTGGTGTTTTTCCACAAGCACATATAGGTACTTTGTTTTAGACAAATAAAACTTCTCAGTACATGATCAATATGTGCATTATTAACCTTTCCTCAAATATCTGAGTAATTTCTAGATTTTCTTCAGACATTTCCAGTTGTTTCCTTTGCTAACATTATAATTCATGTCTGTGCTACCCTTATAGCATGGTCAAATAAACCTATGCATCACAGTTTTGCAGCAATATAGGATTTCTTTTTGGCTTTTTTTCCTGAACAGCTATTTTGTCTAACTCATATGTCAGCTTTTGTGGGTATGGAGAGGTGACAGGAGATTTGGCCTGGTTGGCACATGCCATAGTTACATCATGTCTGGCTTATGACAAATGCAGCGACAGGGCTGCTTTTGAAAACTCCAGTTGATCCTGAATGCTCTGGCTTGGATATTAATTGGGGCCACATATAGGATTCACAGATTTGCTTATTGGAACAGTGGCACTGGCATCCAGTTTGTTTCTGGGCCTAATTAATGGTGAAATATCTGATGGCGTAGACAGTCTATGAAAGCTTGTGCTATGGGATTCTTTCTTTTAATTTGTCTTATTTGTGTTAATTTCTTCCTAATGCTTCAGGAGCCTTGGATTTCGCAGTGATTGCTGTAGTTTCTCTTGCACCCTGGGTGAAAGTGGTTGCAATTCAGCTGTGAAGGCCATTGCTTGCAGTATGGTTTGCAAATTCACATTAGTATTCCTTGCAGCCCCCTTTGGTTGAAATTGGATTGATGTAAAATGAAATGCAGTAAGCCCTCTACTTTCACAGGACATCCACAAAAATTGAACAATTACAATTTTTTAAAAATTAACCTAAGAGAATATCTATCTATAAATTTCTTTTCAGTGTAATTCTGTGGTCAACCTCTTCTGGAAGTTGACCATGGAATCATACTGGAGGGACCTACAAATGCCTACAGAAGTGTCTATTTGGGAATCTCTAGATGAGAGGTTCCCAAACTTATTTGGCCTACTGCCCCCTTTTCAGAAAAAAAATTACTCAGTCCCCCCCCCCCCCCCCCTGGAAATTGACCTTCTTTAAGAGAACAAACAGAAAAATGCAGTGATAAATTTGCATTCTTTTATGTATCTATATTTCTACCTAAAACCCTCAATATAGTAAAGAAAGATGATGTCGTATTTTTTTGTTATTAGAATACTGCTCATAACAACAGGTAGATAGCAGTAGTTGTGTAAGATGGCAAAAGACAAATAAACTAAAATATTAATGAAATAAATTAGGTTTTGTTCTTTTCTCTTTGCATATATATATATGATATTAAATTGTCAAATATCAAACTACATGCACATTTTCCTGCTGATGTGGGCTGGAGTTCCCGATAATGCACAACACTCTTGCCTGCTAACACCTGCTTGTTAAGACCTGTCAGTGGACCACTGATTGGTTTTAACTTGCAATTTGTGTCTGTATTTGGAAAGTAAAGTAATCACTATGACTTTAACCCTATGACACACAACTCTATGTTAACTCCATGTTACTAAGTTTTTTAAAAAAAAATCTCTTTTTTTGTGTTTCCACCATCCTCTCATTTTTATTAAATGGCCCCCTATTGCCCCTCATGCTACTACTGCTCCCTGGATCCTTCCAGTGCCCCCCAGGGGGGTAATATTGCCTACTTTGGATAAGACGATTCTAGCTCCTTCAGGGTGACTCTACAGTCAAGATTTGGCAGAAGCTGACCACAGACTTTCGTTGGAGTACCTAGAGATTCCTAGGGATAACACATTAATCAAACCCACAAAGGTGAAACCCAGATTGTTCTGGTTTTCTAACATGGTAGAGCTCTCTTAGCATGAGAACTCTAACAGACAGAAATCAAGATTCATGCCACAGAAGTCAGTACTTCAATAGCCTACAGGCCAGATACTCCCAGGTCTGCATGTGTATATTATTTTTTGCTATCCCAGCAAAAAGGAGAAAAATACTAACTTTTGCCTACTCCCTTTCTTGTCAAAATGATGACACAACTAATCATAGAGGAGGTGACATTTTCTAGTACATTCAGTTTCCTAATTCTTTTTTGTGAATAGTTTTTATGTACAGCTTTAAAAGAGCTACTGGTTTTGCTCTGATGTGGTAAAAAGCAGGACCTTTAGATTTCTCGTGCTATTACTTAATTTATTGTATTTTACTATGTGGTAAAAGACAAGAACACTAATCTTTCTGAACAAATTTACTGTACTTTTCCTGCAGCACTTGCAATTTGGAAGATCTTTCATGTGGCTCATATTTAGAGATGATGTCCTGCAGGGAGGCAGTAAGCTAGTAAGAAGCTGACATTGTATTTTTCTCCTCTTCCTTTTTTTAAAAAAAATGATTTTGCTGAGAATAAGGCAATTGTCTAAAGTTTCTGGTTCAAAATACTGACTATGTGCACCTAAAATGTGCTAAGATAGATTCTTTCTTGATCTGATGTACATTGTGAATGTGCTGCTTTTTGAAAAGATGTGTTACAAAAAGACATGCAAAGAAACAATCTTGATTTCAAGTTAATCTATGACATTTCTTACATTAATTTTCTACTATTTTACAAAGAAGAAGGGCCGTTGCCAGTATTACTCACTTCCATCTGTTGCTTGAATTATTTGTAAAGTCCTAGGTGCAGTTCAAAGGGCACTTCAACAATTTCAGTACAGAAACAGCCCGGATCTCAACGGAACTTGCTTGTCTGTTGATAGTGGAGTTGAAATGTTATTACCTGGTGCTTTCGTGCTCTTTGTCCCCAACCCTCATATGTCCAAGAAGGGGAATGGCATCTGTCTGTACTGAGATTCCTCCAGACCATCTTAAGTGACAATAGAAGGAACATTTGAGACAAAATGTAGATTTGAGACACTGTCACTTTTCTTCTGTATGATATTTAACATCTTTGCCTAATGAAGAAGCCCATGAAGTTTTGAAAGCTTGCATGGTGTATTTTGTGCTTTGTAGCTGGCCCAATAAAAGTACCACTGTTTGTGGATTTTGTATTTTGTTGCATTTTGCTGAATGGCCAACATGGCTACCGCTGAATAAATTTCAGAACAGTATCTCATGGATCTATGACACTGGATCCATGAAGTGCTTGATTAACTCTTAGGATCTTTTCATACATAAATTTCACATGTTATACAATTCCTTATTTCCCTCTTAAGGTATTCGGGCTGTGGTGCAGGCTGTTGAGCAACCAGCTGCAACAAATCACTCTGACCAAGAGGTCATGAGTTCTTGGCCAGCTCGGTGCCCCGTGTTTGTCTTGTCTTTTTTCTATGTTAAGGCATTGAATGTTTGCCTTATATGTGTAATGTGATCCACCCTGAGTCCCCTTCGGGGTGAGAAGGGCGGAATATAAATACTGTAAATAAATAAATAAATAAATATTCAAGATGTATCAGTATACAAAACAATCTTATAACACTTTAGAGACTAAGAGAATGGAGTTTTCTTAGACCAAGGATGCATTAATACTATAGTGTTAATGTAGTTTGACACCCACCTTAACTGCCATGGCTCAAAGCTATGGAATCGTGAGAATTATAGTTTTACAAGGTCTTTAGCCTTCTATGCCAAGAAGTGCTGGTACCTCACCAAACTACAAATCCCAGGATTCCATAGCATTGGTTCATGGCAATTAAAGTAGTGCCAAGCTGCATTAATTCTACAGTGTAGTAGATACACCTTCCACTTGCTTCCTGATGTAGAATCAGCCCCCAAAATCTTATGCTACCAACATGGTATTCCTTTAATCCCTAAGGTTGTAAGATCCCTTCTATAGCAGTTCTCAAGACAGATCTGATTCCTGTTTTCATGCATTTGGTATTCACAAGGGAGGAAAGAAACGATTAAATCTGTAGTATGTTGGAGCCACTTAGCTTTTGGTTACAGCATATCTTTCAAGCACCTTTCTTTGCTGACAACATCTAATTCACAACAAACAGGAGCCAAAGACATTATTTCAATACACAGCCCTACCACGCAAACAGTATCTGTTGTCTGAACCCTAGTGATGTAATGGCATTCATTCCGTTACTTGATCAGTTTTCTTTTTCAGTTGTTGTATTAGTTTTGGTTGAGGTTATATAATTCAATACTGGTTTGTTTATTTGTTTTTACTTCAATGCTAGTTTTAAAACTTCAAAATGTAATCTCTTTATATGCACAGTCAGTTGGCAAAGTATGAGAAGTATGAAAGCTAATATCCCATTAAATATACAGTGATTTGGACATAGTGACCTTTGTCCTGATCATTTTCTACTATACTTTAATTTTATTTGAAAAGCTTTAAGAATGAAATGTAACATCACTGCATATTTCCACCTATTAAGCAATTTTAATCTATCCACTTTCTTTCTTTTTTGTTTTTGTTTTCATAACACTTTGCCATTCTGCAGGACTGAAGAATTTTCTGCCAACCCTCCAGTAATTATGTTTTCTCCCCCAGAAACTGACTGTGGTTATTTTCTTGAACTTCTTTGAAATATTCTAGCATCTGTAGGGGCACTTATCATTTGGGGTGCTAGTTAAGGCCAGAAAATCTGCTAGTTAAGGCCAGAAAAGATATATTCACTTCCAGTCACTTCCAGATGATATTTGTCTTTTCTAATTGATTTTTTCCCATTTCTGAAAAGTTATAAAAAAAGGTTTAACAGTTTTTTCTAGAACCAGATACCTGATATTGACATCTGTTAAGAACAAAGGTGTTTAGTGAGCTGGCAGCAAGGGTGGGCAGAAATATAAGAACAATAATAATGATATTATATGATGATTATATAACAGTCATTATGAACAACCACCCAGAGGACATTAGAACTGATGAGAAAGCAATTGGAAATATTATGAAATTGGGATTTTGTGCCTCTGGGAAAAGAAGTCAATTATGATTCTACATAATAGCAATAGATGACCTAGGGAGCAATTCCATAAAACCAAAACATCTGAAATAAAACTGCTGTAGTTAGGACCCACAATAGCATAATTGCAAAAAGTGACACTACTTTGAATGTGCCACAATATCTAACAGATTCCTAGGTTCTGGAATAAAATCTGAACCCTTAATGGTATGGTCTGCTAAACATTGTACAGTAAGTCAGTGTGTGGGGCATATGTTCCCTGAAGTACCAAAAAATGTGGATAATTTGGAACACCATTAAAATAAATGATTTTTGGCCACAGCCTAACATAGTGTTGCAGTGAGTGTCCTAGGACCTCTCACATGGAGGTCCCAAATGTGGTCGACATTGGGGGGATTCACCAGGCAGTGTGGCAAATCTGTGGGGCAGTGAGGGAAACCTTCACCCCATGACTCGCATGGCCCACATTTTTGCTTTCAGTATCACCCGGGATAAAGCATTGCCTCCTGGCTTCCCCCTTTGCTGGCGCCATTCTAAGCAATGACAACATGGAAAGTGTCCCATGTTCTCTGGGCTTCATCCTAGGATGCTTCCAGGATGAAGCCAGGATGGAGCCTTGCCCTGCATTGTGTGAGGGGCTCTGGCAGTCTCCGTCCTGGCAGCGTCCTGGAAGCATTTTAGGATGGAGTCAGAAGACAATGTGATGAGGTTCCCAAGAGAGTCCTAGAGAGGAATACACTGTAGACATTTGCTAAGTCCTCCAGTGTATTATATTCAGGGGAAGCATACCATAGAATCATTCTAGAGAACCGAACAAATGTCTAGAGAGACTATTTCTCCCCAGGGGCAGATAAGTTAAATTTATGGGGGTGTTACTGTATATGCATATGTGAGTCAACATCCACGTTAAAATCTATGAATTTTCTCATTTTCAAGATTCTCAGAACCTGATCCCAGTCACACCCTGGAGGAGCGAGTAGTGCATTGGTATTTCAGTCAGCTAGACAACAATAACAGCAATGACATCAACAAAAGGGAGATGAAGCCTTTCAAGCGCTATGTGAAGAAGAAAGCCAAGCCCAAAAAATGTACACGGCGCTTTGCTGACTACTGTGATCTTAACAAGGACAAGTCAATTTCACTACAAGAACTGAAGGGTTGCTTGGGTGTTGGAAAGGAAGGAGGTAACACTTTTGTAAACTGAATTAATAACAATTTCCAAAGTAATTTAACAAATTAGTCTAATTTAGTCATTAAAGTTGTATTCTTTTGTTAGGCTATTATGCTCCGTAATTATGTCATCAGTGTTTAGGATGGGCAAAACCATTTATCCTGGCCTCTAAAATAAAATATTTTAATCAGAGAAAAATCCAATTTAAAACGTGTTTGCCTTTTCCCTAATAATATTCAGTAAACTATTAACAGTAACAGCCATTCTGAGTCTCCTTGTGGAGAGAAGAAGTGGGGTATAAAAAATAATAATAGTGACAACAACAACAGTATTTTCTCATTTTTCACTTAGGACCTTATCAAATGGCTCTTTGTAAAATGGGGGACAGTGGGGGAAATTGTGAGGCAGAGTAGGGAATCATTTTGCTGTGTTTCCTACCGCTGGAGTTTGTGCCATCCCTTCCCATGAGTTTCCTTGTTGTTCCCCGCTTCCTCTTTGGCTGTTTTCTATGAGGAGTTGGGTGTACACCTACTTCCTCTGGGCTCCTCTGCTGCAATGCTGCCAACATGGAGCCCCAAGGAGTCCCGCTGAAAGTAGCCCTGCGTCATGTGATGGCTCCAGGGAACTCTGTGTCAATAGTGAAGAGAAGCAGGAAGAAGACCTTCTCACCCTGCATGTGATGAAGTTGTAAAACACATTGTTATCTGAAACTGACATTTTAAAATGTTTTAAATGCTCATTCTATAGGTTTTCTTTCCGTTATTATAGTTAACAAAAACCTTCAGTCTCCAACATGTCATACAGGAAATTAGTTTGGGGATATTATTTTCCTTAAATGTATCTTGTTATGGAGCAAAATATTCCTTGAATGCAGAGGTCTGCCCAGTCTGATCAGAAGAATATAAACTTTCCATCTTCCCTTTTATCTACCTTCTGATTGCAAGACATCAGTTATCATCAATGCAAATCAATCTTGCTACTTTCCTAAGTTTGAGGCTTTCATAATACTTCAGATCAACTAGATTTAAAATACTCTTTTATATTTTGCAGGTAGCACTGTCCATTTCCCCCATGGAAAAAGACAAGGTGCTAATCCTTTCAGTAAGTAGCTTCTATAATTTCATTTCTGTCATCTTGATTAACTGTTATGGACATCATGAATTTTCTTGGAATAGTAACAAGAGCTATTCAGCAGTGTAACAGGCTACTTTAGATGGTGGTGGGCTCTCCTGTATTTTCAGATGATCATTTTCAAGGATTCCTTAGTTATGGTTTTAAGTTGGACAAGATGGCATTAATATGCTTAAGGCCCTAGATCCTATCTGATCTTGGGAGTTAAGCAGGGTCAGCCCTGGTTAGTACTGGAACGGAAAGAGGAAGGAAAGGAAATCCTTGCTTAAGAATACCCCATAGGTGACTTGAAGACACATAAACACAGAAATTGCTATTAGTATTCCTTCTATCTCTACAGCCCTGATTATATGATTCAGTTCCAAATTACAGAACATAGTTCAGCTAACTATACACAGTACCTAAAGTTGTATGTCTTGGAGTTTACTTCATGAGGGGGAGAGGATGGATTTCATTCCAATTTTCCTTCAAATGGTACTTGATTTAGTGAAAGGCCACATTAATCTAAGGAATATAGTGTTTAACTGTTAAAAGTGGAAAGAATGAAATAAAGTGTAAAGTGTGAGTGTTGGCATAAAATAAGAGTTAAAGATTCAGCTGTATGCCGTTCTGTTCTAATGAACCTAATAAACTCCATTTTGACAATAGTCGACATCTCACCCATAGCCTATATTGTTTTGTTGAGCTCTGCAGTTTCTACTAAACGTTATCTGTCTTGGTCAGTGCTAAGAGAAGTCTGGACTTGGTTGGGCTTGGTTGTTTCTTTGGCCAAAGTTATTGTTTGGTGTCCATTTGCCCTCCTGCTTGGCTTCAGACTCATTGTGGCTTTATGCCTTACCTGGGGGAAAAAGTAGGGTGTTTAAGTCCTATCCTACAGAAGTACATAAGTAATTTGCACTTATCTGCACAAAAATAATGTCCATCAGAACCAAAAGAACATGTTCAACTTCGTGAAAAATTAAGGACACTGCCTAATATAGGGTACAGGGAGTTGGTTTTACTAGAAAATGAGCCAGTTTTGCTTATGTTTATGTTGACAAGCCAGGCAAGACAGACTTCTTGTACATGGTAAGTCAGATTTATTACTGGGATGATCTGTGTATTTTAATGTCCTTTAGGGGTCTGCAGATATATTTTAAAAGCATTAACTCTCCAATAATTGCCTCACTAATATATTTTGCCAAATTCATACAGTCATTTTATTTTATTAATTTATTAAAAAGTAAAATAAATTTTACTTATTTAAAAGGGAAGCCTCCCACAAGGATGGTAAAACATCAAACATCCAGAATCCCTTTGGTAACATCCTTGCGGACGGCCAATTCTCTCACACCAGAAGCGATTTGCAGTTTCTCAAGTTGCTCCTGACACGGGGAAAATAAACTTATTTAAAATACTTACATTTTAATGGGGTGGAAATAACTAATATAATAAATTCAATTCTTGTGCTGAAAACAGAAAAAAAACAGTGATAAAATCACTCCCAGGGAACAAAGTAGCCTACCCAGCAGATCTTAATACAGGTTGAGTATCCCTCAGGTGAAATGCTTGGGAACAGAAGTGTTTTGAATGTCAGATTTTATCACTTTTTGGAATGCCTACATTTGCAGAGTTAGGAATTTGTCTGTATTAAATGCAAAACAGAAATGGAATATTATAGAGAAGCATTCTTTAAACAGGTTCTGTGTGTATATGTGTTTGTGTGTTTTCAAAATTATGGTTCATTTGCATTAACATAGTTGGTTTCAAGTGGTTGGCACTTATTGTGAAAACATAGGAATCATTTGTTTCTTTGTCAGGTAACGATTAATGGGGAACTTTGTTGACCCTTGTTAATTACTTTCAAAAAGATTTTAATTGAAAATTTCACCTTTTGTTTCTCCTTTCCTACAAACTGTCCATGTTCGACACCCTATCCCTCCACAACTTTAGTTGGACGCCTTGTCTAAAAAACTGAAGAGAAACTGCAAGGGAGGAAGGACCGAACACATTGCCATCTGAAAACACTCATGTGGGACTGGCAGTATGCAACATAGCAGAAGTAGCAGCCACAACATTTTGCACTTTTTAATGAAAAAAATAATTGAAGAAGGGTGAAAGTGGTCTATTTTTAATGCCATTATCTAGTACCTTGGAGAAGAAAAGAAAACAGGAGAACATTACATCTGAGAAAGAAAGAAAACTGAACAGCTACTGATGATTTAAATTCTGGGGATTGCTTGGACTTGAAATATGTTTAATATACTGTATATAAATGTAAATTGTACAGTGCCCTTGTATGGGCCTTAGTGTAACTATTTCGTTCCTGTCTAGTACTTTATCTTAGACTGATGGGGCACCACAGATTCTGAGATCCAGGAATACATTCATTTCTACAGCTATTCAAAAATTTAACCTAAATCAATTTCTTTTGACAGCCAGCATCATCACTGTATTATCTTCCATTCAGCCTCTTATTTGAGCAGCATGCTCCCCCCCCCTCACTAAAACTGCTTTTTAGGCCCAACCACAATCAATTTTCTGTTAGTTTCAGTTAAGGATGGGGTAGGTAGTTCAATGAAGCGGTCACCTTTGTAGGCAGTACATTTGTCACATTGAATGAATGCAACAACAGGTGCTAGTTTTATGAATCTATTTCTGAACACATAGTAGGAAGTCCATGTTGAACATCATCATTAGTCCAATGACCACTTGACTCTGCATGGATTACCACACATCTTTACTTTTTGAAATCATCACCAGTGCTTACAGTACTACTGGCATATAAGGCGGTAGTGAATGTCGTCTGAAACCAATTCTGTGTGTCTCTGATTCTTATCTGTAAAGAATTACATCAACTTTGAAATGGAAATGGAAAAGAAAACTGATGGAAATTTATTTCAGCAGTCAAGTAAACTGTATAAGCCTGGATAAGAATACCTAAAGTCATTATACAATTGTAGCACTTTGGTACAACTTTTACCATAACTGCTATGATTCAACCCTATAGAATACCTTGATTTGCAGTTTGGTGAGGTGAGCTCTATTGCTGTAATTCAGGAAAGTAGAGAATTCTAAGGACCTTTCCAAACTACCAATCCCAGGATTGCATGATCTGAACCCATGGCAAATAATATTGCTTTATGCTTCCAAATAGTTTTTTTTACTTATGGCAACTATAAGACGAACCTACATATTGCAAGCCTTTTTGGCAAGACTTATTCAGAGGGGTTTGCCATTTGTTTCTTCTAAGGTTGAGAGTGTGTGATGCGTCCAAGGTTACCCAGTAGTTGTCCATGGCTGAAGGAAATTTTGTACCCTGTCTCCGGATTTGTAGTCCAATGCTCAAACTGCTACACCATGTAGGCTCTCTCCATGTCACTTAGGGTCCTTCCAGACAAGCCCTTTATCCCAGGATCTGATCCCAGGTTTTATGCTTTAATCTGGGTTATATGAGTCTGCACTGCCAGATAATCTGGGATAAACAGAAAACCTGGAATCAGATCCTGAGGTATAGGGGCTGTCTGGAAAGGCTCTTAGTAATACCAAAGTGCTGCGATAGCGCAATGTGGATACACTCTTACTTAAAAAAAAACCCTACCCATTATAGACAGTACACCTGACAAATACCAAGTCACTACACTCAGGCCCCTTCCAGACAGCTGAATAAAATCCCACATTTTCTGCTTTGAACTGGAATATATGGCAGTGTGGACTTACATGACCAAGTTCAAAGCAGATATTGTGGGATTTTCTGCCTTGATATTCTGGGATATAGGGTTGTCTGGAAGGCTCCCAGTGTGGTGCCCCTTCAGTTCTGGTTGACCACTCATCTCCCATCTTTCTAGTTAGCTGTGTTTCTGGACTGCCAAGGGGCAAAGTCAGAATCACACCTGGAAAGCCATGTTGCTTGAAGTATTCTGGAAGCTGTAGTCCAAACAGGCAACGTTTCCATGCTCTGCCATAAGTTAGTGAAACACAGGATGCAAGGACTGCTTTATTGAGTAGCACTTTTATGTAAAAACCCTTGCGTCTAAATTTGGTGGCAGTGATCAGCAGGCCATAGTAACAGTTTTGTGAAATAAACCCCACTCGTGGTGATATCATGCTGCTGTGAAGCAGGGCTGCATTATATCTCAGAGGGTATATCCTGATAGGATAGATATATTCTATTTTGGCCACACGTTCAGTGATGGCTTTTCCCTTTTTGATGAATATCTCCATTTTGTTGGTCTTGGCTCCTTAAATGTTCAGAAGACGCAAGTCTGCATTGTACAAATAAATGATTCCTTGGATTCTAGATTGGTGGGAGTGGGAACTTCTAAGTAGGTAGAAGTTCAAAACTGCCAAAAATATTTTTCTTAAAATCTGTGCCAAATTTCTTTTCTACAAGCATATTGTAAAGTGAACCTTTGTCTTATGGAACAGCAGCACCCACTGCTGGCTTCTTTAGCAAATCGCATACAGTGTATGTGCCTTCTTTTTACATTCTTCTCTGCATATTCCTTTCTTCTCTCTTTTTTAAAATACATGACATCCTTTGTATATATTCCAGTTACTTGGTTTTAGTATAATGTGTAAAAAGTCTACTTTCTCCCTCTGACACTATTGTAGAAATGAAGAACAATTCATAAAGGACCTGGTAAAAATTCACTGTATTTATGTACTCTTCCCACTTATCCCTAAGACGTTTTCCAGCTTAAACATATTTTCTGCAACAACAGTGAACAAAAAGCCATGGCTTGTTCCATTGTTTACATCAAGGTGTTGTTTACATCAAAACCCTTACATGCAACTATCATGTATACCTTGAGTAAAAGCAGTGCTGCTTTAGATTAATATTTACTCACAACCCAATCTTGCTCACAAGTCAATCTTTCTCACAAAAACTAACAGGAGAGAGCATTCCAGGAGTATCTACTCCCAGTTGTTGCCTTCTTGCTTCTGGTTATTCGACACATTAGAAAAATATTAGGACCTATGCCATGAGTGTAAATGTGCTCTTGTTGGATTAAGTCAAGGCTGCTCTATCCTGTAATTCTGTTTTCAACAAACAAAAGAAGATGCTGCTGTATATATTTGTAAGCAGGGCATATAGCATCAAGCAGCCTTCATTTGTTGTTTATCCACACAAGTAATCAACTGCCATCAACCTGCCATGATGTTTTGATCTCAAATTGTAACTCATGTTCTGCTAGGTTTCCAAACAGGAGGATTGGGGTTGCCAAGTCAGGGGTATCCAGGTTAAGATTTCATGACAAAACCCTAAGATCTGGGGTGTCCCGTTATGATATTTCAAGGGATAGGTCATGGTGAAATCATAATATATCAAGCATCAAGTACAGTTGAAATAAAAAGTTTACGTCTGAAAAGTTAGGTACATTATATTCATATTCCTTTTAAGACACTTTTGTTCCCTTCAGATTCCTCTCCTTTGCAGTTATGATAGAGTCATAGAGTTGGATGAAACCACCAGGGCCATCTAGTCCAACTCCATGCCATGCAGGAACATAGAATCAAAGCACCCTTGACAGATGACCATCTAGTCTCTGCATAAAAACCCTCAGCAGTGAGTCCCACTGTTAACATCAAGAGGTTCTTCCTAATGTTTACATGGAATCTTTTTCCTCTACAATTTGACTTGATAAGGTTCAGGCCTTGGACATTCTGGAGCAGATGCTTGGTTGGTGTTGAATCCACTGTACATAAAAATTGTATTTGCACACAAAACCTGTGGCGTGGGTACACCAGAAATTATGGGCTTATTCACTTTGTATCACTTTCCACAATATTTTTTCACTCTAGGTATAATATATTTCTTCTTCATGGTCTCTGTGAAATCACACATATGGCTCTTTTGCGAAGGTGCAAGACAACTCAGATTTCATAGCTTTAAGAAACTCCTGATGGTAGCCCTGCCCATCCTGCCCTGGAGGATATAGCGATCAGATGGGGCTAGTACCTCAGTTTTTTTGTCCACATTGTTAGCAGCAGCAAGGACTTTCTCTTAGATAAATCACCTTATTAAGTGTTTGATTCTTCTGCAGCTTTCTTTTCGTATTGATCTTTGGTAGTTTGACTTATTTTCAGTTATTCCTGCTTGATGGGTTTTTCCCCTGTGCTTGACTTTCACTGACTACTACTATGAATACACCAAGTTTGGGACTTATTCCTTCCCTGTATTTCTCTTACCTGCTTTCTATCATGATGTCTACATTTTTAAAGGAATGTGTGGCATGTGGAGGAAGGTTTTCAGACACTGGTGGTCACTCAATGTGTCTACTCTGCTTGGGGGAGGCTCATGTGATGAAGATGTTGCCAAACTTTCACCCCCAAGCATGGAAGAATCAAGAAGCATGCCTTAAAATGCTCCTCTATGAGCTGGTACTTACGCTTTGCCTTCCTGGCCAAAGGAACCTTTGTGCCTTCAGACTACACCCCTTCTGCCCCTACAGCAGGAGGTACAGGCCTTGCTCCAGAAAGACACAATGTGTCAGAATATCTCAGATGTTCCTTGTTTCTCGAATCAAAAGGTGTAATGGAAAGACAGTGGCCTTCATCCGATCCTGAACTTCTGCGGGTTTAATCATTACATTAAACCATGCAACCTCAATATAGTGAAATTGCCTATCATTCTGCCGTTGCTCAAGTAGGGGGCTTGATTTGCAATGGGACTTCTGGAAGAGGCTTAATTTCATATTTCTATCAGGCCTCAGCAATAATGTTGATGGGTTCCTTGTGGCTAACTTTAAATCTCAGCTCTAGGCTCACCTTGCATCCACCTTGTCTCTTCCCAGAGACTTGACTTGGTTGTCAACCACAAGACGTCCACTCTCATGCTGACTCAACACACCCGTTTCATGAGACCATGTTGGAGTCCATCAAGGAAAAGGCCGACCTTCTGGAGACCCATTTTCTGGCCTTGCAATTGGCACTCCTGTAAGCATCAGTATTTTGCTATGTTCCTGCCGAAGCATACATTCCATTTTGGGCCATATGGCATTGGCCATCACTATCACTCCCTTCATGAGGATCCACTTGCAAACAGGTTCTTGGGAGCATTCAGTGCTGTCTGTGACAGCCCAAACACAGTGCTGTCTCTCCCTCCCAAGCTCATGCAATCCCTTGACTGGGGGTTGCACTGCACCAACGTCTGCAGTGGAGTACAGTTTTTAGCAGGTACAGCCCTCTTGAACTCTGAAGACATACTCTTCCCCATATGGATGGGGAATGCATATGGACCACCTGATGGTCCAGGAACTGACAACTAATCAATTATCTTGAGTTGCTTGTGGTGCAGAAGGTGCCTTGGGCATCTGAGGATTCCCTGATGGGCCAGGTGGTTCAGTTGTTGTAAGACAATACAACCACCACGTTCTACATCAACAATCAAGGAGGGATGCAGTCCCTCAGTCTATTCAGATCTGGACTGGGTGCATCCCACAAAGAGTTTGCCCTAGTGCACTCCATCTCCCCGGAGAGGAAAATGTTTGGCAGGTTCCTTGAGCAGGACTCTGGCCCCCGTCCAGGAGTGGCAACTGTACCCGCAGCAGACTCAGCTCATTTTTCACCACTGGGGAATTCCACGAGCGGACATCTTTGCTTCCTCCCTCCACACTCACTATCCCCTGTTCTGTACCCACCGCCACCTGCAAATAAGTTGCACATATTTGCACAATGCCTTTCTCTTCACATGGTGGCTGGAGCTCCTCTATGTTTTTCATTCTACACTGTTAATAGCGCAAATTTCTGACTTGCCAGGCTGAGCGGGTTCATCATCTTGACCTTCCATCTCATGATGGGGAAACTCTGGCCACTCAGGGCCTCTCACCATCTGTAGTGTGTATAATCGCTGACACTCAAAAGGACTCTACAAAGTGTTCTTATGCCTATAACTGGAGACATTCTCTTCTTTCTCACAGAAGGCCTGTGATCCTTTCACCGCACTTATGCCCATAGTCCTTGATTTTTTCTCTCTCACTATCAGAGCAAGGACTCTCCTTTCCCTTTTTGAAATGTTATCTTGCAGCCCTCTCTTGGCATGGCATTTGTCCTATTTTCGGGGCTCCCTCATTCAGCTCTTCCTCAAGGGCTTGAGACCATTCACCCACTGGCACATCCAGCATGGGGTTTGGAGCTCATCTTGTCCAAACTATCGAAACCCCATTTTGAGCTCATGGTATCAGCAGGGCTTTCCCACCTTTCCTGGAAAATGACATTTCTTCTTGCCATCATATCAGCACACTGGACCAGTGAGTTTTGTGCTCTTTGTGCAGATCACCCTTATATTTGTTTCCATAGGATAAGGTGGTTCTCCAAACCAATATTGCCTTTCTAGCCAAGGTGATTTCCCAGTTTCATATGTGTCAGGATGTTGTTTTACTGGCTTTTCCAGACCACGAAGAAGAAATATATTATACCTAGAATGAAAAATATTTTCTTAAAGCTATAGAGAATTCTGAGCTGTCTAGCACATGTGCACAAGATCCATATGTGCGAATTTCACAGATGATCACTCGAAGAAATATGGTTACAGGTAAGCAACCCAACCTTCTCTTTCTTGCTCAATGATGGCTGCTGGTATTATTTAGTTTTAGTATTTTATTTACTTCTGCTTTTAATGGCTGCTTCACACAGCCCTTTTTAGTTGCTCAGGAGAAAAGGGTAAGCATAACATCACAGACATATTCACGTGGAAACAATTCACATGGAAATCAGATATTTGTTAATCTGCTCTTGAGAGACAAACTGGTGGGGTGGACATTTATAATCAAGATCATTAATGTACAGCAAGGCAGATATCAGGCAGTGGCTTACCATTTGAATTAGCTGATTATACTCACCCCGGATATCTTTCGTAATAAAAAATGGGAGACTTTTGAAGAAATGCTGTCAGTGATCAAATACAGATGTTAAAATGTGCCAATGTTGTGAAGTAGCCACTAACATTTAAATAGTCGAGGAAACCAAATTGGAGTGGAAGGCACTTAGTTCCAACTTTTACTCAACCTTTCAACAGAGGACCGTATCAGACGGGTAGAGGTACAGTGGGGAGAACCATCGGGCTTTGTTCCCTCTTGTCAGGGTCTGTGTTCTTTCTTCCCACGTTGTTTCCCCCTCTGTCCCTGCTCCCTCTTTGCCTCCTCTTCCCTTCCCTTTGGGCTCTGCTGCCTCCACGGAGTCCTGCTGGAAATAGCCATGTGTCAGGTGATGGGTTTCATGGGACTCAGTGCTGGAAGTGAGGAGAAGACGCTGCTCTCCCTGCATCTGATAAGGTCCTTAGTTCCATTGAAATCCACAGGACAAGCTGTCAGGACTCTGCAGTTTCTCTTATCTATCTTTTTAGGCCTGTTATAAAGGCATGAGGCCAACTGGCACATTGTGAATTTGGAAAAATAAGCCCTTTATATGATGGGAATCTAACTGTGACTTCCAGTGCCTCCAAATCGATCTACATTTGAAACTGCATTATTCTAGAATAAATGGGAAAGGAACTTTATTCTCTGTAGGTGGCACTGTTTGCTCTCTTGTTAAACTAATATCATTGGAGCCCATTAGAAAATTTGGAAAATGTATTGTTGAAGGCTTTCATGGCCAGAATCACAGGGTTGTTGTGTGTTTTCCGGGCTGTATGGCCATGTTCCAGAAGCATTCTCTCCTGACATTTCACCCACATCTATAGCAGACATTCTCAGAGGTTGTGAGGTATACCTGAGGATGCCTGCCAGAGATGTGGGTGAAATGTCAGGAGAAAATACTTTGGAAACATGGCCATACAGCCCGGAAAAAACACAACAAATTTTGAAAAATTATCCCAGCCATACTGCATCAGAAAGGAAGCTAGAGAGGGAGAATCTGCTGTATTTGCCAAGTTAGGAAAATGAAAGATATAAACGATGCCCCAGTTTAGTTGTAAGAAAGTCCCACTGCCATGAAGCAAAATGTCAGTTTTTGTGTCTTTAACATGCATAGCTTTGAATGAAACTAATGCATAACTGTCTCAGCTTTAGAGGAAGGCAATGGCAAATGTCTTCTGGTAAATCTTGTCAACAAAATCTTGGCCTTAGGATTGCCAAAAGTTGGAAAAGGACTTAGAGGCACACGACAATAATAACAATACTTCACGATTAACATGTATCGGAATACAGCTGTTTTCAAAAAAATAGTAATAATAGCATTTCAATACAAAAGGGAGGTGTGTGTGAGTGTGGTGAATCTAGCAGCACTTTTAAAGATGGCTTTATTATAGTATGGGCTTTCCTGGATTTCGAACCACTTCTTTAGATGCAATCATGCAGTATTCAGACCCCAGGTATTTAAGCATAATTGCTTTAGTTATAAAGGTGGAACCAGAGTGTGACAGGATACAAAAAGATGTAAATTGTGCCCATAATCATGGCTTGTTGAAATACTTTTGGTTTGAATATTCTACTTCATCTGTGCACCTGGAGAAGTGGCCTGAAATCCACAAAAGTTCATGCTGAGATAACTAGTTATTCTAAAAGGTGCTGCTAGATTGCCTTGTTTGCCTGATATTGGATTGGAGTGACCATACTTTTTCAGGTCTAATGCATTGTTTTTCAGACAGCAGGGGATGCTGGCACAGATACTTAGGAAATTACCTAATGTAGCTTATTTCAGGTTAAATCCCCTCCCCACCTTTCCTTTCCTTTTCTTTTCTTGCCATGGTGGTTTCATAATAAAATGATTTCATGTGATGACCTTTCCTCCCAAGACTTTCTAGGCCCCCCATAAGGTGAAACCTTGCCACGGCCAATTTAATTGAAAATGAAGCTTTTATCAGGATGTCAGTCTCAGCTCTCCTTATCCTCCCCCTCCCTTGCAAGGGCACATTTCAAAGAGAGATCACTATGAGAAAATGAAGATGGTTGATGCAAAGGCAGTAAAAGGGGTCCTATCGCAAAGCTTTTGTGCAAACATTTTACGTGTTAATAATCCAAAACACCAAAGAAAATTCTTGGTCTTTTAATTTAAAAAGGTCGCATATTCAGCTCAAATATGCTTTGTTTATTGGTTTTTACATTGTCATTTGAGGCTGCTTTTTGAATGTTGTGCATCAACAGCATTACCGTAAGAAGTCATGGCATGGGCATATAACAATGTCAGGACAACATTTAATTTAATCTCAACTTTCAATGACAAAAGAGCAATAAGGCAGAAAAAATAAGCAAAAAGAAGGCAGTTATCTATTAAAGAAATAATGTTGGATTCCTCAGCCGTATTCATAGGTTGTAATCCTTTGACTATCTAGTACTTGAAAGCGCAAAGGGCACAGTTTTAGCAGTTATATTTAAAGTCCTACATGGTTTGGGGCCCAGATTTCTATAGGATAACCTCTTCCTGTATAATCTGCCCTGTAAACTCAGGTCCTTTGAAGGACATTTGTTTCAGCCAGCCAGGCTTAGGATAATAAAGGTCACCTGGAGGATGTTTTCTTCAACCTCCCCTAGACTATGGAAAGTCCTGCCAGAAGGGATTCAGCATATGAATACACTATCTGAATTATAAATCATGGTATTAATAATAATAATTCACATACAACAAATCCTTCCTTCATTATTGTGTGAAAAGTCAATGCACACCCCAGCCTAAACCCAATTCAAGGAGACCCACAGAATTAATAGTAATCCCAGCTACATTGGTTCCATTGATTCAGTTTGAACTATGGGGAATTATCATTAAAAGCATCACATGCTAATTTAGATCCCTCACCACCCTAAATGATTTAGCTGAATACAAATTTTCAGACTAAATACTTGCAGAGAAGGCGGCTTTTTTTCACTGCATGTATGGCCACCTTATAAGAGCAAGGATATTATCTATATTGTGTCTTAGATATAAATTGGGGTTCTTGTTTCAGCTTACTGGGACTACTTGCATCAGTCAACTCTTGATTCCATCTATTGGCTAGGCTTCAACAGGAGTGTCAGTAGATACCAACCATAAACCCTCTAAACCTATCTGGAACCCTTACAGATACCTTACCTTAGTCCAGGCATGTCCAAAGTCCAGCCTGGGGCCCAATTGTAGCCCCTGTTCAAATTTCCAGTGGCCCTGTCTCTCCAGGCTTCCTTCCCTCCCTTTCTTGGTTTCCTTCCTCTATTTGTTCCTTCCTTCTTATTTATTTATTTATTTATTTACAGTATTTATATTCCGCCCTTCTCACCCCGAAGGGGACTCAGGGCGGATTACAATGAACACATATATGGCAAACATTCAATGCCAACAGACAAACAACATACATTAGACAGACTCAGAGGCATTTTTAACATTTTTCCAGCTTCACGATTCTGGCCACAGGGGGAGCTGTTGCTTCACCGTCCAGTAGTGGCTGTACTTCCGCATTCCTTTCCTCGTGTTTTGCTGGCAGTTTTATGGTGTTGTAAATTAGCCTCCCGCATAAAGCGTCCCTAAATTTCCCTAATTGACAGGTGCAACTGTCTTTCGGGGCTGCATAGGTCAACAGCAAGCTGGGGCTATTAATGGCCAGAGGCTTAACCCAACCCGGGCTTCGAACTCATGACCTCTCGGTCAGTAGTGATTTATAGCAGCTGGTTACTAGCCAGCTGCGCCACAGCCAGGCCCCTTCTTGGGGATCAGGGCCCCGGAAAAGGTGAGTTCCTTGTTGCTGCCCCAACACCTCCCTGACTTGAAGACCCACAACAACAATAATCCAAATCAACTTGACTCTTTCATCAGCCAAAAGCAGGCCCACACTTCCCACTGAAAGTCTGGTATGTTTACATTGGTTACAATTGTTCTTCCTTTTGTATATTGTATTGTTCTTTCATGGGTCTATTTGCCACTACAAATAAGACATATGCAGTGTTTTTTTTTTCAAATTATAATCTGGCCTTGCAACAGGTTGAGGAATTGTGAACTGACCCTTGGCTTAAAAAGTTTGGACACCCCTGCCTTAGGACAAACCATTTCAATAGGTCCACCAGCCCTGCAGGGACAGATAGCAACCGTGATGCTAACTCTGATCAGGAAATGATCTGTCCATGACAATGACTGCATTATATGGTCAGTGTAGACCCATGTAATGGATCTGACGTTATATGG
This sequence comes from Anolis carolinensis, assembly GCF_035594765.1. Taxonomy (NCBI): domain Eukaryota; kingdom Metazoa; phylum Chordata; class Lepidosauria; order Squamata; family Anolidae; genus Anolis; species Anolis carolinensis. Next base: position 307,886,082 of record NC_085841.1, read on the forward strand.
CAGTGTAGATCCATCCAGTGCTGAGGTTTTAATCACCTTTGCCCATAGGTCCATATGCTTAGAACTGAAAAGAGTATCATGGGTATTACATGCTGAATGTGTGAGTTCTGAGGCCATTGGGATAGGCCCATGTTGATTAACTATGCCATGAACTGCCAAGCTGTACCTGGCCTCAAATTGAAGTAATCCAAGACCAAAAGTCTGGGCGACTCCAAGACCAGTTCTGTGATCTTGGCCAGTGAATCTGATAGGCAGTTGGTCACAAGTATATTCCTGGTCTTCAGACTCAGGTATACACAATAGGTGTGATTCAGTTCCCTAACAGATAAGGTAAGGGTTTTTGGGTGGTTTGGTTCACTCTCCAAGCTACCTGGTTGGCAGGGCAAGTGGAAGGTATGACAGGTGTTAAGTATCTCTTTCTCCTTCCTTTGTAATGATACCTTGTTCTGCCATTGCCGTATCTCCCTCAACCTTGGACAGCTCATAGTGCTGCCTCATTTCTTTTGAATACAATGGACAAGTAAAACAAACTTCACCATAAGAATAAATAGAATATACATAGTTTACTGAAACAATGTATCAGTCACAAGACAACGATTCCAAAATTGTACACACCAAGTTTTTAAAGCTGAATAGTTGCCCAGTCCAGTATAACTCGACTCATACTAAAATGAACCCTTGCAGCCAACTGAATGGTGCTAGGTTGTGCTTTCACCAGTGAATAGTCTTACAACTGCCATTCCCACTGATAGCTGGTTTATGAAAATGATTTTGAATATTATATAAAAATATCTAGTCAAGTCAACTCATGGGATTCATGTTTTGTTGATTGTTTGTGGATATAAGAATGTATAAACTTTATTATCTCAAATACAGTAGAATCACATTGACTAGCATGAAACCGGAGACACATACTTCATTTTGGGTTCAGACCAAAATGAAGAGGACATTTACACACTGCATTTGGATTTCATGTGTATTCAGATTAGAAATAGAGTTTTGTGGAGGGATTTGAAGGAAAAGAGAGCAGTCTTTTAAAAATTCATTTTTCTTGACATAATGAATTCAGGAGCATGAATCTCAAATATAGTTTATTCCTGTCAAACATTGACTTCTCCTAAGCTGCCAGAGGATGTTTCTCCTGTTCAACCTGGTCACTGTGCCCTCTATGTGGTATTTAAGGAAACAGGAAAATATTGACATTTAAGTGACATTAGCCATGTAGCTTCTAATACAATTTGAGACGGTGATTTCTTGTTTATACCGTTGAAAGAAAGCTGGGGTCTCTGCACACAAGGATACACCACCCAACATAAATTTAGACATGGTTCTGAGAGCACAGGGGACCTCCAGCAATTCAATGGCAAGAGAAAAATAAAAGTCCAGGCTGCTGCTAGGCTGCTGGCTCCCAGCCATGTCAGGAAAAAATACAGCATGTAGCTCTCTCACATCTTTCCTTCCTTAATGGATTACCTGTGGCAAGAAGAAAGATGAAAGCAACCGTGGGGGAAATGCAGGAGACTTTGCAAAAGGAAGGTAATATCTGAACCTCCATAATATTCTGTCAACGAGACCCAATAGGTGCTTCACTTTGAAGCAATAGAGAGTTCTGCACCAGTTTGAACTCGGCAATCAGACGAATAAAGATGCTGAGCAAATAAAATGCTTTCCACCCACTACATTAAGCTTGGCAACTATGTTCCTCTAGTGTCACGGCTTTTAAAATAATAATGTTAAAGAGCTCTCACACAAAGCCAGGAAGCATGGAATGTGCATTCACTGCCATTCTGTTGCCATCATCATTTCTTACTGTGTTTCCAACTTTTATCCAGGCTGGGCCAAAGGACTATTATACAGTGTTTGCAGTCTAGTATCTTCTGGAGTTCTACAGGATGCCTATCATTGGGTAAAAAGGAGCTGAAGGCTACAGGTGTCTAATATCTGTAGAAACATTGGAATATATATCTATCCACAATGGTGTGTATGCAGAAGGATCCTCCTTTGGAGTGCATCTACATTGTAGAATTAATGCACTTTGACACCACTTCAATGGTCATATTTCAATGCTATGGAATCTTGGGAGTTGGAGTTTTACAGGGTCTTCAGCCTTCTCTGCCAGACTGGTGGTGTCTCAGCAAACTACAACTCCTAGGATGCCATAGCACTTATCCAGGGAAATTAAAGTGGCATCAAACTGCATTCATTCTACAGTGCAGAATAGATGTACCCTTGATTACAGTGGGAGAAGTCATAGAATCATTGTGTTGGAAGAGACCTCATGGGCCATCCAGTCCAGCCCCCTGCCAAGAAGCAGGAAAATCACATTCAAAACACCCCTGACAGTTAGCCATCCAGCCTCTGCTTAAAAGCCTCCAAAGACGGAGCCTCCACCACACTCTGTCGCAGAGAGTTCTACTGCTGAACTCTCAGTGAGGAAGTTCTTCCTGATGTTCAGGTGGAATCTCCTTTCCTGTAGTTTGAAGCCATTGTTCCACATCCTAGTCTCCCAATGACTTTCCCTCACATATTTATACATGGCTATCTTGTCTCCTTTCAGCTTGCTCTTCTGCAGGCTAAACATGTCTAGTTCTTTAAGCAGCTCCTCATAGGGTTTGTTCTCCAGACCCTTGATCCTTTGTGTTGCCCTCCTCTGGACACATTCCAGCTTGTCAACATCTTCCTTAAATTGCGATGCTCAGTATTCCAGGTGTGGTCTGACCAAGGCAGAATAGAAGGGTAACATGACTTCCCTGGATCTAAACACTAGACTCCTATTGATGCAGGCCAATATCCCACTGGCTTTTTTAGCTGCCGCATCACATTGTTGGCTCATGTTTAACTTGTTGTCCACAAGGACTCCAATATCTTTTTCACATGTACTGCTGTCGAGCTAGGCGTCTCCCATTCTGTTATTGGAAGTCAAGCTCTTCCATTAAAACAGGAGTCCAGTGTAGCAATATAATCTGGTTAATATACTGTGATACTACTTCACATGAAGTTATTTCCAAATGGTTTCTGTTGTGTAAAAGAAACCCCTTCCTGACTTTCTGTGCCTGATTCTCTAAATTTCCAGGGCCGATTCCTGGAAATAATAATCTGAAACATGCCGCTGGGCTTGGAAAAAGCACTCCTTCTTCATTTTTACTGCTGAGTAAGTTGTTTCTTGAGCTCAAACTCTAGCACTGACTTTTTTTAAGAAAAAAAATCTGATTCTGTGGATGCCTTCTCTATAGAGTGATGTGGTAGCTTTGCTTTTAGGGATGTCCCTAAAACATGAGGCTTTCTTACTTCACAGGTAAATTCTCCCTTGATCTGTTTCTGATCACACTTTAATTTTACATAGGTTTTCACACTTGCTTCTGGTGAAGGGACTCCTTGCTGTCATCGGTGTGAGAGCACACTGGGATAAGAGAGAGAAACATGGCTCTCACAGGGCTTGGCATCTGAACCCTTTCTCCATTGTGTAATGCATTTGAATTGTTAATTGGCTAACTTATTGAGTGGATAGTGTGCCCTCTGCTCTTTCTACTTTCTTATTTAAGTATCATTCAGAACAGGATAGAAAGAGTCTTTCCCCCATTAATTTAATGGTAGAACTTGGAACATCATATTGGAAAATGTATATGTTCTTAATTAGCTCTTTTCTACTCAGGGAAGCCATTGATGTTGCTCATCCTATTTGAGAATTATATAATAGTAACATATTACTTATTACTTACAATTCATAAAATATGGGCAGTCAACAAATTTTTCAATAGTAAATTATTTTACAAAGCCTTTTTACCAACTCAGCCTCCCTTTGCCCTCATTCTCTGAATGATACTGGGTGTTTGATTGCTTTTTGTAGCACTGGTTGGTGGAAGATGACACAGAGTGGAATAAATGGAGACTTTCAGTTTTAGGTTGTGGTATGGCTACAGCAAACAATGCAATAAAGCTTGAGTTGAGAAAGAGCAGGGTTCAGCACTGGGCAATCCTTCTGTAGTTTTGTGTGCCACCGGCAAAGTAAACAAAGAGAAAATTTGATCTAGAGAGAAAAGTGAGGTACAAACAATGAAGATGATGATGGTAGTGGTGGTGGTGGTAATAAATAGCAGCTACTTGCAGAATCTCTTATTGAACATGTGTGAACAGCAAAAAATAAAATAAAAAATGAGTGAGTAGATAAGTCTGTCTCACCAACAACCCTCAGCATATTTTTTTTTACAAGTATCAATCTCTAAAAGTGCATCTACACTGCAGAAGTAATACATTTAATTGCCATGGCTCAATACTATAGGATCAAGGGAGATGTAGTTTTATAACCCTTTCTCCTCCCCCCAAAGAATGCTGCTGCCTCACCAAACTACAAATCCCAGGATTATATAACATTGAGCCATGGTAGTTAAAGTGGTGTCAAACTGCATTAATTCTACAGTGTAGATACACTGGTCACAAAAATGGAAATCATTTGGTGAGTAACATAAATCATCCTTTGATAGATTTTTGAAAAAAAATGTTCAATTGGTCTCCATAAGGTTCAAAATATATTTTTTATTGACTTGACCTACTTGGTTCATTGCCTATATTGTTAGTTTTGAATAAAACATTTGCTGAAACTTGTTCAACTACTTTTCTTTTTTGTGGCATAGCAAACTATCCCTATAATTTTTGCTCAGGGATCAAAATTTCAGTTATAGAAGTAATACTCAGGAATATATCAGTCCTGTTAGCTGATGTACACATGCAATACACAACAATTTGACACCCCAAAAAGCAGCACTTTAGGCATATATAAACCTTACTTATAAGTGAAGTTGATCTCATTTCTTTCAGTGGGTTTGGAATTCACTTTGCACATCTTGTTTCCCCAAAACCTAGCTAGCTGTGGACCCACAAATGTTAAAATGTTTCTTACTCTTACAGAGGTTGTTCAAAGGTAGGATAGTTCACAATATGGCTGACAAAATAAAAGTAGGTGGCTTCCAGGACCCATATGACATCATGATCAACTAGGATTGCAAGCTGAACATGGCTAGCTGCAGAGATGGCATTCATGTGGTTCTTGGACTGGTAGTCCATCAACTCTAAGCAATATTGCCAACAGTGAGGTATTCTGAGTGTTGAAGTTTAACATCTATATTAGTGGTTCGCAAACTTTAGTCCTCCAGGTCTTGGTCTTCAGCTCCCAGAATTCTTACATATTGGTCACTGAAACTTCTGGGAGTTGACATTCAAAACACCAGAGGAGCAAGGTTTGGGAATCACTGGTCTAGAAGACTGCATGAGATGTATCCAAAAACTAGTCTAAGGTGGGCAAATGCAACACTCCCAATGCTTGTTTAGTGCAGTTCCCATTATCACTCACCATTGGCAATGCTGGCTAGGGATGATGGGGGTTGCAGGCTGAAAATATTTGGAGAGCCATGTACACCCATTCTGGTCTTAGGAAAAATAGAGAAAGAGAGAAAGGGAGAGAGAAAGCAAGAAAAACTGAAAATGAACAGAAGAGAAAGAGAGAAAGAGAGAGAGAAAGCAAGAAAAATTGAAAATGAACAGAAATCGTTTGCTGCACTTCATCTAATGTTAGGCATTTGCATGTTGAACAACATGTCAAAAATGTTATCCGCAGAGCTGCTTTCATCCTTCCATCTGTTTAATAACATAAACTAGTCATTCCCAGGCAACCATGAGTAAGGATTTAAATGAACATTTGTTAGGCTGTGATTGCTTGAATCCCATCCCACAGTGGCTCTTGGGGCTGGCGCTAGCATCTGGCATCCTTGCTGAGTCTCAGTTTTCTGGCCTTCAAAAATGTAGAGCTTGAGGAAATGATTCTTTGTATTACAAATCCCAGAATTCCCCAGCCAATACAGTCTGTTACCATCCTTCTTTTTAAAAATATTCTGGTGTACCGAAGGGTTGCCAGATTGGATTCAGGACAGGGCTCCTGTGACTTTAATCTTTAACAGACCTTCAAGTAGTACTATAAAGTTCTGCCAATCAGCACAAAGGTGCCTGTCATCCTTCAAATCATAACTTTTAGATGTAACCATCTTTTCCCAACATGGCAAGGGGCATGGAGGAATAACCATGTATTTTCTTCATGCTGGTGCGTAGCTAGTTTTGGTGTGATTTCTTATCAGAATGTGCATTTGTTGCTCCTGAATATGTGAGATAACTGTCCACTCCCCCTCTGCAAAAATCATGAATCAACAGCTTTCTGCTTCCATGCAACAAACAAACCACTGAATTGCTTCTAGTGTCTGAAAGTCCCAAAGAAAGTCTCTTTTCCAGCATTGGTTTAAAATTGCAGGAAAGAAGATTCCACCCGAACATTAGGAAGAACTTCCTAACTGTAAAAACTGGTCAGCAGTGGAACTCTCTGCCTCCAAGTGTGGTGGACGTTCCTTCCTTGGAGGCTTTGAAACAAAGGCTGGAAGGCCATCTGTTGAGGGTGCTTTGATTGTGTTTTTCCTGCATGGCAGGGACTAGATGGCCCATGTGGTCCCTTCCAACTCTATGATTTTATGATTCTAATGCTATTCTTCTAAAGGATATTGGGTTGCTGTGAGTTTTCCAGGCTGTATGGCCATGTTCCAGAAGCATTATCTCCTGATGTTTCATCAGGAGAGAATGTTTATGGAACATTGCCATATAGCCTGGAAAGCTCACAGCAACCCAATGGCCATACAGCCGGGAAAATTCACAGCAACCCAGTGATTCCGGTCATGGAAGCCTTTGACAACACTAGGGATATTGACTGAGGGTAGACACATGCAGAATAACTAGGCTACAATAAATCTGCAGTCTAGGGACCTAGAGATTCCTAGAGAGGTGTTCTCTCGGGTAAAATAATACTAATTTCTTTATTTCTTGTTTTTCACTTTCATGCGGGTCCTGTGTCCATAACTTCAGCAAATATGGAAGGCTTATTGTAACTAGGCTTAAATACCAGGGGCTTGAATGCTGTATCAACACATTCAAAGAAGCAGACTGAAATGCAGGAAAGCTCATGTCAAAATAAAATAATCTTAAAAGGCGCTGCAAGATTCACCCCGCTCTACTTTACTTTCCATATGGAAACACTGATATGACTTTTATCTGCAAATAGCAAGTTGTTGAAAGAGTCTAACATAATTGCACTTACATGTTTCTTGTACCCTTATAAAAACAAGTTATCACAGAGTTTACAAAAGTTATTTTGTTTTGGACTACAGCTCTTGGAACATCACCTTGGTGCTTACGCTAGTTGGCTAAGGGATTCTGGACACTGAAGTCCACAAACTAACTTTCCGAGCTCTGTGTACCTACTCTTTATTCAATTTTCACTTTTAATTGAGTTGCGGTTGTCTGTAAACACCATGCTTTGTGGCAAGCTAGCTGCCTCTGGCATTGCGTGCAAAATGACGACTGAAATTAAAAACTTTCCTATCAATCTGGTCATTTTTATGCATTGGTACTGACAAGAGACTTCCAGCAGGTGTGCCTTCCCACAGCCAGGCTGGGCTCAAATAGGCAATAGAAGGAAGTTTTTCTTTTCTTTTGTGCTACGCGAATGCAGAAAAAAAGGTTAGCTGTGTCACAGCAAACTGAACCACACCATTTCCTAATTGAATTAATTCAAGTAAGCTCTTCCTGCTTAGAAAGAAAGGGCACAACTATTTCAGGTGAACAACAAAAGTGAAGCAATGCTTCTGGCTAGAACCGTGCTGGGAAAGGATTAAGGAGGGAGAGTGGAAGCTGCACCCAACTGAGTGGTTTTTTTTAAAAAAATGAGTGTCTACATGACCAAGTTCCTGTTTGTATTTGGTGTTGTTGCACTTAAAGTCACAAAATCCTACCTTGGAATTTCATGTGTCTGTATCTTTGAGTGAAGCTTGATTGCTTACGTGTCTCGTCCTTCTTTAGACGAGATGTATAAGGAAGAGAATGAGGATCACAGATTGGTCTTAGTAATCACATTGGAGGCAGGTTGTCCCCAGAGGATGGTACATCCCCAATAGTGTGAAAGTGATAAATGTTAAAGTGTGGATACTTATAAATGATAGTCAACAGAGGCATGTCTATGAGTGTCCCAAAACACAGACAGTCATGTTAATCTGTATTAAGAAACCATTTTCATCTCTTCTTGGAGAGGTTCTTTTGTAAAGATAATGGGTCTTACTTGCCTATTCATACCTGAATCCCTGAAAATACACTATTATATGTTCACAATGTATTTATATGGTTGCTGGGAAACTCTTACCTTACCACAAGCAATTGAAAGGAAGCCAGTTCAGTACAGAGGGAAGAGCGAAATTTGAAGCGGAGGTGATGGAGCAGATGACATTGTCCTGACCTATCACTTTGACTTGCTGAGACTGGTTCCTCTGATGATGATCTCTAATGTAGACTTTTACTGTACGTAGCAATGAATAAAAAGACCCTGTGCAATGAGTGCTAAATGTAAATTTAGGCCAGGTTACAGCTAGCCCATATGGTTTGGTAATGAAGGGGAACTGGACATGGAAGAAGCACATCTTGGGAAGTGTCATTGAATGGTGGATCAGGAAGCAATGCAAGAAGCAGGTGGGAGGGTGGTATTCACTCATCTCAGCATGTGCAGTGAGCAGGCTGATCATGAATCAAGTGAGCATCTTTGCATAAAACACATTTTCTTTGGCACAAACACAAACCATGTTTTAATGACACATAATGGAGGCAAATTGAGTTCTCTGGGAGGGCTTGAATAACACATTGTGCTTTTAAAGCCTCCCCTTAGGACTGCTGGGATGAATCTAGAACAGGAGTGGCTCTGTTGAAGGCAGCACTTTGAAGCTGTTATCACCCTCCATTATAACTAACATTTCACCCTTGACTTAATAAGGGTAGGATTACCTTCATTCTAGTTTTTCCTTAGAGGCAGAAGGAGGTTGGACAAGAAACAGTTGGAGAAGAAAATGAGGAACTTTTAGTGATTCCATCACCTTTGGAGAATTCCACTCCCTGTTCTGCTCTGCCCTCAATTTCTCATTTGACTATGCTTCTTTAAAGTAATCTCCTGTTAAAAATATGGCCCAAATATTGAATGAATTGCAGGATATCAATGAATTAGAGAGATCAATTCCATGCAAGGTGGGTTGTCTAGGAACAGCAAAGCTGCAAGGAAATACAGCCCGGGCTCTACAGCTGCAGGGTGAGACGGGGAATTATTATTATTATTATTATTATTATTATTATTATTATTATTATTATTATTATTATTATTATTACAGCTGGCCAGACCTTGAAAGCTGCACCCTGGAAAGAGCACTATGATTGCATCACTGTATCAATACATCTATTGCATGAGTGGGCACATTACTGTTCTGGGGCTACAGGCACATCCCAAGTATGTTTTAGTGACCCTAGCCACCTCAGGAGTCCCTAGACTGATCTGTTTCCTGCCAAATAAATTAAGTGTATTGCTGCTTGTGCAAACTTCCAGGTGGAATAATGTATCTTTTAAGTATGTCTCACTGTACAGTTTAACATCTTTGATTGTATTGTTTTATTTATATTTATTTCAAGACTCTTAGTCACACTGCGGTCCTGAAGCCGGGCAATAGCTGGGGGATTTGCCAGGCAGCATGGCAAATCCGTGGGGCAGTGGGGGAAACTGTTGCCCCATGCCATGCATCGCCCACTGCGCTGCTTCCTCATCACACGGGGGAAAGCATTGCTGACCAGCTCTGGGCAGCATCCTAAGATACTGCCAGGACACTTCCTGAATGGAGACTCACTAGAAGTAGCCTTCCATTGTATGATGGGCTCTGTTGAATCATAGAATCATAGAGTTGGAAGAGACCTCATGGGCCACCCAGTCCAACCCCCTGCCAAGAAGCAGAAAAATCACATTCAAAGCACCCCCGACAGATGGCCATCCAGCCCCTGCTTTAAAACTTTCAAAGAAGGAGCCTCCACCACACTCCTGGGGCAGAGAGTTCCACTGCCAAAAAGCTTGTACAGTGAGGAAGTTCTTCCTAATGTTCAGGTGGAATCTCCTTTGTTCTGCACCCTAGTCTCCAGGGCACAAGAAAACAAGTTTGCTCCCTCCTCCCTATGTCTCACATATTTATACTGTACATGGCTATCATGTCTCCTCTCAGCCTTCTCTTCTGCAGGCTAAATATGCCCAGCTCTTTAAGCCACTCCTCATAGGGCTTGTTCTCCAGACAATCATTTTAGTCACCCTCCTCTGGACTTTCCAGTTTGTCAACATCTCCCTTCAATTGTAGTGCCCAGAATTGGACACAGTGTGATTCCAGGTGTAGTCTGACCAAGGTGGAATAGAGGGGTAGCAAAGCTTCCCTAGATCAAGACACTATACTCCTATTTATGCAGGCCAAAAATCCCATTGGCTTTTTTTGCTGCCACATCACATTGTAGGCTCATGTTTAACTTGTTGTCCATGAGGACTCCAAGATCTTTGGAGTGGACACAAGGTAATCATTTCCCCACATACAAGAGTGAACCAGAGTCACTCCAGGTTGTCTGGATGGCATTTGGGGCCCACAGATTTTGTAGGATGCATTAATGAGCCTTGACTGGCATGCTGTAAAAACACAGAACAGAGCAGAACCACTTGGACTTCGTCCCTCTATTCCTGGGGATAGCACAGCCCCCCTTCAGCCGGGGAGCAGGACTGCTTGCTGATTCTGCTTGCTCTTATGCTGCCTCAGAGGGTTGGGATGTAGATGTATTTATGGTGTCATATAACATGGGTCTACATCATTTTGAAGTGAATTAAATTGGTAATTATTCCAACTGTGTGGGTAGAGTGATGGACAAGAGTGCCAATGACTAGCCAACATCATATTTGCAAATGGATGAGGATTTACTGAGGGAAAGAAGAATTTAGTTTGCAATTGTGAGGGTAAAAGATGTAGAAAGGGACTGAGGTATGCGTGTGTGTTGTAAAAGGCAGCAAAAGGCAATAAAATGATGCTTTGAGATGAGGATGAAGCACATTTCAGAGTGATGAGATTCAGGGTGAATGTGAGAGATTTGTTGCTGTGTCCCTGTAAGTCACTTCCAACTTGTGCTGAACCCTATCAGGGTTGGCAAGATTTCTTCGAAGAGATTTGTCTTTGCCTTCCTCTGCAGATGAGAGAATGAGACTTGGCTAGCATCACCCAGTGGGCATGCAGTGTTCAAACTGCTACAACATGCTGGCTCTCGAATGTGAGGGATAATACATGATAAAATACTGAATGAGAGCCTATATTGGAGCTGCTGGGATTAGCAGTCCAACAGCCACTTTCAAACTTATTCGAACTACTCATAACTTTGTTTAAAAGCCTCCCAATTTTGTATGTTATAGGAGCTGTCCCTGGTTCTGACCCAGCTTGAGCAGTTCAGAATATAGGTATTTACCTTTAAATCACCTGCTGATTTATGTAGGTCAGGGGTCCCCAAACTAAGGCCCGGGGGCCAGATGCGGCCCATTGAAGCCATTTATCCGGCCCCCACGGCACAAGGGCAGAAGGGGGTTGGGCTATTTTATTTTATTTATTTATTTACAGCATTTATATTCCGCCCTTCTCACCCCGAAGGGGACTCAGGGCGGATCACATTACACATATAAGGCAAACATTCAATGCCTTTTAACATAGAACAAAGACAAGACAAACATAGGCTCCGAGTGGGCCTCGAACTCATGACCTCCTGGTCAGAGTGATTCATTGCAGCTGATTGCAGCTGGCTTGCTCTCCTGCCTGCGCCACAGCCTGGGTTAGATGACCCAAGGGGTCTCTTCTTCTCTTCCAACCCTTATTATTATTATTATTATTATTATTATTATTATTATTATTATTATTATTATTATATTGTATGACACAGCAAACAAGATAGACATGCTGGATTTCATATCACAAAATCACAAGTTGAACACTTCCCAAGTGACTAGGACTGTGTGATGTATTTTCGGATGATGCGTGCACTTCCCAGTAGGGTGGCCTATTATTATTATTATTATTATTATTATTATTATTATTATTATTATTAACATTGAGGCTGGGTGGCCATCTGTCAGGGGTGCTTTGCTTGTGCTTTCGGTGCACAAAGGCAGAAGGGGATTGGACTCAATGACCCAAAGGGTCTCTTCCAACCCTCTTTTTTGTTGTTGTTGTTGTTATTATTATTATTGCTCGGTGGCCAACCATAGTCTGGCCCTCCAACAGTCCGAAGGATCGTGAACTGGCCCCCTGTTTAAAAAGTTTGGGGACCCCTGATGTAGGTCATATGAATGTCATAGGGTTTCTTTAGGTAAAGGTAAAGGTTTCCCCTGACATTAAATCTAGTCGTGTTCAACTCTGGGGGATGGTGTTCATCTCCATTTCTAAGCCAAGAGCCGGCATTGTCCATAGACACCTCCAAGATCATGTGGCCAGCATGACTGCATGGGGCACCGTTACCTTCCCACCAGAGCGGTACCTATTGATCTACTCACATTTGCATGTTTTTGAACTGCTAGGTTGGCAGAAGCTGGGGTAACAGCGGGAGCTCACCCCATTCCCTGGATTCGAACTGTCAACCTTTCAATCAGCAAGTTTAGCAGCTCAGTGGTTTAAGCTGCTGTGCCACCAAAGGGCCCTTTAGGGTTTCCTTAGGTAGGGAATAATCAAGAGGTGGTTTTTTTAAAAATTTCTTTCCACTGAAATACAGTCTAAAGCTCCTGGTGTCCGTTGGTGGTCTTCAATCCAAATACTAAATAGGCCTGGGCCTTCTTGGTTCCCATGATCAGGAAGAATTTAGTGCTTTTGATTTAGATAGCTCTTGTTAAAGGGTTTGCTATTCGGTGGGCCTTTTCATTAGCACCTTGCAGAATCATAGCTGTACTACAGCATGACCCACAGAAAATTTCCCATTTTGCTTTGACAAGAAAGAAAAAGACTAAGCTGACTGACATGAAGAGAAATATAAGCAGTTTCTCACAAACCCAGCCAAATAAGAAGAGGAATGTTGTTTGCTACACATTCCAATGAGAAGCAATTTTTATACCAAAATCTAATTATGAGGAAAGGCAACAGCTGCCTTCCTCCATATGTTCCATCTGAACAGCTTTAATATAAGATGCTACTTCAGTTCACCATGCCAGCCTGAACAGAGCAATCTTGTTTAATTTTGCAAGCTGAACAAGGTGAGGCTTGGAAGACTAGCAGATAAATGTTACAGATGGTCAGCTAGAAAGCAATGCTGCCTGAAATCCTAGTGATCTGCCACCAGTCCGATTTGACAATACTGGGCTTGACATTCCAATAATCTGATTCAATAGAAGTCAATTTTCCCCGACCTCATGAAACCACAAAGCAGAGAGCTACAGCCTCTAGACCAAATATGAGAATTGTGTTTTCCTCCAGATGTTCTCAGAATGCTATCCTACATGGCCTAGCTTAGCCTAGTAGTTCTTCATGTGAATCTGTGCTATGCTGAGCCACATCACCTGAGGCATGGAGACTCTGTGCCTTCTGGGGAGCAGGAAGGATCAGATAAATGTTTGGCTACATCCTCACAACTAGATGCAAAATGATGACAGAAGCCTTGCGATGTGGCAGGGTCTTCTGAAATTTTAATAATTTTATTATATTATTATTATAGAATATCCTAAGTCCAGAATAGGGGGTTTGGGCACTGTGAGGATAGAGAATATCAACTTCCTCAGTATGCCCCCCCCCTCCCCCAGGACATACATATGTAGAAAGGCATGTGCATATATCCTTAGCCTACAATTATTAGCATTCCTCACTTTTGGTAATGCTATCTAGAGTTGCAGTCTGATAACACCTGGAGGGCTGAACTTTGCCAGTTGTAGAAAAATATGTCTAGATGTGTCCGTCGCCACCAAGTCTAATATATCTGAAGAGCAACTGATCCAGAACTTTGGTTTTCACTGTGGAAAGCTTTGCTAACAAACCTTTCACACACACTGTAGAATTTATAGCAGTTTGACAATCACTTTAACTGTCATAGCTCCTCTCTATGGAATCACAGGATTTAGTTTGCTGTGGAACTATAGCAGGCATAGGCAAACTTTGAGCCTCCAGGTGTTTTGGGCTTCAACTTCCACAATTCCTAACAGCCGGTAAGCTGTTAGGAATTGTGGGAGTCGAAGGCCAAAACACCTGGAGACCCAAAGTTTGTCCATGCCTGAACTAGAGGTTAAATATCTCACAAAATGACAAATCCCAGAATTCCATAGCATTGACCCATGACACTTAATGTGGTAACAAATTGCTACTATTCTACAGCAGGGGTTCTCAACCCGTGGGTCCCCAGGTGTTTTGCCCTACAACTCCCAGAAATCCCTGTCAGTTTACCAGCTGTTAGGATTTCTGGGAGTTGAAGACCAAAACATCTGGGGACCCACAGGTTAGAACAGCTGTTCTACAGTGTATGGATACGGCCAGAAATGTATCTGACATCCACGTTGCTGGTTTTGCTTCTTTGGTGGCTCTTTGAGGTGTTATGGCCTTTGAATTTTTTTAAAAAACCCTTGCATTTGTGAATGGCTACTAATTTTTTTTTTACAAACCTCTTGTTTTTCAATTTGACTTTTAAAAAGATACTAGTTTTTATCAAATTGATTCTGCCTTGAGTTCCTTCTCTGGGAAAGAAGACACGATGCAAGCTTTTAAAATTAGATTAGAAAATATTAATAAAGGGCAAAAGAAATGGTCCTTTGGGAAATGATAAGAAATCACCCCTCCCCTCAAAAAAAGGCAACACAAAATATCAGTTTACATCTCCTGTATTTAATGAATTAAAAAATAAAAGGAAGAAACACTCCACTGATATAGTTGGCCCAGAACAGTTCTTCTCAGTGTGTGTTGAGGAAAGCAGAGTAATCATGATACGGGCAACAGTATACAGCCATCTCCCCAACAAGGTGACCTTAAGAATGAAGCCTATGGAAGAATGTGTTTGGTACAGCACAAGCAAACATGACTTAACAGTACTCGTTCTACTCAGGTTAGGGTTATCAACTAGGAAGAGCAGAGCAAGGCTGGGTCAAAGAAGAACTCACATCATGACCTTGAACAACAAGGTCACTGGGATGCTTTCTTTCAATAATGAAGTAGAAATCAATATATAAATGATTACCCACATGGATGCAATGACGTGGGAGCTGCGATCCCAGAAATTGGTGACTGTTGGTGAGATGGCAGCATTCATTGGACTGAATGTCTGGCCTTGGAAACCTCACAGAGTGATTGCGAGCACAAAGGAGAAACTTAAGAGGTTTTGGCTGGAATGGTTACTTTTTGGGACTACTTCTCCCAGAGTTGCCCAGCCTTCATTGCCAGTGGAGTTGTAGTCCCAAAGAAGCAACTTGTTCAAGCTCTGCTGAAAGGAAACATCAGTCAGCCCACCTCCCAAGGTGCTTGTGTGGTTGCAAATGAAATCTCATTTGCACCATCTTGAGATCAAGTGGGAGAAATGCAGGAGACGTGTGACAAATAAATGGAAACATACATACAGACAAGTTTGATAGGGTTAGCAGTTACAAGAACAGCATACTGGTAAAAAGTGTAATTGGTAACAAGACATTAGGATATCAAAGAGATATGACTGAAATAACAGGATGATAGATAACACAGATTATAGATAGTTGTGGTAGCTCCCCCAAAACACTGATTTGGTTTTGTGTCTTTAAAAAAGATCAGTTTTTTAAAAATCCGTAAGAACTGATAATTGAAAAACAAGCTTCTTATTTCTAAAGTAAAGGTTTTGGACAGGGATCCCCGTATAATAGAGAGAAAGATATTTAAGTAGGTTTCCAATGTCCCACCCATCTTCCCAGAGAGTAAGAGCAGACATCAGTAAGGTATATTGCATAAAGCACGGAATAGATGGGAAAAGCATAGCACTTGTTAAACCATCCCCCAGGGCACAGCTTGAACCAGAGATAAAAGTGAAAAGGGTAGAAAGTGATTCGATAAAAAGGAATCTCTTTTGTGACTTGGGACACAATCCACTAGACGCACATCATTGCTACCTATGGCTCTGTCCCCAGGAGACTTCCCCAGCAGAGTGCCTTTTCCTCAATTCACATCACCATTGGGATGATCCACTTTTTGTGCAGCTTCAGAAATCTGTTTCCCCAATCTAGTGTCCTTTTCATTTAGACTACAACTCCCAGAATTTTCCTGGAAACTACCAAACACCTAAGAAGACTGGGGAAAGCTCTTCCTCAGGTACAATTCCCCTCCTATCCCCAAACACAAATGGCATGAGACTGAAGCATTCTCATTTCCTCTCACATTTCATATCCAAAATAAGAAGACATCAATGGAGCATGGCATGTATTAAATTACTCTGTGGCTTTATAGGAAAATAAATACTTCATTTTTCATTCATTATCATAACTCTAAAAATCATTTTTCATCTCTATTTCTATGTTTAGTAATGCATTATTTTTGGCCACTGTAGTTTTCTTTTTTGTCATTTTCTGTGCATGTTCATCAGGGTATGTGCACAACATCTGTCACACACTCGTAAACACTATCATTCATGTTTAAAAAACATCTTCATTTTCATCAATACACTCAAACCATAAGGAACAATATTTCATTTGTCTTACTCATTAGCCATTGAATTCTTAATAAGCCTGGCATTTATGAAGAAGACATTCCTTTAGAGCACCTAAGATTTTTTTGACACAAGAAAATGCCTTGTTCTTAAAAAATAAAGCATACCCCCTTACTTCTTACACTTAAAAATACATATATACTGGTATGTGTGTTTATAGATATAAGTATAGTGTTTCTTACCAAAACCCACATTTCAATTTTCAGTTGTTGATGTATTTGTCTCTCTGTGTTGATTCATTCAGTTAATCTCTAAAAATTGCCATTGGAAATGAGGAAGGTGCTTTGTTAGAATAATTTTCATATGATCTACCATGGCAGAAGACTAAATCCCTCTACAGATCAAGCCAGGGAGCCCTGGCCCTTTAGGTGTGAAAGGCATAATAAGAAGGAAGTCACAATACAGACACAATGAGTACTGGACACATTAGATGCACTGGAAAAAATGGTCAACACTTTCTTTAGAAAAAAGGAGGAGGAGGAAGATGCTAATCCTAAACCTTAAAGGAGATATGTGTTTGCTTTGTTTATTATATGGGATACCACCTGAAGAGGACTATCATCCATGAGGTCATTCTCTGCCTTGAAAGAGATAAGCAAGTCATGGTATATTTCTTTAGGCCAGTATCTACATCAGATACTCAATTAAGTATACTAAATATAGTATATGTAAATACAGTAGAGTCTTGCTTATCCAACCTTCGCTCATCCAGCGTTCTGTAATATCCAATGCAGTCTGCCTTTTAGTAGTCAATGTTTTCAATACATTGCGATGTTTGGGTGCTAAATTTGTAAATACAGTAATTACTACATAACGTTACCATGTACTGAACTGCTTTTTCTGTCTATCTGTTGTAAAACATGATGTTTTGGTGCTTAATTTTTAAAATCATAACATAATTTGATGTTTAATAGGCTTTTTCTCAATCCCTCCTTATTATCAAACATTTTCGCTTGTCCAACGTTCTGCCGGTCTGTTTATGTTGGAAAAGCGAGACTCTATGGTATGGATCAATTATTGCACTAATGCCACAATTATAACTCTTCCATGCTTTCTTAGGTGTCAACTGCAAGGGGACAGGGAAGTCCATTTTGTTGGTAACTGAACGAATGGGGTCTAGTCAGAAGAAAATACAGTGAGCCCTTGGTATCCACAGGGAATGGTTCCAAGACCCCTTCATGGATACCAAATTCCGTGGATGCTCAAGTCCCATTATATATAATGGTAAAATCAAGGCTTACCTTTTGGATTTTTAAAACTATCTTAGGCTGTGCATGGTTAAATCTGTAGACCCAGAATCTGTGGCTACAAAGTTCCAACTGTATTTAGTTAAGTCTACTTAAGTAAGTAGCTGATATAGAATGCTAGCCTTCATTTATATCCCACCTTCTTGTCAAAAGTGGACTTCAAGGTAGGGGCAAAAATCAAGAAACAGCCAGACATGTCTAACAAATTGGATCTGGTGCTCCAATATGAGATTAATTGCAATGTAATAGTAATGATCATGGTTGGCTCTCACCTCCAAACCACAATTCTTCCCAGTGGATGGAGCTCCAGGTTGACAAACCACATTGGCTCCAGTGGATACAGCACTTAGCTGTGTTATTATATGTATGTGTGAGTCTCCCTTCCTTTTCTCCAGATGTGAAGATACTGGAAGAACCAGCTTTGTTCTAAACTACTTACAATGTGTTGTTTTTGTCCAAAATAAGACTCCTAGTTAATTTTAAGTATTTATCAGGACAAGCCAGAATCAAGAACGGAGTTCATTGTGAATGTTTTTTAAACAAACTCTATATTAAGACTTACATAGTTTGCCTTGGCATGGATGTAACAGTAAAGTGCAGTTAGTTGAAAATAGCAGTGGGTGTTTATAATCTCCTGCCCACAGCCAACCCAAAGAAGGGCTTTTAATGCAGGAATGCTTGAATTCCACTCACATAGCCAAAATTCAGTGCTAGGTTTGAAAGCATATTTTGACATGTAAAGGGGTTGTTAAATTGTCACTGAATCATCCACAAGGTCACAATACAATTCCAGCCCTGCTATGCCATAGAGATTCCCCCGAATCTCTTTCTTCTTTGTCTTAATACTTTAAAGAACAAAGTTAACTCCTGAAGGCAAAGACCTGGAAGACTTCGAGTGGCACCTTTAGCACTTCGAAGTTTTGTCGTATGCACCAAAAGAGGTAAGAACAATAAATTATTTTTATGAATTCATTTCTACTTTTAAAAAAGAAACAGCCTATCCAAGAAAAGAAAAGGTTGTGCCAGTTTTCCTTTGCTCCTCCTGTGCACACTGCAGATTTTTCTCTAGATTGGTTCATTTATTGGTTTATATATTTATGTTTATAAAGATCTCTATCTGCAGTGTCAAATGCTTCATATCAATTACACAAAGAAAATAATCATATTCAAAATATATATGTTACATAGAATATTGTTAAAGGTCCTTCTTTTCTTTTTTTGGTAGCCCAGGCAGGTGAATGGATTGCTACATGCTCCAGCCCGTCACAGTCTTTTTCCTGAATATGTGTACTTCGTGGTTTTGTGTGTGTTTGTGAATGTGTGGTGTGTTTGCATTTCAAATACAACAGTCTAGCAAAGTAACCCTAAAATAAGGTGAGAAGAGATAGTCTTTTGATAGACAACATTGTTTATGCAATGTAAAAAAAAATAAGGAAAAAGTCGAGCCTCTTTTATTCCAGCACCAACACTGGCATGAGGTTTGGATGCATGGGTCATTTTTAGCCTCTTTCCGATTGCGAAATAAAAAAAGGAAAGAAGTTCAAATAAAATGCACCATCCCAAAATTTAAACCAACAAACAAAAAATTCCAAACCCAAATCATCCAAATTATTTATAAGTTTTCCATTTGAATACATTTTGCATGGTAGAGGAAGGAACACAGTTGAGCTCAGCAGAACTTGGCTTCTTGGGAAGCAGCTGACATTTCTGATTTGACTGGGATCAAGTGGCTGGGTTGTTGGCTTAAGTTTACATTTTTGTTTTTGTTTTCCTTTTATGTTGATAGTTTTGCCCTTCTTAAAGCCCAGTTGTCCTTCAGTCTGGGCTGTTGTGGAATCTTGATTGACAGCTGTCACTCCTGGTTTGACAACACTTTGAGGACTGGTGCCCAATGAGGTAATGAAGGAGGGGGAAGCCCTCCTTTCTGGCTTGATCATCTTTCTGAGGCTTAGAACCCTTTAATGTAGCAATAGGCCTCCAGGGTGGCAAACAAAATGTACAGGAGCCACAAGCTCACAAAGAGCAAAGTTGTGGCAAGTCTGCACCCTTTGGGGCCTCCAAGTTCACCTCCAAGGTGCGGCCGTCTTCGGTACAGGAGGACACTGATGCAGACAAAAGCAAAAATGGTGAAGAGTGTTACGGAGAAGGCCAGGGTGCCTGCTGACACATGGAACTCCTGTCCCTGATAAGCCCAGTAGATGGCGGCCACTGACCATGCCAGTCCAATGCCCAAGAAGACGTTGACTGCGTTGCTGCCCGTGACATTGCCGATGGAAGCATCTGCATATATATCTTGGACCGCGGCGGATTTACTCGCAAACGTGTCTGAAAGGGAGAAAAAAGAAACCTAGATCATGGTACTTCGAAAGCAAGAGGCTATTGCACTGTTTCCTTTAGGGTAAGGGTGGGGAACCTTTGGCCCTTTTGATAGATGCTTTTGGACTTCAGCTCCCAGAAGACCTGGTGAACATACAGACTGGAGAATGAAAGGTTCCCTTTCCCTGCTTTAGGACAAGATATGTAATTGGGAATCAGAAGATTAGAACTGGGCAGCGATCTGTTGGGGATGCACTAGCTTGAGATGCTGCACTGAGCTGGTGGGTGAACTCAATGGTCCACGGTGTCCCTTCTATCTTTATTCTAAGATTGAAACACTGGCGTACATTTGGTCTGTCTGTGTGTCTGTATAAGGAATGGATCAGATCCTATGTTTACATTCTTATTAAGATGATAAACTGGCCTTTACTTTAGTGTGGCTCACCAAGAGACATCTGGCACCGGTCTTTCCCAAGGTGTTTAAAATTACCAATCTCAGACAACGAACTCCTTCTTCTCTGCCAGTGAATGTTTTCACATTGGAAAAGAATACTTTACTGTGGTTAAGTATAAAATAAGTTCATTGCACTGAGGTCTGTTTGTGCAGGTTTGAGAAACCAAGCAAACGAAACTTACATCTATGTAAACTGACAGATGTGATCAACTGTTACTTTGAGGCTGCTATTTCCATGCAGTTAGATCAGTTCCAAGGCCTTTGGGTTTATTTTCTTCTAACAGCCCGCCCAGTAAACAAAAAGCCATGAATGATTCCTGTATGCAGTTGTTACTTACTAAAAGGGAAGATTACCTTCCAACACAAACCTCTGCACAGATTTATAATTCTGGAAATTCTCTTTTATCACACACACACATATTTGAAAGCCTTTGCATATTATTAATGCCAAAGAATTTTCTGATTGGCAAAATATTTATTGGAAATGTTATTTTATAGAACTAGAGCTTCCAGATGTAGCTAGGATTCCGGGATTGTAGTCCATGAGAAATCTGCATGAGCAAGCATCCATTTTCTGAAAGGAACCCCACTCACCTGGAACGGAAGTACCAAAGGCCACAAAGATAACAGCTGTCACCGAATCCTTGAGACCAATTGTGCAACCAAAATGAGAAGCCAAGTCTCCAATGACAGCAGTCAGCATGCCGATGATCAGGATGGAGATGACAAAACAAGCCCAGCCGTTGCAGTATTCAGTGGGTGGGACGCAGGCAAAGAGCACCTTCCAAAAGACAGTCAGGAAATGCATAACATAGTCAAAGCAGGAAGGCAGGCGCTCCTCACCCGATTCATCCTCATCTTCATCACCTGCTGCAGGACCCAGAAAAACAAAGAAAACCCCAAATCAGTGGTTCTGAAAACCCCAATGTACTGAATCAAAATCCAAGGGCATTCTGTGGTTCATCGACATGGACATCATTAGATCATCAATTCTCAGGACACTCGAATAAATAAAACTTATTTCTTGTATCTTAAAGGGAAAAAAGTGGTGTATTTGGATTGAGTCTCAAGCCATGCATGCAGTGATAACAAACATCCACATATCACAGACTTTTGCATCAGTTCAAACAGGGCTCAACAAGAAAAACGCTGGATGGAGCCTTCTGGGAAGGAATGAGCTGTCAAGGCCGGGCTCTTGGTGACATCTGCTAACAACTTGGAGGGATCTGTCACTCCAGTACCTATTATGTGATACCCAGAGGACAAGGGAAATCAATGATTCACCTCTCAGTGCTCCTGCTGTTGGAAAATGAACAGTGGACAAACAGACCACAAAGATATATTTTCCCATTTTTGGGTTAACGTCTCCCATCCCCACCCGAATTGATCTACTGGCCTACTGCTGGTATCTATTATTCTTCTGCTTCAAATACTCCCGTATGAAAAAAGGCATTTAAATGTACTGCTGTCTGTATCCAAAAAATGCACAGCAATTTCTGGTGAGTATCCTGTGTTTTCTGGGTTGAATACAATTTTACTTCACTTTAGGCAAAGTTGGTGATACTCTGAAGTTCGGTGGAGTATCCCAGGGCTTCACAGCAGTTTGGATAGCTGGAGTGGATCAGTTTTGGATCAAACCCCTGCGCAGGCAAACACCACCGTCATCACCTTTTCTCTATGCCTATCAGTGCAGGGGGAATGGGATGATTTGTCTCCATGTCCTTCATTGGTTTCCCTTACACCACGTCTTGTCTCCAACTATGCATCTGCTTCCTCCTCTTTCTCTTCCAGGCCTTGCCTTCCAGTATAACCAGTGCAGCCTGAAAAAGTTACTTTTTGGAGCCTAAAAATGAATGTTTCCAAGCTCTGGTGATCACGTTGTTATCTGGACTACTAGCAGCTGCTTCATCCTGTGAATGTTACATTCCTTATTTATTCTTTCTGGTGTTCCAGCTCTACCTTTCCCTTATTTATCAATGACCACCTTCTCCAAAAAAGATTGCATGTAGACCTGATCTTGCCAAGTATTTGCTCCTGACAGCCAGAACATTTAGATTTAACGGACTTTAGAAACACAGTTGAGTAGAATAGCACATTCTGGATCGTGTGACATAGCAACAACCAGTAAATACTCTTTTCTCAAAGCTATCCATAGAAAATGTCGCTTCTGCTCAGAGGTCTTCATTAGTACTGAAGAAATGAATTCTTCAATTAGCTTCACTTTAACATCTGTTTCTGTGGGAAATAGGAGTGTTACTAGTAGAATGGTTAAAAACAGCACTGGGTTTCCCCACACACTGGCATGATAGCAGGTTATTTCAAAGAGCGTCACCAAGAAGGAAGCTGTTCCTTAATATCCTTAATTTTGTTGTAATATATAAGTACTCAGAGGACAATGATGTTTATTACCATTGCAACAGAGACAGCATCATGAAGATATTGAAAACTCAAGAAGCTTTCTGTACTTAAAGTTATCAGAAAAAAACAGATGAACATTTGAAAATGAAGAGTATTAAAGGGAATTTGCTTATTTACACAGCATGGTAGTTGGATGTTGGGCTTCTCACTATCCAAAGTCAGAAGAAAAAATTCACACTATGGCCAATATACTACATTATGGCATAACTTTGCTTTCATAGTACCATATCCTTCCCCTCAAAGAAGTTATCAAGTTATGGTTTACTGCTGGACTGGGAAGGTTGACAAATAAGATCACAAAGTAGAAGCTGGACTCAGTT
This sequence comes from Anolis carolinensis, assembly GCF_035594765.1. Classification (NCBI taxonomy): domain Eukaryota; kingdom Metazoa; phylum Chordata; class Lepidosauria; order Squamata; family Anolidae; genus Anolis; species Anolis carolinensis. The sequence goes on from NC_085841.1 coordinate 307,909,427, forward strand.
TGGTGGTGATAGTGAGAAGCAAGTAGAAGCTGGACTCGGACTGGTGATGGTGGTGAGAAATATAGAGTGCACACTTATTTTACTTCCCCAAAGAGCCCAGAGCAGCTGCATCTTCATGTTTTGAATTGCCCCCCTCTCCTTCTGCCAGAAAGAAGATGCAACTGCCGCCTCCCAGGGCTTATAATGCAGCCCAAAGCTAATAGAACCCAAAAAGGATTCTGAATGTATCCATAAAGGAACATACCAGTATGTGCATGTAAGAATTAGTTGACAGTAACAGGATGCCTTAATGCAAAAAATGCCTTAATGCAAAACGAACAAAATGCAACGGTGGTGGGTGCTGAGTGTGGGGACAAAAGGTTTTCCCATTTATGAGCCTTCACGTGCCATATAGTGCTTTCCTTGCAACAATGACCCAGTGTCCAACTGTGTCCCCCCCCCCCCCACACACACACAACTGCACAAGGATACATTGTAATTATTTGTTCCAATGGGTGTATTTAGGAGCACCATTTGGTGCTTTTAATAGCTTACAAAATACATGGACAAAGCAGTGGTTGCACATTTTGCCTCATATCTTCACTTCTACAGGTGCCAGAGACCTTAGATCAGTGGTTCTCAACCTGGGGTCCCCAGATGTTTTTGGCCTACAACTCCCAGAAATCCCAGCTAGTTTACCAGCTGTTAGGATTTCTGGGAGCTGAAGGCTAAAAACATCTGGGGACCCCAGGTTGAGAACCACTGCCTTAAATGAAATGTGTGATCTATTTCAGGAGGATGTCCAAATAACTGCTGCTATTGTGGATTGAGGATCTTGGAGATGGTTTGTTCTGTGATAGGCTATAATGACACTGGCAGCTATTTTGTAACAGCGCCTACAAATTGCAAGTGTGGAGCAACCATCTCCTCCCAAATCAGAGAGCTCTACCTTACACTCAGTCCTTTTCTTGCATCAAGTAAAACAGAAACCTTAGTGACATTGTTATGGATTCACTCTCTCATTCATGCTGTGCTAGATACTGAACATTATTAAGAACTAATTTTCATTGTGGCCAAAATTCTCACTTCTTAGAATTGTAGACGTGAGACCCTTTAAACAACATATTGAGAACAATAAATTCAAATTTTATTTATTTATCTACTTAGGTCTTTAAAGGACTCTGTTCGGAATCTACATTTTTAAAAAAATGCCTTCCACTGTATTACTAAGAGAACAGAGACACAGATCAGTACTTGAAAAAGTTTCATTTTTTGGATTATAGCTCCCAGTACCTGAGCCAGCATAGCCAATATCAACATAACTTTCCCTAAGTTCTGGAACAGGTCTTTTTGAAAACAAAGTTCATTGCTTTCAACGGTACTTAATTCCAAGGATGTGTGTTTTGGGCTGCAGCCAAACAGGCTCCCTAAAGCAATGCTCAGTTCGGAAGGGAATGCAAGAAAACAAAGGGAGGGAGAAGAAGCAGGTGCTGAAATGCAAACTGCCCCAAGCAAAGTGGTACCGCTCCAGCCTTCTCTTAGTACTGGGATGGCTGGAGGTCTTAAAAAAAGATGGAGTCTAAGAAGTGAAAATCTCTGCATGGACAGATGAGCCCATGGCACATTTGGGTCTCTTTGTGTCTCACGCACACTGGTCAATGGCAAGCTCACAAATAACTCCAGGAGAAGCAATGCACAGCTGCTTCTGTCTGTAGATCTATTGGAAATTAACTCTTTCTTCAGGACAGATGCCAGGTATAAGTGAATATGAGAGAGATCACAAAGCACCATGTAACAGCTTTGAAGGGGAACCAGCAGTTTCCTTTCTTTTTCAAATGCTATTTCTTTCTTAAGTGTGCAAAATGAATGAGATGTTTAAAATAGGGATGTTTATGGGTGAATCATTTATTCAAAGTCCCAGCCACAAAAGTAGACGATGTAAAAGCACTGCTAATAGTTGAGAATTGAAGATTTTCATGGTACAAATAAAAAATGAACTGCCAAAGTCCATCTGAATTCTGTAGGAATTACATTTTCTAATTTAATCTAGCAGAAATGTACAGTTAAAACCATCACAGATATCAAAATTTAGAAATTTTCTAGCAAAGAGTGGCAACTTAATTACATTTTTTTACTAGTTAGAATTTCAGTTTCATTTAATTCCAAAAGCAAGTTACTGATTAGGCTATTAATGGATTAAATAAATGAAAGAGTCTTCTCAAAAGCCAAGGAAATTATACCTTTCTCAGGTATTTGTTTTCCCAAAACTTTGTTCCTTTGGATTTTTTGTTAAGATTTACAACTTACAACATGTTTATAATTTTGGGAGAAATACAAGCATTAAGTGGCAATTTCTAAACCACTCACTCAGATTATCTTTGTGCATCTGTGCTGGACATTTGATAAAGCCTCTTCATTTGTACCAGGACTCCTAATTACATGTGACTGAAATATCCTCACCTAAACTCAGAATAGGTGAATGGGACAGATATAAAATAATGGGTGGTATTTTCCAGTTACATTATGTGAAGGCTTTTAGTGCAGGCATTTTAATTTAAATGGCAATTTAATATAAATATAATAGTTAAAATTTCCCCCTTTTATTGTTTTAAAAAAGTGGTATTCAAAAATACTTTCAATTCTGTATATGTATGTGTATTAACCTGTTCATGCTTTTATGATGTGTGGTTTTAGCCATACTTGTTTTAACATTATAAGCCATTTTTAATCCCAAAGCGCAGGGAAATGAATGAATGCAACTGAATTTTAGTTTTAGCTCACTAATAATTAGCTAAATGCACTAGCCTTTTTCTGCTAATGTGCTCATATCTGAGGTAAAAGGTAAAGGTTTTTCCCCGACGTTAAGTCCAGTCGTGACCGACTCCGGGGGCTGTTGCTCATCTCCATTTCTAAGCCAAAGAGCCGGCGTTGTCCGTAGACACCTCCAAGGTCATGTGGCCGGCATGACTGCATGGAGCGCCGTTACCTTCCCGCCGGAGCGGTACCTATTGATCTACTCACATTTGCATGTTTTCGAACTGCTAGGTTGGCAGGAGCTGGGGCTAACAGCGGGTGCTCATTCCACTCCCGGGATTTGAACCTGGGACCTTTCGGTCTGCAAGTTCAGCGCTTCAACACACTGCGCCACCACCAGGGGCCCCCATATCTGAGAAGAACCAATTTTAATTGCTGAGGGCTGCTCAATTTAATTATTGGCCCTGCAAACTAACAAATTAAATGGTTTAATTTTATTTCATTTTTAGTATTGCACTGCAAGAGGAAATGAAAGAAACCCGCCCCCTATTGTCTTTTTTCTGCTAGTGAAAACTCTAAGTTTTGGTAATGTCCTGTTTAATTACAATAGAACCCCCTTTTTATAATACAGATGATTAGTAAACTAACAATCCATTAGACATCTTTCAATAAGCTTTCATTCAATATCCTAAATGAAGGTGGGAAAAGCATAAATGAAAGTCAAACAAAATAAACACAAAACGTGAGAGGCAATGTGTGACCTTTCTCACCTGCGCTGACCGTAATGGCTTCCATGAACTGGTCCCGCCATGAATGTGTTCCTACAACCAAAGCCAGGTTTGTCTTCTTGATGAGTTTGTCCACTGTACTCTGTCAACGAGAAGAACATACCGAAAGCGTATTTCAAATGAATATTCAGTTGTTCTCCTGATGTTGGAGGCTAGTACAAAATACATGTAGACACAATTTATACCTTTTCAGTGTAACAGAAAATGTTGTCCTTCATTTTAACAAACTGGAGGACAACATTGAGTTTTGTGGCACCCCACAAGTCTGTGGCCACCATGTCAAACAGGAACCCGCTAGTACCACTTCCTGAGAAGGACTGGCTCCAGGTTTCAAAAGCCAGCAAGAACTAACCATCAGAACTGACATCAAGGGACTTAATCTAGAACTTAAGTAGTCCTATGATACAAAGACAGTTACTCAATTTGTAGAGATTGGAGATATCTATTATCACTAAACCATAAGTCAGAACTTGATGTTATTTAGGATTCACATTTTGTAATGCTTTAATTTGTAACTACAAGTTGTAATGTTATAATTTATTCCCACTTGACTTCAAATGTTGGAATTTGTTTCCATTTCACTTCAGCCAAAGGTTTATTGACCAAAATAAAGGCTACTGACTCCTTCTGTCCAGTTCCCTGCATAGGTCACCCACCAAAGTGATCATAGCCATCTCTGTCTCAAAATCAAGCCAGAAGCCAGGTTGAAATGGATCTAGACAATATGTTTCATCCAGTAACCTTGGGGAGCTGATCTTGTATCCACCAAGACAAACTTAAGAACCTTGGATGAGAATGATATATTGGTGGTAACTGTAATACCTTTATTCATAGTTTCTGACTCTACTTTTCCAATATTTTTTCCAATTTTTCCTCCTCTCCACAGTCTCACTCCTCCTAGACTGTTTTATCTGTCCTATTTTTGCCTTCCTTTTTTATAACACTGCTTTTTCCTCACTCCCTTTCTTTTCCACTGGGCTCTTCTTGTTCATGTATTCTACCCCAAAAGACTTGGTACACAGCACTCACCTTGAATTCATAGGACTCTTCAATAATGATCTCCAGTTTGGGATGCTCGCCCAGTATTGGCTTCCCCATTTCTGCAATGCGCTTGGCTTCTTCCTCTTCCATTGTCAGCTTCCTTTCTGTCACTTCTGTAGGAAAAAGTGTCAACATGCAAAGACCGTCCACCACAAGCACAGGGCAGAGGTCACTGGATAAAAGAGCTGTGTTGGCCAGGGAGGGATTGTGCACATCTAGTCTCCTTACAAGCTCACCATTTCAAATCTCAGGAAGGTAATGGTAGGAGGGATGATTTTAAACTTCTTTCTGAAAACACTAGGGATGGAAATGAAAAATGGATACTATTTGCCTAAAAGAGTCAAGTAGTGAGCAGAAAATGAAGATGGATTCAGCCAGTTTTTTCCCAGTATGACTTTTTAAAAGGTGAGGTGAAACTAAAAGAAAATTGTGCTGTTGACTGAGTAAGTACTCTCTGCTTCAGGCAAATGCCAGGTACATTGCTTGCAGAAAACGCTGAGACTGACAGTCGTGGTTATTCTCTAATATGTAAATACTGTAATTGGATAAGTTATTTGCAAAACTCACTATTTAGGACAGAGTTTCTCATAGTCAATGTACTTTAATAACAGGGTTAAACATATTTGTGTGATTTCAGGACAAATTTTCTTTGGAAGCAACTTTGAAGGCTTGGTAATTAATGACTAGAAAGTAGGTATTTGATTGTACAATTTCCTTTTCATGAGTCCTTGGTTGTGATGAATTATGTGTGTATTTCTGTCCTCCTTTCAAATCTTTGTTTTCCAGTCACAAGGAAGTAACCAATGAGACCATGCATATGGGGCAAGTGACCTTACATGCTACAAGGGAGAGGGAGTGATCATGAAATGGGGAAGCTGTCTATATAAGCAGCCCTATGTTGCATGTAATGCATAGCTCCAAGTTCAAAGCATCATTATTTTGTGAACTAATAGCATATGACTTAATAACAGAAGTCATGTAATTATATGAGACTCTAAAAAAGGCATAATTCTATTTTTGCTTCTGCATGGCAAAATTTTATAGAAAAAAATCCCAGATTTCAGTAACTCAATACAAGAAGCCAGTATAAAGTGAACTGAAGAATGGAAATTATGGCCTTTCTAGGGCACTTTGTGCTTCCAACTCAGCTTGGGGACAGATTAATGCATCTCTTATTTCATCTCTATTCAACAGAAATGTCCTTTTTATGAAAATTGAAATGCTCATATGGGTTTGAAGGAGAGATTTCTTCAACTGATTAGACAATAGCACTTGGCAGTTGACTCAGAATTGAACACACACACACATACAGTGCTTTCTCAATGATATGTGTGCATGGTTTGCAGGCACATATTTTATTTCATTTAATTTATATTGCCTCCCCTGCATTTCCAAATGTGAGAATCCTACATAAACAGTTGGGTATCCCTTATCCAATATACTTGGGACCAGAAATGATATGTATTTCAGATATTTGTTTTGATTCTGGAATACTTGCATATACATAACGCACTATCTTGGAGAGGTGACCTGTCTAAACACAAAATTGGGTTATGGTTCATATGTGCCTCACACACATAGCCTGAAGGTAATTTTATATGCAGTATTTTAATAACTGTGTGTGAAATGAAGAATGTGTACACTGAACCATCAGAAAGCAAAGATGTCACTTTCTCAGCCATCCATGTGGACATTTTTGGCTTTTAGGGTATTTTGGACTTTGGAATTCTATATAATAAATTCAGAAAGAAAAATATAATTGCATTTTTGCCTGAGAGAGGAAGTCTCACTGGAGGTAAACCTGGATGAAACTATATCTTCATGATCAGAAGGGTTAGAAAGTCAGGGGGCATGGTCAGCATCATGTGATGCAGCTCATAAATGACTCAATTGGATCATCCTATGGGTCTGTCCCTACTGAAAGCTAGCTGGTATATCAAGAGATTTCAATAAATTTGTTATCAAACATAAATGGAAATAACCATGAGCCTATTTACACTGGTAAAATTCTTACATCAACATGAATTCTTTTTTGACTGATGCATGGCAGCAGTGCAGGGACAACAGTGAAAGCCATCTTTGCCACAAAAATCTGGCCACCAGACATGCTGAAGTTCAGCCATCACCCCCAGCCAGCATAATCAAGGGTCATTAATACTGGCATTATAATCCAAAACATCTGGTGGGTACCAGGTTGAAGAGGGTTGAGATAACGCCTCTGCCATTAAATGCAGTTTCAAACTGGTATTGAAGAAGGTGGTTTCGCTGTGCAGATGATTACATAGGAAATTGAGGAACCAGTTTGAAACCCTGATAGTGGCGACACAAACCACAGAGCACTGATGCACATTAGAGGGGCCTTTCTTTTGCTCACTTTTCTGGGAGTTTGTTGTCTGGCTGCTGCAGTTTGAAGCTAGCTTTCAACTGCATTAAAAGGTCAGTGTTCATGGGGGCCCTGTGCACTATCCTCCTTCTGCGATATCCCTTTATGCACCTACACAATTACTGGGAGAGTTGGAAAAGGCATATTTGCCACATGTGAAATTATGTGTAAATGTTTGTTCTCCATGAAGACTTTCCTGGGCCTGCATTAGGTTCTAGAAGTTTTGGTGAATGTTATAATGTGGATTGTATCCTCCCTGTCAAACCAATCCCACTTTTATGCTTTTTTTTAATGCCACCCACCTATTCCAATGCAAATCACTCTCTAATTTTTCTTCCTCATGGAAACCAGTGCAAAATAAATCTCAGGCTCCTTGCTCAAGAGACCAATAAAGTATATTCCCCCAAATTTCCTCTTTTTCTTCTATTACACTAAGGTCAAATACATAATTCCACATACATCAAACATTTAAATTTTTTAACGTAAACAATCTAATCCTGTGTTAAAGTCATAAACATTCAGAAAAAGAAAACATATATTTGTCAATATGTAAAAACAGGATATAAAGATTTTATTATTATTATTATTATTATTATTATTATTATTATTATTATTATTATTATTATTACCAAAACACTGAACACTAAATAGAAGCACTAAACACTAAGAAAAACATTAAATGCTAACTAACTGAAACACAACAGGGCTCTGACACCCCCAATCTGAACTATAATGAAAGGAAAACATCAGGAAAAAAATATTCTGTTAGAGCTAATTCAAGAATCCTGCTAGAATTATTATGTATGATCAGAGTTGAATAAATTATTAAGATTTCTTATTGATCAAAAAGCCTATAACCTATTTCAAGCCTTTAAAACACTTTTTAATTTGGCCCTTTAAAAGCATGGAACACTCCTGACAGAATTGTTACTATTTATGCCAATACTAAAAATGTTTGCAACCATATTCTGCATAACATCTATGTTAGCTGTAGGACTTTATACTGAGTAATAGGGAGAGTTACCAAGCTAGATTGTACCTGAAAGACAGAAAGCAATTAAGAGTATGGAAGGGAGCCATGGGAGAAGAAAAGAAGAGATCTAATGAGCAAAATAAATCAATGAAACAAATCTGATGGAAGACGGTGAATCTCTCACGTGACCCTTGTACAATCTTGTATAAATTATACCAGGCGTAATAGGTGTTTAGCATTTGTCTTGGCTGTCCAAAGAATTTCAGTGTTAGAAAAAGGGATACGGGAGACTATTCTTGTCCATGGTGCTGATTAGAAGTATTACCAGAAGTAATGGAAAATCTGAGGGAAATTTTTTTTGTTTGCTGTGGCAAAGCTAGAGAGTTTAACATTTGCAAGGGTTTATGTTGCGAAAGTAAATGCTTTCATATATATCAGAGCTGCAGTTCCTGCTTCTGAGCAATACTGCAGTTTGGTCTGAATGTAAGAGTGGTGGTTGTGATTACAACATGCACTGGCTTGCTCTTATTTCATGTTTCAGGATGGATTCATCACATCAAAATATTTCCCAAACAAACCACTGGTGACCTAAATGGCTAGGACAGCCCTCCTCTCACCCTTGGAGGTCAAGTGAAAGGCCAAGTTGTCCACATCACTGGCCCATGGAAGAGTCCTGGGGAAAAATGTGTGTGTGTGCATGAGCATGCATGCATGCATGAGTGTATGTATGTGTGTGTGTGTGAATGAGAAAACTTCTGCTTTTTTGCATGCTATCTCCGAGGTCAACTGTGAAGGACAAGAGGAGAATGTTGACAGAGTCAATCTAAGTGGCATCAGCAATGCTCTTCTTCCTAGGGGCTCGTTAAATAAATCTTTGCCCTTACACTGGATATTAAAGTAGAGTTGATTCATATGAGATAAGGGCAGCATGCTGAAGAGTGTAATATTTCCCACATGGATCTGCTTATATATGTCTGCTTAGGACTACTAACCCTTTGCAATTTTGGCCAACATGGCAAAACTTTGCAAGCATTATCCCAGGCTGTACCAATTTCCTAGAGGTTAAGTCCCACTGAATAAAATGAGTTTTGTGCTCAAACAAAAGAAAGTAAGAGAGCCAGGCGAAAAAAAACAAAAACAAAACAAAAACCCCTGCACAGGCTCCCTCTGTTATTCAAACTTTACCTCAACTCTGGAGTCTTACCTCTGCAGAAACCCGCTTAGTTTGCAAAACATACAATCTATCACTGCAGCAAAGACAAAGTTACCCAGTTTTTAAAGTCAGTAACAAATCAAAGTGTCATACTGTGAATATTTCCACTGAGTGCTCACGGGAAGGGAAATCCCCTTCCACCCCCACCCTGACTTCTCCTTACCCCAGCTGAGCTACAGAAACAAGAAATATCTTCACAAAAGAACAGAAGCAGGAAATAGCGGCCATGATGAATAGTGGTATCATAATCCTTTAATGCTCTTCTATGTGTTCGAAGGAGTCAGTGTGCAAGAATAGATGAAGTCTATTCAATTCCTCTCAGAGCATCACTAGACAGAAAGATAATTTTCACCTATCAGCACTTTAGTAACCTTATGGTAGTGAAAGAGTTCAAATAGCGGAGCTGAGTGACTCTTTTCATAGTTACGGATGCTTTCACTGCTCTTGTTTTTCTCCAAATGGAAAAGTGATGAGGTCACTGTCTCAGTGTTTTTGCAACGGAGACCACAGCCATAGGAGCAACTGATTGGGCACAATGTATGTTTCATGAGGTTTAACTCCAATTAGGGCTGACCCAAGGAATTATTTTGCCTGAGGTCAAATAGAAAATTGCACCCCCTTCCCACAAATCGAAGTGCATTGTACTCTGCATCAGCCCAGTTAATATGAAGAAGATAATCCACCTCTCCATCAAACTGTAGAACAATATGTCCCTTGGACTGGGCTACCTCAGGCAGTCACATTGCCTAATGGTAGGACTGGCACTGAGAGGAAGAATATGCAGCATAGCTGCTATGTGGAGGCCACCTTAAAGAATACCCTGGGCTGCATGGCTCTATTTATGTCCATATCTGGGTGGGATGGAATAATTCCTTCCATCTTACTCAAAGGGGTCTGCATCCACATGGAACAAATCCTTTGGTGTGATATGAGATTGTGCTTTTCTGCTTGGCAGAGGGTTGGATTAAATGGCCCATGTGGTCTCTTCCAACTCTATTATTTTATGATTCTATTATATTCTTATTCATTCTTCTGGATGCACATTTCATTCCTTATTGAGCACAAGTGTAGTGCAGAGGGTGATCCAAGATAGCCACTTGTAGAACTAGCAGAACTCCACAGCCAAAGGATTATGGGAAATCCAAAATGAACATTTTCAAACTCTGGAATGGGAGGTTCAAACATGTTTCAAAACAAGTACAACTAAGGTGACTAGCTATTCCTATGGTAGCAATGTGTATGGACCTGTCACAGTCGGGTTGTTTTCATGCCACACAATTATGACATACTGATTCCACTTTATCTGTCATGGCAACATGCTTTGGAATCATGGGATTTCAGGTTCAAGGAGGGTATTTATAATTCTCTACTAGAGAACTCAAGTGCCTCACTAAACTACAAATCCCAGGATTCCATAGGTTTGTGACTTGACAGTTAAAGCGGAACAATAGCGATGCAACTGTATAGTGTGAAAAGGTGAAGCTTGAGTAAGTTGTGGTGCTTTCAGCACTGATTCTCAAGAGGGGGAGAAATGAAAGGAAATAAAATCAAGGGAAAGCAATTGGTGGGAACAAGGAGCACACAGAAGACAAATGGATTTCCAGGCAATGTTTCAAGATGGCAAAGAAAACAGAGAGATGAATATCTGGAGGAAGAGTGCTGTGTACTCTGCTATTGCAAAGGAACAATTGCCCACAGGCTTAAAGTGGCAGGAGTCCCAAAAGCAGGTAGTGTCCGGGAGCAAACAAAACAGTCAAAGAGTTTTTAATTTGACAGGTCAAGTCTGTCAAGGTGAATGCTGCCAAACTGCAGCTTAATTATTAATCAGCCCTGATTTGTTTGCATCAGCCTCAGTACGCAGCTTTCAACATGGATTGTACCCTAGACTCCCCAGCTGTCGAGTCCAATTAGACCTGATAAGGTCTGGAGATGCCAGGCTGGGAAATGAACCTGCCAGTTTTTCCTTGGTTCCCATCTCTGCTTTCCAGTAATGGAAACAGCATTCTATTCTAACACCTCTCACTCTGGACCTAGGCAGGTGTTAATGGACAGAAAGAGACGATGCCTCCTGGCAAAAAGAAATATATGGTGCCTTTTCAGTCAAGTGGAGATAGCTTTACTGTAAATCACCGCTATCACATATAATCATCTACAGTGAAAGGCAGTGCTTGAATGAAAAAAGTTGATGGTTTTTAAATGTACCAAAATTAACATTGTTAATTTCTATTCAAGCCCTTCTGGATATTATTTGTGTGATTCCTCGGACCAGTTTCACATTGGGTTATAAGATTTAGCCAATTCACCATGTCAACAAAGGCCATTATATTGTTCATTTTTCTGTCTCTTTTGGGAAAAGCCATTGTCAGGGAGGAAAGCTTAAATGAGATGGTCCCAATTTCAACAATGGTGAGAGGAAAAATTTCTCACCACTGGGAAATGGTGGAGTCAGGGTAAATGAAACACCCTAGACTGGCCCAGAGTAGTCTGAAGGGGCAGTTGATGTATAAGTCTTGAGTTGGTTCTTTGCTTTTAAAAATGACTGGTTGTGTGCCCAGACTTGTGTCAGCTTGAAACTCAAAGCATTATGAGATATTAAATTCAGTGTTCTTGGAATTCATCTTGACTGTCATTTGATGCCATTTCTCAACCTGCATTTAATCCCATGTGGCAGGAAGCACATAGCAAGATACAGTCCTTGGAAAATTACTTCAAAAAAACAAACAAAACAAAACACCCTAATTAATTAGTTATGCCCTTTAGCTAGTTGTCATTACAATTATAACTTTTAAAAATAACTCTTTATTTTTCCATTTTTAAATAGTAACTGTCTTAGGGAAATTCTACACAGCCACTTAAACCAAGTTAGAAAGTGAGTAAAAGAGAACCGGTTCACTGCAGAGCACCTACACAAGCACCCTGGGAACCGGTTCCAGGCTGGAATGGTGACCACAAGGATCCACTGACTGTGGATCGATCAGAACCCAAGAATATTTTTTCTTACCTATTTTATGAAGGTTGCACTGCTGGGCATTGGAATGCCTGTTTGGTTTCAGCAGCACAAAACACAGACAAGACAGGATTCAAAACTATTTTTCTCCACAATAGCTTTCAAAATGGCATCAAAATTTGCACATGACAAAAGTGCAAAGCTATTCTCAATCAAGTTACTATCATATATTCTAGCTACATGCAAAAAGGAATTGACTTAGCTACGTCTTACTTATTATAAACTTATTAATTGTAAGCAACTAATTACATGCAATTGACAATTCACTATGCATTTGGAACTAGTTACTTCCATGTTCTGGCAAAATTCCCTAGTATACATTGCGTTCCTCTAGTATCCTCCAGTTTGAGAATTACAATGATGGAAGTTAGTTAATTAAGATATGTTATTATTCATTGATTGCATGTTTATGGTAAAATACAGAAACATACATATACTTTCAGTGTTTTATTTATCTTATTGTTCTGAATTTTGTTGGCTTTAGTTGGGAAACTCTGCAACTATGCAATACCCCTTTGTATATTGGCAACAAAAGAACGCAGCTAGCATAGTTCTGAAGCCTGTGTAATTTTGGCAAAGCAGAGGGTCTAACTGAGCCTTTTTCAATATGGTGCCCTCCAGATGTGTTTATCAAGTCTGATCAACCCAGCACAAATAGAAGATATTCCATTAATATGGAACAATTTATCTATCTTGTCATACACAGAAAAAGAGAAGTGTGGTCTACTCAAACCAGCTCTACAAAAGGGCTACACAGCAGACTGGGGAAAATGGCAGAAGCTAAAGCAAAGAGACGAGATGACAAATCTCAATGTAATTTTCAACGTAATTTTTTCCAACACTCCTGAAATGTTTGCATTTTCTAAATCTAACATGACATGGACTAAGTGAAAATGTCACCTCCATTCTTTACTCATTAGTCATGATCTGTCCTGAGTGGCACTCTACGTGCGCGGTGGCATATGCATTTTTTATGTTGCTCTGCATATCATCTGCCACAGGATTTACAGAGTTTGAAGTCTATCGTCCACATGTCCAAGTGATGTCAACAAAGCCCTTCTAAAGTGCCCAACTGCAGAAGCTAACAAGAATGGAAGTGTCATTATATAAACCTGGCTCACTTGGCAGCTTGTCTAAGTAGGGGGAATAGATCTAGGGTGCTGGAACTCAAGCTATCTGATGTGAGGGACCAGTCTTTTATCCCCCAAGCATGGCAGAGGCTGGTACTATAGTTGCATGCATCAGTTTCTTTCCTGGATACTCAGAAGGGAATGTCTGGTGGACCACATTCAGAGACCACAACTTTGAGAATAATTGATTTAAAGCAAGAGTTCTCAATCTTTGGTTTTTAGACCTTTTGGACTTCAACTCCCAGAAGCCTCAGCCAATATAGCAATCTTAAGAAATTCTAGTAGCTGAAGTCTAAACTATCTGGAGCACCAAAGTTTGAGAACCACTGATCTAAGAGCTTGTCTGAGAATGGTACTGGTGATTGTTGGAAGGCAGGACCGAGTTTTGGAATTAGCCTTATGAACTGGCCCCCCATTTCTTCCTTAACATGGTCTGGGATTCAGCCTCCTTTCTTATTAACCCAAGAGCAACTTCCTACTGAGCCAAGTGAGTGAATTAGCCCATGCTACCTGCCAAAAACAATCAAATTTGAGCACAAGAAGGGGTAGAAATTGTATTATTTTAATACATATTATTCAATTCCAGAAGATCTGATTAAATTAGCACACCACTGAATTAGAGCAACTCAATTACCATGTGAGAAGCTGTGACTGACTTCCTAAAACTGAATTGTTGATAGAATTCTAGCAAGAATAAAAGTTCAGTTTTAAGGTTCTTCTGATGTCGATTTTTTGTGCACACAATAACAGAGAAATGAAAATGTTTTGTTCTTCTTTTTTCTATTTACACAAGATGTTGCCAGTCACATCAGCTTTTTGGATAGCGATGCGGCTGTCATGACTGAAATGTGCATTTATAAATAATAGTACACATATATCCTTGTACCATTCTAAGATGCCTAGATAAGTGTTTTTTTTAAAACAAAACATCTCCCCATTCAAAAAGAAAAGATAATTCTAGCAATTAGTGATTTTATTGGATGAACTTGACTTGGGTAGTTAACAATGCATAACTACCAAAGTCAAGTTCATCCAATAAAATCATCGTCATCATGATCATGATCATCATCATGGTGAGGAAGACATTTCTGCCTCCCCTATCACCTCTCATAAGGCAGAGCTAGCCCTCCTACTTCCTTTTGTGTTGACAGTGTCATTAGCAGCAGCACTGCGTGGTCCTTTTGAGGGAATTCTTCTACTGGTTGCTGCCACCTTCTACTATAGTTCTTTATGAAAAATTTGCAATTTGTCTGAAGCATCACCAAAACCATTTCTGGAGGCAAAGGGATGGATGGGTAATGATGGTTTGGTTGTTTTACAATTAGACTTGGGGGGGGGGGGGGGAGGATGCCCTGGGGGCCATTTGCTTCAAAGTGGGCCATGTTGCCAAGGTGTTAATTGGGCAGACTAATTACCTTTCCCTCTTCAAACTCCTTTGCTTCCCTCTATTGAGATGGAGGCTGCTGTAACATCTATCTCCAACGTTGGAAATAGGATTCAATTGCTGTTTTAGTGGGTAACTGTACTAGGAATGGAAGGAGGGAACCTCCTTGTTGACCTTAAAAAACCAAATGTCTTAGGCTGAACTTCTCCTCAACTAACTAATTAACTGACTAACTAACTAACTGTGTATGTGTGAGAGAGTGAAATGACGGCTTGTTTTTAGTCCTGGATAAAATAATTTGCATCTTTTCTCAAGAGTGTAACAAGTCAAAACATTATTAGCATTAAAGATTGGCATATTCCCATTGTTTTAATGCCTCAGAACCAGTATAATGTTGAGCATGCCTTAATTTCGAATGCTTTTCTACTCCCAAAAGACAGAAGAGGTTCTAAGAGAATTTGATGGATGTTTAAAGTACTCCTAGTAATGTTTCTGCCACAGTAGAGAAGCATTGGTCAGTCACACAGTTAAAGGGCTACTAAAATTTAGGTAAAGGCAGGATATTAGTTTAAATGCATCTGAGTCAGAACATGGAAAACTTCCTTTTTTAGATGACAGCTTCTGGATTCCCTTGGTGACTGTGCTGGCTGGGGGACTCAGGGAGTCTTAATCCACAAGAAAAAAAAGGAAAAGAACATTCTCTGTTTTTTTTTTTAATATAAGCCTCAGTCTTCTTCCTGTATTCTTAGCACTTTCAAACTATTTTTCATGGTCCATATGGAATTGAGGGTGCAGTCCAGATAATAAGGTTGAGGGGCAAAGATGGGGAGAAGCAACAGCCACTGCCCCATCATGTAAGACTGGAGTGGTAAGACTGTCAGGTACTCATGGGAAAAGAGAATAGCTAAGGACACAGATGGAACATCAAAGAGTGGAGAAAAGAGTTTGAGGAAAAGCAACTTTTAGCAGTGACTGGAGAAGGCGGTGATGGGTAGGGACAGAAAGCAATAGCAACAATTGCTGCCTCCCATGAGGCTGGCTTATACCCATTCTGCCTCACAATAATGTGATCCATTAAACAGAGCGAATGAGAACTTTCTCTACCTCATAATGACATAAGTCATCACTTACGTGCATTAGACTTTTCTGTCGTGTCTCTCATCATTGAAAGCATTTATGCTTAGCTCTTCTGCAAAATCTGTGAAACCATCTGGCAGAAGAACATGGCTCATTCATTCCTTGGTTCTATATTGGTGAGGTAGCCTGAATAGAGAACTCCATGAAATCCCCATTTCTGAAGTAGTGTTAGGGTAAGGGAAGCAGTGAGCTATTTCTGTCACTTCTTCTAATACAATAAGAACCCTGCTGGATTAGACGGGTGGCCTACTTAGTCCAATACTCTGTTCCCACAATAGCGACTCAGTTGCCCATGGGAAATCCAGCAGCAGAACACAAGTACCATTTGCACATGCATGTCCTGTATCTCTTCCAATGTGGGACCCAAGGTGGCTTACAACAATAAGCCACCTTTATAATAAAAGCACAACTAAAACAATCTAGGCAACAGAAGTTATAAAAATAATTAAATAAACAATACTATTAAAATAAATTAAAACATTAAATTAAAATTAATTAAAATGCAGTGAGCAATCTCCAGCACACTCCATTAAAAACAAACACACACAACTCCTTCTGCCACAACCAATGAAAACCCAATAAAGAGAGGACTAACTGAGCTTTCTGTGGGAGATGACGTCTATAGTTTGTGTGGAGCTATCCTGAAGACTCTCCCATGTCTTCACCAAGGGCACCTGTGATGGTGGTGGGGCTTGAAAAATCCTTAAACCCAGGCAGGAGATATTTATTTATTTCATGTTAAAAGCATTGCATAATAAATAAGTTTAAAAGCGATAAAATAAAGGAATCACAAACAGCTAAATAGTTTTAGACCAGAAGTGGGCAGGAGATATCACAAGGAGAGATAGAATCAATGTGTTGTCGAAGGCTTTCATGGTTTTATATACCTCATACCTCACAACCCCTGAGGATGCCTGCCATAGATGTGGGCGAAATGTCAGGAGAGAATACTTCTGTAACATGGCCATACAGCCCGGAAATCATACAACAACCCAGAGATAGAATCCTTCAGATCACGTGTACCCAAGCTGTTTGTTTGATTGATTTATATCCAACCTTTCTCTCAAATGGGACTTAAAGGGGCTTACAATATAAATTAAACCAGAACATCTAAAACAATATGGAGTATAAAAGTAAAAAAAAAACATTGAACCATCCATTCAATTAAACATTACTTTAAAGGCATTAACAATTAGACAATATATACATACACACACGTGTATATTACTAAAAACAGCACAATTAACTACATCCTATTTTATTCTGGTTAATTAAGGCTGAAGGTCTCTGCTTGCCAATGAAATGACAACAGAGATGAGACAACAACAACAACAACAACAACAACAACAACAACAACAACAACATAGCTGAAATGAGGCAGTTCTAAAATCTAGAAGCAGCCATGAAGAAGGCTTCCTCTCATATCTTCACCAGCTGGGCTCATGAAGGAGGTATGGGACAGAGGGGAGATATGGGTTTTCACACAAGCCTGACCTAAAGGGCTTTGTGGATCATGGCAAGCACTCTCTATTATAACCAACCATGGACAGGTAACCAGGGGAGTTGTTATATCGAGGGATTTGTGTGTTACCTACAGCCAGCTCTAGTTGATAATCTGCATGCAGTTTCTGGGACCAACTGCTACTCTTTGTACTTCTTGACAATGGTTATGCCGTGTAGATCTGATCAGAACCGCAATCCAACAACATCTGGAGGACCGCACATTATCTATCCCTTGGTGTAGAACAGTGGTTCCCAACCTGTGGTATGTGGATCACCAACGGTCCCCAAGAACTAAAATATGGTCCATGGCCTCACCGTTACTACACCGTTGCAACGAGAATGACTGGTCTCACGAAACCCTCTTATAGTGCCAAGACAACAGGGATGTAGGAAGAGGAGAGGCTGACTACCCACGAAAGGCATGACAACAAGCCTCCTGTCTGCTGCTTCTCCTCCTCTTCCCTCCCTCTGAGCAGAGCCATGCCACATGGCACCTGGAAGCACGGGTGCCTTAGTGTCTTCATTTTTAGGCCTGTTCCTGGGGTTATTTGGGGTGCTGATTCAGAAAATTGCATTGGATAGACCACATCAGCTCTCGATTATTAAAAATTGTTTTCTGAGGGAGAGCAGATGATGACTACTGGATGGCATATGTTCTGTGTCAGAAACTAGAGCTGATGTGGTCTATCCAATGCAACTATCGGAATCAGCACCCCAAATAACCAAATTGAATCTAAAGTTGACCAAAAACTAATTCATAACCCTTTTGTACTAATGTTGGAGAGTGGTACCTGATCAAGTGGTCCCTGGTCAAAAAAAGATTGGGAACCACTGGTGTAGAGAATGGATGTTCTGTACCTTAACCAACTGGCTTGGTTTATTACTGTATAATGTATTTGATTTATATATTCTTAATGGACATTTTCTTGTGCTAGCAACTTTGGTAGAATATGTGATAAATCAAATAATTCTGAATAAAAGAAGAGAACTGAAATCTAGGCTATCACCTAGAGCAGAACAAAAAAAAAGACTCCCCCCCCAAAAAAAAAAGAAAAGAAAGAAAAAGAAAACATAGATGGGTGACAAGACTTACCTTGAGTCAGAAGGAGTGCTATATACAAAGAAATATAAAAAGAAGAGGGAAGGGAAAAGAAACAGAGTTAATCTCATATGTGTGACATTCTCAAAGTATTATGCAGATGACTGTATTAAATGAGCAATGAAGTTGGCTTGATGTTGCAGTGAATTTTCTGTAGCTGCATGCTTGATGTAGGTTTGTGAGCATACCTTGAAGCAACAAGATGAGAATGAAGCTGGAGGAACAGGGATGTACCAAGGGTGCTGGTTTGAAGAGGTGTCCCCTTTTCCCTCATGTGCAAAGGCAAGGGGAGGGGACTTGAAGGGGTAGGAACATTGAACATAGTGTGCTGATCGGCCACACACCCTGAGATTTTGGGATTAACCAGTGATCACCCCAATAGACCGTTGCTTCTAGAGAGGATTTTAACCATTATAGAATCCTTAGAATTCTTGTGATTAGTGTATTTGGTTCTGCTCAAAAGCTAAAAGAGGGGCCAAGAGGGAGATGATGATGCAGGCTTAGAAATAAGCTTTTAAGACATCCATAGTCTTTGGTATAATTGCTTCCACCACATAATGGGAAACGAAACATGTCCCTGCCTAGATTGTATGTTTGCTCTGAGAACCCGTTTCAAACTGAGTTGCAAATAATATTTATCAGTTCCAAGATAAATGTGATGCTTATGTAACAGCCACAGGAAGAATAACCGATGAACACATGCCCCTCAAACTGATGTCTAGACCATGCACACTCCCAATGGGTAAGTTGCAGATAATTATACGTGCTACAGATGGAGATAAAAAGCACTTCCATAAACTAAAATATATTTGATTTACATTGGTTAAGTAAGATGGCTTTGGACTCCAGAATTTGAATTATTAGTTTGTGATTTTAGTCAAGAGAGACTGTTTGGAATGGTGATTAATCAGCTGAAAGATGCAAGAACCACTACACTACTGATAACAATGAAGAGATTTGTTCCATTGAACGAGAATTGTTCTGTGTCTCTTATAGCACAATCTTGTACCTGCCTGAGATCAATGGTTACTTATTCCCAGTTGAATACATAAATTTTAACACCTTTTACAATTTCTTAGTTAATGATATAATACTGATAGGAATGTTTTAAGTACAACATTGTTAATTTGGGTTTACATTATTAATAATCTCTTAAATGCTAAGCTTTCTCACTGAATTCCATTATATTTCTTTCTTCCTGTTTTATGTTGGATCCAATATGAATCACAGGAATAAGAACTGCAATACGAATTAACTTCTTAAGCCTGCCACCATAGTTTCTATAAATGACTATTTTAAAAATTCAATTAAATCTTACTTTCAAATTCACTCTGCTTGAAAACTTGCATGGTCCAAAATTCATTAAAGTTGCTCAATACCTGATTTATGCGGAGTTTGGAAAATTACATTTCAGAAGTAATTCATTCCCTTATCATAGGGGCAGCCATGCTGAGAGGGCCGGAGAGTAACTGGCAGCCTGTGGAAGGAATGTTTCAGGTAAAGGAAAATCACTTCTGGACTCTTTTTCTCCTTTGAGGAATGGCAGCTTTCATAGGCTTCCAGAGTCTATTTTTGATCAGCAAGTTTTTCAACTGATTTTCTTTTTTAATTCAAGTCTTGGTTTAAAGCAGTGGTTCTCAACCTTCCTAATGCCACAACCCCTTAATACAGTTCCTCATGTTGCGATGGCCCCCAACCATAAAATTATTTTTGTTGCTACTTCATAACTCTAATTTTGCTACTGTTGTGATTGGTAATGAAAATATCTGATATGCAGGATGTATTTTCATTCACTGGACCAAATTTGGTACAAATAACCAATTTGCCCAAATTTGAATACTGGTGGGGTTGGGGGGGGGTTGATTTTGTCATTTGGGAGTTGTAGTTGCTGGGATTTATGGTTTACCTACAATCAAAGAACATTCTGAACTCCACCAATGATGGAATTAAACCAATCTTGGCACACAGAACTCCCATGACCAACAGAAAACATTGGAGGGATTTGGGAGGAATTGACTGTCTTTGGCAACCCCTCTGATACCCCCCTTGTGACCCCCCCAGGGATCCCGACCCCCAAGTTGCGAAACACTGGTTTAAAGGCTGTAGCCCATGGCACACACAACTCCCAAAACCTGTATTATTCAGTGCTTTAAATAAGCGATTTGCTCATATATTTTTAGAAAGTTGTTTTTTTGGATAGATTTCTCATTTCTATTTGGATTTTTTTCTGGAAAATGCCTAAGGTTGTTAATGGCTATAATTTTATAATGAAATCATTCGGAGAATACACAAAAATTCTAAAAATAATTTAAAAAATAAACTGGAACATACTATTTATGACATCAAAAGAAAGAACAACTATCCTTCAAACACTTTATAGTAGCCCCTCCACATTTGTGGTTTTGAGTTTTGGGGATTTGATCATTCACATATTTTATTTTACTGCTCTAAGGATTTCTAGGTTCTTATAGTGAACTTCCTTCAGCCATGATAAAAGGCCTAAAGATTTAGAGAGGGAGTGACCCTCTTGTGGCTGAGGGGAAAAAGGAAGGGGCCTGAGGCTGTCAGGAATGGCTGCCATTGAAGTCCAAAACACCTGTAGGGCCCAAGTTTGTCCATGCCTAATCTAGATCTTGTTAGGAATGATGGGAGTTGAAGTCCAAAACACCTGGAGGGCCCAAGTTTGTCCATGCCTGATCTAGATCCTGTTAGGAATGGTGGGAGTTGAAGTCCAAAACATCGGGGGGGGGGGCAGATTTGCCCATGCCTGATGTAGATCCCCAAATGTGGTTCTATGATAATTTTCCAGCTGAATTCAATCAGAGCCATGCTGGAATACCTAAATATGTAGAGACATTTTTCTCAGATTAAAAAAAATCCACTTTACTTGCATTTTTTTTAAAAAAAATAATCATGTGCTCCTGACTTCTGCAAATATGGAGGGTCTGGCTGTACATAACGCTTGCAATATACTGTAACTTCAATTTGCCCTCAGTACCAAAATGAGATTAATTGCTTGCAGGTAACTAAATTCCTTGTGATTTGTTATTTAGAAGCTCTGGTTGGGTAGCTAGTGGCAGTTTGTAGTAACCTCACCAATGAGATGAGATAATTGATCCATTTGTTTATATGAAAGGGAACAAGAAGGGTAAAATTTTATTTGAAAACCTTGATTTCCAAATAAGTATATAACTAAGAAAAAGGAGAGAAGTGTAGCCTTTCAAATAAAAAAAAATGTCTGGGTAAAAATAATGGTAAATTGCTAACAAATCACTAAGCTCTGCTATCTTATCTTCACATGAAAGTCTTTTTAATGGATCTGTCTAGTACCTTATTATCTCATCACAAGAACTGGATGAGTCCCTCAACTACGCACCCACCTTGGCTTGCAGAGTACACCATGACATTTGTGCATAATCAAAAGCCATTTATGACATACTGCTTATGGCTATGTGATACCTGGTACATAAGGTCAGGCCTAAAAGCTCCATAATGCTATTTTCAAACCTGGTTGCAATTTGGGAATCTGATTGAGCAGGCATATGTCCAAAAGGAAATGACTAAATGATACCTTTTAAATAGAAATGATCTGAAGAAGAAGCGATCCAAATCTCCTTGCTATTATTGACAATTTACACAGCACAATCCAAGAAACATTTCTTGGTGTCTTGGTTTTTTAGGCCTGTTCCTGGAGTTATTTGGGGAACTGATTCAGAAAATTGCATTAGATAGACCACATCAGCTCTAGTTTTTAGATATGGTGATGATGATTTTCTGTGGGCGAGTAGATGATGACTGGTATTTCGTATATGTTCAGTATCTCAAAAACTAGAGCTGATAGGGAGAAATTGGTGCCATTTTTGGAATCAGCAGGCCAAATATACCTAGAAGCAGGGCTAACATTTGAGGCACCAAACTGGTGTGTTAGCCAGTGTTATACTTGTGATATACCTTGCTAACTTTCTAGAATGACTTCCATAAGATAATATAATCCAAATACATGCCTAGCACTTAAAACAAATCCAGTCTCAACCACTTCAGCTCCTCCTGCTATCAAAATCACCATTGTGTTCCCCTAAAGGTGAGAAAGGGTGACTTTCCCAAGATCACCTAGTAGATACCTATTAGGCTTGATCGATCCATGAAAAATTTGATTCTAAACTCGTTTCAATACTAGAGGGGGCAGTTTTTTCGTTTTTGTTGCTAATAACGAATTTGGCCCCCAAAATTTTTCGAAATTAATGAAAATTCGTTATTTTCTAAATTAATTCGTTAATGGCGGACGCGCATGCGCGGTGGCCCAAAAACAGCCCGAAGGGGGGGGGACTTAGGGGGCTCTCCCGCCCTCATTTTTTGAGTGATCTTCTTCAAACTTGGTACAGTGGTAGAACACATTTAACACTGATAGCTCACCAAAATGTGGAACGTTTCCCTTATCCTCTGATTTTTGGCAAATTTTCATAGCTTTTATAATAAACCTTTTTTTAATAATTGCAGTAATCTGTTCCTGGTTTGAAAGTCTTATTTCCTGTTAAATTGGGTTGTCTTTACTGTGAAAGTCATTGTTCTACTTCAGAAACTTTGTTTTTGTGGCTGAAACTTTGTTAAATTGGTGTGTGTGTGATATATATTGTGTATATATATATATATAGTCCCTGCTTGTGTGTGTGTGTGTGTGTGTGTGTGTAGGTAAAGGTAAAGGTATCCCTTGACGTTAAGTTCAGTCATGTCTGACTCTGGGGGTTGGTGCTCATCTCCATTTCTAAGCCCAAGAGCCAGTGTTGTCCATAGACACCTCCAAGGTCATGTGGCCGGCATGACTACATGGAGTGCCATTACCTTCCCAGAAACACCCAGAAAATGGGAATTCCAGACAGGAAACAATCAGGGCCAGCTAATACCTCCCAACAAAGGATTCCCCCAGGTAGGAAGCAGCCAGGCTTTGAAGCTGCAAGGCTATTCAATGCTAATCAAGGTGACCAATTGCAACATTCACACTTGCCTCCCACAGACAAGAGTTCTTTCTCCCACCCTGGACCTTCCACAGATATATAAACCCCACTTGCCTAGCTTCGCATAGACGTCAAAACCTCTATGTCTGCCACAGATGTGGGTGAAACGTCAGGAGAGAATGCTTCTGGCACATGGCCATAGAGCCCGGAATACATACCACAACAGTGTGATCCCGGCCATGAAAGCTTTCGACAACACAACCACAGTATCCATTCAAGTTCATGTAGCGTAGTATGGAATGGAGACCTGTATTGGGGGGGAGGGAGGGTGCGAATCTGGGCCCCTGGGAGCAGCCGAGGACGGGCCTGGCCCACACCCCCTCGCATCCCGGGCCTCTTCCTTCCTCTTCCTTTTGTTATTTAAACTATATATTGTGAAATTATGGTGTGTTTTTTTTCATGCGTGTTCTGTGTTCAAGATAGGGAGACCAAAGAGGAAAAGCAAGGGAGGGACGGAGGCCCCAACACTTCCGGCTCCCATGCGAACTCCCCCTTGTGTGCCTTGGAGGGTGGAGCATGCGCACTGGCTCTCCCTTTCTCTATGGCTCTTTTCAGGTCGCTTGGGAACCCGAAGTGCCTCCTCCCTTTGCCTTTGTGTCCAAGAAGGAGAGAAGGACGTTGCAAGGTTTGCATTGAGGGTGTTTCTCTGGTGGGTTTGGCTTGGAAGGGGGCTCATTAAGGCCCAATTAATTAATGCACTGAGCTGAGGCGAGGCGGCGGCGGCGGCGGCCATTTCCCCCCTCCGTCTTCCTCCTCCTCCTCGGCCTCCTTCCCCCTTGCCCCCTCCCATTGGCTGAGCCTCCCATTGGCTGAGGGGCAAAAGGAAAGGAGTTTGGGTGCTTTGCAAAAGCTTTTTTTTCTTTTCGAAAAAAACGAAGAAATAAGAAAAAACGGCCTCTCGCGATTCGAAACTGCGATATCCAGACGTGTGGACAACCAAGGTTCGATATTGCTTCAAAACAATCGAAAAAAACGAATCAATAACGGTAAACGGGGAAAACGAATTATTTGAGCAAGCCTAATACCTATGGCTGAGCAGGGATTTGAACTTTGGTCTCCTGGAGTTCAACATTCACACCATTATGGTACATGGGCTATACACTACACAGATTATTATTACACCCCAGTCATGCAGGTTCTCAATTTTCAGCAGATTCAAGTAGCAGGCCTTCTGCTGCAGATATTAACAATGAATCACGGAGCCAAGCAACAGGCATGAGACAAGAGAGGGAAATATGGCAGTGCTGAGTAGTGAGACTGTGATGGAGAGGATGAGGCAAATGTGCACAGCACTTCTCTCTCAATCACATACTTGCAGGGATAGAATTTAAATCCTTGAACACAGTTCATGTCTGCTTTTAAAACTCATGCATGACACAGGGAATTACATAAACAGGTAGTTGCCTCTGCACTCATGAGGACAAAAAGTCTAACGCTTCAACCCTGGGTATGTGCTTTCAAGTAATCACCAATGAACTCTGTAGATCTTGCTTCTGAACACAAATGCACTGTACATTTCTTAATGGAATTTCAGAAACAAATTGTCACATGTTAACTAGATTGCTGGCAATATCGGTAAAATAACACTCTGCCTCCAGCTAGCTTGTACAATCTAAATAAATCAAATTACTGAAATATGTATGGAAACTGGATACCGTAGTTTGACTAATAACATATCAGCTAGCGCTGCTGAACAGCTGAAATCTTTTTCATCAGTGACCTTTATTATTAACAGGGATGCCCTTTGAGTCCACACAAATGTAACAGAATAATTTCCTACAGAATTTTCCATATTGTAAAACAGTGAGAAAGAGATATCAGCCTAACTTTGAATTATTATCAGGTAGTTAAATGTTTGTGAAATGAATTTAGAACTGCTAAATACAGCCACAAGCAAATTCAACTTAGATTAAGGGAGAAAGTATAATTGTCCATATATAATTTTAACAACTTTTTAAAATAAAAAAACAGACTACATATCCAAAACGTGAGCATTGCAGTTTTGAAGTCTGTAAGAAGATGTAAAATGTTAGAGTATGATCCAGATAAAATTAAGCACCTTGGTATCCACTAATTTTAATGAGTGAATTAAGACTGTGTTTAAAATTCTCTTATCAAATGAACTCAAATGAACTTTGGCCAGATCATACCTGTTGATTTTGATTAAAAACTGGAATCCTGACCTATATTTTCCAAGAATGAGACTATGGGTAACAAAACGGAATTGTCTAAATTAAGCAATAGCTCCAATTATAATGTTACTATTTGCTTCTTGATCATTTCCAATTGGTTGTTTTAGCTAAAACAAATGGGAAATCCATTTACAAATGTAACTTTACATTTGATACAGCTGTAGGAAATTCAAAGCCAAATTAGGCTCATCCAAGTCTACCCCATTCATTTATAACACCCAGGCAAGAGTATCTTATTTTAACAACATAAGGAGTACACCAGAGAGAAAAACTAAATCCTTCCCCTGTAACCAGTTACTTCCAGTAGTTTTCTCATTTTCTCAGATACTGGAGTAAAGCTTGGAATGGGACAATGGTAAAGTAAGGAGCCTAAGGGGAGAGCAGATGTTATTTGTCCACATGTGTTTCCCACTCCGAAGTTGAAATTCTATGCTCCCCAACGTAGTGTAGTAGCTTGACGAGTAGAGCTGTCCTATAGCTCCTCACTCACAACCTCTGGGACTCGCAGTTTTGTTGCAACCCCTTTGAATAACTACTCCATGGCTGGTGGAGAGAGGAATAGATGGGAAACAGATCTACCACATAAGGTAGCCTGTTATCTCAAAGGGAGGGTGATTCAACTCTGTGGTGGCTGCATGATGCAGGGAGCTCAGGCTAATACAAACCAAGGCTGCTTAATATGGCCATGGAACCACCTTAACAAAAATTGCAGGTTGCTCCAAATTCTCCCTGACTTTGGGCCCATGTAAGCAACTGTTTACACTGCCACCTAGTATTCTCTGCACTCAAGTGACCCAGGGACATGGGATGGCACTCACTGCCCCCCCTCCTATTTCCATTTTAGGGGTGGCTAATAGGTGTGACACAGCCAGTGTCTGTTGTTTGTCACCTGGAGTGATTTTGTCCCAGGTATTAGAGAAGTGGGGGAAAGGAAGGGGATTTCTCCTCTTTTCCCTCTCCCATTTCCTGTATTGCTCTCATGATCCAGCCGACATCACTCCAAGTGACGAGTGCCAGACACTAGCCATGTTGTGCCCATTAGTTGCTGCTACAATGAGAATAAAAGGGGATGGAAAGGTACAGTATTGCAGGATGGCCAGGGCTCCTTCCTGCCTCTGCAGTGGCCAGTTACTGTTAGTGAAAATCATCCCAGGGCTGATACACAAATCAACACTCTAGACCAGCCCTGGGGTAAAGGGCCAATGTGAATGTGCCCATAGCCAGATTCACAGCATGTTCTGTTGAGAGCTGCTAGAACCTCATCAGAGGCTCTCATTGATCTGCTCCTGGCAATGGGACACATATATTCAGGGGGATCGTGGCAGTGAGTGCTGGGAGCCCAATGGCCATTGCAGAAACTGGAAGTGAATACTAACTTATGCAATGACCAAAACAGTCAAATGAATGTGTAAGTGTGTGTATGCTTGTGCATAGCAGTGTATATGGGGAAAAAGTAATATAAGTCTATCACATAGCCTCTTGTTTGGACCCCATTTTTTTCCAAACTGAAATGTGGTTGTTGCTCCCTCCTGCTGTTTATTCATTCAGTCACTCCCGACTCTTCGTGACCTCATGGACCAGCCCACGCCAGAGCTTCTTGTTGGCTGTCGCCGCCCCCAGTTCCTTCAAGGTCAAGCCAGTCACTACAAGGATATCATTCATCCATCTTACCCTTGGTCAGCCTCTCTTCCTTTTTCTTTCCATTTTCCCCAGCATCATGATCTTGTCCAAGCTTTCCTGT
Source organism: Anolis carolinensis (assembly GCF_035594765.1). Taxonomy (NCBI): domain Eukaryota; kingdom Metazoa; phylum Chordata; class Lepidosauria; order Squamata; family Anolidae; genus Anolis; species Anolis carolinensis. The sequence goes on from NC_085841.1 coordinate 307,936,763, forward strand.
CTTCTCATGATGTGGCCAAAGTACTTCATCTTTGCCTCTAATATCCTTCCCTCCAGTGAGCAGCCGGGCATTATTTCCTGGATGATGGACTGGTTGGATCTTCTGGTGGGCCAAGGCACTCTTAGAATTTTCCTCCAGCACCAGAGTTCAAAACCGTCTATCTTCCTTCGCTCAGCTTTCCTTATGGTCCAGCTCTCGTATCCATAGGTTACTACAGGGAATACCATTGCTTTAACTATGTGGACCTTCATTGCCAGTATGATGTCTCTGCTCTTCACTATTTTATCGAGGTTGGCCATTGCTCTCCTCCCAAGAAGTAAACGTCTTCCAATTTCCTGGCTGCAGTCTGCATCTGCAGTGATCTTCGCGCCTAGAAATATGGAGTCTGTCACTGCCTCTACATTTTCTCCCTCTATTTGCCAGTTATCAATCAGTCTGGTTGCCATAATCTTTGTTTCCTTGATGTTTAACTGCAACCCAGCTTTTGCACTTTCTTCTTTCACCTTGGTGATGAGGCTGCTCAGCTGCTCCTCACGTTCAGCCATCAGAGTGGTATCATCTGCATACCTAAGGTTGTTAATGTTTCTTCGAGCAATTTTAACTCTAGCCTTGGATTCGTCAAACCCCGCATGTCGCATGATGTGTTCTGCATACAAGTTGAATAGGGAGGGTGAAAGTATGCAGCCCTGCTGTACTCCTTTCCCAATCTTGAACCAGTCTGTTGTTCCATGCAGTTATTGATAAACATATTTCTCTAAAACATTCATATTCTGAAGATCTGGAATCTGACTTTGGGGGAGGGATTTCCATTTCAGCCCACTAAAAGGAATGTTTTTCTCTATTTCACTTCTAACGTGAGACATGAATATTTAACGAATACTTTGAGTGAAACTTCAGGAATACAGTGTGAGAAGCTTGGGGATTATTTCAGCTTTGCATTTCTGAGTGGACATTGCTCATAGAAGCAGGAAAATGGTTTCACAAGGCAGCGCTTCCTTCCTATATAAAAAGAGGTCAACCAGTATAATCTGGTTAGAGACCTTATCACTGCAATTTTGGAGCCCATTAAAACACCCTGTTCTTCTTAGTACTCATTATTACAGTATTATTCTAAGCATCTCTATCTCACAGTCAAGTCATCAAAGGGTGCAGTTTGACATCACTTTAACTGTAATTGTTCATGGGATTTGTAGTTCAGTGAAGCACTGTCACTCTGCCAGAAAAGTTTAGAGACCTTATAAAACTACAACTCCTATGATTCCATAGCAGTATCCCATGAAAGTGGTGTTAATCTACAGGTGCTATCTACAGTTGCACCTTAAAAATGGAAGAAAAAAATGCCTGGTACTCCAGACAAGGTAAAGTAGCTTGGTTTTGGGGTGGTTGGTACTGAATCTCTTTACCTCATAAATCTCAATGTCCAAGATTTTGACTCCTTAGCCTGAGTGCTGAAAGCACCATTTATAAAACAAATATCTGTATTTGATCACATAATAGTCGCCATCACATAATAGTCACACACCACCTTTTTGGGCTGTTAAAATATTATTTTTGTTTTTATCGCAGAATAGTTGCACCTGCAGTTGATGGGTATGACTATTATGGAAGGAGGCAAATCTCTGTAGTCCTGAGGGGGAAAGGTGATTGGGTGGGTGAGCCTTGTGTGCCTGTCAGCAAGAGCTGCAAGGCCTTTCTCAACTGCAGCAGAGAAGGGGGGGCCTTGTAGCTCTTTTGTAGTTCTTGCCTTCTGGCTGCCAGGTATATAGGCTGGTGAAGGGTCAACCACACATACGCCTGCCAAGGAAGATCTCCAACCAAGGGAGGCCCCTTCATCGGCAAGTGCATGGCCAGGTGAAGGATTGCACATCTGCTGGAGAGAGCTGCAAGGCCTTCCTTGGCTGCTGCCAGTCAAAGAAGCCCCCACAACTGTCATGAACTGGCACGTGGGAGGGTGCAGCCTCACCCACCCGTGTGCCTGCCAGAGAAAGTTACAAAGCCCATAGCCCTCTAGATGCAAAATTATTTGCCTGCATAATAGTTGCATCCACTCCCCTGTTTTTTGAGACTATTGTGAGATGAAATATGGTAATTTCCATCAAAAGCACTGTGCATGTGTGCCTGGTGTGTGTGTGTGTGTGTGTGTGTGTGTGTGTGTGTGTGTGTGTGTGTGTATGTGTATATATATATATATATATATATATATATATATATATATATATGAAAACTGTTTTAGATTTCTGTTAATGGAACCTGTGCTGGAATACCTCAAAGCCCATACACACATTTTACCTGCCCTTAAGGCAGTGTTGGCAAATGTCAAACTTTATGGATGTTTTTGGCCCTCCTTGAGTACCAATCTGGCCCTCATGATTTCCCCAGAGGGCTGTGCTCTGTTTCCCACAACAGCATTTAATGTTTTCCCAGCTTTTCAGTAGGTCAATACCTTTCTACATTTCACAGATGAAAATTGGTACATTTGTGGTCAAGCAATGTCAGAGTGAGTACAAACTAGAAGAGGATTCAGCAGTTTGCTTTTGTTTGAGTCCACAGGGAAGAGAAAAATGCTGTCCCTCTTCTCCTCTCCCAATTGCTATTTTGGCACTTTGAACTCGGCTTGGAGCAAGTGATGCAAGCTGAGGACAAAGGGGGGACTGGGACATTTTAAAAGTAGTTGAAAAAGTGGATTGACAAAAGATTAATTAGGAACAGCCCTGCTATAGTATAGGTCTCCTTCCCTCCTGCTTTCTCAAATGCTGAAATGCCACTCCTAAGGGTGTGTTTCTGCCATTAAGAGCTTTAGACAAAAGCATGCTGGATTTTCAAAATCCATTTTATCTTTAGCCACATCCATCAGAAATTTCCCTGAAAATGAATGTACCCTTGTGTTGAGAGACACTCCATACTCTTCCCCTAAAAGATTAATATTAGGATTTATAATTACATGGACACCTGCTCCAGGGCATACAGTGATGGAGCTATCTGAGCACCCCTGGGTGGCTGCTCATTAGATGGCAGCTGCCCACTTTTAAACTCTGCACCTGTGTTCTCTCATCTATACCCAGAGATTGGAGAACAGAAGGTGTTAGGGTCAGAATAACTTCAAGTGAGAAGACTGAAAAGGAGAACTACTCCAGCAACTGACAGACCTAGACTGGAAACTGACTTTGAATTGTGTGTGAAAAGAGGATTGGGCCAAGTGAGTTAAAGAAGTCTGGGTGAGACTGGTGTTGGAAATAAGACATTTGAGTGAATTTTCTGCTGGTGATGTGGTGGAAAGAAGCAAAAGTCTGTATGAATTACAAAAGATATGAGAATAATGACTTTAGTGGAGGTTCAGGAAGAAAATATAGTGGGGATGGGGGAATCTGGACTCCATTGGAGGCTCATGAGAAATGCGAGTAATCTTTCCCTACAGTTTAGCTCTCACATCTGGCATTCAGAGGAATATTGTCCATTGTCCATGGCTGCTCTCAAACTTTGAAATGCTCTCACTAGGGAGGCGGAAATGCTTCCCTCTTTGTTCTTATACTAACAAGTAGAAAGTTTTTTGTTCCAACCGGCTTCTAAGGTACTACAATGGGCTTTTGATGATGTGCTGTTTTTGTAGATGCATTGTTTTCCAATACATTTTTAAATGGTTTCAATTCTTGAATTTAAAGTCATTTTAAAATAACTTTTGGGTGTGTGTTTTTAATTATGTGCATGTATGTTTTTGAATTTATATTGCTATGGGAAGAAATGTGGGGTCTGAATGAATGAAGCATATAAAATAAATGATACTGTGCCTAATAGCGGTTTTCGTGGTGGTAGAATGTAAATGGGTCAAGAAGGAGGTGTAATTGTTTGGGTAAAGCCATTTGAACCTACAATGCACAACTTAGCTAAGGTGTGTACAAGTTGTCACTAGTCTCTGTATCCAATGGATGGCTGTATGCCTTCAGGCAGGGCCATAGACAAAAAAAAATTGGGGGGAGGGTTGAAACTTTTTATTAGCAAATCATGAGGAATAGTTCCATAGCACAAAATAATTTAGAAATCAGGCTCCATCGATAACCCCCCTCTCTTGGCCACAGCCCTGCCTCCAGCTAATTTCTGTGAGTGGCTGAAAGGTACAACTCTGCTCCTGCAAGTTCACTTGTACCTATGTTTGGATCTATTCCTTGTGTGAACTGAACAAAGATAATTAATTTTGAATTTATCTAAGAAATGAAGTTTATGTATTTTTTTTTCATGTCGGGAGCAACTTGAGAAACTGCAAGTTGCTTCTGGTGTGAAAGAATTGGTCATCTGCAAGGTCATTGACCAGGGGATGCCAGGATGTCTGATGTTTTACCATCCTTGTGGGAGGCTTCTCTCATGTCCCTGCATGGGGAGCTGGAGCTGACGGAGGGAGTTCACCCGCTCTCCCTGGATTCGAACTGCCGACTTGTCAGTCAGCAGTCCTGCTGGCACAAGGATTTAACCCATTGTGCCACCGGGCGCTCCAAGAAATGAAGTGAAGAAAAAAAAATTACATTTTGGCCCGACTTGACTGGAAAATTAAATGGCTTGATTTATGTAAAATTTAAACTATACAAATTATGCATAGATAGATATATATGCATGTACAGTTTCTATGCAAGGTGTCATTCAGTTTTTTAGTACATCCCCTGATCTATCTAGCCATCTACTATCTATCTATCTATCTATCTATCTATCTATCTATCTATCTATCTATCGTCTATCTATCAACATCCATCTATCAAGTTGCCTGGGCTTCCATTTACTCATTGGGCACAGAATACATGGCAAAAGGTTGGACTGGATGATCCTTGTTGCCTCTTCCAACTGTATGATTCTATGCAGCAACTCACACCACTGTCCCTTCCCAATATTAAATGCAAGTTCTATTGGCACTTTAATGCTGGAATGTCAAGTCTGACATGTGAAAAGAATGCCATCAGCTTGCATTTCCCTGAAGATCTGAAGAAGTAAGAGAAAACTTAGACCCAAATTGTCAACTAATGTGACACCAAGACCATCAAGGGACTAACAACCAAGATAGCAACCCAAAATGCAATCTTTTTAACAATGGAAAAACACTGGTTCCTCTGGAGTTAGACTCAATAGGTGCTGACAGGAGGTTGACCAGAAAGGTGACACAATATGCTGGAAGAGTTATATATCTTGCTGTGCTTCCCCAGGAATATTTTGGTCCCTGTCAGAGCAGATAAAGGGAGAATGTAAAACTGTGAGAAGGGAGATTGAGATTGGGAAACCTCTCAAAAACTAGGTAGGAGAAGGGAGGAGTTCACAACCCTTACCGAGCCTTCAGCTTGACATGCTTAACATACCGTTGGTTTTATACATTGAGGGCCACAATAAGAAGTACATTTGCTAGTTATGCTGATCTTTATTTTTCACATCAATCTACAAATGGAAAAAGTAGAAGGTAATACCTCAGGCATAGTCTCTTCAGGTGTTATGTGCAGGATCACAGGATTAGATTATGAAAAGGGGAAAGTTTTAAATATGTAAATTGATAACAACAATAGGGATTATGAAGATTAACATTCAGGATTTATGAAGGTTGAAATTCATATAGCCAATAATTCTGACAGGGATTCAAAAATAAAGTGCTTGGGAAGCAAACACAACATAATCTAATTTAAATTAGTTTTTTTTTCATGTCAGGAGCAACTTGAGAAACTGCAAGTCACTTCTGGTGTGAGAAAATTAGCTGTCTGCAAGGACTTTGCTCAGGGGATGCCTGGATGTTTGATGTTTGACCATCCTTGTGAGAAGCCTCTCTCATGTCCCTGCATGGGGAGTTGGAGCTGACAGAGGGGGTTCACCCACTCTCCCTGGATTCAAACCACCAACATTTCGGTCAGCAGTCCTGCCGGCACAAGGGTTTAACCCATTGCACCACCAGGGGCTCCATTTAAATTAGTGAATACACTAGAAGCTTTGGGGACAACAAAAACTAAACAAGTGATCAAAGTAACTTATCTTAATCTGGGGAGGAAGCATGAAGAGCGCTGTGTTTGGCCATGCTTCACTACCATATAAATGGACTGATATGAGCAGTGAGATGAATTTTCAAATCTACACAAAACTAAAAAGAGGTATCAAAACATTCCTTATTTTTATGGATGTCTTCAACCATATTACTACCCTGCAATATCTCCCAGGTCCTTTATCTCCTAGCTAATCTTGCTTTTGGTACCAAAGCCCAGCAAAAGTGAATGTCATGCCAAGAACAGATTATAGGAATACAGGATTCTATAGCAGACCTAGAACTGGAACTATGGACCAAGCCAAATGAGAATTTAATTAATGGCTTGCTGCTGTTTTTATGTAAGTTAACAGCTACAGGGAAGAGAGGTTCCCTGGAAATACAAACATAGATTTCTGAGTGATTATTGCTGGGATTCTGGCAGGAAGAGTAAACTTTCCCCCACCCTGTAGAGTTTTCCTATTGATTGGTAACATTATTTTTAAACTAAAACTCCCAGAATCCTCCAGACATTGTGGCCAGTAGCCATGCTGATTGGGGGAATTTGCAAACTGCAAACCAATAAAAGTAACTTTGTGCTTTCCTCAACAAGCCAAGGGTACTGCAAATAATATGCTCAACAACATTTATAAACTAAAACACCATTCCATAAGAATAACTTTTAGACAATACCCCTCAGATAGGCTTTTGTCTGCTAGGCACTTCGCCATACAAATAAACACTTTCAAGAAATTTTGAAGCTCATTAGTGAAAGCTTATGATGAAAGACTATGGAAGGTCTATCTAAATATGAAACAGTGTGGCACTGCCAGCATGCAGACTGTTTATGTCTTTGCTATGATTAGCCTATTTGCCAGGGTTCTCTCTGTTGCACCTCTCAATAAAGTATTTTATATTGACTGGAATATCTGAGACTACTGCAGTATGTTTGGCCCACTGTGCACTTTGCAGAGTACTCATAATGGCCTAGTGTCTATGGGATGGTGACTCTATTCTAATTCTTATTATGAATTTTAAAGGATCTATCCAAGGTGCTAAAACTAACATCCAAATGTTTAGCATCACAAAATTCTCCTTTAAGCTTCAAATTTTTCACTGCAAGGATATGGAAGCTACCAGCTGCCATTGCTACAGGAAACCTCTCCTGTTTGTGTGATCTTGGAAATGGGTAGATTGCACATTTTGACTTTATTCAACAACAAAACAGAAATTTGTTAGAAATTAAAGTTGAAGCTTGTGAATGACCTTTGTCCTCACAATAGCTGACATCAGCAGAATCTGGATAGAATTAAAAAACCTAGGTATTCTCATTGTGTTGCTAAATTTTTCAGTTTCATCTTTTTTGTTTCTTTCCAAATCTACCCCTTTCTTTGTGCATCTGCTGCTAAGAGTGACAGCTCAAAAACATGGCCTCAGCTAAATTAGTACAGCATCCTCATTTCTAGTATTCATCCAGCCAACTTTCTCTTTTCAGTCAATTCATAACTTTCCTGCTATAACTATCTCTTCATGTTCTAATTAAGACTCTCTCCCTGTTCTTCTTTCTGGATTTTTTTTACTTTATTATATAGGACAGAAGGATTTGACCATTTTATGTTGGTCTTTTACCACATTTAACTGGGACCAAAATCCATTAATATCAAAGAGCATTGGAGCAGATACTCTGTGGCCACATAATGGTAGAAGCTTCCCTAACCTACTGCCATGCACTTTCCTTATAACTTCCATCATCTGCACTGAACATTGTGTTTAAAATTATGAAATATGTAGTCTGACAGAATTGTATTTTGCTTTCTACCAGTTTGTAGAAAGCTGAAAAATGTGAACCACTTGCAGCTTGTAAGGTGCACTGTAGATTATGAACTAGGCATAATATTTTCATTGAAAATAATAAGTTTTCATGGTGCATGTTAGATGACACCAGAACTTGGATTTTTTCCAGAATCTGTCAATGATGTGGCCAGTAGCTATGTTGACTAGCAGTTCAGGGATTTGTTGTTCAAAATGTAACTTCCTCATATTCTGAATGGGAGTAGGCACATTTTCCAACCCTCCTGGAAGATATGAGAAGAAAAGGCACTAGAGATATTTTATAATAGCATCCATGGTAAGAACAGAGAGCCTTCAAGACAATCTCTACATCATGAGGTGGAAGTATTCTGGTTGGGCAGATAGGCCATTCTGTCATTGATTGTTACAGATGGAAGCAACACTCCGCTGACTCTGCAAAGACCAGCATGCAACCAACGACAAGTGGTCTAGCTGACTTCCACCCCTTGCCAGACTTTATTCCAAAGTAGGAGTTAACTGGATGAGTAGGATAATTTGCAAGGGAAAGTAGCTTTGAAGAGGAAAGAATTGGGGATGCAGAAATTATAGAACCAATGGAAATGACAATAGGGATATGACACATAAGGCTGATCTGATTTCAGAAAACCGATCTGTGTGAAAAGCTCAGTATGTCATTTATCAAGGTCCTAGGAACAAGCCTTCAATATATACTATATGGTAGTTACAAGTATGTTTTTATATTGAACCATAAACCCACAAGATTGGGCAGGATAAAATGTAAATGTATTATTATGATATGTAAACAAACCAGCATTGTATCGTTGTTTAATTTGGGACTCCGCAAGACCAGGGTTTAAATCCTCACTCAGCAATGTCAAACCTCCTCTGAGTTAATCTTGCTTTCAAATCCCATGATAGGTTCACCATAAGTTAGAGCTGATCCAAAGACACATATGTAATAAACAATTATTATGCTTGGTGTATAATATCTGGGGGTGATTATTATTAGATTTTGAAAAAGAACTGGTTGAAAGTAGGAGAATCAGTAGGGAATCAGTTCGCTCTACAATACAATTAAAAGAGATTGGTTTGTCTAGTTCATTTTTATTATACAGATTATATTAGAAAAATAATGTATGGGTCTAAACCAGTGGTTCCCAAACTTATTTGGCCTACTGCCCCCTTTCCAGAAAAAATATTACTCCGTGTCCCCTGGAAAAGGGTGCGTGGTTTAGAGGGGTGGGCGTGGCTCCTGCTCAAGAGGGCGGGGCTGAGCCTCTCCCCTAGTCCAAGGTGCAGGGCTGGGAGGGGGAGGTGGGCGGGGCCACAAATGGGCGTCCAGGACTGGGATGAGAGGAGTTACAAGCTCTGAGGCAGGGCTGAGCTTTTATCCCTGTCCTGCGGCATCTGCCAGTCTAGAGGAGAGATGAGGCCTCTTCCCCAGTGCCTGATGGGGCTGAACCTCTATATCCCACCCCCATGTTCTAACAAGCACCTCAGGGGAGGTATACAGAGGCTCAGACCTGTCTTGTGCTCTTGGGAAGAGCCCCCGCCCCCGCCCCTAGCCCCACCCTTTAGTCCTAAAAGGCCTCTCAGGAGAGGTATAGAGGCTCAGCCCTGTCTCAGGTTCTTGGAAGGAGGCCACACCCTCTTCCCTAGCTCCGCCCTCTGTGTCCCAACAAGTGCCTCAGGAGAGGTATAGATTCTCAGCTCTGTCTTGGGCTCTTGGGAAGAAGCCACACCCATTCCTCTAGCTCTGCCCCCTGTGTCCTAACAGGCGCCTCAGGGGCTCAGCCCTGTCTCCGGCACTTGGGAAAAGGCCCCACCACTCCCCTGGCCCCGCCCCCGTGTCCTAATAGGTGCCATCACTGCCCCCTGGATCACTGCAGCGCCCACCAGGGGGAGGTAGCGCCCACTTTGGGAATCACTGGTCTAAACTTTTTAATGTTGTTAATATGTTTCACTACTATAGATGAATATTTTAATGAGTTGATTTGTCTTTGATAGTGATAACTTTCTTAATTCTTTTGTACACAGCTGTACTGTAATCAGTTCCTATTTGTCTATGTGGATCGAAAGACAGAAAATATAGTCTACTGGGACCTTCTTGACAGGATCCATTGAAATGAAGAAGAGTTGTGAAGAAACAACAAATGTGCATATCTTTTTGAGATGACGCTCTCATACATGTCAATGAGGTTAGGAGTGATATTTTAAAACAGGGTTTAATTCCCAAAACTGACAGTCATCATTGTTTCCCGGAGTCCCCCCTAAACCTCAAGGGCACCATCTTGGCTGTTTGACAATTAGAAAGAAGAATGCTTTCTGAATCCCTAACACTAGGGCTAAGGAACACACTTATTATTTGTGAAGTGCTGGAGGGTTCTTTGCACCAAAGAAGCAAACAGAATGCAACCTGGCATTATAATGATAAAATGTTAACTGTGATGTAAGTTATCAATATCAAAAAATCAAATTTATCAGCATTCAATATATAAAGGAGGAAGAAGGGTGGGTGATAGGGAAAGGAATGTAGCAGCACCTTTAACACTGACTGTTTTTTTATTTCTGCATGAGGTTTTGTGGATATAAACCCACTTCTTTGGATGCAGTACAGAGTCAATGTTATTCACTACAATGGCATAGAAAGGGAGCAAGAACATAGCAGGGAGAACTGTGCAAGAACTGGGGAGCAAGCTGAAGAGGCAGCCATGCAATTATACTCTTCTGGAAAAGTACTTTCAGTCTCAGCATAAAGAAGGGAAACAGGATAAGGCCAAAGCTGTCGCCAATACGGGGAGAGAAAAACAAACAGGGAAAGAGAGAAAACAAAGGAAACGGTCCAAACACACGTGAGCCGTAATGGTCTGCAAGGCACAAGCAGATAAAGAAGATCTGAAATAAGCTTGGGCTCAAAAATGCAGAGATGGGACCGAAACAGGGTGAGAGCGAGAAATAGGAGGGGAAAAGAATAAAACTTGGTCTGCAAAAATGAAAGAGAAAAAGGTGGATAAAGGGGGAGCAAAAAGGTTACTTTTTGGATCTGGGTTCATTTAGCTTGTTTTTCAAAAAAGGATCTCACACCTGATATTCCTCGTTCCATCCATTTCGGTTCACCAAGGGCAATGAAGAAATTCTCCTGCCTTTCGTATTCCTCCTCATCTACTATTTTAACCCTTATGGTCTTCCTGTAGGGACAACAAGAAAGACATGTGTGTACAGTGGGTTGCCTGGCTGGGAAGGGGATGCAACAGCAGGAGCACCACCAACACCACCACACCGTTCTCACATGCAGCCCATTTCTGCCACTGCCCTTGGCGGCACTGCTTTCGCTTGCATTCTAGGGAACGTCGGTCGTAGATGATCTTTAGGTCAGTCAGAGAATATTAGAGGAGGAAGGGAAGGATGGAGAAGGCAAAGGATAAGGAAAGGGGACCTCGTCCTTGTTGATGGTTAGTGGAAGGTGATTTCTGCAGCACATTGAGTTGAGTGTCACATGGTAATAACAGCTATTCCACTGGCTGAACAATAACCAATTAAAAACATTTATGGGCAAAAGAGAGCCCAAGACAGATATTTAAAAGATTCAGGATGTAGGACAAACTATTTCTCCTAATGACACAGATTTGGCTAGTATTACATTTGGTTTTTTTAAATGGTGAGCTTAAATTAAATAATATGTACATTCATGCATACAGTCATTCAAACACATTCTTGCTTTGCTTGGTGAAAGTAAACTAGGTTTTCCCTTTTTCAGTAAAACCACACTCCTCTAATTGTTCATTACTCTTATATGTCTGTCTTTGTTTCGTTCTGCCAAATGCAAGTTGTAAGCCGCCCCGGGTTGAAAGCTGCCCAGAGTCCCTTTTGAGAGAGGGGGCGGGATACAAATAAAGTTTTTTATTATTATATTATTTCTTTCTACTGTGATTTGCCTATTCATTTTTCACTGAAAGAAGTGCTTTGCATTCATGAAATTAAGTATTACAGGTTAAGGAGCAGAATATGACACAACCAGATGTGCATCTTAAAATAATGTAGAGAGTGGTGTGAACAGAGTTTGAATAATGTTTGTAAACTCCAGGTTGCTGTGAGTTTTCCAAGCTGTATGGCCATGTTCCAGAAGCATTATCTCCTAACGTTTCACCCACATCTATGGCAGGCTTTCTCAAAGGTTGTGAGGTCTGTTAGAAAATAGGCAAGTGGGTTTATATATCTGTGGAATGTCCAGGGTGGGAGAAAGAACACTTGTCTGTTTGAGGCAAGTGTGAATGTTGTAATCAGCCAGCTTGATTAGCACTGAATGGCCTTGTAGCTTCAAAGCCTTCAGTTTCCTGCCTGTGGGAATCCTTTGTTGGGAGGTATTATCTGGTCCTGATTGTTTCCTTTCTGGAATTCCCCTGTCTTTTGATTGTTGTTCTTTATTTACTGTCCTGTTTTCAGAGTTTTTTTTTAAATACTGGTAGCCAGATTTTGTTCATTTTCATGATTTCCTCCTTTCTGTTGAAATTGTCCACATGCTTGTGGATTTCGATGGCACCTCCCAACAAAGGATGCTCCCAGGCAGGCAGCAGCCAGGCTTTGAAGCTACAAGGCTATTAAATGCTAATCAAGCTGGCTGATTGCAACATTCATACTTGCCTCAAACAGACAAGAGTTCTTTCTCCCACCCTGGACATTCCACAGATACATAAACCCCACTTTCCTAGTTTCCAAGAGACCTCACAGCCTTTGAGGATGCCTGCCATAGGTGTGGGTGAAACATCAGGAGAGAATGCTTTTAGAACATGGTCATACAGTCCGGAAAACTCACAGCAACCCAGTGATTCTGACCATGAAAGCCTTCAACAACACTTTGTAAACCCCATCTCCTTAATTCTTTTCATTGTTCAACATGTTTGCACAAAGAGAAAAGTCTTCTGCTTTCATCTACAAAAAGGTGCCAACCAACAAATATGGATGGCTTTCTCTCTTCCATTTTTTTGGAAAGTTACCAGTCTATCCTTGGTATTTTCTAATAGTTCCCCAGGGTCTTTTCCAATACAATTACTTGTAGTTATTCAGTGATAGAAAGTGGCATGGAATCTTATGTGAACAACTGCCAGATGTAAATCTAAGATGCAGAGAAATAGATAGAAGAGTTGAGGATTTTTGCCAGATACCTATCACAGGGCATTTGTATGTGGTGAAGCGTAAATCAGCCCCTTCAGTGAATGAAAGCATCTACACCAAATTACAACAGGTCCTTTCTTCTGAATTTCCTTCCACAGTAATACATAAGACACACAAAAGGCTGCGAAAAGCTCAAATGTGTTTTTAGGTTCACATCTAAGAAAGCTTTCAAATCTCACCCTACAGTCACCTAACTGCTCCAGAAATGTTCTGATTCATTTTCTCTCTACACTTTGAAGATGCATTTAAGGGAAAGAGATCTGGAAAACAGTGTTATGTGTTAATATCATTTCTAAATCATATCTTTCCCTCTATCTATAGGCTGTTGTTGGTATCTACCATGTCAGTTGGTTAAAGCCACATCGGGCCAATATTCAAATAATTTTGTTAAGGAAAGATCTGGAAATGACACTCCTGGAGTCTTAGGGCCCTTTCACACAGTCATATAACCCAGAATACCAAGGCAGAAAATCCCAGAATATCTGCTTTGAACTGGGTTATTTGAGTCCATACTGCCATATATTCCAGTTCAAAGCAGAAAATGTGGGATTTCATTCAGGTGTGTGGAAGGGGCCTTAGAGGTGAAACATTCGGGTGTCTTAGGTATTGTATCTCAACATTACTATAATGCAAAAATTTTACACCAGTACGTAACCTTTAATTAATTTAAAAACTTTGTAAGTTTCACAAATATGTGTTGGAAATAGAAACCAAATGGGACAAAGAGCAAATATGAGGACATGTACTTGCATGGAAGGGAAGTCGTATCTACTTGCATATGTGGAAAGACCAAGTACAAATCCCTGTTCAGTAGCCTTTAGAGTAATACTCTAGTAGACTAATATATTGCTAAACAATTCTTGTTGAATAAACATGAAGAAATCTAGTTCCTTTCTGGGTGAAATCAGCAATGGGAGGTGGGGGTTGATGTAAAAATGCAGACAAGGAGTGGAGTTTGTGTCCTTACAAATGATAGCAGTGGATTTGGCATAAGGATATATTAGACAAGATTGGTGCATTCCCATTTTGGTGCAGTGCAAAACAAAGATGTGTTTATGGTAAGAGAGAAGGCAACCAAATTGCCATTTGTTCATGCTGATGCCATTGATGGCCTTTTATTGTCATTGTTACTATTCATTTAATTATATAGCACCATTATTTTGTTTGCTGTATTCAATTTTTCCTTTTGTAATGAAATAATTTCTTCTAGAAGGAAGGCAATTATTATTAATGATTTGATCACTAAGAAATGGAGACACTGGGATCATATACCTGTGCATGTATGTTAGCTTAACTGAATGAGCTCAATGATACATCCATGTGTTCATCATGCTAGAATTTGGAGTTGAATAGTCTACTTCTGTGGGGTCAAAGATGGATTGAAAAACCATAGTGACTGTCTAGTAATTTCAAAGATATCCCATGAGAATCCATCAGCCACATGTACCATGCACACACACACACACACACACACATGCCCAGCCTCCCCGAATATATAAGGTATGGTCTTGCTAGCACCCATCAGTACCATGTGACATATTGTGCATACACAGCAGTGTTAAGGGTAGAGTAGTTGGAAAACAAAGAGAGACTAGAGATAGTGAGAGACAGAAAGGAAGGAGACAAGAGAAAGAGGAAAGAAGAGTGTTAAGGTTAGTTGGGAGAACAAGTACTACACCTTTATGTAAACTCATATCCACCATGCGGGGGGGCATCAGCTCAATGAAGAAAGTCTTGTTTTTTTCATACTCCTCATCATCAATTACCTTGATGTGAACAGTTTTGCTGTGAATGGAAAAATAATAAGTGTCATAATGGGGAGAAGGGGGACAAGGTGGGCAAGCTGAGGGAAGAGAAAGAAGGCAAGGGCAGATTTTCAATGGTCAAAGCTTACTCACCCATCATCATGACAGAAAAAACAGTTTTACTCCAATCCTATGCTACCCATTTGCCTGGTACTAAGTCTCACTAAATTCAATGGGACTTAGAATTGCCAAGGTTACTCTGCGAAGCTTTAAACCTTTTTGCTGGAGCTTCTCGCTATTCTGGCAGGACATTTGCATCTGATAAGGGTAATATGTCACTTAAATGTGTTCTTGCACAACCTACACCGCTTTTCAATCCTTTATTTGCATCTAAAATTCCATTGCCCTTCACACATGTGATTAAAATTAGAAGGCATTTAGACATCACTATGTGCATAAAAGCTCTGACTCACCCAAGTCAAACGGTTCATTTAAGATTCAGTTTTAACTCTTTCTTGAATGTTAAGAAGCAACTAAGGCACAAGACACACAAACACATACATGCATTATTAAACATAGATATAACTTCTTTCTTTCTTTTTTAATAGAAAGGTTTGCACTCCATTTAATTTAGTTAGAAATGCTGACTTTTTAAACCTTTTAAAAATATAGATACTTGAAAAATAGTATCACTCTGCTCACATCAAAAATATATGTGAAACTCTTTCTTTATTAGTTCTAACAATCATTTTTGGCTTTGAGAAAGACACACCGCTGTCCAAGTTAGCATTTACATTTCAATGGAAAGCTTCTACTGACTCAGTGGAACCTTCGTTGTAGTTGCCACATACTTTCAATTCAATGCGGACTTATGGCAACTCTATCATAAGGTTTTCTTGGTAAGATTTATTCAGTAGAGGTTTACCAGTGCCTTCTTCTAAGGCTGATAAAATGGGTCTTGCTCAAAGGTGTTCTCAACATGTGGGTACCCAGATGTTTTGGCCTTCACCTCCCAGAAATCCTAACAGCTGGTAAACTGGCTGGGATTTCTAGGAGTTGTGGGCCAAAACACGTGGGGCCCACCGGTTAAAGTACTCTTTCCTATTTCACTGTTTAAAAGTGGAAGCTCTGGGAACTGCAGGTTGCCCACTCTTGGCTTTGAGAAAGACACTGCATATTTCAATACCTTTTAAAAGTCAATATTTGGGGAAAGTCTACATTGGCGGTCTTCCAAAGAGCACCTGCAACAAATTGGAGCATATGCTCCTGAACATTTCCTTCTTCAAAGACTACATTATTGCCTATTTACCAAATAAGAAAAAAGATATTCTTACAAAAAACAGAAATGTAAATGTTTTTTCAAATTTGTTGAAAAAAATGTTTTAAGACACGGCATACTCAATGATACTTACAGATGTAAAGGTTTGGAGAAGGGAAAATTGATTTTTTTTCCTGGTAAATGAATTATAGGGATTTTTTTTTACCTAGAATGATGAGTGAAATATTCACGCCCTACACATAATTTCTAAAAACTATGCAGCAAGTAGACTTTTTGATCAAACAATGTGACTTATATCACACAACAACAATCTCAGGTCTCAGTTTTCTTTTCTGATTTTTTTTCTATGAATAAATGCTTTATATCTGATCAGCATTGTGGAAGACTAAGGGCCCTTCCAGACAGGCCCTATATCCCAGGATCTGATCCCAGGTTTTCTATTTATCTCAGATTATCTGGCAGTGTGGCATTAAACTGGATTATGTGCATCCACACTGCCAGATAATCTGAGATAAATAGAAAACCTGGGATCAGACCCTGGGATATAGGGCCTGTCTGGAAGGGCCATAGAAGAAGCAAAATAATGTTCTTTATTAAGATTAGGCTATGGATACTGATTAATATTTTTTTCTGTTTCTCTCTTTTTTTGTTCCTTTCATAATAGTTTACACTTGAGAACTCTTGTAACAAAACAATAAAATGCAAAACAGTAAATCCAATTGTTATTTTTTCCTGAATAAGTTATATTTCTAAGAAATCAGAAATGTTAATTAAAAAAGCAAGTTATATGTACTGTATTTTTGTGTTCACAAATAGTCAATGTGAATTCTAGGGTGATAATTCGGTATTTATTTCAACGTTTCTGGAAATTTCCATTTTTAACTTTGTTAAAAAGGGGAGGGGGAACCACTACGTTTTTGTCCAAATTTTCAGAAATTACACATATATAGTCTTATCACTGGTCCTCCAAGCTCAATGCTGTCAATCCTGACTCTTCTGACTTCTTAGACCATCCTCAGTCAATCTGCAGCATGTTGCTAGCAAGTGAACAGATGAATGGCACCATCTTGAAGTGTATCTTGGGGCTGACTTTTGTCCCCTGAGAACCTCACTCTCTCTTTAAAAATAAATAATCATGAGTAGTACTTTAAAATTGAACATGACATTAAAATATACAGCTTGAAATATTACTGAACAGCAACATCCTATGCAAGAAATCTTTTATCATCATCATTTATATAACATCTTTGACATACTTTACAAAAAAGAAAAAGAAAAGGGTACGATAATAAGACTATAACAGCAGCCATGTTGGAACAGAATAAAAGCATTCTGTTCACAGATTAGTGCAGCATTCTGTTCACAGATGGGAAAATTTTATGGGGGGAAACAGGTTATGATAAGAAGACAAGAAGTCTATCTAATCCAGCATTCTGGTCATTGTCTATGTGAACAATGGAAATAATGCAAGCTGCACATGGTCTTTGAGACCATTCTGGTATTCTCAGACCACTACTACCCACTTGCAGAAATATTCAGTGTAGCCAGATTAGGCCCTTCTGAGCTGTTAAACAGCCTGAGCAGTTAATGACCAAATGTAATGCTCAAAACCTCTTAAGCTAGGCACTACCCAGCTGAAAGGTATCTGAAAAATTGTAGTCTTCATTTCAATGGGAAATGAAGACTGCAGTGCTCATCCAGTTCAGGACATTGCATATTGCAGAGGACCCTAAAAGTTCTGCCCAGATGTTCAACTCAATACACCCTACAACTAGGAGTGTGCTGCAGTTGTCTTCCTCCCCCCCCCCCCCACCACCACCCCTTTTTACATTTTGCATGGTAAATGTGCAGGGTGATCAGAGGCTATGAGGTAGTGATCTGACAGAAGATGGCAGCTTAGCGTGTTTAATTTTTCAAAAGAGAGTTATAATTTATCAAGAAAAAAATAAAATATAATGTTTTAAGGTTTCTCCATCTGGTGGTAGCCTCAGTGATATGAAAATTTAATACCAAACAACTGATAACCCATCTCCCTACCTCTGGCAGCAAAAAAGAACTAACTTGAAGTATAAGAAAAAGTTTTGAATTAAGAACACAGAGCAGCTTGCACCTTCCCCTGGCTAATTGACCTGTCTGAATAACAGCTGAAACATGGCATGGAGAAAGTGAATTGCCACCCCTCATAATTGCCTTCTAACAGCAAACTGCAGTGGTGGCTGCTGGCAGAAATAGAAGCAAAAGGGAACCATGAAGAGGGCCGTATCACTGAGATTTATAGAATTTAGAGGCTTGCTGAATTCCAAAAAACAAAGGAAATAAAATGAAAACAAACAAACAAAAAAGAACTAGCAAGACGGGAAGTGCTCTATAGAAATAGGATGCTATGTGTTATTTGGAACAGAAAACTGGAAAGAAGGTAGTAAGGAATGGAATGGCCTGCCATAAGGGCTTGAGTGGCTGACATCTTTGTAGAAAAATAGCACCTCTATTTAGCAGGTGAGAATCCACTGCTCTTCCCACTTGTACCCAGAAAAGTTGACTGGCTGTATTTAGGAGGAGCAGTACGGTACTTTGGCACAACACACAGTGAACATGCCAAATTCATAAAGAATAGATGAGGGTACTAAATTGGGGGGGGGGGCTACACCAGACAGGTTAGCCCAGGCATGGGCAAACTTTGGCCCTCCAGGTGTTTTGGACTTCAGCTCCCACAATTCCTAGCAGCCTCAGACCCTTTCCTTTTCCCTCTCAGCCGTGGCTGGAGTTACCATTTTAAAATGCACCTGTTCCAACGTGTATACAAATTCAGCTTAAGAACAAACCTACAGAACCTATATTGTTCATAACTTAGGGACTGCCTTTATTGCTTTAGGTCAGTGGTTTTCAACCTAGGATCTTCAGATGTTTTTCACCTTCAACTCCCAGAAATCCTAACAGCTGGTAAACTGGCTGGGATTTCTGGGAGTTGTAGGTCAAAAACATCTGGGGACCCCAGGTTGAGAACTACTGCTTTAGGGAATACATGAAGACTGTGAAAGAAGCCGGAGGGGCCTCTTCCTTGCCCAGCAGTCCAGCCAGGCATGCCTCCCTCCCGCCCAAATAATCTGGGGCCCCTCACTGCCCCTTTTGGGGGAAAAGCCTCAGGGCAATTTGGGGAAACCAAACCCAGCTCTTTTGGGGGAGACCTGGAGCCACTTGTGAGACTTAAACAACTCTTCCAAAAAGCCATAGGTCAGCGTTTTGAATCTTAAGTTTTTTGTGTGGGCACCGTTCACGTTTCTTAATATTGCATCATATGTATGAATCTTACAAAATAAATGTAACATACAAGGCACAAACGACTAATGAATATATGCTATGTTCGAGCTAAAATATTGCATATATTTACAAGGAAAGTAGAAATTAGAGTATAAATATGCTAGGGTTGCTATCTCTAGCAGGGTCACAAACTTACTCTTATTCATGAAATATATTTCTATTTGCACACATGAACTGTGACTGCTAAGTTATCAGGTTAGGGAGGAAAAATCACTATTCAGCGATGAATCACTGTAGAAGCCACATGTTTGTGAGTCATAAAGATACAAATTTTCTAATACTTTTGATTGACATGTAAGCATTTTAGGTGGGTTTAATGCTGTTCTAGAATTATTCAGCTGCAGAGGCATATCATATTTGGTACAGATCAAGGATGGCATGTGATAAGTAATAGATAAAAGCACTGAGAGATGGTTTGTTGTTGAGAGTTGTTCGTTGGCCCTCTTGGTTTTCATTATGGTAAATACAACTGTTAAGCCTGGTAACTTGAAAAATCCTCATGTGCTTGAGTCCAGCTAAACTAATTTCAAAGGATTCTCAGGACTTTTTTTAATGACAGAGCACTTTTTCTATCTTGTTCTCTTGATTTTTGATTGTCGCTCTTTTCATATGAACATGACATCTTCCCAGGACATTGTTGCTCCTGCTGGCTCACTTCTTGGTAAGAAATGCCAATCTCTAGTGGAAGGGGTGCAAAATAGAAATATGTCTTGTTTTTCCTAGTTATCAAATCAGAATGGGATGGCATCATTTCTTTTTAAGTTGAAATCCCTGACTGCAGTGGACTTATTGATTTAACTGCTGAATCATAAATCAACACTTACAAATCCCACTAACTGGTGGCATCAGGGTGAGATGGGGCATGCAGAGATGACTTGAGAATGAAGTAGTGATTGCAAGGATAAAAAAAACACTTGTTACATAACTGGAAGAATAAGTTAAATACATCTGCATTTGAAGAAAATAAGGCATTTAGTATTCACTATCCTTTTGGTGTCCCAAATTTTGTGTGTTTGACCCATCCTGCTCTCTTTCTTGCACATCCGCCACTTTTGATCCCTCTTTCACAGTCCCACACCATTACTGAGCATTTTCCTTCATTCTTCAGATCCAATTTATTAGCTAAAGATTTATCTAAACATGAACCAGAGCATCTAGCTGGAAAAAAATATTATTATAACCCTTCTTTTCTCTAAGGAGCCCCAAGCTTTTGACAAAGTTGCTTGGCCTATGAACATTTTACTTTCTTTGGGTTCATTTTCAGTTCCCCATAGTCCCTCGTGCCACTATGCTCTTAATGTTGCTCCTCCAGCAGCTTAATAGCATGCTACAACACTTTGGCAAGTCATGAATTATTCTTGACCTTTCGATTTGGGATGCAGTATCACTCTGCAATAAGCTAAGGTAAAGGCAAAGCAAAAAATTTACTTTAGTAGCAATTGGGTTTCAGTGAATGATGGGTGGAGCGAGAGTCAACTTTAAAGGACTTTTAAATATCAATGGCATGTGCAAGGAAATAATGGTAAATAACAATTTAAAAAGGAAGATACCCTTATCATTGTTACTAGGCGTCGATACCACAACCCTACTTATCTGGGCCTGGGTTAATGAATCACTGTTCAACTCTGGAAGGGTAGTCTGAAGGTCCTTTCTCGGTATGTTTCCTCATTGTTCAAACTGGAGATTTACATAAGCTACCAATTATTTCTGTATTTTTAGTTTCTAAAGCTCTTTGGTACCAATCTTCTTAAAAGCACATTATTTTGGCATCCCTGCTTTGTATTCCTTCAGTTGTAATCTAGAAGCCTCTAATGGGAAAAATCCATGAACCTGTTGCAAACAGTGAACATGCCATATCTACTTCTTGGTAAATGTTTTTTTCCTGAAGTCTTCATTAATAAGCTTCTCTATGCCTGTGAAAAATCTTATTATCTTGTTGTTGTTGTGAGCCTTCAAATAGCTTCCAATTTTTGGCAATCCAAATATATTATTATCATGGGGTTTTCTTGGTAGGACTTGTTTTGTGAGATTTTCCCACTGTCTTTCTCTAAGGCTGAGTGGCATACCCAAGATCACTGTTGAATTAATGCAGTTTAACATCACTTTAACTGCCATGGTTCAATGCTGTAGAATAATGTGAACTGAAGTTTTACAGTGTATATGCATGAACCCACAGTAGGTTTACATGGCCGAACAGGCATTCAGATCCTGATCTCCCAAAGTCCAAGTCCAGCACTTGAATCATTACCACATGCTGACTCTTGGTGTTTCTTCCTTGCTGACTGTTTAATTTTCTTTCCAGGTTCAGTAACTTGCAGAGCTATCACCTATCTATCATTTCCACACTGAACTAATCAGAACCATGATGAGGTGATCCTTCATCCAAAGTCTCTTCCATGTTATAATTTTCTCCTCTGTAATGTTACTTTCCCACTCCCCCAACCCTATTAAATGTATCTTCTTTTCTACCTCTGAAGCCATGACACCCCTCAGTGTCATATGGCTGTATCACTCATGAACCATTGGGAGTGATAAACATCCTTTTGGTATACAGAACTCATTTCTGCAAAATGACTAAGGCCCTTGTTTAGCTGTAGATCCTGCAGAGTACAGTACTACATACTTATTTATGGAGCCAATATTTATGATTTCACTTACTCATGCTCCCCCTCAAAGTGTTTGTGGGCCTCTCTGGCCTAAGTATAGTCAAAGCATAGGTTTTGCCATTAGCGCCTTTTTAGCTATCCACAGGGTAAATGTGGGGGTCTTGTAATGTATCTCATAGAGATCTGTCTGGGGGTGTACTGTGCTTAATCCAATGGTTACTGTCCCTTTGTTTCTGTGTGGATTCCTTTCATATTGGAGAACAGCACCTCACACCAAGCATGGTTACTGCTGCCATATTACTCTCAGTAGGAAGAAAGAAAAAAAAGTATTGACACAAAAAGCAATTTCCTTTTGTGTATTCTCCTTGTACTCTCAGGCTAATTAGCAAATTGGCCTGTATTTCAATTAGGGCTATTGGGAAATGCTTTTGTGCTTGGTGCACGGTAATTAATAGGGCATAGCCAAGACCAAACTATACACATAAAATAAAGATCTTTGCTTCTGTTCAAATATTAATAGTGAAAGATTTGTAATGTGACTAATGCATTATTCACCAGTGGTGCCACTGCTGTAATTTTTATTGGTCACTTGAGGTGGGGGAGGTTTCTGCTCACTGGGAACTTTGCTCTTCAGTTTAAGGTATTGGAAACAAATGGGCTTAAGCAGATGATACTGTTAGGACTATGAGACTCCACAACGCCTTCCTTCCGCCTTGCTCTGAACCTTCAAAATCCATTTTTGGAAGCATGTTGTTCAACCCTTGAATCCCATGCCCTACTAATCTAATCCAGCATCAAAGACTAAAGCACATGTAACTTAAACACACACTCTGTTAATCCCTGCTTCATGTGTTTCTCCTACCCTTTTTCAAACTTTAGTTTGCAACCTCCTTGAAGCCAGGATCTCTCATACTGTGCAAAGCGACATGCATGCTGATCTCTGCACTCTAAAGCACAAAAAATTGAATGTAAGTCTGGATACAATAGGGACCCAGTGAATGCTTGTTGAATCACCTGCTACTGCAGAGCTGCTAAAGCCAAGCAGATGTGACCCTGATCTTTAACTTGGATTAGAGCCACTGGGGACTCCAAGGAAAAAATGATTCAAATATAATAAATATATGTATTAAAAACTTAAGCAAAATATTTGATTTGGGCTTATTGACTTCTGCTAAGTAAGCAGAAGATGCTCTGTTTTTGCCATTTTGATTTGTCATGTGTATGTATTCAAAGGGTGTTTTATCAATGAAATATCAGCCTTGTTCTGCAATCTGCACACACTTTTTGCTCGGGCTGATGATTAATTAAGAAAGGAGGCCAAACAGGATCAGAGGCTCTTGATGTTACTACATCTGCAGCTTAACAGATGGCAATTAGCAAATTAAGTAACAAGTGGGCAGAGTTTCCATTCAAATCCTTTTTTGGGTGTGTGTGTCATTTTATTAACCTCTAAAATTAAGTACAAATATAAAAAATGAACACTCCCTCTTTAGTCCAGTATAATATTTATTGTGTTTTTCTTGACAAAAAGAGCAATGGAAAGACTCTGCTATAGTTTATAGCTGTAAAGCCTGTGTTTATCCAAGGGACACATGAATTAGAGCATGTCCAATAAAGGTTTTCATACACTAATTATCCCATCTTACTGGTATATAAGATGGACAGGAAATGCCAGCAACCATATCCAATGTCCAATTTGGACTGTTTTCAAAGACTGTGAGTTAAATAGAAATAAGTAATGTGATCTTCACAATACTTAGTCCAATAATAATTTATTACTCTATAATCTATATCAGTCAGTCAAATTGACTTCTACAGTATTATTAACCAGTTAAAACCGATGTAGAGTTAATAAAGATACTGGGCAGGTACACTCACTTGTCATTTGTATTCAATTCTATCTCCTAATAACTTAATATTATGCAAATAAGATTTTGTTATTTCAATCTGCATGGTAAGTTATTTTAAGAATTATTTAAAGCCACCAAGATTCATGGCTCAAGATAGGTTTCCCAAATTCAAGTCCGAATTGTACCACTGGAGCTTAGTGGTGTTCAGTTCAGATCTAGCAGGATACTTAGCCATCCTCTTACTGACATATCCATATGTAAGTCACCCAACGTGTCCAAAGCAAATGATTCATTATAGCACAAGAGATGCGTTCTGATTGTGGCAGAAGCAGAATTTCCCATACAGTAATGCTATGGTTGTGCACTGCAGCTGTGCATTCTGGTTGCACGTTGTGATTGTGCACTGCAGCTGCACACTGTACATTGCAGTTTGGCATTGCATAATGAGACCCGGTCATTGACATGCATTGCACAATGTTGATATTCTGCACAGGTGTACTGTTGGTGTAGCATATCTCTGCATGGAGATATTGCTGGGATGTGGTAATGTGGTAGAACATTAATCATAGCTAGAGTGATGAGCAAAACTGCCATTTTAAGTTCTTCTAGGGACCTTGACTCACATTTCAGGAACAAATGTACCTACCTACCTCCAAGTGTCCTCAATTCTACTACCTATTGCTGGGGTCAAGTCTTCCTGCTTCCCGCTGCCTTCATTGCCCTTGATGCAATGATGTTATTAATGCAGGGAAAGCCCATTCATATTGTGTGCTAAGGGACTTTGAGGCTGAAGGAGTTTATGACATATAGAGATCAAACAGAAGTCAGCAAATACAGACAAGTCAATATTTTAATTCCCTGAAAAATGTACAAGGTAGCTTATATACAGCTTCGGATAATACAAGTCCCTGTCTCCAAGGAGCACACTTTTTAGTTTTTCATAGCAGCAAATGGAAATACAGTAATGTATAATTTGAGTGATGCAAAATCTGAACCAGGACAGAATTTAAGAAGAAAAGCAAATAGGTTGCTATTACCCATGTTTTTAAAAGTTAACACATCTAATAAATAATTATAATAAATAATCTATGTATCTATTCCTAGTTTCATGTTATTGTGAGAAATGAAGCTAATGTCCAACTGTGTCACAGATGTCTACCCTGATGATATAACTATCAGCCATTTGGTTCTCTTTAAAACTAACACGTAATGGAGAGTCTGCAGAAAACTGCAGATAGGCCCACAATGTTTTTAGAAAGATTTCTACCCATTTGGTGCAAAGGTAACTCAGTGTGAAACAAGCCTGGAGTTTCTGACCCAGACCCTCTTTCCTCTTCACTAAATGTGTTCCCCTGTCCCACGACATTAGTCTCCAGGAGTTTCAAGCTGCCCTCCCTGGTTTAAGGCTTTTAGCTGAAGGGAAGGAGATCTGGAAGCTATATATAGACCTTTTTTCTCTTTTGCTGCCTTTTAGCAGCACTATATTGTTGCTATGGAGATGGTGACAAAGATGGAAGTGTTGGGGAAGTGGAAGAAATGCAAAAGGATTTATTTGGGGACTCTGCTACGCAGGGGATTTGTTAGTCTTCAAAGGTTTCAACTTCCTGTATATTATAGAGATGTTACTACAAACAAAGACATTGTGGCTCATGAGATAGGACTGGCAATAGGAAAAGCATACCCTTCAAATGCCTGGGTGCCCAGCTAATCCGCTGCCATTACACTTTTTCAGGTATTCCTAAAATGTCCTGCTTTCTCTCTTGTCCCTCCACTTTCTGCCTTTCTCCTCAGCTTATTTCAATTGCGAGAAAGGAAGTTCAGAAAGGAAAAAGCAGTTTTCTCTCAATTAATTCAGGGCCCTTCTACACTGACTATATACATAATGCAGCTCCAAGTTGAGAAACTTTGAGGCCTCAAAATGCATACCACCAATGCATGCTGCAGTAGGGGTTAAACAGGAAGAAGTGCATTTTAAAAGTCTGGTGTAAGCCATCTAATGTTCTGCAGCTGATCTCAGTGTATGCCAGATCCAGGAAGAAATCAGCTCCTCAAAATTCACAGTGCATTATAGACCTCCACTTCTGCTGAAGTAAAGCATCCAGAACTTGGGCTGCCAAAAATGCCCGAAGTGCATAGCTGGGCAGGATGGGGCTAACTAATTCCCAGGGAGGGAGAATTGATTACCTCTGCTGCTGTCATTTTACCTCCTTTTTTCACCCATATGCCTCTGATACGTACTGATATGCATATATCCGGGAAATGGGGGGAAAAACTCTGCAAAGCTGTTTGAGACCAGGTTCTGTGGTAAATGGAATCATCTTTCTGACTTGAAACTGGTTCTAGGCATGGCAATCTAATGATCTGCACAGTGAAATTGATTCCTTCTAAACCAAATCTGGTGAATTATAGTGCCAGTGTGAAAGCACCCTCAATATCAAGGAGAGGAGGAAGCAGAATCTTGTCCTTCCTGGTAGGACTGCTCAGAGAAAACTCAAATACTGTGGCTTCTCCTAGCTTGGTTTGTTCTTCCTCATTAATTTTTGCAGACTTGACTAGAGTCTGACATTGCTTGGCCATACACATACTGGTTTTCATCTGTGAGATGTTAGAGGGTATGAAAGTAGCCAAGCAGTGATGCATATTCCATGTGATTTCCTGGTCGCCGTTCAATCATAGCACTTACCATGCTTACTGGAAGCTGTGTCTCACATCAACACACAAACTCCTTGCAACCCATGCTATGGCTGGTATCCTATCAGTGAATTACAATATGACAAGTCCCACTGTGAAGTCTTGGCTCTGCCTTTTCCTCTCCTTTACTTTAGTTCCCCCTGTTATAGGTTTTTTCAATAGTGTAGATACCTCCCTTTGTATTAGTTTTTGGGTGGAACATAAAACCCCCCTAGAGGTCAGCCTTAGTTGGTCTATTCCATTTGCCTGTACAGAGCTCTCTTGCCAGACTCCTCTTTTTCTGCAGCAGAGCTACAGAGACCAGAGGTTTGGGCATTGTCTGGTAATCCTAGGCCCAAGCAATCCAAAACAGGCATCCTTAGCACCTGAAATCAGCCAGTATTCATATACCACCAGTCCCAGAGACAACAGAAACTTTTGACCAGCTTAAGCTTTGCAAGAAAGAAAATTGAGACAGCTTATGAGCACCAGTTTGTAACCCATCATTTTGCATCAGAGGCAGAAGACTTTCCAGGACTCCAGAGAGATGACTGCAACCAGCAAAATCTCCTTTCGTAATGTATTGTCCTAAGCTATCTTATAATAGTCCCGGGTGGAGTTAACCGTTTATTCATCTTGTTTTCAGTAAACTCATTTTGGTTTGCCTAAAGTGCCTCTGTATGTTAAAGGTCTTGATCTTAACAGAAGAGATACAGATAGCCCCCAAGTAAAGCCAGACAGTATAGTTTTTCCCAAAGGCTCAGGTGTGCCATCACATCCACTTACAATACTGTAAAACTCACTATTTCAATCATTGCAAAGGATGGAATTCTGCACCTACTGTGCAACAATCCAAATGCCTCCCTCCCAGGTAATATGGCTCCAGTTAACAAGAAGGGCTGACAGAGAAATGTCCAGCTATTTTCCTTGCAATTGCATGTACAGTGACAGCCACCCCCTAAAATCTTTTAGGGATTCTTTGGAGGTCCTCCAGGATAATGTCAGCTCTATGTAGCTGGCTATAAGAAAATAACTTGATGTTTCTCCACTGTTACCCAACTCTTCACAGCCAGAAATAGCCATAACACACCCTGGGGGAGTGTTTTTAAAATGTTTTAAAAAGATATTTTAAAGATGTTTTTAAATTGTTAGATTTTAGCCTTTCTTGTAATCCGCCCCGAGCCCTAGGGGAGTGGCGGCATATAAGTTTAAATAATGAATGAATGAATGAATGAATATTGGGAATAGGATTCCAACAAAAAAAGTGGGGTATAGAGAGAGGAGACCTTTCACACTTGCACATGTGAGATATATCTCTTGATCCAGAATTCTGGCTGATGTCTTTGCACCACCTCATTACCAGCAAATACCATCAGGACCTTGAAGAATCCAGTAATACAGGCTGCTTAAAGTGAGCTGCCTTTCTGACAGCTGGCTGTTAAAATGGCATCATGAGATTGTGTGTTTGTTATATCTCAGTGATTCCAGATCAATTTTCTTCTCTGTTTACAAACAAAGTGATAGGTTTTATTAGAGACAAGAATTACTGGTTTAGAGTCAAGCTGTTCCTCCCCTCCCATTTTCCTCTCATAGCAACACAAGTAATAAACGCTCTGCTGAACAAACTAGGCCCAGGGTGACAAACACCACAGCCTAAGTGAAGGCAAACATGCCACATGAGTATAACAAAGGGCAGAATTTGGCTTGCAGAATCTTTATTGGTGTTGACAAGGGCTGATCTGTGAGAGTTGTAAGTGTTGCCGGCAGATCTTTAAAAAGCAATGCTCTTATTTGTGAACATATTTGCCAACAAGGCCCAATGCACACACAAAACACCACTGTTGAGAAGCTACTCTCTTGACTGTTCCACACTGCCCAAATAAAATTATCTTCTTAACTTGGAGAGGCATGCTAACAAAAGAGGCAGCTATAAGATGAACTGCGTACAATGAAGCCAGTGTATAGAGCAATTCCACGTGTTCAGTATGCGGCCCACCAATTCATTTTTGTTGGCCCTTGCCCTTCTTACTGAAAAAATTAATTATGTATTTCAATATTAATTATGTAATTTGTTTTCTTTCTGGAATGTTTCTGGCCATCACATTCCTATACGAATGTTTGATTGGCCCTCAGGTAACTAAAGGTTGGACCACACTGATCTAGGTCATTAATAAAGATGTTGAACAGAACCAGGCCCGGGACAGAACCCTGTGGTACTCCACTCATCACTTCTTTCCAGGATGAAGAAGAAGCATTGGTGAGCATTCTTTGGGTTTGTTCGCTTAACCAATTATAGATCCACCTAACCGTAGTTTTGCTTATCCCACATTTGACTAGTTTGTTTGCCAGAAGGTCATGGGGGACCTTGTTGAAAGCCTTACTGAAATCCAGATAGGCTACATCCACGGCGCTCCCTGCATCTACCCAGCTTGTAACTCTATCGCAAAAAGAGATCAGATCAGATATTTTCACTTGCAACTGTGAAATGTTGGAGGGCAAGCAATGAGTCAGACCACTTGTTCATCTATCTTAACACCATATGGACTTATATTAATCATTCAATGCATCAGACCCAGCCTATCTGGATATGGCTGGGACTGAAACTTTAGCAAAAGATTCATCAGCTCCAGCCCTTTCTAGAGCTGGTTAATAAGAATAGATTTAGAAAAAGAGTGCCCCTTTATGACTTGTCCTACTAAGTTGGAGCACATAGATCAAACATTTCTTCCTCTTCCTCCAAATATATTTGAATTGTTTTTTTCATTAGGTAGTAGATATAAATATCTTCCAGCCAAAACGTATTGAACTATATTTAAAAACCATCAAATTTATTTTAAAATATTTTCTAATATTCTTTCTTTTGATATTGGATTCCAGCCTCTGCTTCTGGTTTCTTTTGCAAGATTTGAAGCAAACTATGTGCCAGGCCCTAGCAAGAGGCGAAGATCGGACAGACTGAAAAGTCCAAAGGAGCAGTGGTACATTTTCCAGAGCAATGAGTTGGGAGTCAAAGACTGGGCAGAAAAAGTAAATGAAGTCAGTTTAGTATGTGCTCCTAATATAAAATTCAGATAACAAGCCTTTACAGGACCAAATTTCAAAGAGAAAAGAATTTCATTGAGTTGAAAATTATCAACAAAAAAATATCATTATCATCCAAAATGCTATGAGATAAAATGTATCTTGCATCCAAAATCTGCACATCTGTCAGGTTTGTGGTGCATTACAGAGAAAGAAAAAACATGCACAAATGGGTATGATTTTAAAAACGCAAATGGATCAAAAAAACAGTAAACAGAAAAAATAGGAACAAATAGGAACACTTTTGTTGATGGGAAAAATGTGGAAGAAGTCTACACATTAAGAAGTGCATACAAAAGACACATTTTAAATGTGAAAATGCAAATGAATTGTGTTGGGAGAAGAAGAAACAAAATCTTCTCCCAGACAAAGGATAGGATGAGTTGGATTTGGAGAAAATGCAATAAAATCAAGGCAGAGATTTTAACAGATTAGCCTTTGGTGTCAGCCAATACAATCCAACAGCTATTTCCAATCTCTTCCTGAATCAAATTTAAAATGTAGTACTTGTTTCTTCTAGCTGCCTCTCTGTCCACCCTGCAAATGCTGATGGGAGTCCCATCATAAAGGCTGGAGAGAGATTTCAGGACCTTAAGGGCCAGACAGATTATTTTTATTATGTCAGTTTCTGGTAAGTAGGCTAAACCCACTCACAATATCAGAGACAGCCATATGTCTAAGAATATTTATGGGAGCAAGAGTGTTATGTGGATTTGCGTTTTCTGCCAGGAGGAACAAAAGCTAGCAAACCTGCACTAGGGAATAAGACAACTGGGCTCACTTTAGTGAGCTTTACTTCTGAATAAATACGCTTGGGGCAGAAATGACTTGAACTTGACCTGTTAAATTACTATTTTGTCGATCCTGAGCTCACGAGGGAGGAGGAGGAGCAGATATGACATTCTGCAAACTACAGGTGCTGGAAGCTGAGACAATTACAATCCCCTGACATTAGCTCAGGGACAGGAACAAATAAAGACCGTAATAAAGATACTATGGGAGCAATCCATCACTTACAGTCTCAATTAATTTCATTGTGCAGGAGGCTTGCCCAAGTGTTCAGAAATAAGCAGAGGTTGCACAGCAGTGTCAACACTGGATAGATTGTGTTCTATGGTGGATCCCACTGTGGGATGTGCCTTTTTACTTTAGTCTACCACTTTCCAGGATAGACTGACAAAGAGAACTGCTGCATAGTTTGTCCCCAGAATAAGATATATGAAACAGATACATTCTAGTTTTCAGCAAGGAGTATTCCACAGTAAGTGTCTCTAAGATTGTAGGCCAATATATAAATAACCGTGATAGACAAGACTCCATTCATCACAGTAACGTTTTGTACTACTTTCCTTAAGTGCTTAAAATGCTTCATGCACTTGATCTCAGGGGAGGTTTACTCCAATTGGGCAAAACAGGCAAAACAATATTATATATTTGTATTTATTGCAAAACATGTAAATGCCTCCCTTCAAGTAGCAGATGCAAGAGTAAACTAATTCTTCCAAAAATGTAAGCGTTGCCAAATGAGGGCAATTTGAAATGCAGTCATTCCAGCTTTTATAATTCATGTTTATAGCAACTGTGGTACAAAGTTCTAATCTAACATCCACTGGGAATTGGCCCAGAAGACTGCTTGTACTTCTGAACTCAGTGAAGAATTTGGGATTTCATTAAAAATAATTAAGAAGTGCTATTTGAGGGTAGACTGAGATGGTTTTTCTTTTATCACTGTTTAGTCATAACCAACTCCTCAGCCTTGGAAAAGGCTGGAGAATTGGTTACGGGAGACTTTCAATGCTGGCTGGCAAATTTGGGGAACAATGGCTATACTGGTTCGGGGTTCTGAAAGTTATAGCTCCCCCGTCCCAAGAAACCTTTTCCAATCCTTACATATATCTATCAGAGGTTTGGCTAAGCATGTACTTGTCCGAAGCCGTAACACCTATGCAGACTTCTTGCATAGAAGTTTTAGAAATGAAGCTCCAGATGGAGAAAGTTCCTATCATGTAAAGGGAATAACTGTGGCATTGCAGTTGTAAAGGGGGGAGATCTCAAAATGCAGCAAATAAATATTGTCTTCCCTCTTTTTTCCTTGCAGTCTTTTATGAAAGGGACTGGGGAAGAATCCTATATGGTTCAGGTCCTGCCTATTTACGCAGCCACATCTCCCCTTATGAACCTGTTCGGGCTTTAAGACCGGCTGGGGAGGCTCTCCTCTTGATCCCGCCCCCATCGCAAGTGATGCTGGTGGAGACAAGGGAGAGGGCCTTCTCAATAGTGGCCCCTGATTCTGGAACGCCCCCCCCCCCCGGGAGATTAGACAAGACACCACCCTCACGACTTTTAAGAAGGATTTGAAGACCTGGCTGTTCAAACAGGCCTTTGGCAATGATTAGTTAGGTAATGGTAAAGGTTTTCCCCTGACATTAAGTCTAGTCATGTTCGACTCTGGAGGTTGATGCTCATCTCCATTTCTAAGCCGAAGAGCCAGCGCTGTCCATAGACAACTCCAAGGTTATGTGGCCAGCATGACTGCATGGAGCGCTGTTACCTTCCCACTGGAACAGTACCTACTGATCTACTCACTTTTGCATGTTTTCGAACTCCTAGGTTGGCAGAAGCTGGGGCTAACAGTGGGAACTTACCCCACTCCCAGATTCGAACTGCTGACCTTTCGGTCAGCAAGTTCAGCAGCTCAGCAGTTTAATCTGCTGTGCCACTGGCGACGCCAACACCCCTTTAATGTGGACGAGGTCTTTGTTATATGGTCATACTTCAACTCCGGCATTTTTGCTTTTATTTAACTTTTATTTAACATAGGAATCACTGTGTTTTAACTGTTTTAGACTGCCTATTGTTTAATTTTGTTTTATCTTTATATTGATTTGTCATGCTATTATCTGTTTTATTTTTACTTTGCATATATTATTCATTGTGTTTATTTATGTTATAATCTGACCTGAGTCCTTTTGGGGAGATGGGGCAGAGTGTAAATAAAGTTTACTACTACTACTACTACTACTACTACTACTACTACTATTAAGAATGTGAAACTTGCTCTCACTGTTTTTAAAGACACGGCTGTGTTATCCTACAGCATAGGAGCCCCCGGTGGCGTAGTGGGTTAAAGCCTTGTGACTTGAAGGTTGGGTTGCTGACCTGAAGGCTGCCAGGTTCGAATCCCACCCGGGGAGAACGCAGATGAGCTCCCTCTATCAGCTCCAGCTCCATGCGGGGACATGAGAGAACCCTCCAACAAGGATGGTAAAAACATCAAAACATCCGGGCGTCCCCTGGGCAACGTCCTTGCAGACGGCCAATTCTCTCACACCAGAAGCGACTTGCAGTTTCTCAAGTTGCTCCTGACACACGGAAAAAAAAAACCCCTACAGCATGAAAAATGAAACAATGAGGAGAAATGTAGTAACACCATTAAGAGAAACTGATTTCTTTGAGCATAAGTTTTTGTGGATTTCAATATTCCTGAGATAATGAAGAGAAATCTACAAAAGCTCATGCTGAAATAAATCAGTCCCAAAATTGGACTCGGCTCTTTTTCTCCCCACCTTTTCTTTTCTATTCATCAGGAAGCCCACACAATGCATCTCCACCCAGGAAACAGGATAAGACCTACTGGTCATCTCCTGGCCAGCTTCATCCTTGCAGAACACTGTTCTCAAACTTTTGGCATATACTGGAGACTGGCATCCTTCCTGGATTAAAGGAAATCCACTGTCTGAACACATGAAGAGGGTGGAAAAGTCATTGCACTAGGACCATATATGACAAGGATGAGTGTGGGTGTCTCTATATCTGGAGAGGTTCTGCAGGACTCAAGATGAGCAACACTAGCCTCTGTGGGTCCCACAAAGTGGCTACTTTTTGCTGAAACCACCTCCCCCCCCCCTTCCCAGTTGCTCCCTCATTATGTAACTGCCATGGGCTAAAAATACAACTTGCAGCCGTGATGCAGCCCAAACTGAACAAGATGCAAATTTAATGAGGCTACCATGGAAACAAGCTTCACTTAGCCAGAGAAGTGGGGAGGGGGTTGTTTGTGGGGAGCCTGGCAGGGATGCTCCTTGGACAGAGCAGGAACTGTAAGAAACCAGCCCAATTAAAATAATAATAATAAAAGTCTCCCTTTTTCATAAATGACCGGAGGATGCTAGTTAAGGGCATCCAAACTACAGACAGTATATGCTTTTTATAGGAAGAGAAAGTGAATATTAGTCTTTCTATTTTTTGGACCGTGGATAAATATTTACTAGTTGGGTCTTAAATTAAATATAAGCACACGCCATGAATGATACATATTTTTGGCGGGTCGGCAGGGAAGGGGGAGTTTCCATCACGGTAGCAAGCAATATTATAAATATCTCTTTTAGGAAGAACAGCATCCGGTCAGATTTTATATGCGAGCCAGTCTTGAGCTGGGAAAATTGTAAGGAAAGCCTGACTGGTATGATTCTGCATTGAGATATTTTCTGTCAACTGTATAACTGCTCCTCCCTCCATTGCCAAAGAAAATAGTGAATTTCCAAGGCCCTAGGCTGCTGAGAATAGTGACTGTATTTCTGTTGGTGTTGCTCTGCCAAAATACAACATCTATTGATATCTTTACAGTACTCTTTACATCTTTTGGGGAAAATATTTTTAGACTGTTGTCCCAGAATTCCCCTGGATATGCTGGCTAGGGAAATACTAGGTGCTGAACAATCTTTCTCTTTAAAAGATACTAGACTTTGGTTTCTTGGACAAGTACCTCACCAGGACATTACATGACCAGATGTTGGCAATAATAAACTCATACACAAGTAAATGGGAAGAAAAGATGGCTGTCCTTCTGGCTGGCTATCCCAAATAAAATCATAATGTCATTAACAAAATGAAAACGGCTATCCCATGATTCATTGGAGTGCTTTAATCAGTAAGCAACTGATGAATACAAATTGTATGTTCTTATAACTATTTATGATTAAGCTGCTCCTAGAAGTGAGAAAAATGATTGTGGTATACTTGAGTCATTTTATCAAAATGTTTAGACCTCATCCCATATCTAAGGATGGTATGCAATACAATCAATGTTGTCAATTTCAAACCATAAGAGTAATTTGACTACAGATACCTTAAACTATTTAAGACAATGTTAAAAGCCATGCAGATTTTGATTAGGTCAACTGGCCCCAAAGGTTCCAACAAAAAGCCACCTTTTAATTTGCCACTATTATTATTTATTATTATTATTAAACTTTATTTGTACCCCGCTAGCATCTCCCGAAGGACTCGATGCGGCTTACAAAGGCCAAGGCCTCAACACACAATATAACAATACAAAACAAAAGGCAAATTAAAACAATTAAAACAGTATAAACAACAAGCAATAAACAATACGCTAAAACACAATAAAACTGGGCCGGGCCAGAGTAATGGGTACAAGATTAAAAGTACTGATGTGACAGGTGATATATAAGGCTTCTAGGGCAAGAGCAGAGTGCGATATACGATCTAGTTCTAATAAAGTGCTTATGGGACTTGGAGTTGGAGATTTCCTATTAATCTGGGAAGGCACATTGGAACAGCCAGGTCTTCAAGTTCTTTCTGAAGACTGCCAATGTAGGGGCCTGTCTGAGATCCTTGGGGAGGGTGTTCCAGAGTCGGGGGGCCACCACAGAGAAGGCCCTGTCTCATGTCCCCACCAACCGCGCTTGCGACGCAGGCGGGATCACGAGCAGGGCCTCTCCAGATGACCGAAGTGAACACGTGGGTTCGTAGACGGAGATGCGGTCACGGAGGTAGGATGGTCCCAAACCATTCAGGGCTTTGTAGGTAAGCACCTGCACCTTAAATTGGGCTCGGAAAGTAAATGGCAGCCAGTGGAGCTCCTTGAACAGGAGGGTTGACCTCTCTCTGTAAGAGGCCCCAGTTAACATCCTGGCTGCCGCTCGTTGGACCAGTTGGAACTTCTGAGCCGTTTTCAAGGGCAGCCCCACGTAGAGCGCATTACAGTAGTCCAGTCTGGAGGTGACCAAGGCATGGACCACCCCGGCCAGATCAGCCTTCGCGAGGTACGGTCGCAGTTGGTGCACGAGTCTCAATTGCGCGAAGGCCCTCCCAGACACCGCCGACGCCTGAGCCTCAAGCGTAAGCGATGAATCCAAGAGGACTCCCAGACTGCAGACCTGTGGCTTCAGGGGGAGTGTAACCCCGTCCAGCACAGGTTGCCACCCTATACCCCGGTCAGGATTACGATCGACCAGGAGGACCTCTGTCTTGTCGGGATTGATCTTCAGCTTGTTCCTCCTCATCCAGATAGACACAGTGGCCAGGTACTCGTCCAGCACCCGAGAGGCCTCCTTGGAATTAGGTGGAAAGGAGTAGTAGAGTTGTGCGTCATCTGCATAGAGGTGACACCCAACTCCAAAACTCCGGATGACCTCTCCCAGCGGTTTCATGTAGATGTTAAAGAGCATGGGAGACAGAATAGAGCCTTGTGGGACCCCACAGCTCAAAGGCCAGGGGTCCGAGCAGGCGTCTCCCAGCTTCACCATCTGGGATCGACCCTCCAGGTGTGATGACTCATGGGCCTTGTAGTCCTGTTCCTAGTACTATGGTGGCAGACGAAGAGGAAAACATAGGATTTCCGCCATTTCAACCAGAGCTGGAGCCTCTCCACCTGGAGGATGTTTGCCCTCCAGAAGTTAGCCAAACAGGCCTTGGGCAGAATTCCCCCCCGTTTCCCCGGAGGGACAATTATAACAGAGATAGAGGAGTCAGAGAGGCTAATCGCCGGAGCCTGAGAATCGCTGCCAAACAACTAGCTGATTAGGTCTGCTTCCCTTGGGAAATTCTAAGGAGTCATGCATCTGGACAGAGTTGGGTTTCGCTTCTCGTTCTCTAGGGAAAGTGTTCTGTTGGCGGGAAAACGAGACCCTATATAGGGGTTTTGCCGCAAGGGGAACCTTGTGGAGTCAATTGATCAGCTTGAGGAGAGAGATCGTGTGTGGACTTCGTAACCCCAGTTCCTTGCTTCCCGGATCAAGTTTCAAGCCTGCCTTGTTTCACGTTTTGCCACGGACCTTGTTTCATGCTTCATGTTTGCCTCGTTCCAAGTCTTTGATCTAGCCAAGAATCAAGTTTATTTTCCAGCCTTGTTGTCAAGCTACATTGGACTTTAAAGACTCTGTCATTTCCCCACACTATTGCTTGGCAAAGTGTGTGTTTCGGTCAAGTGGATTAAAACTTTGAACTCTAATATCTTATATTGGACAATACATTTATGGACTAAAATTGACCTCATCTGAAAGGTCTGCTTCTGAACTATATTCTTCACTTATTTTTATTGACTTTATATATTTCTTTAATAAAGATATTAGATAGATTCTGGCCTCTGTGTAAGGTTATTGGTGCTCTGCAGCCTGGGTCCTGACACCAGGAAGGATCGGAGCCACGACCAAACCGTGCCCCCGAGACCCATCCCAGAGAGTCGTCCCAGAAGGATACCATGATCGATGGTATCGAAAGCCGCTGAGATGTCCAAGAGAACCAACAGGGTCACACTCCCCCTGTCCAACTCTCTACGGAGGTCATCCACCAAGGCGACCAAGGCTGTCTCGGTGCCGTGACCAGGCCTGAAACCAGACTGTGACTGATGTAGGTAGTTGATGTCATCTAGAAAGCCCTGGAGCTGGGAGGCAACCACCCGCTCCAGCACCTTACCCAAGAAAGGGAGGTTGGAGATTGGTCTGAAATTGTTCAGCACCGTGGAGTCAAGGGAAACCTTTTTAAGGAGTGGACGAACCACAGCTTGTTTCAGATGAGATGGAAAAACCCCCTGCTCCAACGATGCATTAATGATCAACACAAACCAATCAACCAGCCCCTCCCTGGCCGATTTAATTAGCCAAGACGGGCAAGGGTCCAGAGCCGACGTGGTTGCCCTCACAGCCCCAAGGACCTCCACCACGGTCTCAGGAAGAACAAGCCTAAAAGAATCCCACAAAATCAGACAAGCAGATGCCTCAATCACCTCCCCTGGCACTGTGGTGAAATTGGAGTCGAGCTCAAGGCGTATCTGAGCGACTTTGTCTGCAAAATGGTGTGCGAAATCGCGACACCGAGTTGCTGGGTCGTCAAAAGTCTCCTCCACCACAGGTGGCTGAAGGAGTTCCCCAACGACCCGAAACAACTCCGATGATCTATTTGCTGCAGACACTATACGGGTAGTCATATAGGACTCCTTGGCTGCCCGTATAGCCACGGTATACGCCCTCAGAAATGCTGTAGCCCGTGCTCGGTCGGACACGTCCCGAGAACTCCTCCAAGTGCGCTCTAGCCCCCTCCTCGTATGCTTCATCACAGCCAGCTCCCCGGTGAACCAGGGAGACGGCTTGTCATGACGCAACGTGATGGGGCATTCGGGAGCGATCGTATCTATCGCCCTGGTCACTTCCCTGTTATAGAGATCGACCAGGACGTCGACAGGATCGCCAGGCTCCATGGCAGGAAGGACCCCAAGATTCCTCAGGAATCCCTCCGGATCCATCAGTCTCCTGGGGCGGACGATCTTAATTTGTCCTTCACCCCTGCATCACTACATCACAGAAGGTCCTCCTCTACATCCTCCTAGCGTGTTTTCCCCTTACCGGTTAGTTCTCTATAGGAAACTCACCAGCAGTATGAGATTAGTTGTACTTTTCATCTCATTCTCTGTATCATCTGATTTACATAGGCATAGTGTTGAGTATCCCTGATCCTAAATGCTTAGAAACAGAAGTGTTTTGGATTTTTGATTCCTTTTGGAGTACTTGTATTTTCACATAGATACATAATGGGATTTCTTGGAAATGGGACCCAGTTCTAAATATGAAATTCAACTATGTGTCACCTTACCTTACACACATAGCCTGAAGGTAATTTTATACAATATTTTTGATAATTGAGTGTACGGAGCAAAGTGTGCATACAGTGTTCCCTCACTACTTCGTGGTTTGCTTTTTGCTTCCTCACTGTTTTGCGGGTTTTTTTGTGGTCCAAGGTATTCTCAGAATGCATTGGACCTTAATGCTATCCAATTAAAAGTGTTATCTATCTATCAAACTAACCAATTAAACAGCACAAAGCAACTCATGGAGGACTAGGCCACAGCGGCGCCTGCCTTTCGCACATGTGCTCTCGCCACGCCCCCTCTTCCAGAAAGGCTTCATTGGCCTGGGAGTTGCAGGTTTATAGCCTTCTCTGCCAAATTGCTGCTCGCCTCACCAAACTAAAACAATTACAATGCAAAATGGGCTTACGAAGGTGAGAAAGGCCACCTAACTACTAAATATAAGATATAAATATTAAAATAAATATAGTGTCCCTACTTCACGGAATTTCACTTATTGCGGGTGGTCCTGGAACATAACCCCCGCAATAAGTGAGGGAACACTGTACACTGAATCATCAGAAAGAAGAGGTATGCCTCTCTCATCCACAAATGTAGATGAGTTTGAATTTTGGAGTATTTCAAATCTCAGAATTCTGGGTAAGGGATGATCAGTTTATATTGATATTGATGTTGCTATCCCCAGTCTATGAGCAATTGGTCTGAATCCAATCACTTGTCCCAATTAGACTCACTGAATGCTAAAATATAAATCAACATTTATGTAAATCTGCCAAAATTGTCATGGGAAATAAAGATGACTAAATTGAAGCTGTCATGCTGTGGACATATCATGAGACAACATGACCTGTCTAGCAAAGTGAAAGGCAGTAAGGCAAGGAAGACCACCACATTACAAGTGGTTTGGTTTACGCAAGGAAATGATGGCCCTGAGTTTGCCAGCTCTAACGAGGTCTGTTGATAACTATATATTCATAGGGTTGCTTTGACGGCAAATAACAACAACACTCTACCTAAGGACTAAAAATTGAATTTAAAGTTTTAATGAATACTACACACACAAATTCATTTTCCAGACTTTTAGTCTGGTAGCTAACCACCCACTGTTCCATACAACAACTAGTATTGCTACTTCTTTACTAATAGGAGAGAATAAGAAAATATTTTGATTTGCCTAAGACAGAGGTGGCCAAACTTTTAAAGCCGAGGGCCAGTTCACAATCCTTCAGCCTAATGGGGCCAAACTATAGTTTGAAAAAAACATGAACACATTCCTATGCACATTGCATATAATTTAGTTGTAGTGCAAAAAAAATGAAAGAACAATACAATACTGAAAACGAAGAATAATTTTAACCAACATAAACATGCCAGTCTTTCAATGGGGATTGTGGGCCTGCTTTTAGCT
This sequence comes from Anolis carolinensis, assembly GCF_035594765.1. Classification (NCBI taxonomy): domain Eukaryota; kingdom Metazoa; phylum Chordata; class Lepidosauria; order Squamata; family Anolidae; genus Anolis; species Anolis carolinensis. The sequence continues at coordinate 307,976,568 of NC_085841.1, forward strand.
GATGAGAGAATCAAGTTATTTAGGGGTGTTGTTGTTGTGTGCTTTCAAGTCATTTCAGACAGTGGCACATGCTGCCTCAGAGTCTAGTGGAGTCTCCTGTTCTGGAGGTTTTTCAGTGGAGGTGGCATGGCCATCAGTCAAAAGAGCACAAACCCAATATTTTTCCACAAAATAGTCAAAAGTTCCCAAATGCAATGTGAATAAAAAGATATAATATTGAAAAATATATAAAAAAAACACTGCCACAAAAGAGAAATTTTTCATTTTTTTTCAACCTAGCATACAAGAACAAAGCAAAGAAAGATTTATGTTTCTGATAAGGGATTTTGCAACATGCAGAAGGTGGAACTGTGTGTGTGGTATCATGTCACTTTGGACTGAGGCCCCTTCTCAAAACTTTAATGAGGATCTCTGTCCAATCTCATTGAAGACAGATGAGCAGCAGTGCAGAGATCAATCTTTTTTGCTCTCTTTCATGATTCACATTTACGCAGCGGAGGCCAGGAGGCCTCTATGGTGAGCAATGACTGCTCATGTTACCATCTTTGCAGGCTTCAGAGGGATTGGGTTCCATTTCATCCTCTTGGCTGTGCAAGAATGCCAGCTGAGATCAGGAGCGCAGTCAAAGTCAACACAAGTCAAAAAATATTTTAATGACTGCCAGCAGATCATTTCCATAATTTAAATGTAATTCACAGGAACCATGTCACTACCAATAATTTTTGGGTTTTAACATGAAATGTACACCAGATCAAACAGTGTGCAGAATGACCACATCAAATATTAGGCAGTATTATTAAAACAAAAGCATTGTCTGGGTATATCTTTTCTCCTGTTGCCAATTTTTTTAAAGGGCCTTGTAATCTTTGAATGCGAGGCCAGATTATGACTTCCTTCTCATGGGATGTTTACTACGGCTACTCCACAGACACCCATAACCTGTTTATGTATTGGTCAATTTCATGCACATCACATCAATTCTGGCAAATTTCTAGGCAGCCTATGAAATTGAGATTTAGACAGCAGGTAACTTTACAATCCCATCAAAGGCAATACAGCTGTGACTTGCTGGAAGCACCAAAAGATATGCAGTAGCTCTTGTGTTTTTTACAACAATATTGCTAAAGGGAACAGGGTCTCTGCTATTCCTCTGCCTGGGAGATGGCATAGGATTCCTGATGAGAAGGCAAATGGCCGGTCTTTTCCTAAACTTGGGTCATGTTAGGAACATAGGGACTAGCCCCCTCCATAACGATTTTCCTCACCTTATGAAATTTTCCTTCTGTTTCCAAATTTCTATCATTGTAGATAATGGGGCTTTGAAAATCATTCACATCTAGAACTCCTATCTGGCCTTTTTCATTTGAGCATTTCTAAATGCTCAATTAAAGTTTCTTACTGCAATGCTAGAAATTTGAGGAATTAAGCACATTTTCATTTGCTGTTATTTGCTATCAAGTTGACTTCAACTTCTAGATGAGAGACCTCAAAGTCATAAAATGGTCATCAAATGCCTTGCAAACTCAGGGTTGTAGCTTCCTTGATTCATAATGCCTTCCATATTGCCAAACATGATTGTCTTTTTCAATGAGTCACATCATCTCATGATAAATCCAAGGTATGACAGCATCCTCGCCTGATTGATGCCAACACTGTCCTTCCAACATGCTGTATTTGCAGGGGAAGACAATGCCTAAGAGAATGGGCTGTAATCCATCAAAATTTGTGCTAAAATAAATCAGATTTAAAAACACAACAAGACTCTCTTTCTCCTTTCCTTTCAAAACTTATCTCAAAGCTATAAACAGTAATGACTACAATGTTGTTTTTGCAAAGATACCAAATACATTCTATGTGTGGACTTTAAGTCACAAACTGCAAAGATTTTCTCCCATCTACTGTTCTCCTAGATACTCAAGAAACCTCACCTTTTTACCATATTTTGAATATTTTCAAACATACTTTTTATCTCTAGATAAGAGCTCGCAAGCTCTTTTTCTTGCTGTAGTAGGTCAAGAGTTCATTTGGGATTTCTCTTTCCCATTTTCATGCTATCTGCTTAAGCTTCAAACAGGTAAGCTTGAAATATTCATTGAGATATCTGTATACGTGTACACTTTCCCCCTCTCTCTCTCACACACACACACTATAAGAGGGAAGAGCTAAAGAGATTACCCAATTTTGGAAATCCTTTGAAGGAAAAAAAAGAAAGAAATAGCAATAACATGTTGTTTTGGCCTGTTGCCAAAAAGATAAAGGTTTTCATAGGCAAAATGATCCTTTGTGCCCTTTTCATATCAGAATCAGAGACATGATTTTCCTTGTCTATTTTGAGAGGTGAAGGATAACAAGTTATCTCAGGCCTGCTTCTTAGCATTTGTAAAAAAGTCTCTTAAGAATTTCACCCATGACTCAGGTAACATGATAGTGTAATGTTGGAATTGTATTTAATGCTGCTGTTTATATTGGAAAGCTGAGACTTGGGACTGCTGAAACATTTCCAGATTTCACATACACTTAATTGGACCTTATCCCACTCCCACCCCACATTTTAAAACATTTCTAATCCATTGAGGGTATGGTTTAGGATGGAGTTCTTCTGATGATGCAGGGGAACTTCCTGTCAGCTCCATCACGATTTGTTAGGGAAACGTCAGAAACAGTTCTAAAAAAGTGGGAGGGGGAACCATCTTTTGGACTCAGGAACCAGGATATAACTGGAGGAAACAACCAAAAGCATGTGGGATAGAAGCTGTCAAATTTGCCGGGGTTGAATGACTTCAGTGATGGAGAGTAAGGGGCAGGCCCCTATCAAGCATTGACATTTCTCTCCCAAATAGGGTGGAATATAAATTATAATTATTATTATTATTATTATTATTATTATTATTATTAATATTAAAGTCAGGTTTCCCCTTAAGTCCCCACATCCAATTGAAGATAACATGGATTCTTTTTGTGGGTGTGTGATGTAATTTTAGCATGCTTGATACATTGAAATTCAAATTATTTCCTTAATAACGGAATGCATGCACCATGTGCAACTTGGCTTGGCATAAAAAGTATCCTGTTTGATAAATGAAAGGTCCAATTTATTTAGGAAATAATTAAAATTTAAATTGTTTTTTCAAAATATTATTGTTACAAAATAAAGCTACAAGGAATGTTTGATTTGCTAGTTTATCGAGTAGGCAATATACCACCCTTTTGATAACAGAAGAAGGCCATAATCCTATATAAGAGTTATGTCTTCATATAAAGACTTACATATGTAAGAATTAGATTTGGTCACTTTCATAGCATCTGAAACCGATAGAGATCTACTAGTATATTGTCGCAGCTAGTCAATTGGGATCCAAATTCTCAACCCCTTCTGCGGAAGTTGCACCCTCCTCCAAGGAGAATAACTCCAAAACAAACTGTCCTTTGGTAAAGAAAGATTTATATAAACAAAACATACAAAACACAGTCCTTTGCTTTTATCAGCAGCAAACACAAAGCTTTCTTATCTTCAAGCTTTAACCTCTGTGGTTTCTGGACTCTCCGTCTCCAAACCTCTCTTCGGTTCCACTTCAGTAGCTCTTCAGCAGCAATACCATCTTTGCCACCATCACAGCACACATCTACAACACTGCACTTTACAACACTGCACAACACCACATTACAACATACTAACATAAGACTTACTCAGACTCTATTAATAGCCCTCAATCTAAAGCAGGTGTCTTAATTGCTGCTGGTCAAACACAGATGGGACATGATTCCTGCAAACACTTATTCATTTTCACTTAAGAAATGACCCAAATAATATAAAACTCCGACATATATTACTATGCAGCCAAACCAGCAAAATGGCCAATGTGAATCACACAGTGATGCACATAACACATTGATATGCATTGGGCACTCTTGCTGATGTCCCAGTATCTGTCTTCAGAATTCACCAACAGGGCTTCTTAGTGTCTCTGCTACTTAGCTAAGCATACATCAAGTCATATTAAGTAAAAAAAGTGATAAAGGATTCTGTCCAAAATTGTCAACATTAGTGGAACAAAGAAAATTATTCTGTCTCCTCTAGTCTTTCATAGTGTGTAAGTAAAGCGCTCATTCCCATAAGAAGTGAGAGGAAAGAAATGTATGACATGAGAAATTGCACGTAGTTTTACAGAAATGGTCTTAGGTATTTTATTCATTTTTCTAAAAGAAAATATCCCATAATCCATTTTTTCCAAAAAGATAATGGACAAAATAATTTCTTTCCCCCACCCTTCAAGACCTACAAGCAAGATATGGATACAAAAGCACCTCTTCCTATGTACTGCTATTTTGATACTTACTACCTCAGGTAGAGGAAAGAGGGGATATCCAGATACATAGAGATGGTTCGTGGATCAAGTTATGGAACTTCTCCCTTATCTGAAGAGGCGGCATGTCTCCTCTTCAGTCTATGAACACCACTATCACACTGAATAGGAAGGATAGCCTCATCCTATACAAATTTGTCCAATCCCTTTTAAAACTGTCAAAGCTGATGGCCATCACTACATCTTGTGATTCTGCTCTTTATCAGTCCTGACTCATTCAGCATTCAGATCCAGTGGATAATCCCACTTGCTGTTGTTTTAATATTTTGGTAAATGGAAAGAACTTTTTTCCTATCTATTTTCTCCACATCATACATAACTTTATGCATGTCTGTCATCCCTCCTCTTACTTATGATTGTCTCTAAGTTAAACAGCTTCACACATTAGAACCTTTCCTCCCAGCAGAGATGCCCCCAGTCTCTCCTTCTCGCCACCAAAGTGCTTTCACCTATATGGCACATCATATCAATCTTAAATTACCCAACATAAGAGTGTGCATTCATGAACACAGATTTAAAAGAATTTCAGTATTTTAACTTTGGTAAAACAGAACTCCAGGAGATGTTCCAAGGGATCTTCAATGGTAATGGAAAAACAGCCATTAGTCATCACTATCTATGCCAAATTCAGGGAAGGGGGCATATGTATTTCCAGATGTTGTTGGACTATAGCTCCCTTGATCCCTCATCACTGATTGGGAGTGATGCAAACTGCAGTTCAACAACATCTGGAGGATACACGTTTCCCACTGTGGTATTATAGATATCGGGTGTTCCTGATGGTTTTTGGCAAGTCAGGTCTTTTCACACACAAAGGGACTACACTAGGCAAGAACAAGCTTGTCAATATTCAAAATGAATTGAACATAATCATGCCCTTGGAATATGCTGTGTATAACATCATATGCCATAAGATGAAAGGAAGGGTATTGAAGAAGTGGGTAAGAAAAATGGCTCAGAAGTGACAGAATCTGAAAGCCTGCAAGGACTGGCTTGCTGTAGGTGCTGTATCTTTTAAAAGACATATTCTCTAATAAATGTATCTGTCAGGGCATCTGTTCAGCCTGAATATAACTCTTTCAGGCATTTCCAGGGGCTGTTGAGTGGACACGAAGTTCTCTTGTTTCTTTAAAGCAGAAATAGTTCTGACAGCTTCCCCTCACTAAGCCATTTGGACTACTTCAGTTCCCCACATGTGGTGCCCCTTGCACGCTATTACTATCCTTCTCCTGTTGCACGCCACTCCCCTGAGGATGCTAGCAGCCACAAAACCAACCAACGAACAAATCGTCCTGTCTCTGCCCCCTGATCCCTTGGCAGAAGTTAAAGGACATAGGTATCTTCTTGCCCCACTACAATTAAAAGTGGTCTGTCTCTGTCTCTATGTTTATATGGCATTGAATGTTTGCCATTATATGTGCACATTGTGATCTGCCCTGAGCTCCCTTCGGGGTGAGAAGGGCGGAATATAAATACTGTAAATAAATAAATAAATAAATTTATAGTGGGGAAATTTAGAGTCATTGCATTAGGGAGAGTGAGACACCAACCAGGTGCAGGGAATGATGGAGAAGCCACGCTCCCCTGAACCCCTTATTCTAGCTGGTTGTTTTCATGTGTGGTGAAAGATATCATGGTGTCACCAACTGTGACCATTTTAACTGCCAGTCAACTTCATTTTTGTATAAAAAATGGAGAGAAGTATCATTTTCTCCTTCACCTCAGGCAGTTAAATATCATTGAGTAACCCAGGGACATTCTAGGGCCGAGTCCGGTGATGTTGCTGTCTGGACAATAGTACAGCCACCATGTCACCAATTCTCATGCATATATTATACTCTGGCTACTCTGATGCATAGGAAAAGCACAGTAAACCTGCAATGCAGTGCAGATCATTTGGGATGGTTGTTTATTGGCAAATAGTTGACCAAAGTGTGCAAATACAGCTTAGCATTGCAGTTCAAACTTTGACTTGTTTCCTTCAACCCTGAAGGAAAAGGGTGATTTTCTTGATAGTATTTTTCAGTTTCGGTATCCATATAGTGATTATGCAGCTGCATCAGGACAAATGTAAGCAATAAGTTCTCTGAGATCTAGGATGCATCTACATTATAGAATTAATCTTATAGACTCATGAGAGTTGTAGTTTAACAAGGTTTTTAACCCCTCTTCCAAAGAATGCAAGTGTTTCACAAAACTACAGTTTACACGATTCCACGGCATTGACCCACAACAGTAAGAGTGGTTCAAACTGTCTTAATTCTAGAAAGTAGATGCACATCCATATGTTATATTTTAGGAGGGTGGGGGCAAGTGATAAGAATGGGACACAACCATTATTTACTGGTTCTAATGAGGTCCGGTGAAACCCCAAAATGCAATCCAAATAATTCAGCTATAGGATTCAAGGAAAATACACAGTCAACAGATCTAAAGTTTCTAACATACGCCCTTTCTACCCTGACATATAATCCAGATTATCAAAGCAGATAACTCACCTGAATCTAAATTGCAATATAATTCAGTTCAAAGCAGATAACCTGAATTTTATATGGCAGGCTACACACAAAGTTTGTCTTGGAATCATGATGTGTCTGTCACAAATATTATTAGGACTAAAACCTGGCTTCCATAGGTGTAATTGGATAAATTAATCGGATTGATGTGAACAGTCTGCTAGAATGGAGAAATATGGGTTAAAAGATGTGAATCTATGTTTTGGCTCTCAGATCACATATCTGTCTGGGGAGAAATGTCAGCCTCATTTGTTTGACTTCTGCAAAATAAATGTTTGTGACTGTCCCTGACCATCACAGCAGCCATTTTGTGAAATGCCATGCTTTTCTGTATTGATATACAGAACACAGAACACCTTCTCAAAAGTTCAAATACATTCACCTTTCCAAAACAAACTCCCAAAAACCCCGGGGTCAGTGAAATGTGCAAATCCCAAGAGTCTTGGGAGGCCTTTAGGAATTGTGAGAGTTGAAATCCAAAACACCTGGAGGGCCAAAGTGTGCCCATGCCTGATATAAAGCCATTATCTGCACATTCCAAACGTTCAGACACAACAGTTGGAAAATCTGATTGAGACTCATAGTATATATGCTTTCATGAACTGCTTCTGGCTTTCCCGCCAGCAACTGGTTGGTTCCTGATAGAAACAGGATGCTGAACTAGATAGTCCTTTGATCTGATCAAGCAAGACTGCTCTTCTACTCTTTCATTTGCTTAAACATCCTTCTGCAAGGCTGCAGAAGCCCAGTGACCTCTGCTGTTAATAAATGCACTTATCTTCTTCTCCAGCCCGTCTTATCCTTCTGGCTGAGGATTTACCTTGCCCTCACAGTGGGTAGATCTTGACCTGTACTTCAATAACTTACTGATTTATATCATAATGGAATTCAGAAAGGTGGAGAAACAGGGTCTTTTCTTGATTACAAAGTGGGCAATGGACCCGTTTCTTCTTCCCTCCTGATCACTAAAAAGGGAATGACAATCCACCATCCTTGAACAATTAAGAAAGAAGTAATTAAAAAAATTGTTATGTTATACAGAGCCTGAAAGTAACTTCTAACCTGTTACTTTCACAGGCTAATCAAAGAGTAACAAAATAACGTTTCAAAAATAAGGAAAGCTGGGAAACAAAATATAGGCAGTCTCCAAGTTACGAACAAGATAAGTTCTGTAGTTAAGTGTTTTGACATTTGTTATTACCTTATTAATGGAAGTAATGGAAATTATTAAGAAAGAAGTGAGCAGCACAAATAATATGACAATGAGCTATTTTCCAAACACAGTAAAACAAGTGGGAGGGAGTTACTTTTCAACTTAACTTTCTAGGCTCTGATTTCCAGATGCTGGGATTATATCCTTTATGTAATGAAATAAGATACTTGGCATGCAGTAGTGTTAAGAATGGGAACACTAGGTTGCTGTGAGTTTTCTGGGCTGTATGGCATTCTTTCCTGATGTTTCGCCTGCATCTATGATAGACATCCTCAGAGGTAATGAGGTATGTTGGAAACTAGGCAAGTGGGGTTTATATATCTGTGGAATATTCAGGGTGGGAGAAAGAACACTTGTCTGTTTGAGGCAGGTGTGAATGTTTCAATTGGCCACCTTGATTAGCATTGAATAGCCTTTTAGCTTCAATGTTTGGCTGTTTACTCCCTGGGGGAATCCTTTGTTGGGAGGTGTTAGCTGGCCCTGATTGATTCATGTCTGGAATTCCTGTTTTCTGAGTGTTGTTCTTTATTTACTATCCTGGTTTTAGAGTTTTTTAAATATCGGTAGCCAGATTTTGTCCATTTTCATGGGAACACTATTCTTAATACTCCTGATATATATATTTTGCCATCAAAACAATATCACTAGATTTGCCAAATGCTATTTCCATTTTAAGGACAGTGATACCAAATCTGACTTGCTCAAAGTTAATGTCATTCAGAGCTCCAGAGCTCTCCATGAGTGTATTGATGCAATTTTGAACTGAAACCAAGTCTCCTGGGTCAAATTAGATGTCAGACTACAAAGGGCCGCACTAGTTTTAGACCATGTGAATATGACCATGTCCTCTACCAGAACAAAATCTTCAAATGACTTTTCCCCCCATAGGAATGGCAAATGTATGAAAATAATAAAACTAAATTTAGTCTAGAAAAAGCAGATATATTGTAGCAAAGAACTACATTAGCACTTAAGGCTGTTATATAGGGGGAGAGATCGCGGTTGAATTGTATTCAGTATTGCAATTATGGGTTCATAACCTGGAGTTAATGGCTTCATAACTAATCTATATTTAGTAAGACTGTGTAGTCTTACTGTTAACTATGTAAATGCCACAGTGGCTCATCTTAAGAACCATCTGCCAAAAAGAGGGGAAAGAAAGCTCATTCAGCTTCTGATAGGAATGCAAGATAAATGGCATTCTCCCTGTCTCCTGCCAGTACACATGGCTGCAGCAAACAGAAGTAGGACCCCTGTTGCAGCTTTGCTCATTGGTGGGAATGGAGTGGAAGTGGCAGCCTCCTTATACCCCAACCAGAAGCATGGCAGACTTCCTTCACCCAATGCAGCAGCTATCTCTTAAAGTGGGGCTGGGGGTCAGGATTAGCCCAGGAGATGCTACTTAGTACCCAAACTAGAATGCCAATGCTCTTATTTATCCATGTGTGAGTCTATTTTATTTCCTCACACAAAGGAATCAGCGTAAGCATTAGAGGCATTGATGACACACATATATTTCCATAGTAGTGGGATGTCCAGGCTCCAAACAAATCTGGAAGCTCAACTCACTGTAAGTCTATTTACACTGTTTCTTTTGACGTTTCACAGCCACTCTCAGAAGAGGTCAGACATGTATTTTCTCAAGGATGGTTTCAGTCAAGAGAATCTGTCCACTGCAGAAAGTTGAGGTCTCCCTATAGACAGTTGAAACATTTATAGACTGGATACAAGTTCTGTCCTCCAGAGATCTTAAGTTAGAATCACCACTGCTGAGTGATAAAAGGACACTAAATAATTGAGTGATCTAAAGGACACAAAGAAACTCCATTTTGCAAGCAGTGTGTCTTGAACAGGGGTCTGCAGAGCACCCATAGCCTTCAGAGTATTACCACATGGTTCACAAAGCTGCTTCTGTCACAACGCTGAAGCATGTCAGGATTCACACTGAAACGCCTTCTGCTCACTCTAGCCAAGATCAAGACTGGGAGGGATTTCTCAGACTTTGTTTGTTTGGCCACCTGTGCTAATTCAATAAGCCCATCGCTGTGGTATTTACAGTTCCTGCACTAGTCTTCAATATAAATCCCATTATTATCACACTTGATAGAATGGCTCAGAGAGAAAAGGTTAGAATGCAAGATCAGAACTGTAAGCTCGACAGAGTTCTGTACTGTGGCTGATGTTTGGTTGTGAATCTTCGAACTGCAGAACTAGAGCCAGATATTGGGAAAGGGCCCCTTCCATCGATTAAAGAATTAAGCACACAGAAAGTACAGTGTCTGGATATATGATTCTGAACTGATTAAATACAATACTTGAATGATTAAAGCAGGGATCGTTTATGTTATTCCACAATGCATAAAGGGGGTTAATTTCTGTCTGTCATTCCTATCTGATCTCATTCTTGAGGATCGTGTGAGAAAGACCTTGTAGTCCTCGTGGGCAACAAGTTAAACATGAGCCAAAATGTGATGCGGCAGCTAAAAAACCCAATGGGATTTTGGCCTGCATTAATAGGAATATAGTGTCTAGATCCAGGGAAGTCATGTTACCCCTCAATTCTGCCTTGGTCAGACCACACCTGGAATATTGTGTCCAATTCTGGGCACCGCAATTGAAGGGAGATGTTGACAAGCTGGAGAGCGTCCAGAGGAGGGCAACTAAAATGATCAAGGGTCTGGAGAACAAGCCCTATGAGGAGCGGCTTAAAGAGCTGGGCATATTTAGCCTGCAGAAGAAAAGGCTGAGAGGAGACATGATAGCCATGTATAAATATGTGAGGGGAAGTCATAGGGAGGAGGGAGCAAGCTTGCTTTCTGCTGCCCTGGAGACTAGGACGCAGAACAATGGCTTCAAACTACAGGAAAGGAGATTCCACCTGAACATCAGGAAGAACTTCCTCACTGTGACAACTGTTCAGCAGTGGAACTCTCTTCACCGGACTGTGGTCGAGGCTCTTTCTTTGGAGGCTTTTAAGCAGAGGTTGGATGGCCATCTGTCGGGGGTGCTTTGAATGCAATTTCCTGCTTCTTGGCCGGGGGTTGGACTGGATAGCCCATGAGGTCTCTTCCAACTCTATTATTCTATGATTCTCTGATTCTATATCCTTAAGGCCCTAGAGCCTATCTAATCTTGGGAGCTAAGCAGGGTCATCCCTGGTTAGTACTGGAATGGAAAGAGGAAGGAAATGGAAAAACCACATCTGAGTATTCCTTGCCTAGGAATACCCCATGGAATCCCCATAGATGACTTGAAGACACATAAACACACAGATGTCTCTTAGTATTCCTTCTATCTCTACAGCCCTGAGTATATGAATCAGTTCCAAATTACAGAACACAGTGCAGCTAACCCAGTGGTTCTCAACCTGTGGGTCCCCAGATGTTTTGGTCTTCAATTCCCAGAAATCCTAACAGCTGGTAAACTGGCTGGGATTTCTGGGAGTTGTGGGCCATCTGGGGACCCACAGGTTGAGAACCACTGAGCTACATTCAACCATGTATCCAATGCATATGTTTGTTTGTTTGTCTGTATTGTTGTTAATGACTGTCAAGGTAGATATGACTTCTTCATTGTAACCCTATGAAGAAGACACGTCCTAGAGGTCAAGTCATCAAAAACCGTACTCAGGTCCCACATTACTCAGGGCTGTGGCTTTCTTGATTGAGTCCATCCACTAGTAATATTCTTTCTCTTTCCCTACTGCCTCAACATTATCATCTTTTCTAATATCATGTTGTCTCATGCTATGCCCAAAGAACAGCCCCAGTCCTATCCAGCATTGATTTTTATTACTATAAATTTTAAAGCCGCATGTTTGTATATACATTTTGGATAATACTTCACATCTCTGATGAGGTGGGCTATAGTCTACAAAAGCTTGTGCTACAATAACCATGTTAAGTCTTTAAGCCTAAAAGTAGGACTTGAAATCATGTAGCCCATCCGTATTCCTCATCATTGGCTATGCTGGCTAGTGCTCATGGGAGTTGTAGTGTATTCTTGTATAAAGGTATCACAGAACTTGTTTTAAGAAATTCAGCTTGGTATTTTTTTCTGAAGAGGATGTACATGGGTAATCAGAGTTTCATGGTAGTCACAGTTGATCCTATCATACTTTGGTTCAAGAACAGATTGATGTCCACTGATTTGAATTGCAAACCTACATACACCAAAGGTAAAGGTTTTCCCTTGCCATTATGTCTAGTCGTGTCCAACTCTGGGGGTTGGTGTTCATCTCCATTTCTAAGCTGAAGAGCCGGCATTGTCTGTAGACACCTCCAAGGTCATGTTGCATGAAGCTCCGTTACCTTGCCGCTGGAGTGGTAGCTACTGATCTACTCACATTTGCATGTTTTTGAACTCCTAGGTTGGCAGAAGCTGGGGCTAACAGCAGGAGCTCACCCCATTCCCCAGATTCGAACCTCCAACCTTTTGATTAGCAAGTTCAGCAACTCAGTGTTTTAACTTGCTGTACCACCGAGTTGCCAACTTAGTAGTACATTCCACTGAATTCAATAACACTTTCTTCCAAGCCTCTTCCTTTGGGACAACAGCCTTATATTATACAATGTTTACTGCGTTCCACAGTTTTCAGTAGAAATTGACTCCCATTGGGCGTATATGAGATTGTTATACTACAAACATCTGGAGGCTGTGTGGCAGCTGGACATAACCATGCACTGCACAGACTGAGAATCTCAGGGAAAGACACAGGTGAAGCAAAGGACATTTACTAATATCAAAAGGTGGGATCATGAATGTTCTAGTAATCGTGGTGACCTTTTGCTGTGAATACATCCAGTCTTCTACTTCCTTACACCAGGGCAGCAGGCAGAACCAGATAGCTCTGCACTGGCTGGAGCAACAGGAACACTGTTTTCACATCGCCATAACTTACACATAATTACCAGACTGGGCTCTTAGGCATCCCAGATGGTTTGGATAAATTGAACTGAACATTTTTTTAAAGGAGGTTCTCACTTGTTTTTAGTTATTAGCACTTGACATAAATGTTTTTTGTCAGGAGATATTTTGGAAGTTTCTGCCCCAGTAGGAAGTGCAGACACAGCAGAGAAAGCGAGTGAGTGAGCAAAGAAGAAATATGCACCCACATGTCTCTGCCATGGCTATACAACTTTCTATTTGACTTGGGAGGCTGGGTTTGAGGGGAGGTTGTAGGACTTAAAAGACACACACACATACACACTGTGCCAACCAACCCATATTAAGATGCAAGATAATATGAGACAAATTAGGAATATCCAGTAACTATTTTGAAAAAAACCCTTTAATATCAGTGTCATGAATACTAAACCACATATGATATGAACAAAGTCAAAGCTGTTTAAACAGCGCCTGGTTGGAGGGGCACTGTCGTAATCTTTTCCTCTTTTATCTGGAGCAGTGACAAGAATGAAACATCCCACAGAGCTTTGTTTGGTTACTGGAGGCAGTGGGTGACCTTATCTATCAACCAATCTTTGCAATGTTCCTCCTCGCCCGCTCCCTCACCAAGGATCACAGCATATTGCCTCCAGTGCTGGACTGAGTCAGCATCCCTGGCATCCTCAGAAGCATGGAAATGCTCCCACATGCGCTCACTGAGAGAACCTCCATGTGTGGCTTCACAATTAGGCCAGTTTGGAGAAGCTGCTTGTATATTATTTCAGAACAAGAGGGAAGAAATGGTGTGGCCTTTATGAGGATCCACATTCACAAATGCTTGATCCAAGCCAGGCAGAGACACACAAGGGCCAAGATCATAAATTTGTGTGTAGACCCTCTCACAGATGTCCTCTATCAAGCCCACAGAGAGCTTTCTGTTGCTGCCACTTATCAGGGACGAAGGGAGGGAGGGAGCAAGAGGGGAGACAATTCAAACCACAGAGAAGCAGCTGGCCCGAGATGCTTTGAGGAAAAGAGAGAGAAATTATTCTCGGATAATATGCACATACCTTTTCCTTTTCCCAAGGACTCAGGGCAACTAGATCTTCATGGTCTGAATTGTCTATTTTCCTTTCCCTCTGGTAAGAAGGACTAGCAGCAGCTCCATCCAACTAGGGGACTTTTGGGATGGATTGCAAGGGTGGGAGAATAATTCTTTGCACCCAATCTGAAAAGGGACTCATGCACATGTAAACAGCACTTACGTGCACATCAGTCTTAAATACATGTAAACCATTAACCACATGCCAATCTAAATGTACCACTTTCCCAGCTAGGAAAGCAGAAAATTCATATTTTAAATAAATTTATTTGTTTATTAAACATGTTTTCTTCCCCATCTTCCATCTACCTTCATCACAACTGAAGGTAGCATAAAAAGGTAAAGGTTTCCCCTGACGTTAAGTCCAGTCATGTCTGACTCTGGGGGTTGGTGCTCATCTCCATTTCTAAGCCAAAAAGCCGGCGTTGTCCGTAGACACCTCCAAGGTCATGTGGCCGGCATGACTGCATGGAGCGCTGTTACCTTCCCGCCAGAGCGGTACCTATTGATCTACTCACATTGGCATGTTTTCGAACTGCTAGGTTGGCAGGAGCTGGACCTAACAGCGGCTGCTCAGTGGCTGGAGACCTTTCTGTCTCCAGCTCAGTGCTTTAACGCACTTCGCCATTGGGGCTCCTCGAAGGTAGCATAGTAGGGGTCTAATACAGAGGACAGGAGAACACAATACAGTACAGTACAACTGTTACATCCTTGAACAGAATACACAGACCACAATCCAGTCCCATACCACCCACAAATTATATAGTTTGTCCTCCGTATCCATGGATTCTGTGTCCACAAGTTCAACCATCCATGGTTTGAAAGCATTAAAAAAATCCAAAGAGCAAACCTTGATTTTGCCACTTTATGGAAGGAATATCGTTTTATTATGTCATTTTATATACACACAGCCCCCAGATTATGGACAAGATAGATTCTGTAGGTCTATCCTTAAGTTGAACTTGTATGTTAGTCAGAACAGGTATGTTTTTTAAGTGTAACTCCAGCCAAAACATTGAAACAAGGATTGGTGATAAAGTTTCATTGGAGAGACCATATTCCCATGATAAATCTTACAGGAATGAATTTTCCTCCTTAGAGATAGATTTCCTCTCACTTCCTGTTATCTCACCACCGTTTGTGGCTAGGTCTCATATGTAAGTCAGATGTTTGTAACTCAGGAACTGTCTGTAATGGAATTTGACCATCCACAGACTTTGGTATCTATAAGGAGCTCTGGAACAAGGGCCCACTGTATTTTCTGTTTTTCTAAAATTATGTTGTGACCTATATTGGGACTTCTTTGCAAGACTTGCAAAACTAATCTCTTTTTGACCATAATCAAAACAGAATGAGTGAATAAAGATTGCAGGCAGCCGTGGCAGCAAGAGGTATGTAGAGAGTAATTCAATACATACACTGAATACCAGAATTTCCTAAGGTTAAATCCATATTCCGCATAAAGAACTTTGAAAAGGTCCTCATCAATGTTGAGTGGTCTGCTCTAAAAATAAGAGGCAGGAATGAAGGATATTCTACTACTTTCAGAAAGCTTCATATATTTATTAGCTCACTCTTCAACAACTGAGTGCCCTTCAGATATGACTCATTAGAACTCCCATACATAGGTTGTACAATTGTAATAGTCGAACACATCAGAAGGCATCTTGTTGAGCAAATTGTATTATGTTTTATTTATTATACAAGAACCTATACTTTTACCTTCTGGGGTTCAGACATCACGTACAACAGGTACCATTACTTTAAACGAATACCCATACCCATCCATAATAAAAGTGAAAGTATGTATATGTATGTGGCTGGGGCTCCCACTTCCACAGACAACTTTCACTTCATCAATGAGGAGCCACCAAAGGCCCTCCCTCCAATGACATTGCAGGCTATAGAGAGCACCATGAACATGTACAAGAGCCGCAAACCCCTGCCAATGTTCTCCAAAAACACAATACTGCTCACCACTCAAGTGAATGCTTTCATACGGGGACAATTTCAGCCTAGATTGTATGTGTTTCCTCCACCACAAACATCTCAGTGTTTCTTATTCTCTCCATTGGTGTGAAATTTGCGTGATCCCACCCACTGCCTCTTACATAACCCTTTCCTACTCTTTTCTATGGCATACAGCGGAATTGATCAGCAACTGAATATACTGGAGGGATTTGAGGGACTGACTCAACATGATGGAAGTTGTAGTTCAAGACAGATTACAATGGACCTGGACCACATTTGGCACATAGAACTGCTATGACCTACGAAAAATACTGGAGATGTCTGGGGGGAATTGACCTTGATTTATAGGAGTTGTAGTTCACCTACATCCAGAGAGCACTGTGAACCTAAACTACAATGAATCTGGACCAAACTTGGCACGCATACCTGATACGCTCAAATTTGAATTGAGCATATCAGGTTTGGGAGGGATTGGTCTTGATTTTTTGATGTTGTAGTTCACCTACATCCAGAGAAACTGTGACCTCAACCGACAATAGACCGAGATCAAACTTGGCACACAGAACCCCCATGAACAATGCAACATACTGAAGGGATTTGAGGGGACTGACCCACCATGGTGGGAGTTGTAATTCATCCTGCAGCCAGAGAGCACCTTGAACTCCACCAATGATGCATCTGGCACAAACTTGCCATACATGCCAAACATGATAAATACTGATAGAGTTTGAGGGTTAACCTGCCATGATGTGAATTGGAATTAATGGGACCATTCATAATGTTTTAAAAATGACTTTTTCAAATAACCCGAGCATTGCCGGAAACCCAAACTAGTAGTACAATTAAATGACTGAATAAAACATAAAACCAGTGACTCATAATATAAATAATAGGGCCTGTAATCCTACCTGCAGGACCTTAGCCCCTAAGAAATTCTTAAATGTTGACCTTTTGTCCTCTAATTTCCAAAGTTCAAAATAATTTTGATCTGCAAAATAAATGAGAGGCTGTTTGAAATGTCAGCCTTGTTTTCCATTCTAAGCCTAGAAAACCTGTATCACAGGAGTCCTGTTTATAATCAAGGGGGGGGGGGGGGCAAACAATAGCAAAACATCCTTATCCTTATCCTAACATCAACCTGAGGATTGTAGCTAACATGAAATTAGATATCACATCCATTTGATAGATAGATAAGCAAAACAAGTCTGATAAAGAAGTTCTGTGAGAGACAGAGCTGGCCCGAAACAGTGAAGTACATAGGTTGGCTCCCGCCATTGATTGGAGGTGTTAGTGTGTTGGGTTCACATTTTTCATTTTCAAGATTCATCATATATTCAGGCAATATGCACACAAAATTTGAAAACACAACTAAGAAGTATAAATTGAAAGCATCCTTCTCTACCTTTTGAAAAATGCAAGACAAAATACACACAAATTTCCATGAAAAGAAGCAAATAACCAATAAATAAATTCCACGATTTGATACTGAGGTGGAATGGATAAGGAAGCCAATGGGATTTGGAATATAACAAAAGAAAAATTGGCACATTTCTGTCATTAGCTGGAATCAGCGCTGAGGCAGCTGCCAAATGCAGGGCTTATTTGGCTCAGGGTAGCAATAGTTTTTCCCACCTGCTATTTCCCCCGAGTCCTACCTCTCACCATTTCCACCTTAATGAGTAAGTGGTAGTGAAATGCTGCAAGAGAGAACTACTTGAGACACATGGCTAGCCTTTCACCCCCTTTCCCTGCCTTTTCAGTATTGTCATATCAACAATACTGAAATAAGATTTATCTGCCAGTTCAATCATCTTCTCTCAATAAAACTGGGAAGATGGGCCAGCACACTGCCCTCTCCCTCAGGGAGCAAAATATCTTAGGTTGGCCCTGGATATGGGGCACACTTTCTAAAAGGTAAAAGTGACCAAGAAGTACTGATGTGCATTATTTCTTGGCATAATCCATTTGAGCCTCTGTAACGTTTGTTTTTCAGCCACTGGACAGACATCAGCTGTGGACTATTCAAGGAACTGTATCCAGCAACAGTAGAGCTTAATCTGACCTTGTGACTTCCCATGGTAACTGCTATGTTAATTTGCTCCACACTCATCCTGTTACGTACTGTAGATTCCATTAAATTGTGGCGAAACATTATGTTCACACTGAGCTGCTAAAGAGATTTTTAAAAGGTCACTGGCAATGAAGGGTTGTGCTTGAAGAATTTGCTGCGAAAGAAGAAGGACAGCAAAGACCATTTCTGGAGAGCAATGTTATTGTTATACATACACTTTTTGGAACAGGGTCGGGTAGAGAGACAGCTGGCAGAATAAGTAGGAAGCACATGTCTTTGGATGAGGTATTATATGAATTTTATGTACAGTTGTATCCACACTGTGACTTTCTTCCCCTATGATAGTCTGATAGCTTACCATAATAAAGCTACTTTGCTTCTCTGGCTGATAGTTGGTTAGTAAAGGTAGCATTGAAAGGCAATTAGGAAACACCCATTGGCCCTTGTCATTATCCCAAATCTTGATCGGTAAAGAACCACGCTCCTTGGAAGTATGTCAGCAATTTTCCCTTATCATTTAAAAAAAAATTGGAAAAAGCGAAATAGTCTTACAACCACATTGAACAAAAAGATGAATTTGTGGTTAATTAAAATGGGTAGGTAAACTTTCTGTTTCAAGCAGATGCCGTTATAAATTTGGAAAAAGCGATTTCAGGCAGTTCCCAAGTTATGAATAAGATAGGTTCTGCAGATTTGTTCTTAAGTTGGAACAGGTACATTTTTTAAGTGTAACTCCACCAAAAATATTTTTAAAGCTTTGGATAGCATAGGGAAGGGTAAACACTCTATGGTGTTTGTTTTACTGTCTGTGCTCCTGTTCAGAAGATTTCACCTCACCTTCTGTCCCTGTGATAACTGGATTTCAAAAAAATTGGCTTGTTGTGAAAGCAAGGACTCGTGATAAAGCAGTGGTTCTCAACTTGTGGTTCCCAGGTGTTTTAGCTTACAACTCCCAGAAACCCAGCGAGTTTACCAGCTGTTAGGATTTATGGAGTTGAGGGCCAAAACATCTAGGGACCCACCGGTTGCGAACCACTGCGATAAAGCATCCATGGAGACACCTTTTCCCCATAACTCTTCTGGGAGTGAATTTCCCTTCCTGGCAGCAAATTACTCTCACTTACTGTTGTCTCAACCCCATCTATATATATAAAATGGTAATGAAATTTCGGCCTAGCACAAAACAACAAAACTACACATCTCAGAAACACTAAACTTGATAGCCCTCATCCATGCCTCTACGTTCTTACAACAAAAAGAAAAGAAAAATGAAGTCCTAATTAGAAGGAGAGGAATAATTGCTTTCATCCAATTGTTGCCAGTTAGAAGGCTAAGCTCCACCCACTTGGTCTCCTAGCAACCCACTCACCCCAGGGGACAGGCAGAGTTAGGCCTCACTTAGGCCTCTTCCACACTACCTATAAAATACAGATTATCTAATTTGAACTGGATTATATGGCAGTGTAGACTCAAGGCCCTTCCACACAGCTATATAACCCATTTATAATCTTATATTATCTGCTTTGAACTGGATTATCTTGACTCCACACTGCCATATAATCCACTTCAGTGTGCATTTTATCCTGCTGTGTAGAAGGGGGCTCATAGAAGGGGGCTTAATGTCAGGGGAAAACCTTTACCCTTTACCTTAACTACCACCAATTCCTCAATACTTTATTTCCCATACCACCATACTTCGCCACAGCAACGCGTGGCTGGGCACAGCTAGTTCTTAACTATGAATCATTTGTAAGTCGGATGTTTGTAACTCATGGACTGCCTATGCCCTCATTTTATTGAAAAGCAACTTAAACAGTTGTTTTAGTGATGTTGCAATGCTACAAATCACAAGCCTGGTACAAAGGCTATCCATACAAGCAAATCAAATCCACTTAAAACTCCAAAAAAAGAGATATAGGTTTTATTACAACCAAAATACAAATAAGTTATGCCTTCATTACTGAAAAAGGGAATAACTCCTTATTCTCTAGCTAGTTCCTTCCAAACCCTTAGCAGAACACAGGATGCAAGATCTTCATTCACTAAAAATAATAAGTTTTTATAGAAAGCCACCAAGTAGAGGAGTTGCATTTCTGAATGGAAAAAATGCAGTCTTGATATCAGCGAAATTGTGCCTTAAGGTAAAAGTAAAAGTTAGCCTTTCACTATGATATGAAACCTGGCTCTTTAGTAAAAGCAAACAAAGAAACAAGTCTCCATGTGCTTATTAATGGTTATATTTTATTCTTTTAACAGGTTTTTTGTTATCTTGTTTTATAAAAAGCCCAGGGTAACAATGAACCCTATAAACAGGAAAAACCAAAAGACTTGTTTAAAGAAAAAAAACAAAGACACTAATAAGCTCATAAAGATGTGTTTCTTCTTTTGCCTATGTATCCCAATATATTCTTTCTGATACTAGACTCAGATTCTTTAGGAAAGGAAACACAGCTTCCCAAAAGGTTGTAGTTTAATATGTCTGTTAGTTTAAAGTGAATACAAGACAGAAATCCCAGTGATTGCAGCAACCCCAGGCTGTTCCTTGAGAAGAGACAAATAATGGAGCACGTACATGCAGTAAGTGAGCAATACAGAGAAATGGAAATATTACTTCTTTGGACAGATGGCATGGCCACTGGTCTGTTGGCTGAGAGATTTTGGGAGCTGTGACCAACCAACCAACCAACCAACCAAGAAACAAAAGCCCCAGTAACTCTGTTAACAAATGCCACCTCTCTGAGAGTGCAGATAGCTGTATATGTTCAACTTCATATAAAAGGGGACAAAGTGAGATTCACAATGAAGCTGCATCCTGCTAGAAGAAAAGCTACTGTATTTATTTATATCCCCTTGACTCTCTCAAGAAGAGAGAATGAGATTAAACACAAATGTGTATTATGCCTGCCTGCAGGAAATCAGATTCTACATGAACTGTGCAAACACGTAGATATCTCATGGTGTTAGAGATTTGTGAAAAATCTAAAGCTCTGTCCTGAGGATTAGGAAAATGAAAGAGTGCAGAGGGGGGAAAGGTAGATAAGCTGCTGGATTCCTTTTCTCTGTCCAAAAAAAAATAAAAATGAACGTAGTAGGCTGAGTTTGCCATGAGCAAAATAGCAAAAAGCATTTTTTATTTCCTTTGGAGTTACCTTCAGCAAAACAGAGGAAGTAGATCAATCCTTCTTGTAATGCTGGTGTGAGGGGCATTGTTCTGTGCTGCCAAACAATATCTAGTGATGCCTATCACCACACAGAAAACCAAAATAGGATCTTGCTTCTAATATTACCATGGGTGCACCTGCACTCTAGAATTAATGCAGTTTGACACCACTTTAACTACCATGGCGTCATGCTATGGAATCCTGGGATGTTTCAGTTATTTTTTGTGTGTGTCAGGAGTGACTTGAGAAACTACAAGCTGCTTCTGATGTGAGAGAATTGGCTTTCTGCAAGGACGATGCCCAGGGAACGCCCGGATGTTTGATGTTTTACCATCCTGTAGGAGGCTTCTCTCATATCCCCACATGGGGAGCTAGAGTTAACAGACGGGAGCTTACCCCGCTCCCCGGATTTGAATGTTTGATGATGAATCAGAAGCAGCTGGGGGCCCTTCCACACAGCCATATAACCCAGAATTTCAAGGTCGAAAATCCCACAATATCTGCTTTGAACTGCTTTATCTGAGTCAGTGCTGCCATATATTATAGTTCAAAGTAGATAATGTGGGATTTATTCAGCTGTCTGTAATGGGCCTGGGACAAAGCTAAGCCAATACATTTTTTCTGCTTGAGGCAGAGCAGCAAATGGCCCTGCCTTTTCACTGAAGTAAAGGTGCAAAACCAAGCCACATTATTTGGGGACATATGTGGAAGCATTGGAAAATATAGATATTCACATATATTGTATACACATTAGAAGCATTGAAATGTAGAAAAATCAGCCTCTCTCTCTGTTAGATTCTTAGGGATGCACAAACAGGCCTGTTATCTATACATTACAGTGCAAGATGGTCCCTGGTACGGCTTATGGAGGGAGAATTGACTTCTCTCTCCTGACAGGTCAAAATAGGCCTCTGATTGATGTCTATAGCTGAACCCTAGTTATCTCTAACTTGCTGCAAGCTGCTTTTAGAGGGTTGGCAAGAAGGTCGCCGTACTCTGACTGATGGGAGGGTAGAGCCTCAGTAGCATACAAGCCAGTAGCTACTGAATGCCTCATGTGGCCTGGTTTGAATATATGCCACTGCGTGGCTGGAGTTGCCCCCAACCCTACTGCAAGAAAAAAAGGCAGATTTCCAATTTCTTTGGAACTTTGTCAAGAATGGTAGAACAGTGTGCCTTCAGACTGGGGGTGCAAAAGTCTTTCAGTTCCAATGTAAGTAACTAACTTTATTTTTCTATCCCGCCACCATCTCCCGGAAGGGACTCGGGGCAGCTAACACGGGGCAAAGGCCCGAAAACAATAAACAAAGTACAACAATTAAAACATATTACAATGAATAAAAACACAGTATGTAGCTGTGTTACATCAAACTCCAGCTCCATTTTCTTTCTCTCCTTGTTTGCTACTGAACTGCAAGACTTGGTGGCTTTGTCCTGCAGACATTGATACAATTTTTTCATGTAACTTCCTTATATTTTTTTATTTGCAGAATTATGCAGCTTTACCCACTGACTAACACATAGTCTGGGTTTTTTTTCCACCAAAGTATGAACATTTTAGCTATTTGCATTTGAAAATATGTGCATTGTTAAATGCATACTTCATTTCTGAAAAACATCCTCACAGATGTGTGAATGCTTGAAGCAAAGTGTGTATTTTCTTGTAACAACTCTTGAGAAGTGAGAAAATGCTACTTTTGTTGAGACTGTTGAGTCAAAATAAATTTCTTTCCATCCTTAGTGCAGACTCATCAAATGGACTGCCATTGGTTTGACAATTCCACAGTGTAATTTTATAGCATCACCTCCCAGTGTAGTTCTGTATCAGTGGTTTTCAACCTTCTTAATGCCGTGACCCCTAAATATAGTTCCTCATGTTGTGGTGCTACTTCATTATTTTCATTTCTACTTCATAATTGTAATTTTGCTAGTTATGAATTGCAATGTAAATATAATAATAATAATAATAATAATAATAATAATAATAATAAAACTTTATTTATACCCCGCCACCATCTCCCCAACGGGGACTCGGGGCGGCTTACATGGGGCCATGCCCAGGACAGTACAATATAGCAAAATATAAAAACAACATATCATAATACAATTAAACAATACAATAAATAATCATGTACAGTGCAACACAAAATAAAAAAAAACCAATATAACAGGGCAGGCCGCATGAGACACTCAGTTAAAACGTGAGGTGAGAAAAGGATAAGAATAAAACCACGGGGAACAGGGTAAGATAGAAAACAGACATAAGATAGAAAAACAATCTAGAGGATAGATGTTGGGGGGAGTAACAAAAGAAGTGTGTAATAGTTACTCTCCGAAAGCACATCGGAAAAGGTTTTTAAATCTTTCCTGAAGGCTAAAAGAGTTGGGGCTTGCCTGATTTCGATGGGCAGTGAGTTCCACAAACGGGGGGCCACAGCAGAAAAGGCCCTCTCCCTTGTTCCCACAAGGCGGGTCTGGGATACAGGCAGTGGCGACAGGAGGGCCTCCCCTGATGATCGAAGAGATCGGGCAGGTTTATGGTAGGAGATACGGTCACGAAGGTAGGTGGGTCCCAAACCGTTTAGGGCTTTATAAATGATGGTCTGCACCTTGAATTGGGATCGGAAAGTGAACGGCAGCCAGTGGAGCTCCTTAAACAGGGGAGTAGATCTCTCCCTGTAACTCGCCCCCGTTATTAATCTGGCAGCCGAGCGTTGGACCAGTTGTAATTTCCGAGCCGTCTTCAAGGGAAGCCCCACGTAGAGCGCATTACAGTAGTCCAGTCTAGAGGTAACTAAGGCATGGACTACTGTGGTCAAGTCAGACTTCACGAGGTATGGTCGCAGTTGGCGCACAAGTTTGAGTTGTGCGAAAGCCCTCCCGGCCACCGCTGACACCTGAGCCTCAAGCGTCAACGCTGAATCCAGGAGGACCCCCAAACTGCGGACCTGTGATTTCAGGGGGAGTGCAACCCCGTCCAGCACAGGTTGCCACCCGATACCCCAATCAGACGAGCGACTGACCAGGAGAGCCTCTGTCTTGTCAGGATTGATCCTCAGCTTGTTCCTCCTCATCCAGTCCACCACAGCGGCCAGGCACTGGTTCAGCATCCGAGGGGCTTCCTTGGATTCAGATGGAAACGAGTAGTGGATTTGCGTGTCATCCGCGTAGAGATGGCAACGCCCTCCAAAACTCCGGATGACCTCTCCCAATGGTTTCATGTAGATGTTGAATCGCATGGGGGATAGGATAGACCCTTGAGGGACCCCACAGGTCAATGGCCAGGGGTCCGAGCAGGTATCCCCCAGCTTCACCATCTGGGAACGGCCCTCCAGGAAGGACCGGAGCCACAGCAAAACCATGCCACCGAGTCCCATCCCGGCGAGCCTCCCCAGAAGGATACCATGGTCGATGGTATCGAAAGCCGCTGAGATGTCCAAGAGAACCAGCAGGGTCACACTCCCCCTGTCCAGCTCCCTGCGGAGGTCATCCACCAAGGCGACCAAAGCCGTCTCGGTGCTGTACCCAGGCCTGAAGCCAGACTGCGAGCGGTCCAGAAAATCAGTGTCATTGAGGAACTCCTGGAGCTGCGTGGCAACCACCCGCTCCAGAACCTTGCCCAAAAATGGGAGGTTGGAAATTGGTCTGTAGTTGTTACATACAGATGGGTCTAAGGAGGTCTTTTTTAATAACGGTTTTACGACCGCCTGCTTAAAGCAGGATGGAACTGACCCCTGAACCAGGGACAAACCAATCCAACAATCCATAGCCACAAACCAATCCAACAACCCATCTTTGGCCAGCTTAACCAGCCAAGAAGGACAAGGATCCAGAGCGCAAGCGGTCGCCCTCACAGACCCAAGAATCCCCTCCACGTCATCAGGAAGGACAAGCCGGAAAGAATCCCATAAGATCGAACAGACAGGTATCTCGGTTACCTCCGCTGGGACCACAGTTAAGCTGGAGTCCAACTCACGACATATCTGAGCAACTTTGCCTGCAAAATGGTGCGCGAAATCGCTGCACCGAGTTGCCAAGTCATCAGGAAGCCCCTGGGTCTCAGGAGGCCGCAGGAGCTCCCCAACAACTCGGAACAACTCCGATGGCCTGATATGCAGGATGTATTTTCATTTACTGGACCAAATTTGGCACAAATACCCAATACATCCAAATATGATTACTGGTGGGGTTGGGAGGGGATGATTTTGTCATTTGGGAGTTGTAGTTGCTGGGATTTATAGTTCACTTACAATCAAAGAGCATCCTCCTAACTCCACCAACAATGGAACTGAACCAAACGTGGCACACAGAACTCCCATGACCAACAGAAAATATTGGAAGGGTTTGGCAGGTGGAGAGATCTTCAGCCTTCTCTGCCAAAAGGGTTCCTGATTCTGATTTATTTTAATAATGTTTTTATACTTTACTGTTTTAATTGTTTAATTAGATTTTCATATGTTTATTGTGTTTTTAAATGTGTTTTTACTTGATTAACATTGTTAATATTGGGCTTGGTCCTGTTGAAAGCCTCCCAAGTCCCTTTGGGGAGATGGTGGAGGGATATTAAAATCAGAAATATGTGTTTTCTGATGGTCTTTGTTGACCCCTCTGACACCCCCCCTAGCAATCCCCCAGGGGTCCCGACCCCCAAGTTGAGAAACTGTTTTATATTGAGATATAAGCAAGATAGAGTCAGCATGGTGTTGTTTGGGTGTTGGGCTATGACTCTGAAGACCACTATGAATCTCTGCTTAACCAAGAAAGCTCTGGATGACCCTGGGCAAGTCACACACTTTCAGCCCCAGAAAACTGTGATAGGTTCACCTTAAGTCAGAAACAATTTGAAGATACACCACAACCACAATGTATAAACAGAATAGGGCAGTGATTCCCAAAGTGGGCGCTACCGCCCCCTGGTGGGCGCTGCAGCGATCCGGGGGCGGTGATGGCACCTATTCGGACACAGGGGCAGGGCCAAGGGAGGGGTGGGGTCTTTCTCCCAAGTGCCGGAGACAGGGCTGAGCACCTGAGGCACCTGTTAGGACACAGGGGGCGGAGCTATAGGAGTGGGTGTGGCTTCTTCCTAAGAGCCCGAGACAGGGCTGAGCCTCTATATTTCTCCTGGGAGGCCTTTTAGGACTAAAGGGTGGGGCTGGGGCAGGGGCGGGGCCTCTTCCCAAGAGCGCGAGACAGGGCTGAGCCTCTGTATACCTCCCCTGAAGCACTGGTTAGGACACAGGGGCGGGGTATAGAGGTTCTGCCCCGCCAGGCACTTGGGAAGAAGCCCCGCCCCCTCCTCTAGCCCCACCCCTGTGTCCTGGCAGGTGCCGCAGGACAGGGATAGAAGCTCAGCCCTGCCTCAGAGCTCGTAACTCCACCCATCCCAGTCCTGGCCGCCCATTTGTGGCCCCATCCACCTCCCCCTCCACCTCCCAGCCCTGCATCTTGGGGAGAGGCTCAGCCTCGCCCTCTTGAGCAGGAGCCACATCCACTCCTCTAAGCCACACACCCCTTTCCAGGGGGCACTGAGTAATATTTTTTCTGGAAAGGGGGCATAGGCCAAATAAGCTTGGGAACCACTGGAATAGGGGTTCAACAGCACACTTCCCCCATCCATTCCTATTTTGCCCAATAACAAGATGAATAGATATAGTATGTCTCTGGCAAGAGAGGGAACTTGTATCATGACTGATATCTACTGACTAATATGATAGATGTCTATTAGCTTCCATGAATTTGGCCAAGCCCCTTTCTTATGACTGGCCAAATAAGCTACACTACATCTTATAATAGCACTGAGCTGTGTGAAGGGCTTCATCTGCCCTAAATTCACCACCTTTTAGTTTAACTGCAGGTTTTGGGGTTTTAATGCTGTGGAAAAAAAGGAGAACATCTCCTTATCTGCATTCTTCACACCATACATAATTTTACACATCTCTGTGATGTCTACTCTTTCTTTTTGTAAAAAGCTAAACAGAATCCAATATTGTGAGCTTTCCCCACATGGGACTTGTTCCAGCCTCTTGATCGTTTTGGCAAACATTTTCTGGGCTTTTAAAAAAACAAAATGTGGAGACAGCTTGGAATTTAATTTGCATAGGAGCTGCTTAATATAGAGGGCTACTTTTGTGCAATGGTAAACCTCATAAACGCTTTCCTGTGATATGGCCTGTCTTCTTGTTGCTTCAGAATTTTATTTCCAATAATGTGTGAAGAATGTGGGGAGCTACAGTGTAGCAGCAGACAATTCATGAGAAGATTGTGCAACAACACATAAACACCTTGACATGTGAAGCAAGCACCATGTTAATACAATTTTATCCTAGGGGACCATCTCAAAGACTAAGGGGTTGTTATTATTATTATTATTATTATTATTATTATTATTATTATTATTATTATTATATTTATACCTCACTTTATCGACTCAAAGTGCCTTTTTTGATAAGATTTCCTCAAAATTATTTTGGTAATGTTCCAACTCCCACCCAAATCTCATACACTGGTGATTGTCTCTTGGTTTGCACTTATAAACCAGCCTCCTTTTGTTTCCTACTGATTGGTTAACATCTGATTTGGCCTCTTTGTTGTCATGTTTGATTGGTTGGTTGTCCCTTGCAGATCTCTCCTCTAAAGCATCTTGCAGCACCTTTAAGAGCAATAAATTTATGAAAGTGTGAGCCTTTAAAATACATCTTTTTAGATACATGAAGTATAATCCTTGGGCTTTAGATAGATGCTAATCATAGTGTAGAGCTCTGAAAGCTGGGACCTGGGTTTGAGTCTGCTCAGCCATGGGGTTCCAATGGGTGACCTTGAACAAGTCACAACCTCAGAAAAAAGCAAAAACAAAGCCCCTCTTCACAGAAGAAATTTTGTCATGAAACCCCTGTGATAGGTTTGCATTAGGGTTAAAATAAATTTAAAAAATGACTTGAAAACGCACAACAATACGAAGCACAACATTAGTATCTGGAGATGGGATCAGAGCAGTATTTAATTATTAGAGCAACACTTATATTATTGGGTTGTTGTATGTTTTCCGGGCTGTATGGCCATGTTTCAGAAGTATTCTCTCCTGACGTTTCGCCCACATCTATGGCAGGCATCCTCAGAGGTTGTGAGGTACCCGGAAAACATACAACAACCCTGTGATTCTAGCCATGAAAGCCTTCGACAACACACTTATATTATTATAATGAGTCGATCAGAATGTGGTTGATAACAGCATACATATCTTGACAATAATCAAGGGAGTAGCCACATGCAGTTTGATCATTCTTTCTGTAATTATCATCACTACAGTCTACATGGGTGATGATTTATCATAGGAGAGATTTAAAAGAGATATCAAAAATGCTGAAATTATTTTGAGAAAGGGTTCAGCATTTGTTTAGGATTGGTATTATGCTTGGGAAATTGTGTGTCTATCAGCAGGAAAGTGAGAAAAGTATATTTAAGGAGACAAGAATGGAACATTCATCCATCTGGACTAACTGAGACTGTAAATAGGCAGAAGGACAACAGAGATTGATTTTGGTGAAAAGTGAGCACATGCCTGTTTCATCACAATACCATTTATGTAACCATTAAATAAAATATATTGCAACATTCCTTGGCTGAATTTCCTATAAAGAACATGTTTCTATTTTTATTTGAACAATACCTACTTATTCTGCCTTCACTCAACATGTGCACCATAAAAGCAACCTTTCTGAAAAGTGTGTATGAGAAAGAGACACACACAGAGGGTGAGAATGAGAGCATAACAGTATGAGGAGTCCTCTGGACATTCTTGAACTACAAATACCATCATTCCTCACCCCAATTAGGCTTTCAGGGGCTGATGGGAATTGCAGCTTCACAATTTCTGGAAGGTCGCATCTATGTAATCCTGAACTTAAATATTCCCGACCAGTTCTTGCTCTA
Organism: Anolis carolinensis; assembly: GCF_035594765.1. NCBI lineage: Eukaryota > Metazoa > Chordata > Lepidosauria > Squamata > Anolidae > Anolis > Anolis carolinensis. The sequence goes on from NC_085841.1 coordinate 308,005,782, forward strand.
TGAAGCACTGCCTCCACCATTGAGTGAAACTGAGACATTCATTTATCACTGTAGTCGTTTTTTAGTTTCAGCCTCCCTTGTATATTCCACTCCTCCTTCATTAACCGCAATAAGCACAGATTTTAAAGAAGTAGTGGAGAATAAAAAGGATGGAGCTGTTTGGAACATAACCCAGAAGAAGCACACAGCTTTGCCCGTTCCCTTGTGTGAGAGGCCATTTACCTTTCAGTACACCAGCTTCTCAACTGACAGTTTGGTTGTACTCTTCCAACACATTACATCCCTCCCACAGTTCAAAGCTTGCCCAAAACATGTGAGGATCACTGGATTTCTGATTCCCCCCAGGGTTTGGACACGTGCAGCCGGCTTGTTCTACATCCTGGGTCTCATCAGTAAAGATCTCAGACACTTATCCACACGTGTGCTTTTCCCCTTCACTGAATCCTCCCACGTTCTCTCATTGAGGCAAAACATTGTTTTCTCAAGCAAGCCACATGTCTCAGGGTTAAAAATATCCTCCCTCCTCTCCCCACCCGCATCACTCTCTCCTTCTCAGCATTCATTCTTAGTTTTAGACAAGGGGTATCCACAGTCTTGCAGGTTAGTTTCATCTCTGAATTCCGAATTCCGAAAATATCCTCAAGATGGCACGGCATCTAATAAATGTAACATTGTCAGAGCACAGAAGCTATGAATGCTTCATGATTTAGGAAGGTCATCCCTTTCACAGCTTAAAGGGCAGCATTTTAACAGTAGCTCTTCTGCAGAAGGATTCTCTGTGTAAAGAAAGAACAGAGTTGAACTGGTGTTGCCATTTGTATTCTTAAAAAACAAAACACCAATACGTACACAGTGTTGCTTTAGGTACTGTTGCCCATTTTGGCATTTCTTAAAAGTGCAGTGATAGTAGATATTTTTGTAAGGGAATTCTTATTTTGGAGCAATATTAGCACATGCCTCTGAAATACAGTTCAACCAAGAGACCTTGTTCAATAGGGAAGTCTCCTATATGGATAAGTGCAGAGCTCCACAAGTAGACATGTCCCCCTAGTGCAGAAGAGAACAAGTACAGGTAGGCAGCTTCCTGGAACTGTAAAATCTGCAGATGGGGAGAAATACAGGTAGGAATGTTTTCAACATCTAGAAACTTCCCAGTGCAAAGAAATGTAGCAGTAGAATATATTGCCTTGGAGGTTGGTTGCTTCTCTTTCTCTGGAGAATCCTTTAATTGTGTGACAGGGATTGAACAAGATGGTCCACATAGTCTCTTCCACAAACCACAGATTCTATGTGTCTATGCCAGAGAGGAGAAGTCTAACCACAGCTTCCAGACATATCTTGTTTGTAAGCCCCTGTGGAAGCAAGAGAGAAGGATCTCTTACATTTTCATCAGTAGCTCAGCATGGACTATGGAGTCCACACAGGATCAGCTCCTACAGGTTTGCCCTCAAGAGCTTGGGTAATCAGAAGCTTGTCTTGGAGCAGCCAGAGTTTTGTTGATAAATAGACCTCTCCTCTGGCTCATGCGGAGAGCCAGAAAGAAAGGTTCTGGCACTGCCCACCTTGCTTCCTTTGGGATAACTTGTTATGTTGGTGCTCTCTGTTTCCTGGTACTGAGTGTTACAAATTTTTGTCCTGCTTTACTCTGACTTTCAGTGTCACATTTCCAGAGAATGGTTTTGAACTGGGCCAGATCCTTGGAGGGGAGGCGGTGGGCCAGATCCTGTGTATGTATCTTCCCACGTTGGCGATCTCAATGGGGCTGAAGGCATGTAGAGGCAAGTCCATCTTAGGAGTTGTTGGACATGTTTCAGGGATTACAAGGAAAGCCATACAATGGTTTACGCCCACTTGGACCTCCATATCCTACTATGCTACATTTTTTCCATAAGACGGGCTAAAGAGCTACTCTATTGGACAGCAGAAAGGTCACCCAGTGTGTCCATCCTCTGCTGTGCTAAGACTTTAACAATTGTTACCAATATAGGTGCTATGTTTTTATTAACTTCAACAATGTGTGTGTGTGTGTGTGTGTGTGTGTGTGTGTTTTTATTGCTCCTTCTTCTTTTAATCCCCTTTAACCATTGGACTTACTACACAACCTTTTCCCCCACTTGCTACTTTTTGATGAAAGGGAAGAAGAGAAGTGGGAAAAGAGATAGAGAGATGATTGGAAAAGAAATACTGTACATTTATTGGCCTTTTAAAACAGGAGTGGTATAATATGTCTAATTAAGTCAAGTCCCTCAAAACTAAAAACTGATGCCCCCCACAACTCACAATCCCAGTATATTTTTGGATTTTATCACTCCATTACAAATTCAGATTAATTGTAACCCAAAAGGAACTTTAGTACTGGGATAATTTAAGGTAAGAAATTAATCAAAGAATTGTGTTTGAGTATTTTAACAGATGAGAAATTAATGAACTGTCTGTCCCTTCTTTGAAACTGAAATAAATCCTAGTACTTATTTCTAAATAATGGCAAATTAGCAAATATAAATTCTGCACAGATTTATCCTCTACAGCTCTGGACTCCTAAATCCTTTAAGTCTAGCGACACTGAAGAAACTTGTCTGGCACCTATGTTACAGGTCTTTCTGCAGCAGAGGAACACCTTTATATTTCCTCCATATGCTTTAAGATCATTCTTCAAAATCATTTTAAGATTACCTTGATATTTTTAACGCTTTTTTTCTGCAGCAAATGTCTATAACTGTTGGTTCAGCTTGTTTAGTTTGTTTTGTATTTGGTTTTAATCTCTATGATTCTGACATTCTGGTTTTAAACTAATTGTCAGATGCCCAAAGGAATTTGTTAAGGAGGTGGCACATAAAGGATGTAAACAAACCAACAAAATTATCCATAAACAGATGCTGCTACTTCCACTCCAGGTCTCCCATCATGCTGGCAAGACATCTGTAACATGAGACTTAGAACCACAGAAATCATTCATGATATCCATTGTATTAGGTAAACATCTTTCCACAAAGAAAGGGATAAGACAACAGTGTATGTGAGGAAAGCCCCTTGCAAAGAGGATTATTTGCTATTTACAGCTTGAGCACCTGTAGCCCTGTATAAATTCTTTGCAAGTAGAGGCAGATATTGTTTTGTTATTTCTCTATCTGTAGTAAAGCAGAGAAATGAAACCTTCTCCCCAGCCCAATTTTGCCTGGTATTTGTCTGTTCCACTGTCAAACAGCTCTTATGCTGTTTGTTACTTCCCCAAGTTGAGTAAACCATTGTTTTTCTTGTGGTTTTCATAGGATTTGGATCTAAATCCCAACTGTAGTGATTGCTAATCCCAATTTGATTAGATCCACTAAATCTACAAAAGCATTATCTTGTCAAGTATCCATTGATTCAAAATGCCTACTTTAGTTGGAAATCATAATTGGATGTCAGTCTTGATTTCCAGCTCTTTTGCCATCTGGGTTGCACTTCTATAGAGTAATAACAAATTACTGAAGTTAAATGGCCTGATACAGTTATGCATAGCTTGAAGAAGTAACTTTTTTTGGACTACAACTCACAGAACTACCCAGTGAGCATAGATACTGGCCAGAACAGAATTCTGCAAGTCATAATCCAAAAAATAATATTTCCAATTTCAGCTGCTTGTATGGGAGTATGCATCGTGACCTTTTGCAAGAGGCGAATAAGCAGTTCAGCATGCAGTCACGGCCTCTGTGTTTGTGTCCCTCAGGAAAAATCAAAAGGGAATTAGCACTAATCAGCCATTCAAGAAGAATCTGGATTTTATTCCCATCTACAAAAAATACAACTAATCTGGACCATATGTTAGACCAGTGGTTCTCAACCTGTGAGTCCCCAGGTATTTCAGCCTACAACTCCCAGAAATCCCAGCCAGTTTGCCAGCTGTTAGGATTTATGGGAGTTGAAGGCCAAAACATCTGGGGACCCACAGGTTGAGAACCACTGTGCTATACTACTGCTTTTGGAGGATGCTAAAATTGTAATTCAATTTTTACCTGAGGGTTGGAGAAACTTGGATTGATTTATTCATATGTCAGTGTGAGTACTTTAACTCATATATAAAAAGAAAGCACCCCCTTTTCTGATTAGAGCAGCCAAAACCAAGAGTTTAGTCCATCCTGGGAGAATCTAAGAAGCACTAAGTCCCCTACTCTCTTCACCATGGCACTGCCAGGGGATTGATGGTGGTGACAGCCAAGGGCAACCAGCCCCCTAAAGTGACATTGGTGATCCTTTTGACTTATAAATCATTCATATTAAAATCCATAATTTAAGACCCAAAAGTTGCTCTCAACCTATACATTAAATCAACATATACATGGGTTTATATATAGTAGGCACTATTCCTACCAATGATAATTTGGATAGTAATCCTGCCTTGCATACAGACACGTGATCAGCAGGCACTATGCCAAAGACAGAGGCTAACTGAGTCCCTTTTCATCTTAGCCTTTTTTTTCCCAGCTATTTTTGCCCCAGCTTGACATATGCATATGGATGATTCATCCATGCCTAAGCAAAAAGTGATCAGCATCAGCCACCTCTTGGAAAAAAGAAAAAGAGCCTGAGAACTGAACTGGGAGTGGGATGGGTGAAAAGGTTGTTTGTTGAAATGTCTGTAAGGATTTCAAACGCAAAGCCAGAAATTGTGTATCATGTAGAAAACAGGGTTGGATGTGAGGGAGAGAAGGTTCCTGCAGCCATCTTATGCTTTCCCTTGACTTCTTCTAGCCCTTGGCTGGTGCAACCCAAAGTATGTTATTTCCAAGGACAGCTCTTTCACTGCGAATCATAATCTTGACTATGAATAGGACCAGGCAAAGATTCTGCTTCCACATTCACAGAATAGCAGGGACACCTTTTTCACTTAATAGAAGACAGGACAAGGAAGATATTTTGCTGTCACCACGGAGTGTTGAGAGCGGCAAAACGAACCCCTATGAATAACTTAGAAAAACCCTATTTTTCATTCCAACAGTGCCATTTTTGCAAATGGAAGAAAACAAAAAACAGCAAAGGAAAGGAAAGGAAAGGAAAGGAAAGGAAAGGAAAGGAAAGGAAAGGAAAGGAAAGGAAAGGAAAGGAAAGGAAAGGAAAGGAAATTGTGATGTTCCCCCATGGCTCCATCTCAGCCTGTCCAAGATAATTTTCTCCTCATTTTTCAATGAAGCACATAGAAGTGTATCTCTCCAGACCTACCACAAATATGTCTGGAAAAGCAATAACTTGCTTGGAGAGATAAAATGGTATTGGGGACTACAAATTGTAAGAGTTTTGGAAGAAAGGAACTTTTCCTTGAGGACTACTAATTCTGACATGACCCCCCCCCCCAAAAAAAAGAAAGAAAGAAAGAAAGAAAGAAAGAAAGAAAGAAAGAAAGAAAGAAAGAAAGAAAGAAAGAAACCCGACGTCATATTTTGGGTGTTCAGAATCCAGGTAGAATAAATACACAAGGATGGAGAGATTACCAAGTTCACCTCTCCCATGTTTCTGTCACTTTATACACGTAAAGGGCAACTTTACCAAAGAGAAAATCCATGTTTTGAAGTGTGGGGAATCTTCACAATAGCCACTTTCACAAATTCAACCATCTACAGCTTTAAAATATTTTTAAAAGCAAACCTTGATTTTGCCATTTTATATAATAAAAATCATCTTACTGCACCACTGCATATAATGGGACTTGAGCAGCCATGCATTTGGCATCCACAGAAAGTCCTGGAACCAAACTCCAGTGGATAATTTTAAAATTGCATTGTTTTAAAGTTGTTCTTATTAATTTTATCATACACCACAATGAAATCCTCAGTAATAATTATAATTTTGTTTGCCCACGTTATAATTTTGTTTGCCCACGTTTTTCTTAATTTACTGATGATATTTTCTAATTTTACATTTACATGTGGGGTTACTTTGGATTATTTTGCCGCTACATGTTTGTTTTTATTAAGGCACTGAATGTTTGCCTTTTTGTATGTTGGAATCCACCCTGAGTCCACACAGAATAGGAAGGAGGGAAGGGTATGAAAGGAAATGGCTTGTGTAAGTCCATCCCACTTTCTTGTTGAGAAGAAGGCATTGAAGGTTCCCAAACTAAAACCTGAGGCTTGTGCTCAACTTGCATACCCTACAGTGTAAGTTTAACCTCATCTCTCCCACCCCTTTTGCTCTTGGTGGTGACTGAGTTCAGAGTGCCTGTAAATAGTAGTATTTGCCTTGCAGATTGCCAAGGGAGCTCAGAATAGTATTTTATGAGATTAAGGCTTGGGTAGAATGAGCTCCCAGGAATCCCTACAGTACAATTGCTCTGACTGTAAAAGTTCACGGATTAACAGAAATACAGGACTCCAGTTTGGCAAGCTCATTATCCAGTCATGCCGTGTGATAACTATGGTTTTAGCTGTTCTGGATCAGAAAGGCTGGAAGAAGACTCTCCCACATGTTTGTACATCAGAGACAGGGAATATAATTTTGGCCGTGCAGATACTGCTGTAGTGCCACCTCCAATGGTTATATGTCTTGCCTAGCTGTAGCTCATTCACCTCTAAAAGGTCAAATGTTGGTGACTCTTGATGCAAAGGAACACAAATATTATAAAATACCAGTTAAACAAAAGGTGTCCTAATTTCAAAGGTCATCAAATTCAAGGTAGTCCATGGATCCTTAAGAGAGATGGTCAACTCAGGATTGAGAGCCATATTTGCCTAATTTTTCACCAATCCCACACAAGCCACACTTTTGGTTTCAAATAAACATCACTTTTGTTTTTACAAATGCAGTCGAGGCTTAAATATTTGGGGGGACTTAAAAGAAGACACAGAGCAGACATCTCACTTTACTCCAAAATTGCAGCCCCTAGAAAGAATTCTATATACAGATCTTTCAATTTTCTATATTGCCTTTATTTTAGATTGGAAGGAGCTTTGGCAACTACAAAAAATCATCCACAGGCTTCATGCAATCCATGAGTCAGAGAATTCCTCCATTTGCCACAGAACTTCTCATAGCTTGGAGGATTTTAATGCATGTGATCATAGGGGAGGTTTGAAGAAATGGGAGCCCAGATAAATCACTTAGATTGAGGGGAGTAAAAGGCTCTTATATTAAAATGACTGGAGAAAACTGGACCAGACTAGCCAGGAAGACTTTGTGACGTATTTCCATTGTTTGTATATTTCAATAATTTTCCTGAATTATTTATTTTATTTTATTCATTTAGATATCATTTATTTAACCAATTTATTTTTAAAACAGCTTCTTTTGATTGTGTGTGTGTATAGACTGAAGAGTAGTTGATTTTTCTTCTCTTTTTATTTATCGATATCAACTGCCATCATCACTCAAGCCTACTTTAGTTCTCCATGTCTTCTTAAGAGCTCTTAGCATTCTTCTATTTCAGTGGTGGAGCTACTTCAGATTTAAATGATCTTGTTTTTAAGTCTTTGCTTTTATTATGTACTGTCTCTAGTCTTTTTTTATTATTTTGTATCATATGTTTATGTGTGCGTGTAGCAGATAGTCTAAAAGTGAGACAAATAAACCAAATCATAGTATAAAACAATAAGAACTAGAGAAGTTACATCATTGTTTTGGAAGTCTCTCTGGTCCATTTAAAGTGGATTGCTCAAGCATTTGGTATATTTTCTTCTTAGGTATATTTTATATCAGAATTAAACACTAACTAATTTAGCAGCATTGCATAAATTATACAATGGATATTTCAATATACTTCTAAAGCTTGATGAAGCCTAGCTGAAAGAAGTTGGAAGTTCTATTGATTTTACTAGTAATGATCATACCTTGGGAACACAAAAGTATGTTAGTGATTTTTGGCAGCCTTCCTGTATTGTACTCGGTTCTGCTAATACAATTTGGTTACGTGACCTCCATCAGCACCTGCTAGTCCTCTCTATTCTCTGGTCAATTCACCTCAGTGCTGAATTACCACAGAACTTTGCAAATCTAAACATGATCCAGACTGAGCCAATGTGGGAAACAGTTCTGAAAGTAAAACAGGTATTTCAGTGCTGTTGCTTTTACAATTCATTCAGTCTCAAATTGGGTCCCTCCTATGAACTGGAAAGCGACTTTTAAAATTCATAACAATTCCTTCTGTGGTTTTTTACTGGAGGCATCCAAATGATGTCTCTGGTAAAACTGAATTAAGTTGAGACAATGCAAGAAAACCCTGCTCTGTCCCCAATTAACTTGATACTTCATTAGACTTGGGTCTTCCTGAAAGATCAGGGTCTAATAGAGTATGGGCCCTGTGGGGACTGAGTCCTCAATAGTCCTGGGACTATCAAGGGGTCAGTCAGTACAGCCCAATGTTTCTGGTAGCAAAGAGGGAACCCACTCCCTCCTCATCTAGACAACCCCCGGGAAAAGTGCACGATTTAGGGAGAGGTATGTGAACTTAAACGCACACCTAATTGGGTTTCTTAACCCCACTTAGATGCGCATTTAATTGCTGTTTGGAAGCAGCCAGAGATTCATTTGAGGAAGGATCATATGAAGACAAACTTTGATTTTTAAAAAGTGAAGTCCAACTGCACTTAGAGCACTTGGGAGAAATAAATCACAAGAAACAGTTGACGTACTAATACAGCTCCTTCAATTTACAGAGACAGTTCTAACTAAAATTTGTCAACAAACATAAAACAAAACAATGGCCCACTGAGCAGGAATGCTCAATATCCATTCCAATCCCCAAGAAAGAGAAGACCAAGGATTGCAATAGCCATAGGACCATTGCATTAATGTTCCATGCAAACAAAGTGAGACTCAAACTTCTACAACAAAGACTTTAACTATATAAAGGTAAGGTAAAAGTTTCCCCTGACGTTAAGTCCAGTCGTCTATATATGGAATGAGAAATGCATGATTCTAAGCCAGGTTTAGGAAAGGAAGAAGCAACAAGGAGCATATGCCAAGCATAGGTTGGATAATGGAGTACACCAAAGAATTTCAAAAGAAAATCAGCCTCTGCTTTATAGCAAAGTCATTGATTGTATTGTTCATGAAAAACTATGAATTGCTCTTAAAGAAATTTTTTGATTTTCCTGCTTCTTGGCAGGGGGTTGGACTGGATGGCCCACAAGGTCTCTTCCAACTCTATGATTCTATGACTCAATATCACAAGACTCTAAATGAATGTGAACTCAGAACACGAGGCTACTGTTAGGACTTGATGGCAGTTTAACAAAAGCCTTGATAGCCGTTTTACAAAAATCTAAAAATATATAGTTCAGCAGGCAATACCAAATAGTGGACTGACACATGAGCAGAGTCTCAACTCAGGGAAAGAGACCATCACAGCTTCATGGAGGATCATATATATCACAAGCCAAAGAACTCGGCTTCGGACAAGAGGAGAAACTTCTATTTAGTTTGCATTTGACTTCTGAAATATCTATTTCATCTTTTACACACTAAAACACATTCACTTACATTCACAGTTTTTTTAAAGCTGTGATACAGATCTCTAACTCAAAAAGACCAACAAAATTATGCATTATATTAGGCAAAATTGCTTGCAAAATATATTAGTAAGTGTAACCTGTATAAAAGATGCATTATATTGGGGAATGTCCTTGCAAAAATATGTACACCAAGAAAAGTATAAAGAGATGTGCATACTGTATATTAGGGTGAAATAAGCAAAAAAAATTCCATAATTTTTTCATGCAGACTTTAAAAAACGCAGACCAATGCAGAAACAGCATGAAAGGTTAGGTCAATGAGAAAATGAACAAAACTGAACTTCATAAATTCAACCTTGCTTTATTTGGGCCCTAAATGTCTCCAGTGGAAAGATTTAGGCAGCAAATAATGGGAAAGCTTTCTGATTCAGATCCTGGGGAGGTTCTACCAGAGCAGAAGACACAGGGCTGGTTGGACATCTACTCTGATCTAGTGTATGAGGCAACTGCAAGCTGTACCTCTTGTGTACACCTTGTGTATTTTTGGAAAGGGTTTTGTGTTAACTAGCCTTTGGAAACTGAAACAGTCCTAACCTATGAAAAGGGTTTAACTCAGAAAAAGTCTGTATATTAACAGATGGATTCAAAAATCAAGTTTAATTCTTTGTACGTGTTACTGTCCCTCATCCTATTCCAAGATTCTGATCACATAGTTTGAAGCTCAATTACTTCAGAGGAAATTAAAGTTGAGTTCAATCTTAAAGCTGCAACACTAATCTTATTATATCTCTGCAAATGCTTATGTTTTAGTTCTATGTAGAAATTTAGATAGCAGTTAATTCAGGATCAGCCTTACCACGGTATTTTTGATTTCTGTGTATGGACGTGAAAGCTCAATAATGAAGCAAGCCAATGGGAGAAATAACCAATGCATTGAAAATGTGGTGATGGGGTAATTTTGCTATAGTGGTTTGAGTGTTTGAACTCAATCTCTAGGAAGCTCTGATTTGAATCCCTGTGGTGCTCAGCCATAGAAACCAACTGGGTGACTATGACCAAGTCACATTCTTTCAGCTTCAGAAGCAATAGGAAACCCCCTCTGAATAATCTAGCAAAAAAAAACCCTGAGATAGGTTCACCTTAATATTGCTGTAAATCAGAAATGACCAGAAGCCACACAATAAGAAAAAGCTAGAGAATTCTGTCAATATCATGTACTTTTAAAAATCCAAATAAATATGCCTGAGGAAAAATCCTGTCTAAACCTTCACTAGAAGGCAATATGAATAAGCTGAAATTGAGAGAGGATGTGACCCTTCGTTTGCAAGGCTTGAGCAGGGTGTTACAGTAAGGTCTCTTGAAGGTCTCCCATTCACAGGATTGTCATAAGTTGAGGCTGATTTGACCCAGCACATAACAAGAACAATGGAGGTGACTGTGTGGGTAGATACAAAGAAAAAAGTTACTTTTTAGATAGTGATTCTCAGAATCCCCAGCCACCTAAATAATTGACAGGATATTCAGTGTATGGTAGCAAAAACTGGCACTTGGAAGTGCCAAAGTTTTGAGATGCAGGTATGTTGTTTTTACTGCTTATCTGTGCCTTCCAAGAACAAAACTCTTGGCTACACATGTTCTTATTTGGTTGTAATTTTATTGACTGCTTTGTGCTTCCAGAGGACATTTATCACTAGGAAGCAAATAAATAAATACTGGATATATGCCTTGCCTTCCTCTCAAGACACTTATGCATTCAGGTAGATAAACATAATAAAAGCAAATGCAACAAATGCAATTAAAACATAAATTAAAAACACATAAATTAAAAAGCAAAAAGAAACTCATCAATAAAATAGGGAACAGGGCATGCTTGCTTAAAAACCTACTCCACACAACTCAGATTAATTGCCAAAAGTCTTCTTGAATTAAAAAGTATTTGTCTGCCTGAGGAAGGACAACAGGATGGTGGGTAGCTTAACCTTATTTTATCCAATCAAAACCACTTACCCACAACTTTATGGATGCAGTCCTATACCCAAATTCAAAAGAATAAGTTCTATAAAACTCAATGGGATTTAAAGTACACTGCTTTGAATCCCACTCATGGGAGAAAAGCGGGATCTAAATAAATAATATAATATAATAATATCTACTTTAAATCCTATTAAGTTTTATTTGGTTCCAGGACCTCCCCACTCTTAGATAATAAAACCCATTAGTGCTAAAATAGCATAGTAAATGACATAATACAGTGGTCCCAAACTTATTTGGCCTACCGCCCCCTCCCCAGAAAAAATATTACTCAGCACCCCCTGGAAAGGGGGCGTGGCTTAGAGGGGTGGGCGTGGCTCCTGCTCAAAAGGGCGGGCTGAGCCTCTCCCCTAGTCCAAGATGCAGGGCTGGGAGGTGGAGGTGGGTGGGGCCACAAATGGGAGGCCAGGACTGGGATGGGCGGAGTTACGAGCTCTGAGTGTGATGCCTCATGGGCCTTGTAGTCCTGTTCCTAGTGCCATCGAGGCAGATGAAGACGAAAACATGGGGTTTTCGCCGGTTCAACAAGAGCCAGAGTCTTTTCACCTGCCGGATGTTGATGTTTGTACCCAAGAATTCAGTAAAACAGACCTTGGACATTCCTCGCCTCCGTTCCCTAGGAGAGAATCCTATTGTGCTGACAGAGGAGTCAGGGAACAGAATCGCAGGAGTTTACAGATTGCAGCCAAACAACAGGCTGATTAGACCTGCTTCCCTTGGGAAATTCTAAGGAGTCTTGCATCTGGACAAAGTTGGGTTTCGCTTCCCGTTCTCTAGGGAAAGAGGTTGTTGGCGGGAAAACGAGACCCAATATAGGTGCCTGACGCGGGAGAATCTTTGCGGAGTCAACAGAGCTGCTTCAGGAGTGAGATCGTGTGTGGACTTCGTAACCCCAGTTCCTTGCTTCCCGGATCAAGAATTCAAGTACTGCCTTGCCTTGCTGTTAACCACGGGCCTTGTTCCAAGATTCACTGTTTGCCTTGTTCCTAGTCACGGACTGTCACGACCCAGGCTACAGAGCACCAATAACCATACGCAGAGGCCAGATTTTATCTAATATCTTTATTAAGGAAATATATAAAGTTAATAAAAGCAAATGTAAAAGTTAGTCCAGAAGCAGACCTTTCAGGAAAGGTCAAAATTAGTCCAAGGAAACAATGTCCAATATGAAATATTAAGGTCCAAAGTTGTAATCCAATAACCGAAACACTCACTTTGCCAGGCAAAGTGAGGGGAGATGACAAGGTCCTTTAGTCCATGAACTTGAGCAAGGCTAGGAAATAACTTGATACTTGAAACAAGGCTTGAATCGTGGAACAAGGTAACGAGGAACAAGAACAAGGTCCGTGGAATAACTTGGTAAAATCCGTGAAACAAGGCAAGGTTTAGTCCTGGGAAACAAGGCAAGGTCCGTAGGTAAACAAAGGCTGGGAAACAGGAGCGAAGGCTGGAAACAAGGACAAGGCTTGAGCAGGAACGAGGCTTGAAACGGAGCGCGCTGTCCAGACACAACTCGCTCCGGAGGCTGACGAATTGACTCCTTAAAGATTCTCACGAAAAGCAGACTTAATTGGCTACATTCTTAGCTGCTATTCTAGCACTCCTGCGCGAAGCTGCTTCCAAACCCCTCTGTTGTTTACAAAACTCATGGCGAGAGAACACGGGAGATGTAGGCTCAGGGTTTGTTTGACATACTTCTGGGACACAACTTTCTTGCAGGTGCAAGGTTCCCAGATCTGCCTGGGAAAGATCTGGCTGAGAAGATTCCAGTTCTGACTGGGAAGGTAAAAAACCCAAGTTTTCTTCTTCATCGGGCATTACAATGTCATGAGCAGGACTACAAGGCCCATGAGTCATCACACGGACCTTGTTCCAAGATTCACTGTTTGCCTTGTTCCTAGTCACGGACCTTGTTAAAGAACCAAGATTATTTCCAGCCTTGTTGTCAAGCTTCCTTGGACTCCTAAGACTCTGGCATTTCCCCACACTATTGCTTGGCAATAGTGTGTGTTTCGGTATTGGATTTAAACTTTGAACTCTAATATCATTTATTGGACAATACATTTTTGGACTATTTTTGACCTCATTTGAAAGGTCTGCTTCTGAACTATATTCTTCACTTGTTTTTATTACTTTTATACATTTCCTTAATAAAGATATTAGATAGAGATTGGCCTCCGTGTATGGTTCTTGGTGCCCTGCTGCCAGGGGTCTGACACTGAGGCAGGACTGAGCTTCTATCCCTGCCCTGTGGCGCCTGCCAGGAAACAGGGGGCGGGGCTAGAGGACGGGGCGGGACCTCTTCCCAAGTGCCTGACCGCCCCCCTGGATCGCTGCAGTGCCCATCAGGGGGTGGTAGCGCCCACTTTGGGAATCACTGACATAATAGAAGTGTATCCTTTATATATGAGTGGTTCTCAACCTTTTTCTGACCAGGGACCACTCTCCAACATTAGTACCAAAAGAGTTACAAATCAGTTTTGGTTATTTGGGGTGTTGATTCAGAAAATTGTATTAGATAGATCACATCAGCTCTAGTTTCTGAAACATATGCCATCCAGTAGTCACCACCTGCTCATCCTCAGAAAATCATATTTAATAATCTAGAGCTGATGTGGCCTATCCAATACAGTTTTCTGAATCAGCACCCCAAATAACCACAGGAACAGGCTTAAAAACGAAGACACCAAGGCATCCCCACTTCCAGGTGCCACATGGAATGGATCCACTCAAGGGGAGGGAGGAGGAGGAGAAGCAGCAGTCAGGAGGCTTTGTTGTCGTGCCTTTCATGGGTAGTCAGTCTCTCCCCTCCCTACATCTACATTGCCTTAGCGCTGTAAGAGGGTTTTACAAGACCAGTCACTCTTGTTGCAATGGTGTAGTAATGGTGAGGCCGCTGACCATAATTTAGTTCTTGGGGACCACTGGTGGTCCATAAACCACAAGTTGGGAACCACTGATATATAAAATGTCAAAATCAAAGTCTGTCTTTTGGGGCATTTTGGGGGGAGCAGGATTGGTGGAAAATTTTGAAACTGTGGAGGGTGAAATCCTTGGATATAAAATCATAGATATGAAAGGCCAACTGAATATTGGTTCACATATATGATTTTGTTATGAGTAATTAAATACAGGTGCAAGTTGTAAGATAAATGACTCAAACATTTTGTGTAGAATATATCACAAATCTCCCAATGTTCATGCTTTCTGATGCCTTGCTGCTGCAGCTGCTATGGGTAATGGTGGCATTTTTTTCCTTACAGAAAAACCAGACATCTGCTACATCTCCTAAACAATCCCCCTGCCATCTCTTCATTGCTCCCCGGAGATCAGGAACTGTGCTCTGGAAAACATGTCTTACAAACAAACCAATATCCAGACCCAGGAGCCTTTGAGTGAAACATGTTCTCCCTAATAGCTGTGAAGACAGCTGCACAATGCAAACAGTGATACAACTAGTACAACCTTCCCTTAGCAGAAAATGTAAGATGGAAAAGGGCTAGTTTAGAAAGTGAAGCAGCTCAGCAGCCCAATTTAATAAAGAAATGCAGAGGGATTATAGGTGAAACCTAAGGTAGGGTTGTCAGCTTGGATCCAGAATGGGACTCCAGTACTTGCAATCCTTAAGAGAACTTGGAGCAGGATGAGCTATTGTAAAGCTCCATCAAGCAGCATGAAGTACAGTAGAGTCTCGCTTATCCAACATAAATGGGCCAGCAGAACGTTGGATAAGCGAAAATGTTGGATAATAAAGAGGAGTTAAGGAAAAGCCTATTAAACATCAAATTGCGTTATGATTTTACAAATTAAGCACCAAAACATCATGTTTTACAACGAATCGACAGAAAAAGCAGTTCAATACACGGTAATGTTATGTAGTAATTACTGTATTTACAAATTTAGCATCAAAACATCACAATGTATTGAGAACATTGACTACAAAAACACTGGCTACTAACAAATTTACTACAAATAAAGACAATTGCATAAAATGTCGAAAATAAAATGCGTAAAAAGTTCAGTCCTTGCTGCCTAGAGAAACAGCTGTGGATCTGGGCGGGATGCAAAACTGCATTGGATAATCCAGAACGTTGGATAATTGAATGTTAGATAAGTGAGACTCTACTGTACCTGTCTTCTTTCATCTGCAAGCCCCAACTTTCAGATGCACCTGGTAAAGTGTGTGTGTGTGTGTTCAGTGACAAAAAGAGTATTGGTCACTCTTTTGCATCCCCACACACCACCTCCATTCATGAGTAAATCGCCATATTGGGAGAGGAAGGTTGTGGATAAAAATAGAGATTTAGAAGTTGAGTGAGGACAGCGTTGACAGAACTTTATAGTAATTCTGTCAATATGCTTTACACCAGTGGCTTAAATACTACATCCATGAAGGGTTTACATGCATGAAAGGACATGCAAAAATAAAAACCAGTTAGTCTTATTGCTGCTGCTACATCTGTGTTTATCCCTCTTCTTTCCTATTTTTAAAGTAACTACAAAGTAACCAGTAGCTAATGGCCTACATTAAAAAAAACTAGTAATGGCCTCAAACCCTACTCTCTTGAGATAACATTTCAAGTTCTGTTAATGTCTTCTAATTGTCTTCTCTCCAGCTCATTTCACATCCCTGGCAAGTAGGAATCTCCAGACCAAATCAGTTAGCAATTAATCCAGGGGAAAAAAGATTAATTTCTAAAGATTTAGTGATCTTCTGGAAAGTAAATCCAATTTTCTCAATTTAATTATGACAGAATGCCTATCCACGGCTGGCCATTACCTCTGTGGTTGTTCTGTTGTAAAGTTAGGAGTAGCTAACACAACTCTTGCTCACCTATTAATATCAGCAAAATTTTCCTTCCCTAGAAGCTAGGTGCTTGACAGTGATAACGGTGTACCATACATTTAGCTTTTTTTTTTTTTTTAAAAAAAGGGAACTATAAGAAGATTATTTCACAAGATAATGCCTCACTATGTTTCACTTATTTGTGCATTTTGAAATATAGGCTGAGTATCCCTTTTCCAAATGGCTTGGGACTACAGCGTTTTGGATTTCAAATTCTGAAATACCTGTATTTGAACACACATGTCCAAATTTAAACACTAAAATCATGTGTTTTGTTTATACCTTATATACATAGCCTGAAGATTCTTTTACACATAATATTTTTTTTAAAAAAAATTGTGGATGAAAAAAGTTTGTACCCATTGACCATCAGAAGGCAAAAGTATCTCTATCTTGTGGATGATTTTGGAGAATTTCTGAATTCCAGATAAGGGATGCTTAACCTGTAATACTTAATAAAACCAGGGGTCAGCTCTCTCTTGTCTTGGAGTATATCTTATATCTCACGAGATCTAAAAGAGCTGAAAGACAGGGAAACATACAAGAACACTGCTATCTTGTAGAAACAGAACTCAAAGTGAAGGAATGTTATTAAATGTCTGTTTGCCATAATGCTTTTGACATTCCAGGTTCTCTGCCTGGAAAACAGGATCTTGAGAAAATGCATGTGCTCTTGTCACTGAGCAGGCATTTTGGAGACTATGGTGAAAAACAAACCCTCAGCCTGGCCTGGTTTTGACCATCTGTGTTGCAAGACCTCTCAGTGCTCAAAGCAGAGACTGACCAGGACATCACCTCCTATCATGTTCCCTGCCTCCTCGGGATGATGTTCTCTTGTCAGGGCCGGCCCAAGGTAATTTTCAAGTGTAAGCGAACAGAATTTTGGCGCCCCCCCAAAACAATCGGATATCGAATTGTTGGCAGTTATGAGGCTACCCTGAGTCCTCTTCAGGGTGAGAAGGGCGGGACACAAGTATGGGAAATAAATAAATAAATAAATAAAACCAGGACAGTAAAAAAAGAACACTCAAAAACAGGGGAATTCCAGACATGAAACAATCAGGGCCAGCTAACACCACCCAACAAAGATTCCCTCAGGCAGGAAGCAGCCAGCTATGAATATGTGAGGGACATTCAATGCTAATCAAGGTGGCCAACTGCAACATTCACACTTGCCTCAACCTCACAACCTCTGAGGATGCCTGCCATAGATGTGGGTGAAATGTCAGGAGAGAATGCTTCTGGAGCATGGCCAGACAGCCCAGAAAATGCACAGCAACTCAATAATGATAATGATAATTTTATTTCTTACCCGCTCAAGACGGTTGACAACATTGCTAGAACACATAATAATTTAAAAACACTCCGTAAAATATACATATGGAAACATATTTCCATAAAATACACAAAACAAAAAGGAGCCCCGGTAGCGAAGTGTGTTAAAGCACTGAGCTGCTGAACTTGCAGACCGAAAGGTCCCAGGTTCAAATCCCGGGAGCGAAATGAGCGCCCGCTGTTAGCTCCAGCTTTTGCCAACCTAGTAGTTCGAAAACATGCCAATGTGAGTAGATCAATAGGTACCACTTCCGGCGGGAAGGTAACGGTGCTCCATGCAGTCATGCTGGCCACATGACCTTGGAGGTGTCTACGGACAACACTGGCTCTTTGGCTTAGAAATGGAGATGAGCACCAACCCCCAGAGTCAGACATGACTGGACTTAACGTCAGGGGAAACCTTTACCTTTACCTTACACAAAACAAAAATTAGACATAGAGTGGAAGTTTAAACAATATCATGAAAAGGGCGAGAAATCTGCCCCTCTCCATATGGTATGAATCAGGGGTCCCCAAACTAAGGCCCGGGGGCCGGATGCGGCCCATCGAAGCCATTTATCCAGCCCCACGGCACAAGGGCAGAAGGGGGTTGGGCTAAGTAACCCAAGGGGTCTCTTCTTCTCTTACAACCATTATTATTATTATTATTATTATTATTATTATTATTATTATTATTATTATTATTAATAATATTGAGGCTGGGTGGCCATCTATCAGGGATGCTTTGCTTGTGCTTTTGGTGCACAGAGACAGAAGGTAGTTGGACTAAATGGCCCAAGGGGTCTCTTCCAATCCTATTATTATTATTATTATTATTATTATTATTATTATTATTATTATTATTATTATTATTATTAAGGCTGGGTGGCCATCTATCAGGGATGCTTTGCTTGTGCTTTTGGTGCACACAGGCAGAAGGGGGTTGAACTAAATGGCCCAAGGGGTCTCTTCCAATCCTATTATTATTATTATTATTATTATTATTATTATTATTATTATTATTATTATTGAGGCTGGGTGGCCATCTATCAGGGATGCTTTGCTTGTGCTTTTGGTGCACACAGGCAGAAGGGGGTTGGACTAAATGGCCCAAGGGGTCTCTTCCAAACCTCTCTTCTTCTTCTTCTTCTTCTTCTTCTTCTTCTTCTTCTTCTTCTTCTTCTTCTTCTTCTTCTTCACATTGACGCTGGGTGGTCATCTGTCAGGGGTGCTTTGTTTGTGCTTTCGATGCACAAAGCAGAAGGGGATTGGACTCAATGGCCCAAAGGGTGTCTTCCAACCCTCTTTTTTATTGTTATTGTTATTATTTATTTATTTATTTAGATATTTATTTATTATTGCTCGGTGGCCAACTATAGTCTGGCCCTCCAACGGTCCGAAGGATCGTGAACTGGCCCCCTGTTTAAAAAGTTTGGGGACCCCTGGTATGAATAAAGAAATCCATTGGACTTAACTGGCACTTGTATCTTTATTTCTCCATTGGAAGAAGTGAGGCACCGTGGAATTAACATAGTTTGACTCCACTTTCACTGCCACGGCTCAATGCTATGGAATCCTGGGAGTTATAGTTCGGTGAGGCATCTAAACTATTTGGCAGAGAAGGTTTAAAGACCTTATAAAACTACAATTCCCAGGGTTTCATAGCATTGAGCCATGGCAATGAAATTGGAGTCAAACTGCATTAATTCCAAAGTGCAGCTGCCCTTTGGTGAGATATATGCATCCCTCTGAAGTACACCACTACAATATACACTACAATATACCCTTAGGCCCTTTCTGTATTGCCATATAAAATGCAGGTTATCTGCTTTGAACTGGATTATATGGGAGTGTAGACTCAGATAACCCAGTTCAAGGCAGATAATGTGGATTATCTGCGTTGATAATCTGAATTATATGGTTATGTAGAAGAACCCATACCCTGCCATATAAGATCCAGACTATCTGCTCTGAACTGGATTATATGGCTGTGTAGATGCATATAATCCGGTTCAGTACATATGACCTGGATTATCTGCCTTCATAATCTCAATTATATGGTTATGTAGAAGAACCCATACCCTGCCATATAAAATCCAGACTATCTGCTCTGAACTGGATTATATGGCTGTATGGATGCATGTAATCCGGTTCAGTGCATATGACCTGGATTATCTACCTTCATAATCTCAATTATATGGTTATGTAGAAGAACCCATACCCTGCCATATAAAATCCAGACTATCTGCTCTGAACTGGATTATATGGCTGTGTGGATGCATATAATCTGGTTCAAAGCAGAAAATGTGGATTATCTGCCTTGATAATCTGTCTTCTATGGCTGTGAAGAAGGGGCCTTAGGAAACTATAAATCCTAGGAGTAGGCCCACATGTTCCAGCTTCTGGAACATGGCCAGGCAGCTGAAAAACCTGCAGCAACCCAGCCTCAGGCCCCTCCATTTCCCCCCTCAGTTGCCAAGTTGGCCCAGGCCTGCCCTGGAGACATGCCTGGTGAAATGCTGGGAACAGGGACGGGTTCCTACCTGCCCCGTCTTCATGGCTGAGAGGGTCCCCAAGGAGGTGCATGGCAGGGGCACAGGCCTGCTCGACCTGCCAGAGCTCCTTCCAGCCTCGGAGGGCTGCCGGGCGTTGCGGGAGGAATCCAGGAAGGGTGCAGGTGGAGCAGCAGGCCCAGAGGCCTGGCCTCAGGTCTTGTTCAGGGGCAAGAGGGCTGCAAGGGCGAGAGGGCCGAGTGCGAGAGAGGCGTGAGTGGGCCGAGTGCGAGAGGGGCGTGAGTGGGCCGAGTGCGAGAGAGGCGTGAGTGGGCCGAGTGCGAGAGGGGCGTGAGTGGGCCGAGTGAGAGAGATGCGTTAGTGGGCCGAGTGCGAGAGGGGCGTGAGTGGGCCGAGTGCGAGAGAGGCGTGAGTGGGCCGAGTGCGAGAGGGGCGTGAGTGGGCTGAGTGAGAGAGATGCGTGAGTGGGCCGAGTGCGAGAGGGGCGTGAGTGGGCCGAGTGAGAGAGATGCGTGAGTGGGCCGAGTGCGAGAGGGGCGTGAGTGGGCCGAGTGAGAGAGATGCGTGAGTGGGCCGAGTGCGAGAGGGGCGTGAGTGGGCCGAGTGAGAGAGATGCGTGAGTGGGCCGAGTGCAAGAGGGGTGTGAGTGGGCCGAGTGAGAGAGAGGCGCGAGTGGGCCGAGTGAGAGAGAGGTGCGAGTGGGCCGAGTGCGAGAGAGGCGTGAGTGGGCCGAGTGCGAGAGGGGCGTGAGTGGGCCGAGTGAGAGAGATGCGTGAGTGGGCCGAGTGCGAGAGGGGCGTGAGTGGGCCGAGTGAGAGAGATGCGTGAGTGGGCCGAGTGCGAGAGGGGCGTGAGTGGGCCGAGTGAGAGAGATGCGTGAGTGGGCCGAGTGCAAGAGGGGTGTGAGTGGGCCGAGTGAGAGAGAGGTGCGAGTGGGCCGAGTGCGAGAGAGGCGTGAGTGGGCCAAGTGCGAGAGGGGCGTGAGTGGGCCGAGTGAGAGAGAGGCGCGAGTGGGCCGAGTGCGAGAGGGACGTGAGTGGGCCGAGTGAGAGAGATGCGTGAGTGGGCCGAGTGCGAGAGGGGAGTGAGTGGGCCGAGTGAGAGAGAGGCGCGAGTGGGCCGAGTGCGAGAGAGGCATGAGTGGGCCGAGTGCGAGAGGGGCATGAGTGGGACGAGTGAGAGAGAGACGTGAGTGGGCCGAGTGCAAGAGGGGTGTGAGTGGGCCGAGTGAGAGAGAGGCGCGAGTGGGCCGAGTGAGAGAGAGGTGCGAGTGGGCCGAGTGCGAGAGAGGCGTGAGTGGGCCAAGTGCGAGAGGGGCGTGAGTGGGCCGAGTGAGAGAGATGCGTGAGTGGGCCGAGTGCGAGAGGGGCGCGAGTGGGCTGAGTGAGAGAGATGCGTGAGTGGGCCGAGTGTGAGAGAGGCGTGAGTGGGCCGAGTGCGAGAGGGGCGCGATTGAGCAGAGTGCGAGAGGGCCGCGAGTGGGACGAGTGCGAGAGATGCGCGAGTGGGCCGAGGAGTGCGAGAGGGAGCCTCAACAGCGCCCCCCTTGACGTGCGCCCGAAGCGGCCGCTTAAACGGCCTCCATTGTTGGACCGGCCCTGTCTCTTGTGATTGCCTCTGCCCATCCCTTCCCTCACAAATCCCTCCGTTCACAATGAAGCACTGTGAATGGTGACCTGTGGAGGAGAAGAACTTAGATTGTCAGAGCTCATTTCAGCGAGGAGATAAAGCCCCCTGGAGCCCCATTCTGGAGCGCTGCGTGTCACATCAGTGTCTGCTGATGGCATCACAGCAGAGGGAAGGAAAAACACAATATGTGAAAAACAGCATGCTTGTGGAAATCAGGAAATGGGTAAGGAGAGAGAAAGAATGCATGCTAATTCATCTGAACTAGATTGGAGGATTATGAAAGGCTAATCTCAAACTACCCCAAAGACTAAAATTATTCTGAACTGCTTTGTCTGTTTTCCACTAGGAATGGAAATTTTTCCCAAACTTTTTTCTTCTTGCTTGCTTCTGAGTTGTTCAATCAGTTATTTTAAGAGACTAAGAGCAGTAGAGCAGTAGATCCTTTCTGAACCAACCAAACTGGAAGCTGCAAAACATGGCTAATCAATCAAAACCAGAAGCCACTTGAATAAGATAATAGAGTCTGCTGAAGGGGACGTCTGTTATGGGAGGATGTGGGAGAGGGCCTTCTCTGCAGTTGCACCACAGTTACAGAACACTCTCCCCTTAGAAGCCCAACTGGTGTCAACACTGCTCTCATTCCATCAGCAAGTAAAACATGGCTGTATACTGGGAATTTTGCTAAGTGGTTTTGAATTTTTAATGTTGTTTTACCTCTTTTAATCTGTCAATCTTAGTTGCTTGGTAGAACATGAGAGGAAATAGTGGTAGTACTATATGTCCCCTACTGGTTAGTATTTTAATATTTTTATGTCTAATTATTTAATGACATAAAGGGTTTAATTGTTTTCCAATTTTATACTCATACATAATGCGTTCCATGCAGTCATGCCGGCCACATAACCTTGGAGGTGTCTATGGACAAAGCCGGCCTTTCGGCTTAGAAATGGAGATGAGCACCAACCCCCAGAGTTGGACACAACTGGACTTAACATCAGGGGAAACCTTTACCTTTACCTTTGATGCATATACATTGCTTCATTTGCATTGTCATATTTATTGTTAGCTGCCTTGAGTCCCTATATTAGGAGAAAGGTAGGATAAAAATAAATAAATCAGTAGTCAAGTTGATATTTAATAAACAGTAAGATCTCTTGATCATATCCAAGAGATCCTATACATTTAATAGTTATGTGGAAGGGAAAATTTCATTCAACTGTGTAACTTTTAAGGGCACAGAAGCCTTGATCTCTTTTGCATAGGCCAGTGTGTACTCATAGTTCTGGGAAAGTCTTTTTTTCCAGCTTTTCATTAAAACACAAGTGGTTGTTCAGGCACACTCAACAGCTGCTTGTGTAAGGCTAAGGAACTGCACCTGAATGAAGACAGAAGCATGCTAAACAAGGGCATGCATGTTTGTCAGAGGTGGGACCTGCCATACTGTGTGTGGAGCTTAGGCAGCATCTAGACTTTATTGGCTTTTTCAGCCAGTATCGGCTGACTTGAGCAAATATTGGCTACTAGGAGATCATAGAAAGAGAGGACAAGCCACACCATGAATTCAATTGCGCACAGAAAATGCATTCTTGCCCTTGGCTGGGGAATGAATGAGACACATTGTTGTGCGCGGGGAAAGTGGCAGGCATTTGCTGCTGCCTGTGCGCTACTTGTCCTGGAGCTAAGTAAAGGCCTCAAGTTGGCAGAACTGTCACTTCAGCACTCCAGTCACTGTAAAATGTATTAATAAAAGTGAAGAGTCAAGAGACCTTTGAGCACAGAAGGTCAGAGAAGGACAGTGAAATGATCAGACGATGGAAGTGCAAGGAAGTACTCAATGCATGCATTAGCTATGAGGTGAATGTGAGTAGGCCAATCAAGGAGCTTCTTTGCATTTGTCTCCATGACAATATACGTGGTGCCAAAAGAGTACAAAGTACTCCTTTGTCTGTCTCTCTCTCATACACATACACATACACATGCACACATTAAAGGACTGTTAAAATGCATATTCACCAGGAGATACTAAGAACTGTAGTTCATAAGTCAGTACACACACACATACACACACACAATTTTTCTATTGGGAAGCTTGTTGTATGTACTGTATTGGGAAGCAGAATTATACTTTCAAGGGGAAAATTGTCATAGCTGAGTAATTTATTACCAACATTTATATCCCGCCCTTCTCACCCGAAGGGATTCAGGGCGGCTTACAACAATGGCAGTAATTTGATGCCTATGCAAGATTAAAATTACACAGTACATAAAATAAATTAAAACTAAAGTAACAGAGCTCACACTTTGCACAGAGAATGTTCCAACTTCAATCCCTGGCATAGTTATTTAAGATTGGGAAAAAAAACCTGCCTGTGCCCATCCAGTCTGTACAGACAATATTCAGATGGGGCAGCAATCTGTTTCTGTATATGGCAGTTCCCAAATTTGTCCCACCTTTTTCTTAAACAGTGTTGCAGGAATGCTATTTGAAGATATATACCATTATAAAATACAGGAAAAAAATGAATCCCTGTAAGGAGCTAGTAGAGTCTGCAGCTCTTTATTAAGTTGTATATTCGACAACCCCAACCATTCAAACAGACCTTTGTTGGGATGTGGAGATCATTCAATGATAAGACTGGTCAGTAGATGCAAAAAAGAGAAAAGGGGGCACTTTGTGACATGATACATAAAATGTTGTTGTGAGATGGGTTGTGGACTATGGTCTTCAACACTTTTTTCATCTATTGTATTGCTTTTAATTGTGTTATGATATGTTGTTTTTATATGTTATTATATTGTATTGCTCTGGGCGTGGCCCCATGTTAGCTGCCCCGAGTCCCCGTTGGGGAGATGGTGGCGGGGTATAAATAAAGTTTTATTATTATTATTATTATTATTATTATTATTATTATTATTATTTCAAACATGTAGCTCTCCATGTTATTACAGAATCCTGAGAAACAGAGAGGGGAAAATTCATCAGCAATACTGTGAATTTTCTGCTTCTAAGTTAAAAACAACATACTTACTGTTAACAAGTCAGACAGTAAGTCTGAAAAATATTTTTGTTAGATCCACTGAGCAAGCCAGCAACAACAACAACAAAGTCGTGATGCCTTAATTGCACAAGCTGTTGCTCAATTAAGTCAAACCGTGCATGGGATGTGCAACAGTGTTTGAGGCTGCATTATAATGCCCTCTGCGCTTTTGAATGTGGATCATGATGCGTCCATCCTGTCGTGGGTATTAGTATGGAAAACACTGCTTTGATGCCACTTTGCCAACGTGCTTTCCCACGTAAATGTCCCAGACATCCGGCGACAGTATTGTACTATAAGGTGGGGATACCTTTAAAAAGAAAAGCTGCCTGCTTTCCCCTGTCCTAGTCTGGATTTCTTCTTGACCTTTGCTGGTAAGAACTTCATGCCCGAAAGCCTGACAGTTCAAAGACACAGTAATTATGACTGCTGGCTAATGCTCTTGCAGATGCTATTCTCACAGAAATTTCTGATCCTAATGTCTAATTCATACAAATGCTCAGAGCAAGAAGGGAATCAAAGGACTTTGAACAGGAGACAAGAAACAATTACCAAAGCAAGAACTGCGAACAGCCTGCCTTCCGTCCCCAGTCGACTCTCCATCTGTCAGCAACTGAATGGATTGTCTGCATCACCAGCCTGCTCTGTGTGTGTGTAGCTCCTCAAGAAGTGAGACTTTCTATCCAGATCAGCAAAGCAGTATAGTCAACAGTCATGAGGTATCGAATAAAGGTCTTCTTCTTGCAAAAACACCTCATCTCTAGCACTCACAAACCACCCAGCCCCTCCAGGCAGGAGCACAGCAATGGTGGAGGAGGGCAAATGAAGGCATTGCCTCTCCAAATAAAAATTCTGGCTCCGAAAGTCCCCAAATTCCTAGCACTGTAGAATGTGATGCTGAAAATTTTTGTCATCTACAAGTTGTATATGCATTCCCTTGGTGTTTTGCCTACTGTTTTTCTTTGGATGCCCAAGTAGATGCTCAAAATTTGAAGGCTGAAGGCTTTCATTTAGTTGCCCTGTAGCTAATAGCTATACCCCTGTTGTTCCCTTAGCCATCCACATGTATAGTTACGACTCCATGACTTTAAAGTAGCTAGTTAAACTAGTTAAGCTAGTTAAATTTAAAAGTACTGCAATGTTTTATTTTTCAAGTTCTGAAAGCAATTATATTGTTGCTCTTTGTTATTTCCCTTGTAAAGATGAATCTGGTTTGTGGTACAAGGGACACTTTCTTTCTTTCAGTCCATTCTGAGTCATTTCAACATTCACAACGGAATACAATGCAACCAAAGGAGTCAGCATGTCAACAACAAAGTACGGTATTCTTCTGCAACGATTAAGTAAGCCACATGCTTCTCACTATAAAACTATAAGGATGCAGTTAAAGCCATAAAAGGAGAAAAGTTACCCTCATTGAGTATTAATCATAGTGTAATTTATTTATACTTTAATTATTGATGAAAGGAAACTGTCAGAAATATTGAAAATTAACAGTGTACTGTATTTTTAATTACAAAAATGATGTACAGGCACTGAAAGAGTTAAAATGATGCAATGACTAAGCAAAATCAGTAGGGTTAATATAAGCAGGTGTGCCTGTGAGTTAGTTGCTCCTCATGTGTGAAGACTTCCTTCTGTGTGAAGAATGCCTCGGTGTAAAGTGCTGTGTTTGACTGCTCCAAGGAGAGAGCTGCTTCAGTTTGAAGATTGCTGTATGTTCTTTATCTACATGAGAGAGAAGCCTTGTGTGAAGGCAAGAAGCTGAAGCAAAGATATAACAAGGAAGTATAAAGAACTTTGTTTATGTTATAGAAACCTTGTTTTTGTAAATAGTACAACCATATAATTTTTCTACAAGAAAAGCCTCCAAAGGAAGATAACAATAGGCTGTGTATTTTTATTTCATCTTATACAGGCTACTGGTTCTGGGTCAAGCTGCTGCTGCTAAATAAGCTACTCTGCTGTATACTTTTATGATAAGGGTCTTTTGTTATTAAGCCCATTTGTCAACCAGAAACAATTATAAGTAAACCTGTACTGAAGTCTTTTGTCATTATTGTACAATTTACGTGTCACTGGAGAAGCCACCAAGACCACCACCTTCTCCCTAAGATTAGGATTCAAGTTGGGTTGCAGATGGGTTAATGAGAGCTGAAAGAAAAAGGAGACCACTCTCTCCTGGGGTCACAACAAACAGCAGTCAGTTCTAATCCACACAGTTTTTCCCATCTCCTTCGAAGAGGGGAAGATTCTGCAAATGACTAAGAAGTATTTGAATCAGTACTCAGTCAGAGTAATGAAATCCTATTCTATGTTGCACCAGTAAAATGGTCTCCATCATTGCACAGGTGAGTAATTCAAGCACCACTACTGTGCTCACCTTTTGCTTCCAACCTACTGCCCCTTTTGACAGCTAATAAAAAAACGATCTATATTAGACAGGAAAACTGATTTTCTTCCCACCTGCTTTTAGAGATCTTGTGAGATTTATTACAGCAATAAAAAGGCAAGAGAAAAGGTTGGTGCTCCTACCAGTGCAATGCTTTACTAAAGTCAGTAAAGCACAATGTTGTCCCCAAGAAGGAATTACTGAACTTACAGTTCAACAAAACAGTACTCACATGTGCATATCTGTATGTACTCACATGTGCATATCTGTATTCAGTTCCCATATGGAATTTTCAAAAAAGATCAAGAAAGATCCTCTTAAAGCACAAAAGCATAATCCCATAGCCATACAGTTTTTTTCCCATTCTATGGTTCTATGAAGCCTGTCCATTCAAAAACTCCAGAAATACTGGCTATTTGTGTTTCAAAACCTGTTCTAGTCACATCTTCTACCCCTAGGAGGAATCCCACCTTTGCCCTTTCATCAAATTCTTATATTTGTATGATGTCAAGGGGACAGAAAGTACAATGTTCAGCACACTTCCTGCTCTTCCTATGGTTTATAATTTTCAAGTGCAACTTTCTGATCTCACCTTATGTGAAATGTGAAAGCTGTACTAACATCTGAAACACTGGCATCATGCTCTACAGAGAGACGATGTAAAAGAACCTTTTCAGAAGGGAAAAAGAATTAGTCAGCACCAAAAAGTGTGAGATACTCTTCTTCTCTTGTGTTATATCATGTTTAAAACAATTACTCAACCTCTACCAAGGAGGGGAAAAAACTAGGATTCATGCAGCATAAATGTTTTATTTATTTATTTATTTTGTGTCAAAAGCATTGCATATAAATAAATTTAAAAGTGATGAAATAAAGGAAATCACAAGTAGCTAAATAGTTTTAGACCAAAAGCGGGCAACAGCGACCGCATTATCCATAGCTTTAAACAACTCCTCCTCGGTATATGAGGCAGGACATTGTGGGCAAGCATACATATGCGGAGTTGTTTGTTCTGCTCCACAGTCACACAAGGTGGAGGATTCCTCCAGGTAGTGCCACCTCGCCAAGTTGTCTTTTGATCTGCCCACTCCACTTCTGAGTCTGTTCAGGGACTTCCAAGTTGCCCAATCTTGGTTTGCCCCTGGAGGAAGACCCTCATGGGGGGCCATCCAGTTGGAATTGCCTGGTTTAGCTGCCCAGAGGAAGGAAACAGAAAGAGTTCTTTCCCTTTGGGTGGGTCCACATTTATACCACACTCATTAACTGTACCTTCTCCATCTCTGTGCAATTCACATCACTGTGCAGAAGCAAAAGACAAGCAAGAAGAAGCTGCTCAACTTTTTCATTGCATTTCTCACTGCTGACAGGTTAGGAGAGGTCAGGTGAACACACAGTCAGTAGTCAGGAGGATGAGCAGCAGCAAGGCCAAAGGGCATTGAGTTGCAGCACCAGCTATACTGACTGAGGGTTCTAGGATTCGTATAACTCCATATATATATATATAGAATGGATGGATGGATTGGACCTATTCTAGTGCAGACTAACAAACAGAATGATATAAGTAGATCCATTCTATATTGGTTTAGGTTATTGATGTTATATTCAATTCACTGATACTAGGTTTAATTTGATGTTAGGTTTTTAATGCTGTATTCATATGTGGAGTCTTGCTGAGATTTTATGTCAATATTTATCTGTTTTTTGAAGGCATTGAATGTATGCCATTGTTTGTTGGAATCTGCCTTGAGTCCCTTCGGGGAGATAGAGCAGAATAGAAATAAAGTATTATTTTATTATGACACCGCAAACAAGATAGATATGCTGGATTTCTTATCACAAAATCACAAGTCGAACACTTCCCAAGTGTCTAGGACTGTGTGATGTATTTTCGGATGATGCGTGCAGATCCCAGCAGGGTGGCTTTTTGCAGTTGGCAGATCGTAATTTTGTCAATGTCTATTGTTTCCAAATGCCAGCTGAGAATTATTATTATTATTATTATTATTATTATTATTATTATTATTATTATTATTATTCCATCAGCTGTTTAATGGTAAGTATCATTCAATCCATCAGCATTCTGGAAGAAGCATAAACCACCAGCACTGAAGCAATTATTCTCTGCCATGAACTTCGTTGGACTGGCTACACTGTCCAAATGCCCGATCACCATTTTCCAAAGTGGTAATGAAATGTTGTTGGTCAGCAAAGGAGATTTAAAGATGGGCTTAAAAAATGTGGAGCAAACACCGAGAACTGGGAACCCTGGCACTTGAGTGTTCTAACTGGAGGTTACCAATAGTGCTGTGGATTTTGAAGAGGCACGAATACAGAGTGAAAGGAAGAAACATGCTAAGAGGAACATGTGTCAAGCAAACACTTGTTGGGACCACCTTCCATCTGGAAATGTATGTCCTCACTGTAAAAGACCATGTGGATTTAGAATAGGTCTTTACAGTCACTTACAGACCCATTGCCAAAACCCTACTTCTGTAAGAGTCTCAGGCACAAGTGATATCCTACTTTCATCAGGAATAGCAATAGGATTTAGACTGGCTTGTCTGCATCATCGGATAGTCAATGTTTCTAAGCTCTGATTATGAGTCTCTAGAGGACTCTGCAGTTTTGCTGATCCCTGACACGGACACTGGTTTTTAGTTGGACTCTTACTATTGTTCCCTGTGTGTTCTGTTGATAAACCTTAATGTGGTTTTTAAAGATGATATTTTTTACCAGATGTTAAGACTGCTACTGAAATTATTTGATTTTTCTGCCATTTTTGTACTCTGTGATGAATTTGAAATGATGTAATTGAATGTATTTATTATCATTAATTTTTTATTGTTTTCTGGTAAATTTTAATTTGAAAAAATAGCCTTGTGATACCTAAAGGCTACATCCAATTTGAGTTCCAAGTACTGTATTCCCACTCAGATCAATGGGAATTATATCAGTGTGGACTAACCTATCTCATTGATTCAACTGATTCATTCTAGTCGGGACTAAACATTGATTTAACTCTTAGACAAACACATTTATTATGGCACAGGTTTTTGTTAATTTGCATGTACTATTCCCATCAAAACATTAAGAACTGTCTACTATTAATTTATTGTAGAGACACAGTTCTTAATGCTTTGATGTCTATTATCTTTATAAACTGCTTCTTAGCAGGGGGTTGGACTAGATGGCCCATGTGGTCTCTTCCAACTCTACTATTCTATGATTCTATGATTCTATGCTGGTGTATGCTCTGGTATTTGTTATAATAATGAATGAATATGTGATGGAATTCACATTCACTTTGGACACATTCATTTGGTTAGGTAGGTAATAAAATATATAAATAAATAAATAAATAAAAATAATAAAAACTTTATTTCTATTCCGCTCTATCTCCCCAAAGGGACTCTGGGCAGATTCCAACAAACAATGGCAAACATTCAATGCCTTTATAAAAACAGACAAATACCAACATAGAATCCCAGAAAAACCCCACATATGAAAGTAGCAATTAAAATCTAACATCAAATTAAACTTAATATCAATAAATTAAACCAACATTACCAGACAAAAATTATATAATGACATAAAATCTGAACAAACATCCACATTAATTTACAGAAGCCAACTGGAGTTCACAAACTTGATTACTAGTAATCATGATTATGACTAGTAATCAATTGGCAGATTGCCAGTAATAATGGCCCAAATCTTATTGGTTTGTCCTAATAAGAGGAGAGCCACTCAATCAATTTTTCAATAGTGTAGCTAACTGAATAATTTACACAGATGAATCGGTTCAGTACTCTCATTATGACTAATAATAGCATTTAGGCCAATAATAGCTGAAGAGTATATTAAAAATAATAAGTTCTGAGAATTGTATCATGCAAGCCTCCTTACTAGTTCAGTATAGAGGTTCATGTTTTCTGGAAAAACGTTATGACCACAGTCACAGAAAGGAAGGATGAGGTGAGTTTTCCCCCTATTCTTCTGAAAAGTCAAGTGAACTGCTATCAGAAGCAGCAGCAGTGAAGCATGGGCAGTGATGGTACCCATTGCTAGTTTGCAGACACAAGCATTTACTGCAGGAGCCATGATGAAATATTATTTGAATGTTCTTCCAGGATATTCTGCTTCCAAAGCTCCTTACTAAGAAATGTGCCTTGTCAAAGGTTACCATTCAATAAATCCAAATAACTGGTGATGTTAATTCTTTCCCACATCTGAAAATCACCTAAGCCACAATGCAATACAGAATTAAGCACACAAGCTTATTTGAATCAATAGGCACGACTCTGCCAAAGCTAAGTAGCTTTATGTTTATTCATTTCAAATCGATGGGACTTAAAAGTGCTTAACTTTTGTGGAATTATGCCCAGTAAGTGTAAGAATCCCTAGCTCCCATGTGGATTGTACCTTAATAGCCTTTCCTTAGATTACAAACTGGATCTCAAGTTATTGGATTTCAGTGAGTTTGTTACATACATTTTTTGTTTATGTTTTTGTCCTATGGTTAGAAAATGATATGGAGTGTGCATGTGTTTGCTAGTTCTAAAGATCAATGTTTCAAGTAAATGATAATGTGTCAATATAATTCTCATTGATTTTATGTGGACCTTTTGGACTTTCTTTGCTCTCCCTCCAATATCAATGAAGAATATGGAAGGCCACCTAATTTCCCTGCCTTCCTTCCACAACCTAAAATATCCTATCTGAAAAATTAATTACCTTATGCAAACTGCATGAAATAGACGTCTTTGAACACTTCATTGCTATTTACCATTTCATGCTGACAGACGCTCTTAAAGAACTGGTTTTCTTCTTTTTTCTTCTAAAGGTTCTACTCTTTGTTTTTGAGAGGAGAAAGGACAGATGATTTAAGAGGAACCAGCATCCCACAAAGCAAACCTCCATTTGGTGTGCAACAGGCAATAATTCAACCTGACTCCTTTGCCATCAATCCTGTCAATGCACCCTACCTGTCACTTCTTGGCAAGGGGAAATAGATTGCAGATGCTTGCCGGTCTATCATTTTCAGGGGGTGGGGTAGCTGGAAAGGAGCGCCCTTGCAAATTGTGCCAGGAAGGAAGATATGTCTGGTTTCAAGGCAAGTGGTGGTCTTTTTAAAGACAACTTAGCTTTGTAAATTAGAAGCTTTTAGAAGCACAGAGAAAGAGGGGGGGGGGGTATTTATCTTCTTAAAGTGTGGCTACAGTCAGACAAGAAACTCTGTCATTTGTCATCCCTGAATAGCATCCATATGAAACATGCTTGTTTACAAGCGAAAGGCGTTTTCTTTGTTTTTTGAAAATGCTATTCATGCAAATCATCTTTCAGAATCTGTTGTTGGAAATAGCTTCTCCTGCTGCTTATCTCTTGTTCACTTAATAATAAGAATGCAATTCTCTGAAATTAACTAGATACGCTTTGCTGATTCACAAAGCGGAATCTTTACACCTGTTTGCTGCAAAGCGGTGTCTTTCAGCAGAGCTTTGGAAAGCTATTTTTATGGCTATGATTCCCAGAATTCTCAGCCAGAATGGGGGATGCCAATCATATATAGGAACTGTATGGACTCTACCAAGTACAGCCATGGAGGAAGGATATAATTTGTAAATTGCCATTAATTCTCTACTGCTCAGCCTTCTACAATTTCCTTTTGAGGTGAACATAATATTGCAAATTTTAAAAAATTATTTTTGAAGCCATCTTGAGTCCCACTCTGGGAGATGTGCAATAAACAAACAAGCAAACAAAACAAAAAATACCCAAACTGTATGTCGACGTTAAATACTGGATTCATTCAACATAGATATTGATTTTTCCTGTTTTATTTTCATTCCTTTTAAAACTGTCATTTGAAATTTACATTTCTTCTGATCTGCTTGTCACACACTTGCAAAAGAGGTCATAAAATCGAGCGACTCTTACCAGCAGTTTGATACTCAAACATAAATTTATTCTAATATTTTACAGTTGACACTATCATGAGAAATGCCCCTTAGTATTCTCCAGTAATAGTTTGGCATTCTGACATAACAGGTTATCCATATTGCTCAACTGTAGCACTTTGATTCCACTTCAGATACTGTATCTTCATTCAGTGGAGTCCAAGGATTTGTAGTTTGCTAGGTATGTGAAATATGCTGCTAAACTCTCTTGAACCATAACTTTAGAGCTGTCTAGCAGAGACAGCTATGTCACCAACCTACAAATCACAACATTCCATTGGACAGAGCTAGGGTGATTAAAGCGTTATCAAAGCACTATACTTGTGTGTGTACATACATGTGCCTTCAAGTTGCCAGCTGACCTAAAGTATTTCTTAAGCCAGCATTACTTAGAAGTGGTTTTGTGAGTTTCTTTATTTGAAAATACCCTACAGCTCCTGGTATCCATTCCTGGTCTCCAATACAAATACTAATCAGGGCTGACTAATGCAAGAGTCACTATTACTCCCATTACTCTAGGTCAGCATATGGCTAGGGAAGCAGTATTGAAGAGACTTGGCATCATTATTCCAAAACTTGGGTCAAGCTAGCTAGATATGACACAGGAAATCTTCAATCATATTCTTTACTTAGAAAAGAAGTATGAGTAGAGGTAGTGTGTGTGAATCTGGAGTGTTGCTGTGACTTTTTTGAGTTTGGGGTTTAACTCACTCTGTACTACTTGTCCAATTTAAATGTCTTTGTTGAGGGGCTGAAAATGCTCCCTATGTCTTCTAGCATGGCAGGTGGGGGGCAGTGGCCCTTCAAGTGCTCCTGATACATTTATGTTCCCACACTAGCTTGGGCTTTAATGATATTGTATACAATATTTAGTAAAGCACACAGAATTCCAGCAAAACATTTGAGATGGCATTACTGAAACTTTCCTGAAGACTGCATCCCTAAACAAGTACAGAAGTAAAATAAAATGTCTAACTTGTACTCAATCACTTAAACCAGTGTGGGCACACATGGTCCTCTAGACTCCCAATTATCTTAGCCAGCATGGCCAACAATGAGGTCAACAATATCTGGAGGACCACCATTGATTTAGCCTGACCTGCTCCATTTTACTAAGGACCCTTCATTAGTAAATCTCCATTCTTAAGCAGTTCCTGGTGAAACGTGCCTGGTTGATCGACTTGTATTTTTCTGTCTGCCAGAGTCAGCAAGGCAAAGGGTGGTTGCACATTTCCCCTTTGTTAGGCTCTGTCTAGATGTGCTATAGTTTCTGACTGTCTTAGAAACCTTCCTCAGTTCCCCATTTCAAATATTAATCCTGTCACTGGGCAGAGGTTTCTTCAGTGCAGACATGACCTCATTCATGCATTTACTTTTACTAACTGAATTTTCAGAAGTTTCCCTTTTATAGTTTTCTTTTAAAACCAATAAGCTATTCTGTTGGTTTCCGTTGTTTGTCAGGCATGTCTAAAACATACGTAAATAAGGCTGCTAGGATCTTGTGACATCTGGACAACTCAGTTTTTTTGCAATGACTTCAATTAAAGGACTTCTTGAAGCAAGTAGGTCTGGTGGGAATGTGCATATTTTTTCTTCTTATCGTTGCCTGGCAGTATTGTAATTATTTTTGTAAAATAAAAATAAAAATAACATGCGTTTTTCTAATTTATATGCTGTTTAGCGTGTTTGAGGATTGATTCTTCCCTTTAATTAAATAATATAGATTAGTTACCTTAAGATGTCTTTTTCCCATGCTTATGTTATAATCCTACTAGTTCACCATGATCATGGCTTTCATTCTGCCTTTCCCCTCTAGACTACCTTCACCAAAGGTTCACCTTGCTTTGACTGTCACTTGAGTCATATCTGCCATCAATAATGATGGTTGCTGTTATTGCTGCTGCTATTGCTGTTATTCAGGTTGAGAGGAGGACCTTTGCCACTTCTGACAGCCCTATCTATTCCCTGATTCTTTCCATCCTTTTGCTGTTAATCTCAAATCTATGCCCTCAACACTGTGCTCTTTCCAGCACCTGCAGGTCAAGAGTCATTTTCCATTCATTGATGCGAGAGGAAGACAGTGACCCTAAATCAGAAAATGTAACTATGTGTTGTATGTTATCTTTCTTATCCTGGTCCTGGTCCAAACAAAAGTAACATTAAATTTCATGTTGTTATTTGCCATCAAGATGGGTTCCATTTATGGTGACCTTATGAACAGCAGGCCTTAAAGATCATCTTCTTCCTTGATTGAGTCTATCCACCTATGGTGCAATTTTCCTCTTTTCCAACTGTCTTCTGCTTTACTGAGCATTATCCTCTTTTCCAAGAAGTCACGTAATCTCATGATTTATCCATAGTATGGAAGCTTCAATTTCATCATTGTGATTTCTTGTGAGAATGTAGGCCTAATCTCCACTTATTTACCTCTTTAAGCCTATAGTATTCACTAGAAGCCTATAGTATCCACAGAAATTTCCACCAGCACCATGTTTCAAATGAGTTGGTTCATTTCTCGTCAACTTCCTTCACTGACCAGTTTCACAACTATACAGACAAACCAGAAAAGCTGTGGTTTTCAAAGCAGCTTTATTATTCCCTTTCAGAATAAAAAGAATGAAAGAGTAGGGAGGAAAAAAAGATTTATGGCAGCATCATTAAGTCTCCCTGGCCATTCTCCAGTATACCTGATGCAGTAGACTAATTTGGAGATCCCAGAAAGGTTTTCCTTTCTGAAACCCTTTGTTTTCCAATGAAAGTGATTCGATAGAGAGTTCAGAAAGAACAACTGAGAAATCCCCACTGTTGTCCACAGAATCTACTTCCTGAAGTGGTCTCCTCACTGAAAATAATTATGTACATAAATAATTACTACAAAATTCAGCATTTTGATACTGCTGTTGTTATTCATGTAATATTGTTAAGTAAATATAGAATTTTGAAGAATTGAACCATTGGAGAACCCACAAAAGATGCAGTCCTCAAAAACCTGGCCAGTCAGAAAAGTGACACCACAATTGCTCTTACCTAGTATAAATTGTCTGCAAAAATTCTATAAAATGTGTTTTGAAACAAAAGAAATACATGTCAACTCATCACAGCTTTTTGGAAAACAACCAAGGGTCCAAGGTTAAGATAGCAGAAAGCAAAACACATATGATTCCCATTTCAGTGACACACATAAACTAGCAATCCTCTTAGAAGGAAATTCACACATTGATTTACACAATTTGAAGATCTACAGAATGCCCCATGGTTACTATTTATTATAGGGATTCTATACCTGGCCCCTCAATCAAATACCTGGGCTGGCTAGGATTTGATTAGGTCTAAGACTCATATCCTAGCTGCCCTCAGCCTTGATTGAAGGGCAGATATAAATCACTACAATACATAAAACAAATAACTGAGCTCTGGTTAGCAGCCTAGGAAGTTGTTATGTGGATCTGAACTGTAGTTTGCAGCCTGGGAAGCTGTTCTATCAGCACTTAATCCCCAGTGAACATGGCCAGAATTGAACTGTGCTTTGTGATCTTGGTGGGAAGATCTTCAAATTGACAATAACTGCATTGGGTTTCATCCACTTTGCTTCAGCACCATCCTTTTGCTTTATTTATGCCCAATATTTTTCCCCTTCTTGAGGATCAGGGTAGTATAAAATTTAAAATGATTTCAATATAGTTAAGACAAAGAAGTGAACATTAGAATAGAAAAAACTATTAACAATATGAAAATGCAATGTAAGAAAAATGATTTAAACAATTTACTATTTCTAGGCCTCTAGCTAGCATCACCCATTTCTGCAATACAAACGCAAAGACCCCCTCAAATTGTAATTTGCCTCTTATAGGCCCTATTGTATGTAAAATGAGAATATGTTGATTATATTAAATGGGAACAGGGAAACCTGTTGTTATATATTAAAGCAATGGAAGTTTGCAGGGTTAAAATCAACTCATTTGAAATGTAGTGCTGGAGGAAAGTTCTATAGATACTACGGACTGCCAAAAAGACAAGTAAATGAAAGCAAATCAACCCTGAAACCTTAGGAAGCCAAAATAACTAAGCTGAGGCCATCATATTTTGGAACTTTTATGACACATAACTCATTGGAAAAGACAATAATGTTGAAGGCAGAAGGAAAAAAGGAAGGCCACACAATCCACACAGGTGGATTGACTCAAAGATAGCACAACCCTCAGTATGGAAGTTAATTAATGATTTGGAGGTCTCCAATTCGTAGGATTGGCATTACATATAAATAAAATATCTAATGGACTACTGATCCTTGTAGTGGAGTGCATGGGGACACAATTTCAGAACAAATGGCCAGTCACTATACTCAAAATAGTGTGGCAATGTTACTTTGAGTGAATACAGCTCCCCAAACCCCCAATTAATATTGCCATTGGCTCTGCTGGCCTTTAGATTCTGGTTGTCATAATAAAAAAAAATCATTTCCTCCAGCTTTGACTGAAAACAATCATGGCACTGGAGGAAAGGGAACTAATGTATTTAACACAGGATGTAAACAGAGATACAAAAGAGATAATAATTGGAGATGCAAATCCACCAGTGCATGCTTTTACCCATGACATTTGCCTTTCAGATTTGTACACCAATTCTCCTTCCAAAAAAGGAAATCCAGTGTGGCTAACAACAACATATCAAAACAAATGAAACAAAGTATTTAAATCTAATGGGAGAGAAGTTATTCAAATGCAATAATCAAGGATATTAGTCCATAACCAAGATACAAAATATAGAAAGATTAGATCACTTTCCTAAAGCAGCACCAGCATTTCAAAGAAGAAAAAGCTTACATGAGAGCAGATGAAAAAACACAAAATATTCCAAGTGGAGACACACACAGCATCATCCTTTAGTATCATTCACATAGTTTCTTCTCCACTATTCCTTGCTCTCCACAAGTCAGGCCATATTTTGAGGAAGGCCATATTTTGAGGAAGGATGCAATTATTAAAAGGTGTATTTAAGGATTTGGGGGGTGGGGGTGGTGTAGCTTTACCTGGGAGAATTTTCTACTACCTCTTCCTGCTCCAGAATCTGTTAACTAAAAATACTGAAGTCCTGTCCCATAATAACCTGGCAACCCTAACTGCTACCCATTCCCTGGCCTCATACACCATGGAGGCCCCTTCCAGAGCCAGTCAATGTTATCAATCTAAATAGGGTATATATATTACTGTTATAGGAGTATCTAAAGTTATGGGATTTCAGGGTTGCTGTATGTCTTTCGGGCTGTGTGGCCATGTTCCAGAAGCATTCTCTCCTGACATTTCGCCCACATCTATGGCAGGCATCTTCAGAGGTTGTGAGGTAATAGGATTTGTTTCCTCAAGCTCAAGTAAAATTAATGGGGGTTATTCAGGAGCTGGGATTGGTTTCTGGAAGGAACTGAGATCCTATTGCATAATTCAGAATTGCCAAGCTAGTTTTCAGTAGCTTAGGACAGTTGCATAGCGGGGAGGGAAAAAAGCATTTCAGGTTGATGCCAAACCATTTTATTTTTATTTCAGAATCACTTTGGATCTCCATACATTATCATTATTCAAAATCAATATACCAGATTAAATAGAGCCAAATCGTTGGGCTGCCATCAATAGCTTTGCTCAGGCTGAGGTACTGCTGTTTAAACATTAAATATCTCTGGCTTTTTAAAAGAATGATGTAGAAAAGAAGCAGAATAGAAATTCCATACTTCTTGTCCAGCAAACACTTCCTCCCTCGCTCCCTCTCTCCCTCCCTCCTTCCCTCTGGGTTTTTAGATCTTAAATTGCAACACCATACAATATTGAATGAGAGATGGAGAAGGAAAATCCCAACTTTGGGGGAAAAGTGGAAAGCAAAGAAAACAAAAGGGAAGCGAGAGGAGGAAAGGAGCAAGAATTTATTCATTTGAGCAATGAAAAAATCATAATGTGGGGTTTATTTTCAGACCATCTTGACAAAGCTAGAGCATTTTTGCACTGCACTTTCAGAATCCTCCCAAGGGCAGTAGACATGGATTTTGGATTTTGGGAGTTGTAGTCTAAAAATAACCTTTCCAAGCTCTCCTGCTGCAAGAATGATACTCCCAAAATGAGTTTCAGGGTACAGGAAGCTATCTTAAATTGAGTCAGACCATTAGCCCTTCTCTAGTGAATCCCATGACAAGCAGATATAAACACTCTACATTGGGTTGACCTTATTAAAAATATGGAGGACTGAGCTGAAACAGAGGTAGATGTGCTTCTTAGAAGCATGCAAACTAAGGGCAAATAGGACATCGCCACATCATCCAGTTGCTATTGGTTGTGTATACTATACAGGATCTAAATCCTTTTGCTTCACAATCCATGATTAGTTAGGAAGATAGCTATAGCAGTTAGCAATACAAGTATTACTGTATATGCATGTATGTGACTAAGTTTCTGTAGGATCACTACTTGTGTATGTGTGTATTAAGAGAAAAACACCTGGTCAATTACAACTCATGGTTGAGTAATTGGAACAATCAGGGCTAACAGGCTTGAGCCACTCCCTGAATGGGGTATATCTGGGAAATGTTTGTAATGTCTTTTGGGGACTTACTGAATACTTGCTGAGAGCCTACTATGAAGATGCATGAGTTTAATGCAAGGAACGTTATGTGAGTTTTGTTGCTGGAAGTTTTATTGTCTTTTATTACTCTGCTACTTAAGAGTAAATTTTTGATTTCTCTTCCATTTTCGTGGCTTGTTTTCTTTTGCTCATTGTGGATACAACAAAGGACTGGATAAGTCTGGACAGGACTGCACGCAGTTTGTTTTTCAACAAACCCATAACAAAAAGCATAACAGTGGGAAACAAGAATTGAAAATCTCTTAAAATGGTGGCAAATAACATAGTTCAAATAATATTTCGAAATCCATCCTCTAGTCTCTCTTTTGGCCCTAAAAAATATATGCAAGCAGAAATGTGAGCCAGCTCTAAAAATATATTTATTAATGAATAAATTCATCTCTGCATTATTCTATGTACTGTACAGATTTGGAGCACAAAATTGCACTTTATCACTCCAGTATTTTTCTTCAACTCCATGAAGTAGACAGTGTCATAGCTGAGAAGCAATATAAGAGTTTTATTTCTTCAAGGAAAATATTTGGGTGTGGCAATTTTGCACCGTATAGGATTCTGGAGGCACCTGCTGCTTATTTTTACCTGCACACACAGCTTCAGTAGGATTGGCTAGACCACTGCTTCTTAAGCTGTGAGTCCCGACCTCAATGGGGTCCCCTGAGCAAAATG
This sequence comes from Anolis carolinensis, assembly GCF_035594765.1. NCBI lineage: Eukaryota > Metazoa > Chordata > Lepidosauria > Squamata > Anolidae > Anolis > Anolis carolinensis. The sequence continues at coordinate 308,046,214 of NC_085841.1, forward strand.
TTGGAGTCACAAAAATTGACAATAGTAAGATTTTCTGAATGCCACCCATTTACACAAATCTGTTAAAAATGTGAAGTGACTACAGTGAACTCTGCAGATAATGCTTCAGCTGTACTCCATAAAAAGGAAAACCAGCATGTTTAGCAAGTCTTGCAAATGCTGATTTATTATCAGTAAATGTCCAATTTATTTTATACACCTATATACCTGGGGTCATGTAAAAATTTGTCAGACAGAAAGGGGTTGCAAATAGAAAAAGTTTAAGAATCCCTGGGCTAGACTAGAATCCTGCCCATCTTCCCAATGCCAATGCTGCTAAAAATCTTTCAGCTAGACACAAGATGAAAGGGGGCACCAACAGGATTTAAACCCACTTTGTAAATGGAGCATCTTTCTCAGAAGCTTCATTAGCTGACATATGCTTGTATATTCAAAGGCAGAAATCTTAAAGAAGAAGAATTCTCTCATACAAACCTCCATCAGTAAATAGGGCAATGCTGACAGGATTAGTTTCATGCCTCAGCACCTCTGGCATCGGTTAGAGGGCATAACATGCAGTCAAGACAATGCCCGTGCCAGCACTAGAAGGAAGAGGAGATTTCGTCTGGCAGGCAAATAGGTTGCGCTGCCACACGCCTGATGAAAGAGCCTTGTTCTATATTGATTGCCAATCAATAGTCACATCCCATCTCGGTTGTTTGGTTCTTGGAGCCCTGAGTGACAGTAATCAAAATGGGAGTCGCTAGTGCCTGATAAGATACCATTATTGGTAAAGTAGGAAAATGGGACCTCAGACTGAAGCTGCCACCTCCCGTCTTCAGCTCTAATCACTCAGGTCCGGCTCACAACCCACTGTGATTTCCTTTTCATTCCCCTGTTGCTTGTCCCCATTTCATTCCTCCCCTCCATATCCCCAACTAGCGAAATAAAAGAAGTGGCCAAAGATGAAAAGATCAACTCCATCCCTCCTATAGATTTTCTGTCTGAGGATCTATTTCCAGCCTTCAGAAACAGTACCATAAAACCACATGACTGTGTCACTAGCATGTTGCATTAAAAAGTAAACACCGCGATCAATCATTAGAATAGTTCCTTTTTTGTATCTCCTCTTTTACAGAACATTTAACAAGCACCAAACATATTTCATTCCACCTATAAACTGTATGTCTGTCAAAATCTTTATAACTCATGAAATAAGAACAGGGAAGGAGAAAGTGAGAATTCTATATTTTATGTATAATCTAGAAGGCAACCCTAGATAGACCTAGCTGTTAGTAAGCCTCATTAAACTCTATGCAACTTTAATTCTGGATAGCAGGAATAGATAGGCACGGCCAGTGCATGAACATGCCCTAGTACCAAATGTCAAAGACCAAAAAGTCAAAGTTATGTACATTTTACTAAATCTATATTTCATCAATTCTAAGACACATTTTTCTCCACAGAAACATCTTGTAAAACAGGGTGCATCTTAGAATCATGGCACCTATATGCTTTGAATGCAATTTTCCTGCTTCTTGGCAGGGGGTTGGACTGGATGGCCCATGAGATCTCTTCCAACTCTATGATTCGGTGATTCTATATCTATCCATCTATCTATCCTGAAATTCCGGTTGGTGGTACTGCAATTAGTGTGCATCTTAGGGCCCTTCCACACAGCCATATAACCCAGAATATCAAGGCAGATAATCCACAATATCCGCTTTGAACTGGATTATATGATTTGACACTGTCATTTAATCCAGTTCAATGTGAATTTTATACAGCTGTGTGGAAGGGGTCTTAAAATAATTGCATCTTAGAATCAATGAAATATAGTGGTTAGCGAAACATTATTTGAGTATCACTGGCACTGTATACTTGAACCGAACCAAAATAGGAATATTATAATAATAATTTTATTTTTATACCCCGCCTCCATCTTCCTGCAGGGACTCAGGGCAGCTAACATGGGACCAAGCCCAGATAATCACAATAAAACAGAATAAAATACATACATAAACATGCATCATCAACAAAATAATTAAAACAGAATAAAACACAATTATAAACAGTAACACAGTGATTAAATAAAAGACCACCATATAAAAGCAAAGCAAAGATTAAAATAAAAGGAGAACTGGGCAAAAGTGTGAGGAGTGTATAATTCTAAACCTGATGAGTTAGATAGTAAAGTACTACAGTATTTAATGGGAGATTCGGAGGTGGGATAAACGCTGAAATAATTTCCAATTGAAGGAGCAGAGAAAAAATATGTCGGACAAGGTGATTGTCAATGAGCTAAGGCCTGTCATTGTGATCAATTATTGAAAGGCACACCGGAAGAGTCAGGTTTTTAAATCTTTCCTAAAGGCTGACAGGGTGGGTGCTTACCTGATCTCCTTGGGAAGGGAGTTCTAGAGCCGAGGGGCCACCACGGAGAAGGCCCTCTCCCTCATCCCCACAAGCCACACTTGTGACGAAGGCGGGAGCGAGAGAAGAGCCTCTCTCATAGATCGAAGAAATTGCGCATGTTCATAGGGGGAAATGTGATCACGAAGGTAGGCAGGTCCCGAACCATTAAGGGCTTTAGAGGTAATAACTTGCACCTTGAATTGGGACTGGAAAATGATCGGCAGCCAATGGAGTTCCTTAAACAGGAGGGTTGATCGCTCTTTGTAATTTGCTCCGGTTAGTAGTCTGGCTGCCGATAATTATAAAAATAATGTTTTTATTAATGCCCCCATCCTGTATGCATGTTTGTTATATTTATACACATTTTACAGAAGCACTCCTTTCATTTGAAAAGGTGAAAAACTTTGAAGAAAGTGAATATGATGGAGCAGTGAGTAATACACTAGGACTCTGGTATACCAGGTTCAAATCACTGCTCAATCTTGAAAACACACCATGGGAAGTCATACTCACTCAGACTGAGGTCTCATCTACACTGCCATATAAATCCAGACCAACTGCGTTGAAGTGGATTATATGGCAGTGTAGATCCCGTTTTGCAGGAAGGCAACAACCACAAAACAGATACCAGAGAGCTCCTTTCAAGTTCAGACTAAAACCTGAATCAAAATCAACATCTTACTGGTATTAAGAGTCCTGAACTATCATTAGTATATGTGAAGTCCAGCTCCCTATGGGTGCATCTACACTGTAGAATAAAAGCAACTTGACACCACTGTCAATGGCCATCTGTCAGGGGTGCTTTGAATGCAATTTCCTGCTTCTTGGCAGGGGGTTGGACTGGATGGCCCATGAGGTCTCTTCCAACTCTATTATTCTATGAGTCTATTATTCTGTCCCTGTGATTATTGGATTTTGAAAAATGTGGTTTGTGGTAGAAATAAGGATTGGTGATAAATAGGTGTCATGCAGCCAGATCCCAGGGCTGAATTTCCAAGCCCTGAATCTGACTTCATAACATAAACATGCGAGCACCTGGCGGGAGAAGATAAAATGAGCCTGGGAACTCAGGGGTGAAAGTATAAACAATTATAATTGCTGTAGTGTGGGGGGGATAGAAACCTTGGTGGAAATGTGATCCAGAAGGTGGGGTTTGATGATGATATTTGCGTGTGATATTACGTTGCATCAGAAGTGATAAAATTAGATGTATGTAAACATTAGGTCATTCTCGACTTTTCCAAAGTCATGTATTCTTCAATAAAGATTGTGTTTGAGAGCAGCTGTCTTTGATCTGCGTTCAGACTGGTCCTTTGAAGTAAGCCTGACATTAAAGTCGAGAATCCCATTTCTCACCCTCCTGCGGAATTCGCAGTGAAGTGATAATGAGCGAGGAAGAAGATCAAAGCCCAAATGAGGCAGAGAGGCCTTTGCAAGGGGCCCGGCCGAAGAGAGAAGAGACGCTGCAAGCCATAGCTTCCTCTACGGGGTACCCCAAGCCGAACGGCGTGACCCAGAGAATTCCCAGGCTCGGAAGAGGCGTCTCTGCAGCTGCAGAAACCAGTTGGGGATCTGGAGGAAGTATGCCGGAGACCGTGGCCCTGCGGTTATCCATCCTGGAAACTAATTTATCCAGGCTGTCGGAAACCGTGGGGAGATTGGTGCCATTACTGGAAGAGAATCTCCAGAAGGAGGCCAGCCGATATGGCGCCGAGAGAGAACCAAGCAAAGAAGGAGATTGGAGCCAGAGGGGCCAGCGGGCGTCAACGCAGAGCCCCGTGGCGGCAAGGGACGAGGGAGATGAGGAATACTGGCAGGAGCTGCAGTTCCGGGACAGCATGGCGCGAGAAGTGGAGCGTCAGCGAGCCCTGGGGACCCTGAGGCCGCCGTCTCCAACAGAGCTCCCAACCCCCCGAATGGGCGTCGGGGTGGAAAGGCCACTGGGGCCAGGGATCGGGTCCAGTGGATTCGCAGACGAAGGCGGAGAGGAGCGGGGGGTCCAGGAAGAGGAGGAGGATGTGCCGTACGACGAGGAAAGGCGAGATGAGGGGGCTACAGCTAGGCCAGTATGCGGATGGGCGGAAGAGCCAACAGCGGCGGCAGACTTCCAGGAGCCGCGCAGAATGACCACCGGAGTGGGGCGCGGCGTGTTCCAAGGAGCCACCCGAGGAAACCTGATGCAACCCTTCCCCATGCCGCCCAGACAATATCAAAGGGCTGCAGAATGGATGCCTAGAAGGGAAGATCTCAAGCTGGAATACGGAGGGGAATCAGAGGAACTGAACTTTTTTCTAATTAGCATTAGAGGATACATGGAAGACAACGCACACACATTTCCCTCCGAAGCAAGCAGGGTTCGAGCCATCGGCAACACACTAAAGCGAGGAGCAGCCAGCTGGTATGTGCAATTGCATGCCAGACGCGACCCATGCCTGAGGTCAGTGCCCCGCTTCCTCGCCGCACTGGAGAACCGGTTCAGAGACCGGCTAGAGCAATTGAGGGCTCGAGACCAGCTGAAAGGAATAAAACAGAGGGACAAAACGGTGCCCGAGTACGCAGAGGAATTCCTCCACCTCGCGGAAAGGGTACCGGAGTGGTCTGAAGTAACCAAAGTGGAACTATTTAAAGAGGGACTACGCCCCGAGATTTTCAGCTGGGCAGCGCACAGAGACGACCCCGAGACGCTCCAGGGATGGATTCAACTAGCGGGGCGCGTCGAATCTACCCTGGCACAAGTAAAGCGCTTCAGGAGCAGCAGCGGCCAGCAAAGACCGGTGGCGAGAGGTCGAGGAGAAACGAGGAAGCAAGAAAGACCCGGAGGGAGGCCGGGGATTCCCTCCAGAGGAGACGACAACAAACCTAAACCGGGATGCTTTGTATGTGGGAAGACGGGCCACCGAGCAGCGGAATGCTGGGCCCGGAAGGGGGAGCCGCCAAAAGCCCCAAAGCCCAAGCCAGCAACCGGGAGGCGTGCGGAGGAGGAGGTGCAGGCCCCAGAATCTTCGGAAAGATTGGTGAGTCGGGACAAACGCATGATAGTAGTACCAATTTGCCTCTCGGGGCTAGAAAATCGGGCCACCTGCAAGGCGTTTGTAGACTGCGGGTGTTCTAGGAACATTATAACCCCAGAATTAGCAGGAGCGCTGAAATGCCAGCAGATGGCACTTGACTCCCCAATTGCATTTTCGCAGCTGGATGGATCAGTCGCTGCTGGGGAAGTATCTACAAAGGAATTACGGGGAGTTCCATGCAAAATAGGCAAATGGGGAGGAAGAATATCCTTTGTGATAGCCCCTATTGCCACATACCATGTAATATTGGGGATACCATGGCTCGAACAAGCAAATCCTGAAGTAGATTGGAGAGGAAAAAGCTTAGCATTTAAAGAACAGCAGATGCAATGGGAGATAAGCAAAATTGCAGAAGAGGAGGACGAGGAAGACGAAGCAGGGGAAATAGACCCACAGCTATTGCCACCTGAATACAGAGACTTTGCGGATGTTTTCAATCAGAAAGAGGCCAGTAAATTGCCTCCCAAAAGAAATATAGAAGTAGGGATTGAAATAACCCCGGGAGCAGACTTACCAAAACCAAAAGTGTATCCCATGTCTGTGCAAGAGAAGGAGGAATTGAGAAAATACATTGATAAAAACCTGGCTCGAGGCTTCATTAAGCCATCTAATTCTCCTCTCGGGGCTCCAGTGTTATTTAGGAGAAAGAAAGACAATTCCCTAAGATTGTGCATTGATTATCGAAATTTAAACGCAATTACCAAGGACAATAAATACCCTATGCCCTTAGTCAAGGATTTAATTACCGTATTGAAGAAAGGGAGCATATTTACTAAACTGGATTTAATTGAAGCGTATCATAAATTAAGGATCAAACCGGAGGATACTTGGAAAACCGCATTTTCCTGCGCATTCGGCCATTTTGAATACGAAATTTTGCCTTTCGGGTTAAAAAATGGAAGCGGCTGCTTTATGCAGCTTATAAATGAAATACTACACCCGTTATTGTACAGAGGGGTGTTCATATTCCTTGATGATATCTTGATCATTTCTGAAGATAAGGAAAAGCACGTAAAATTGGTCCGGGAAGTTTTGCAGAGACTAAGAGAAGCAAAGCTGTACGCAAAACTGTCCAAATGTGAATTTAATAAAACTCAAATTGACTTTCTGGGATATCGGATGTCTCCAGAAGGGTTAGCTATGGATCCGGCTAAAGTAGCAGATGTGAAAGAATGGGGAGTGCCTCAAACAAGGAGGCAATTACAATCATTTCTGGGGTTTGCAAATTTTTACAGACCCTTCATAAAAGGCTTTGCACAAATAACCGCACCCCTTACAGAACTTTTAAAAACAAAAGGGAAAGGGGAGACAGCAAAAGTGAAAGCTCCCGGCGCCAAACTGAGTTGGACGCCAGAATGCCAAAAGGCATTCGAGACCTTAAAAGAATGCTTCACTGAAGGACCCATCCTAAAACACCCTGATATCAGGAGCCCTTTCATAATCCATTGCGATGCCTCAGACTGTGCGTACGGGGCAGTGCTATTGCAAAAGGATCAAAATGGGAACTTAAAACCCTGTGGATATTTGTCACGGAAGTTCAGCGAAACTGAAAAAAGTTGGCCAATATGGGAAAAAGAGGCATTAGCCATATTAAAAGCCTTAGAATGCTGGCGACACTTCCTCGAAGGAAGCGGAATCCCATTCGAAATTTGGTCTGACCATAAGAATCTCCAGTATTTAAAGTCTCCTAGAAAATTGTCCCCCAAACAAATCAGATGGGCGCAATACTTCAGCAGATTCGATTTCCAATTAAAGTTTTTTCAAGGGAAACAGAATGTCTTGGCAGATGCTCTTTCACGCATGCCTCAACACGAAGGCCTAACCACAGCAAAGGAGGGGACAATATTCTCTGACAAACAATGGGGCTTAGCTGTCAGGACAAGAGCACAAACCCAAAAGGAAGACACGGCTTTTGTCGAACTCGGCGGGGAAGATAACTGGGGAAATGAACTAAAACAGTCTTATAAAGGAGATCAATGGATCGCGTCCAACGCAGAAAAGGGGGACCAGAAGGGGGGATTTTGGTTTGTAAACAAGAAACTGTATATCCCAGCAATATTAAGGATTAAGATTCTGCATCGTTTTCACAACAACCAGAGCGCTGGTCATACAGGAATTACCAAAACAACAAAGGCAATAGCAAAACATTGTTGGTGGCCAGGAATGAGGAAGGACATAAAGAATCATGTTGTCCAATGTGATGATTGTGCCAGAAATAAATCGGGAGGAGGGAAGCCTATGGGATTGTTACAGACAGTAGCGGAACCTACCAGGCCTTGGGAATGTGTAGCTATGGACTTTGTGGGAGAACTGCCAGTCAGCAAAGGACATCGTTATATTTGGACAGTATTAGACCTGTTTTCTAAACAGGCCCACTTTATAGCACTGACGAAGCTACCATCGGCTGAGAAACTAGCTGAATTGTACATAAACCATATTTACAAATTACATGGATGTCCAAGTAGAGTAGTCAGTGACAGAGGAGTACAATTCACAGCAAAATTTTGGGAAAAATTCTTGGAAATGCTAGGAGCAGAAAGGAGTTTAAGTTCTGCTTTTCACCCCATGACAAACGGGGCGGTAGAACGTACTCAGCAAACGCTTGGGCAGTTCCTTCGAATGTACTCTAACATGAGACAAAATGACTGGTCTAGGTGGTTGGCGTTTGCGGAACTAGCCTTTAATTCAACTATACATTCAGCAACAAACAAAACCCCCTTTGAAGTAGTTTACGGGTATGAAATACAACCTTTACCCCAATTGCCGAGGTGGACAGAAAATGAAGGAACAGAGGCAGGGAAATGGAAAACGCAAATGATGGAATGTTGGAATCAAGTGACTGCTTCGTTAAAAGAAGCACACAAAAAGTATAAAACGTTCGCAGACAGAAAGAGGGTGGAAGGCGATAAATTAGATAAAGGAGATCTAGTGTGGTTAAGTACCCAGAACATCAAATTGGGGTTACCTTCAAGAAAACTGGGCCCCAAATATATTGGACCATTCAGAATACAGGGTGTTGTCAATGAAGTGACTTTCCAATTGGCATTGCCAAAAAGTTTAGGGAAAATACACCCAATCTTCCATCGCAGCTTGCTGAAAAAATATATGGGGACTTTAGACAAAATGGACCCATAGAGTTATTGTTTGATTTGTTTCAGGACTATGGTGAAAGAAGAACCGAAGAGGAGGACGAAGAAAACGGGGGCGCCATGTCATGCAGCCAGATCCCAGGGCTGAATTTCCAAGCCCTGAATCTGACTTCATAACATAAACATGCGAGCACCTGGCGGGAGAAGATAAAATGAGCCTGGGAACTCAGGGGTGAAAGTATAAACAATTATAATTGCTGTAGTGTGGGGGGGATAGAAACCTTGGTGGAAATGTGATCCAGAAGGTGGGGTTTGATGATGATATTTGCGTGTGATATTACGTTGCATCAGAAGTGATAAAATTAGATGTATGTAAACATTAGGTCATTCTCGACTTTTCCAAAGTCATGTATTCTTCAATAAAGATTGTGTTTGAGAGCAGCTGTCTTTGATCTGCGTTCAGACTGGTCCTTTGAAGTAAGCCTGACAAATAGGCTTGTGCATTTTGGCTGAACCTTGATCTATTTCTGCTGGCCGAATTCCGGCAGACCCGCAGATGCATTTTTGCGCACCTCCCGAAAACAAGTGGGTTGCTGAATAGCCATTTCTGGTCCTCAGCTGAAAGATCCAGGAAGATCAGTACATCAGTAAAGTGTGGAACATACAAATTTTTAACAAAAACAATAAAAGATTGCCCATCTGTGCAGGAAAATAGTGTTGTTTTATTTGTCTAAGAAAATAGTCTGGAAAATATCTTTCTGGGGCAGGACAACCAACATTTTGTGAGAACTAAAGTTACCTCTAAACATAAGGATCTATTAATTGTTGGGTGATGGAGTAAAAAAGCCATGAATGGAAACAAGAACCAAAATGAAGAGATGATGCAAGGTTACCATGGGACTGGATGGGAATGTATCATTACAAAAGCTGCATCAATAAACACTTTAACTTTCATAAATGCTTCTTGATGTTACTACCAACACAGTAGTCCTAAAAGCACACACACAAAAATTCAAAATAGTCATGCCTGCCTTGTGGGATTAAACTTTTAAGATCGGAGTTGTCTTGACAGATGCTGTTTAGAAGGGGAACAGAGAAAATATATTCTCCTTTTTTGTGTATGTATGTTTGCAAAAAAGGAAGAGCATATCTTTCATCGAAAGTGGGGGCAGGAGACTGACAAACAGTTCCATAGCGGCAGAGAGGTTAGCATAAGGTTGATGCTTTAAAAAGGCAGATCTTGGATAAGAAACCAGATCCCTGCAGCAGCCTCGAAGCAAGAGTTGACATTGAGATCTGCAGCATTTTCTCAGACAAACTGAGACCCAACAGATTGTGGGTAGGCAAAGGTGGAACAAGGTAGCTCATCTACAACGCTGAACCATCTCTCAGGAAGTGAACCTCTGCACAGCAGTCTACGATGAGTGACATCTTATATGGAGTGACCCTGAAATGATTTGTTTCACTTTTTGAAATGTGTAATTGCACAGAGATAGAAAAACAGGTTGAAACTTTTGTTGTTTATTTGTTCAGTTGTTTCCAACTCTTTGTGACCTCATGGACCAGGTGAGCAGCCGGGCATTATTTCCTGGAATATGGACTGGTTGGATCTTCTTGCGGTCCAAGGAACTCTCAGAATTTTCCTCCAACACCACAGTTCAAAAGCGTCTCTCTTCCTTTGCTCAGCCTTCCTTCCCGCATAGGTTACTATGGGGAATACAATTGCTTTAACTATGCGGACCTTCATTGCCAGAGTGATGTCTCTACTCTTCACTATTTTATTGAGATTGGTCATTGCTCTCCTCCCAAGAAGTAAAATCTTCTTATTTCCTGGCTGCAGTCTGCGTCTGGAGTAATCTTTGTGCCTAGAAATATAAAGTCTGTCACTGCCTCCATGTTTTCTCCCTCTATTTGCCAGATAGCAATCAGTATGCTTGCCATAATCTTGTTTTTTTTATGTTTAACTGCAATCCAGCATTTGCCTTTCATCTTTCACCTTGATGGTAAGGTTCACCTTGGTTGAACCTTGCAAGGCTCTTTAGTCATGGTTATTGGGACAAGTAATAGAAGTGAACTCATCCCATTAAAAATATGCATCTCATTTTTATAAACAACAAAATGAATTTCAATTTAGATCATTAACAATGGATTTTAGAAGATTCACGTTTAGCTGCAGTGGACTCCTACACACTTTAATTTTTAAATACAAACACAAATTCAATTCTGTGACTATAGGCAAGAATGGGCTAGGGGTGTTTCAATAAGTTTAGCTGCAGCGGACTCCTTCCAAGTGTTGATGAGCTTGCTATTCATTGGAAAAAATAAATGGTCATAATTATAACACATAGGATATGAAGGGACAGAGAGCCTGCAGACAGAGCAGAGACTTCAATGCTGGGCAATTTCTATTGATGAACACTTGAATAGTCATAACCTAAAATGTTGGGCATGTAAAGTGATAAAGTGGGCACCTTCTTTCATATATGATGGACTTGTGATAAAGGAAATGTAGGTATGGACATTTATTTGGTGACCTTGGACTACTCACACACTTTCCATCTCAGGGGAAGGCAACAGCAAAGTCACTCAGAATGAATCTTGCCAAGAATGTTTTTATTGATGTTTTGATCAGGTTTTTAACAGCTATACTGTATTTATATGTTTATTGTTTAATGTGATGTATTTATATACTGTGTTTTTGCAATGTGACACTGAAGTGGCCAATCTGTAAGCCACACTGAGTCCCCTTCAGGGTGAGAAAAGCGAGGTAGAAGTACAGTAAATAAATAAATAAATAAATAAATAAGAAAAACCATCATGGTTTACCTTAGAGTCACCATAAGTCATAAATTACTCAAATGAACACATAATCTGGAACCAGATCCTGGGATAGAGGAGCAATGTGGATCTACACTGTCCTATATCCCAGGATCTGGTTCCAGATTATCTCATTTAAACTGTATTATATGCCTCTCCACTGCCATATAACCTGGGATAAGAAGAAAAGGAAGAACGGAAGGAAGTAAGAAAGGAGGAGGAGGGGAAAAAGAAGAAGAAGTTTCCCTTGGCTTCCCTTTCTCTCTCCCCCTTTTGCACAAAGTTCTCCAAAGCTTTGCAAACCTTCTCCTCCGGAAGGAGGAGGATGATGATGATGATAATATATGTCCCCACTGCTATATAATCTGGGATAAGATCCTGGGATATAGGGACAGGGCCTCAGGCTGGAACTACACTGCCCTATATCCCAGGATCTGATCCCAAATTATCTGCCATATAATCTGGGATAAGTAGAAAAATGATCCCGACTAAGCTTGGCACACTCCTGGGGGAGTTTTGAGAGGGTTGACCCAATATTTTTGGGAATTGTAGTTTACCAACGTCCTTAATAAATTTTCTCATGGGAGCATTCATAAAAAAACAAAAGACTGAGGTTTTAAGCCTCATAGGAAGAAACAGCGCCCCTTTTGGGACAGCATGGTGTAGTGTAGTGGTTTGAGAGTTGGACTATGATTGGGGCTTCATTCCCTACTCAGCCATGGAAACCCACTGGGTGATCTTGGGCAAGTCACACACTCTCAGCTCCAGAAAACCCAATGAAACAGTTTCAAACCAGGAACAGATTTCCTTATTCAGAGGCTGATGGCCATCTGTCAGGAGTGATTTGATGGTGTACTATGATTTCTGTTCCTGGGTGATAAATGTCATTTCCTAATTGGTTCTGTCATAGAAACATGGCAAAAGTTTATTACACTGCCAAAACCTTGTCTTTGCGCAAGGCACATGGTACTATCATAGCACACTGTCCACTAATTTCACTGAGTTTCAACCACAAAAACAAATTTCTGAAGTAGAACAATGACTTTCAAAGTAAAGACAACCCAATAACACAGGAAATAAGACTTTCAAAGCAGGAACAGATTTCTGCAATTATTAAAAATGGTTTCTTATATAAGCTATGAAAATTCACCAAAAATCAGAGGATAAGGGAAACATTCTGGTGAGCTAGCAGTGTTAAATATGTTCTACCACTGCACCAAGGCTGAAGAGGATAGCTCAAAAAATGAGGGCGGGAGAGTACTGTAAAGTCCCCCCCCCCCAATGCTGCTTTTGGCCACTGCGCATGCGCGTCTGCCATTAACAAATTAATTTTGAATATTCGTTAAGTTTAAAAAAACTGGGTCAAAATTCAGAAGTAGTTTCAGAAACAAAGCACCAGTGCCCCCTACTTTAGAAGCGAGTATTGAACAATTTTTTTCATGGATCACACATGCCTACTAACTATGAATCAATAGATCCAGGCTTTCAAGAGCTAGTGAGCTTCTCCCCAGGCCATGCTATTCCACCTGCAAACCTATCACAGGGTTTTCTTGTAAGATTTATACAGAAGGTGTTTGCTTTTGCCTTTTTGGAGGCTCAGGGACGATACTCAATTCACCACAATGACTCTCTCTTGATTTAGTTACTATCACTAACATTTAAAATTTAGCTCCCAAAATAAATGAGGCGCACATGTTAGCCACCATTCTTGCATTAATAATATGTATTCCCGTTATTGTCTAGTGCTGACCATCAGTAATCTACTGATGACCATCTGATATTAAGCCTTTCCTTGTCTCTCTCAGGCCTCTTCCACACAGCTGTATAAAATCCACATTGAACTAGATTATATGGCAGTCTGGACTCAGATAATCCAGTTCAAAGCAAATATTGCCTTGATATTCTAGGTTATACGGCTGTTGGAAGGGCTTTCAGTGAAGTATCTGCCAGATAAAGGGGAAGAATCCAAAGTAAGGAACCCTGCAAAACTCACAACACGCACACACATTTCATCTCTTCACCATGTTGTTGCTGTTGCTCAAAATAAAAGGCAGGCTCAAAACAGAAAATAAAGAGAGAGGCAAGCAGATAGATTAGGTATATAAGTGATTTCTCTATACAGTACATTGAAAATGGTTTTGGACATATTTCAGGTAAGAGAACAGACTTTAAGGCTGAGAAGTTCCCTAGCCCACTCCTACCCTGATTTTCACTGCCAGGCATGAGAAACTGTATTCATTTATCTCCCCCATATTTCTCACCAAAAATCAAGTTAATGTACGTATATCCCATTTTGAGGCACTTTGGTTTGCATAGCAGCCATTTTCATTGCTCTCTTTCCTTTCCTTTCCTTTGTCTTTTCTATTTAAATCCTTGATGATTAGCCTTTAATGGATCAGAAGCCTAATTAACATCAAGTGCTAAAAGCAAGAGATGGAAGCATGTGGGAAACATGTGAAGAGATGGTGGAAACTATGCCCTGGAAGGAAATCAAATAGCACAAACAATGGATAGGAAAATGCTCTGCCTGGTGTGTTGAATAAAGCAGGTACTTGAGATTCTTAAGAGTTTAAAAAAAATTCTATGGGAGGCAGGGCACAAAATATATACAATAAAATGTAACTTTATAACAAAAGGTATTTCTGAAGTATACAGCATTTTCAAAACACAGGCAACATATATTTACTTATTATCTTATTTTTCTCCAAGGTAGCTAACAACACAGAGCGAAACAAATACACCTAAAATCCAATAATAAAACCACCATTTAAAGCAATGGAATGAAGTCTCCAATTGAAAAAAATATGAATTTAATGTAGTGTTAATATATGGAAAATACATTTTGAAAAATTATGGATCACTCTTAAATCAATGTGCCACATCACTGATTATCCCGATGCACTAAGGACAAGAGGACAAATGTGGACAAACACAATGGTTTCCAATTGACAAGGGGGCCAGTCAAGACTACATTGTATTACTCCAAAAATGGATTAGACTCAATGGAAGGAGGGGTTAAAACTGGAAGAAGGAACATCAATGATTTAAGATATGCAGATGATACCACAAAACTAGCAGAAAATAGCTAAGACATGAGGTGACTATTAAGGAAACTCAAAGAAGAGAGTGTGAAGGGTGGTTTATAGCTGAACATTAAGAAAATATAAATAATATCCACAGATGCTTTACATAAATTTAAGACGATGAGGACACTAAAATAATTAAAGATTTTCCATACTTCAGCTCAGTCATTAATCAGAATGGAGACTTCATTCAAAAAATCGGAAGATTAGAACTTGGGGAGACAGCTATGAAAGAACTAGACAAGATCAATGAACTGGGACTGTTTATTGAACTGGGACCTATCATGAGAAAACATGACTTACTAGAATAATGCTTGGTAAGATAGAAGGAAAAGAAGAGGACTGCACTATAGATAGGTAAGACTATCAAGGAAAACACAGCCCGAACTTGCAAGATCAAAGCAGCATTGTTGATAACAAGATGCCATATAAAATCCAGATTATCTGCTTTGAACTGGAATAAATGGCAGTGTAGACTGTATATTATGCCAGAAACTTGAGAAAAGGAAATGACACACATGTTTCCCATTGATCAGGCCAATGGGGCTATGAAAATGGAAGGGGAAAAGACATAAGAAGCCTCTGTTAACCATGAGAAGTGCAAAAGTTAGAGGTGTGATGTGGTGTTTATGTGCTTAACAAATTCCCCATTTTTGCAGCAATGCTGAGGCTATTATATCTATCAGCTAATTGATTGACATAGCTATTATTTACCCTAAAATGATTCCTACAAGGATGAAATATGCTGGATATTTCATGGAAAATGAAAGGATTTGCAATGAATTTTCTCAGCAGAATTTTCTTAGCTCATTTGCTTGCCATTGACTCTAGCTTTGGGATCTCCTCTATGCAGATATCAAGGATATCATGTACCAGGGTGACCTAAATGGTAAAAGGTCTAGAAACCATATCATATGAGGGATGTCTTTGGGAGCTGAGTATGTTTAGACTAAAGAAGAGAAAATTAAGATGGGACATGATAGTCATGTTTAAGTATTTGAAAGAATGTCATATTGAGGAAGGAACTAGCTAGTTTTCCACCGCTCCAAGGACTGCATTACAGGTATGCAGAGCAACAGTTTCAAACTATGTGAAAAGATATTCCACCTAAATCAAGCATGGACAAACTTTGCCCCTCCAGGTGTTCAACCAGCTTACCAGCTGTTATGAATTGTGGGAATTGAAGTCACAAACACCTGGAGAGCTGAAGTTTGCCCATGCCTGATCTAAATATTCAGACCTTCTGTCAGTGGAATATGTTGCTTTACAGCATAGTGTAGTCTGCTTCTTTGGAGTTCTTTTTTTTAAGGCTGCATGACCATCTTTTGGGAGTACAGTACTTTGATTTCATATGCCTGTGTGGAACAAGGTTGGACTGGATGGTCCTTGTGGTCTCTTCCAACTTTATGATTCTAGGACATCAAATGTCCTGATGACAGATGATACATGGTTTCTGGTAGCCTCTGTGACTAGTGAGGTCAAGAAACTGCTCTGGGTTTTGATCTAAACTTTAAAGGAAGTATCCAAGGCACTGACTCCCAATGGCCAAATTAGATCCAGCACCTTGGTCAGCTCCTTCAAGACTGATTAAAAACTCAGTGGATCTACCACATCACTAACACACCATCCCTTCCAGTCACCGAGTAAAAGGTGAGAGCAGGTATTTTATTTCCACTCTTGTTCATTAATGTCCTATGGACTATTCTTTCTCAGTCTTTCTGTTTGGAAACATATCTGTGAAAGTCAAGGTATTTTCATCAAATGGTCCTACTGACAGAAGATTTCACAAGTGCTTCCTCTCTCAAGAGCTATTTTTTCAATACAGACCGCACTTATCTTCCAATTAAACTTTAGCACTGAGATTTGGATCAGTCACCTTCAAGGTCATTGCAGCCACTATTTCTCCTTCCAAACAGAGGGATGAGAATTTATTGCTTTATTCATTCTTTCCATGTAGATTTTTTCAATTATCTGCTGAGGGTTATTTTGCTTTTTTAATCTAACATCCAGGTGGCACCTGCCTCCCGCAGAGCAAATGAATTTGAGGCATATGTCGTATTTTGGGACCAAGAGCCAGTAAAGGTGATGTATTCATTATAAACTGTTGGCAGCCACGTTCATTTTAGTGTTATCTTTATAGGAGGGCAAGAGTAGCAAAAGAAAAAAGAAACAACTATTTGTGAAATAATGCATTTACAGCCATAATAGAAACTTGAAACATGCTGACAAGGAGGGTATCTTAAAATTACTATAGAGAAAGGGCTGTATGATTTGAATGAATGCATTCTGAAGATATTATCACATCTTAAGATCCTCTGAGCCCTTTCACACACTGGGCGCAACCATGTGATTTTTCCATGCATATTCTGTGCAGTCATTTAGCAACTTTCTATATAAAGCCAATTGTGCGCTATAACGTTTAATCCTTTTAGAATAGGTATGAAGAATCCTTTTCAAATAAAGGGCTAAATTCACTTTGAGACTAATTCTCTGGAGCTGCATTGCTGTGATGACTCATGGGCCTTGTAGTCCTGTTCCTAGTACTATTGTGGCAGACGAAGAGGAAAACATGGGATTTCCGCCGTTCAGCCAGAATCGGAGCCTCTCCACCTGGAGGATGTTTGTCCTCAAGAATGTAGCCAAACAGGCCTTGGGCAGAATTCCCCCCCGTTTTCCCGGAGGGACAATTATAATAGAGATAGAGGAGCCAGAGAGGCTAATCGCCGGAGCCTGAGAATCGCTGCCAAACAACTAGATGATTAGGTCTGCTTCCCTTGGGAAATTCTAAGGAGTCATGCATCTGGACAGAGTTGGGTTTCGCTTCTCGTTCTCTAGGGAAAGTGTTCTGTTGGCGGGAAAACGAGACCCAATATAGGTGCTGGTCGCAAGGGGAACTTTGCGGAGTCAATTGTTCAGCTTGAGGAGAGAGATCGTGTGTGGACTTCGTAACCCCAGTTCCTTGTTTCCCGGATCAAGTTTCCAGCCTTGCCTTGTTTCACGGACTTCCTTGGACTCTGTTCATGTTTCATGTTTGCCTCGTTTCAAGTCTTTGATCTAGCCAAGAATCAAGTTTATTTTCCAGCCTTGTTGTCAAGCTACATTGGACATTAAAGACTCTGTCATTCCCCACACTATTGCTTGGCAAAGTGTGTGTTTCGGTCAAGTGGATTATAACTTTGGACTCTAATATCTTATATTGGACAATACATTTCTGGACTATATTTGACCTCATCTGGAAGGTCTGCTTCTGAACTTTATTCTTCACTTGTTTTTATTGACTTTATATATTTCTATAATAAAGATATTAGATAGATTCTGGCCTCTGTGTAAGGTTATTGGTGCTCTGCAGCCTGGGTCCTGACAATTGCAGTCATTGGGAGGGCCAAAGCCATTGTTGGTAAATGCAGTCAAATTGGCTTTTGACTCATGCTGACCCTATGAATGAGAGACTTAGGGACTTTAACACCAACAGCTCTGCTCAGCTCTTGCAAACTGATGGTTGTGGCTTCCTTGATTGAGTCTATCAGTCTATGCTGTGGTCTTCTTATCTTCTATTTTAGATTGATAAAATTCAGCCTTCTCTGATCCCCTTGCCAATTGGAAACCATTCAATTTCTCTGTATTCTCTGCAGATAATGGCCTCTGCAGATCATCTGGGGAAGCGCTGCTCTCGGTCCTGCCTGCTTCGCAAGTGTGACTGGCGGGGATGAGAGACAGGACCTTCTCAGTGGTGGCCTCTCAGCTGTAGAACTCCCTCCCCATTGACATTTGATCAGGCCCCTCCCTCCTAACCTTCAAAAGAAAAGTAAAAACCTGGCTCTGGGATCAAGCCTTCAGAGAATAGCGCAATGCAATAATAGATTAGGAATATGTGCAATGACTACGAAATGGCCTTAGACTACGATTTCTGGATGACATAATTTTAACATTGAGTGCAATTTTAAATGTTTAATATGTATTAATTTTAAATCAATTTATTTTAAGCTTATGTTTTGTATGTGTTTTAAGCCATTGAATAATTGCCATATGTAAGCTGCCTTGAGTCCCCTTTGAGGTAGAGAAAGGTGAGGTATAAATAGGGCAAATAAATAAATAAATAAATAATAAAAATTTGTGGGGAAAGTAATACATATTGAGCATTTTGAATCTGTGGGCCATTGTTTTGTTTACCATATTTGTTGACAGATTCTAGTTAGAAATAAAGTAGAATCTGACTCTGTAGTTTGAATCAGCTGTATCGGTATCCCACCTGTTCTTGGTGATTTTTTTTTCTCCCATGTGCTCAGAGTACAGCTTCATTTTCTATAACTGTTTCATGTTCATACATGTGAAAAATGTCCACCTATTTTGGCTTAAAGATCCTTCTGCCACATGAACTCAGACTTGAAAGAGATATTTCAACATTTTAGAATGGAGAAATGACCTGTACAAAAACTAGCAAATGATAAAATACAGTTGGTCATCCACAGCCTGGGTTTTTCAGATTTCAGATTTAATTATTCACATACTTGATTATGTTCTCTCCAGGAATCTCTAAGACCTTCAACATGACTCTTTGGTCAGCTTTGAAACTGACAATGAAGTCATTCTGGAAGACCTTGAAATTTCTGGAGAGAACCCTTTTCTTGATAGAAGTTTATCACAGTCATGCTGGGAAACCTAGAGATTTCCCACCTCTCCCAAGGGCTACACATTTTGTTTTCTGCTTCAGTCAATGGAGAAGGCTAAAGTGTTTTGGGTAGGGGCTGTTCTGCAGTAGTTTTGAGCCATTCAATCACAAATTTTAAAAGGAGCCTGGAGCTTTTGGTAAGCTTTTGGGGATGGAAAAGGCTGAATTTTCTCCATCTTTGCCCCTATGTTTCCATATATCTTGCTCAGTCCCTGGAAGTCTGAATCAGGGTAGAGGCTGTGGCATCTTTTTTATCAACTTTAAGAAAGCTGTAAGCATTTCTTATTGATGCAACTCTAACAAAAAACAAAATTTGCCTTTATAACTATTGTGGTGGTGGTAAGAAATCATTTGTTTGGCATCTTCATATGAACTGACCTAAATCCATATTTCACAAACTAGTACTGTATAAGAATTGGAACACAATTATCCTCTAGTTCTTGTGCTTAACTGAGTTTGAAAATGCAATTCTCTGACCAAAAAGTACTTCCAAAATGTGTAGGTGCTGGACTTATTCATTTTCTTCTAACACATAACAAGACATGTGTGCTATTTCTTTATTATTTTTATTCTTATTCTAATAGCATAGAAATAAAAAATGAAATACAAATATGACACACATCTACTAGCAAAGTCTGTATGAATTAAAGAATACAACAAAAATTCCCACAACCAACTATTTGTATTTTTCTATTTAGTCAATGTCTCCAAAACTCAACAGATCATAACAGAAAACAGGACTACCAAAACAAAAACAAAACTTTACAATATTTCAGTACTAGTTGTCTCACATTTTCTTAGTGTTTAATCCTATTTCAAAACCCACACAATGCCACTGCATTTCCATTATCAAACTAATTGGGCAGGCTCTGCTTTCCCTTATCTTTTATTTTAAAAGTTAATTAGTGCATCAAGAGAATTTGCCAAGTCTCCATCCCTTCCCAGTGCGAGCTGCGTTATTCTTCCAAGTTCTTGCAAGTGTTGTCCTTGTTGCTATCAATATATTGCCTAACAGCATTTAATGTTCAGGGTTGACACTATATTTCATAAAGCTCTATAAACCAATTAACTATAAATCCAGAATAGCGTAACTTGCTATTTCTTTCATACTCTCTATTAACAACCTTCCAAAATTGCTTATCTTTATACAATGCCACCATACATGCCTACATGTTTTCTTCTACATCCTCCCGAGGGCAGCAATTCCAGACCTCTTTCTAATTCACCCTTGTAGAAATGTAATATCATTGCACATAAAACATAATTATACACTGATGCATGTATAGATGATTAGAGGCAGTTTTTTAAGTATGCATTTTCCAGTGACTGGAATCAGAGCCATTAGATCAGTCGCTGGAGGACCTTGCAAGCCCACTCTTCCTGAGCTGCAGCTGATGGTTCCTAATGATAATGGGGCACTGAACCCACCCCAGGTTTTAGGCCAAAATTTCTGAGGTACTGAGAATTAGCCCCAAAATATGAATCCATCAGCTGCCACCTAACCACTTCTACATCTTTTCCTGGCTGCCATTGCAGTCTGTATTTTGAGATGAAAGTGCACTTGAAAGCAGGCTATCTATTTATTTACAATATTTACTGTATATTCCACCCTTCTCACCCTGAAGGGGATGCAGGGTGGATCACAGAACATATATATGTGGTAAATATTCAGTGCCTTTTATACACTGACAAGACAGACAATTGTACATAGAGGTATGTATAGGCTCCTATGGGGGGGGGAGGGGTGCTGTCGCTCCATCTACCTGTTGAAAAGCTTTGTTTGTAAACTCCTTCTTGATTGAATTGCCATCAATTTTCTGGCATTTCCTTATGGGTGTCCTGAAATACCTCCCCGCTTTTAAGCAGTACCTATTTATCTACTCACATTTTGCTTTCGAACCACTAGGTAGTCAGAAGCTGGGCTAAAGACCAAGAGTTCACTCTGTCCAAGGCTTCGAACTGTCAACCTTTTGGATTGACAAGATTTTACTGAAGCTGCTGGTTTAACCTGTTGTGCTAAAGCCCGGCCCTATCTATAAACTTGAAGCAGAACTCAATGGTATTCCACATGTGATTTCCAACTTTCTTTCAATCAATTATACATGTACATAATATGGCATAACTCCTCCTTCTAAAATTATACAGTATATGTCTTCTGTTAACCTAATCTTAATAACTGACAGCATACATGCTAGACAACTTCTCCAGTGCCATATATCAATGACAGATGATTATATAAAAGTTCTCTTTCAGATCATCTCACCATGTGAATTTTAACCCCTCTGACCATACCTTTTCCCATTATTCTATCTCTATAATATTATATTTTCCAAGTTCTTAACACATTTTATGATGGACTCTTTCACTTGTTCTTCTTTGATCTCAAATTTTAACAGAGGTTTATTAGCTATACACAACTGCAATTCAAACTGATTTATTATGTTCAAAGTCATAACTCTTTTATCCACTTAAAGGTAAAGGTTTACCCCTGACATTAAATCTAGTTGTGTCTGACTCATCTCCATTGGTGCTCATCTCCAGCATGGATGCATGGAGTGCCATTACCTTCCTGCCGGAGCGGTACCTATTGGTCTTATCACATTTGCATGTTTTTGAACTGCTAGGTAGGCAGAAGCTGGGGTTAACAGTGGGAGCTCACCCTGCTCCCTGGATTTGAACCTCACACCTTCTGGCCAGCAAGTTGAGCAGCTCAGTGGTTTAACCTGCTACGCTACTGGGAGCTCATCCACTTTAAACCCTTCCAATAATAGTAAATATGAAACAATTGAAGCTATTGAAAATGTTATCCTTTTGCAAGTAACCGCTCACTTGATTTAATTTGATAATCCTTGATTATTCTCCAAAATCTTAGCACGTAAGCCATTTTTTGTTGCCTTTAGTTTCTTTTCTATAATGAGCTTCTTGTGCTGAGAGCCATACAGGCATTATTTGAAACAACCTGGGAGTACAAGTATTCCATATTCTTCTTTGTAAGATATGTTTCACAAGTGATTATTAAAATCTACATTCATTTTAATTTTATTGTACCATGAATATCCATGCCAACCAAACCTCAAGTCACTTTCCAATTATAGTAAACTTTTACATTTCTTGGCACTGTCCATTCTTTTAACCAAACCAAACATGCTGCAAAGTATATGTACAACCCACATATCAAAAGCAATACATTCCCATGGACAGATGGTACTATGGATAATGGAGAATCCTATAGAAATGAAGGACTTCTGGCCCCCAAATACCATAGTCATGCTGAAGGACTTAAAATATGCCTAGAGGTGACGTATTTTGTTGGATATGGATAAATGAAACTGCAGCTTTCAGCTCTGCAGATATGCAGGTCACACTATAATTTCAAATCAGATATACCCTGTTTACCAATAAAGCAGGAAAGAGCTACTGTCTGATGCTTGGGAGGTACCTCTGCCAATAGGTGTCAAGCACATGTCTTTAACAGGTTTATTCCACTGGCAGGAATTCCTTTCAGAAGCATTTGGGTAAGTGCTGTATACCACCGAGTTCAATCTGTGCTAAGCAGATTAGTTCTATACCGGTGAAAGGTTTTGGGCAGCAGTATAGAGATACTCACCATGTGATTTGAGGAAGTTGTCATTAGGTTTCACAGATAGGATATAATTATATGCTCCCTGGAGGGTATTTCTAATTGAATTACAGGGTGTCTCACAAGCATTCTGGGCAGTAGTTAAAGGAAGCTGAGCCATCCTATTGCCGAAAATAAGACAGACACCTCATAATTAAATTGAAAATACCCTCTGGGAAGTGTGAACTTTCCTTAGGAAATAGTTTTGTTATAAATGTATTAGTGTGGAAAGTTAAGGAGAGTCACAAGATTCCTCTCCCCATCCATTCTATTAATTCCTGCTCATATCTGCGAATTGCACAATTTGTCAACACTATACCTGTTGACAAGATTGCACACAACATCCCCCTACCTACATCAGCAATTGTCATCAAAAAGCATAATATTTCTGAAGGTTGTCCTCCCCCAACCCACACCCATTAATGAACAAAAGATTGTGTATTCTATCTGCAGAAACTGGGATACGTTTAAATGTAACACTTCTGATTAAACTTACAGTTTAGTTAAATATTCAATTAATTACATGCCTGCCACCCGTGATGTCCTTCTTGTCTTCTGCTGGATGGAAAGTTCTCCTGTGCTTCTTGGAACCAAGGTGGTTATTTTCAACTGTGAGCTGCCCTGAGTCCCTTCAGGGAGATGGTGGCGGGGTACAAATAAAGATTTATTAAAGATTTATTATAACTGCATTGCACTATGAAATGGCCCCCCGGGTCAGTGGCAGCCCAGGCCCTCCTGTTTCTTAAAGAAGAAGAGATGGCTCACTGGTACCACCTCACTTCAGCCTACTGCTGCTATTGCATCCCCCTTACACACACACTGCTGTCCCTCCAAAACTTCTGCCAGACCACTATCTTTTGTCCTGGAAATAAAACAGAGGGCAGATGAGCCTTCTGTGCTGAGGGATTGATCCTTGTTGCAACAACAGGACAGCAGTTGGAACATTTCTACAGAGGCCATCCGTGTCCTGGTTTGGAGAACATGTACCGTCACTTTTCTGACTGGCCAACCAGGCTCTCCAGAACAGTGAAAGGGGCTCTCTTGCCCCACAATTCAGGGTTAGTGTGGACAGCTATACCAGTTCAAATCCAAATTATTCCACTGTCCAAAAGGTCCAGCATCACCCTCCCCTTTTCCCTGCATTCTGTGGTCAGGAAAAGGAGGATGGATCACCACACAGCAGCCATCCATAGAGATCTGGGGAGCTCTTAGCTATCATCAGATGTCTGCCAAGACACCCACATAATTAAGGAAAAAGAGAAGCAACCACCTTCCTCTTTCTTCCTGGTCCTGGGAGTTCCTTTGTTGGTGTCAGCAAAGGCACATGGCAACACCCAGGAGCTCTACAGCGCTCTCCAACTGGCTGCCACAGGAGGAACAACAGATCAGTAAAGTGTGATAGTTCAGTGGGACCGCAAAGGTTTTAGCCCAATTCGATTATCTGCACTCTGCTCCTGCCACTGGCCCAGGTCAGGGGTGGAACATCTGAACAACTCTGTGGCATTCAGATCAGTCCTTAATTTTGCTGTATGTGTAGATGAGTCCTACATTGCGGCAACCATATAAAATTCAACACAATAGCAAAGAGTTAAGTAGCAGGATAAAAACTTACGAGTCTTTATTTGGCTTCTACAGACTGCAACCTCGCATGAAACATTATCTCAACTGAGCGTACTTTCATACACAATTTAGTGAATATGCAGAAATTGATATACAAGTATAACTGTTGTTTTTAATATGTTAGACTAACATGTTTTTAATATGACAATCTAACTCTCAGAATCAATTTAAAATCAGTTTTACAAAAATCACTGGGAAATATTTCAACTACACAGAAGTCCACTCAAATCTCTTTAGGGATGTGGAACATTTTCAGCTGTTCAGAGTCAGAATTGTGTTAACATTACACAACTATTTTTTCAATTAT
Source organism: Anolis carolinensis (assembly GCF_035594765.1). Lineage (NCBI taxonomy): Eukaryota > Metazoa > Chordata > Lepidosauria > Squamata > Anolidae > Anolis > Anolis carolinensis. The sequence continues at coordinate 308,070,883 of NC_085841.1, forward strand.
CAATGTGCCAGACAGAACTGTGACAGACCTCTCAGTTTCAAGAACATCATAGCCACCTTGACTCCTGAGACAAAATGTACAGGAGATAAATTAGATAGATGTCATAGATACATGGATGATCAAGATGATCAGAATCATGATAATAGTTTTATTTCACATGAGATGATGAATAAACATTTTAAAGTATATTTTGTCTTTCAGGCTTTCCAACTTTGGAACTCCCTGCCATTAATCAAAATATATGCATGCACATATAGAATTTTTCTCTGAGCATTTCTTAGAGTACTTTTGTCTGAAGTTTTCTATTTCTGTTCAAACCTGGTCACATCTGCCCCTGAAGATCTTATGGGGAATGTATAAGATTATAACACAAAATGCAAATATTTACAATAACTCATGAAACAGTCCTCCCCTCTGCAAACACAACCCAGAAAAAGAGGAATGACATGGCCTCATTCATCTTTGTGTGCCTCCTCTCCAGGAGCATCTTGCTATCATTTGTATTGCCAATGTATTTACTAGGCTTGCTCAAATAATTCGTTTTCCCCGTTAACCGTTATTAATTCGTTATTTTCATTTGTTTTGAAGCAATTTTGAAGCATTGGTTGTCCACACGTCTGGATATCGCGGTTTCGAATCGCGAGAGGCCGTTTTTCGTTATGTCGTCGTTTTTTTCGTTAGGAAAAAAAAGCTTTTGCAAATCACCCAAACTCCCACCATTCAGGCCCTTTCCTTTTGCCCCTCAGCAAAAGGGGCATCACGGGCTCAGCCAATGGGAGGGGGCGAGGGGGAAGGAGGCCGAGGAGGAGGAGGAAGACGGAGGGGGGAAATGGCCGCCGCCGCCTCGCCTCAGCTCAGGCCTGATACTCAGAGGTTTTGACGTCTGTGCGAAGCTAGGCAAGTGGGGTTTATATATCTGTGGAAGGTCCAGGGTGGGAGAAAGAACTCTTGTCTGTGGGAGGCAAGTGTGAATGTTGCAATTGGTCACCTTGATTAGCATTGAATAGCCTTGCAGCTTCAAAGCCTGGCTGCTTCCTACCTGGGGGAATCCTTTGTTGGGAGGTATTAGCTGGCCCTGATTGTTTCCTGTCTGGAATTCCCATTTTCTGGGTGTTGTTCTTTTACTGTCCTGATTTTAGCTTTTCTGTAGCTAAAAATGCATATAAAATTGATTCTATAGGGAGGATAAATGATTGGATTTCAACTCCTACAGCTTAGCTTTCTCTGCCAATAATGGTACCATATCAAACTAAACCTCCCAAGATTCTGTAGCAGTGAGCCATCTTGGATATTGTAAGGGATTTATTATTATTATTATTATTATTATTATTATTATTATTAGACCTTGCTCCCAGGAAGGTACCTTCGCTGTGGCTCCCAACTTATCTATCTACCTTTCCACATATTCTCCACATTGTGTGTATGCGTATGTATATTATATATACATGAGCCCCTATGGCGAAGTGTGTTAAAGCACTGAGCTGCTGAACTTGCAGACCGAAAGGTCCCAGGTTCAAATCCCGGGAGCAGAGTGAGTGCCCGCTGTTAGCTCCAGCTTCTGCCAACCTAGCAGCTTGAAAACATGCCAATGTGAGTAGATCAATAGGTACCGCTCTGGCGGGAAGGTAATGGCACTCCATGTAGTCATGCCGGCCACATGACCTTGGAGGTGTCTATGGACAACACTGGCTCTTGGGCTTAGAAATGGAGATGAGCACCAACCCCCAGAGTCAGACATGACTGAACTTAACGTCAAGGGATACCTTTACCTTTACCTATACACACACACACACACACACACATATGCAGGGACTATATATATATATATATATATATATATATATATATATATATACAGTATATATCACACACACACCAATTTAACAAAGTTTCAGCCACAAAAACAAAGTTTCTGAAGTAGAACAATGACTTTCACAGTAAAGACAACCCAATTTAACAGGAAATAAGACTTTCAAACCAGGAACAGATTTCTGCAATTATTAAAAAATGGTTTATTATAAAAGCTATGAAAATTCGCCAAAAATCAGAGGATAAGGGAAACGTTCCAAATTTTGGTGAGCTATCAGTGTTAAATGTGTTCTACCACTGTACCAAGTTGGAAGAAGATCACTCAAAAAATGAGGGTGGGAGAGTCCTGTAAAGTCCTCTCCCTCTGTGCTGTTTTTGGGAATTGCGCATGCGCGTCCGCCATTAACGAATTAATTTAGAAAATAACGAATTTTCGTTAATTTCGAATTTTTTGGGGGGCCAAATTCGGAAATACCATCAGAAACGAAAAGCTGCCCCCCTCTAGTTTTGAAACGAGTTTAGAATCAAATTTTTCGTGGATCGATCAAGCCTAGTATTTACCCTGTTTTTTATTGTTTGAAAAATTGAACTATGCTCTTATTCATCATTTGTCTCCTTATAGGGAAGATAGCACCAGTTGCACTTTAATATGCTAGAGCACGTTCTGCCAGTCTCAAAATCTTAGGGACATTTCACCTCCTGGCAATGTCCCATCTATCAGACCACTTAAAAACAGACAACAGAAAATAATTTCATTCTGTGCATACAGTGACTGTATGAGACACATCCAATCCCTATCGTTGTAGCAACAAAGTCACCTTAGCAGCAAAACAACATTGCCACTGCTGTCCGTATTGTTAAATGTATTTTTGATACAGAAATTTGACTATTGTATAGAGACCTTTTCAGCAAAACTATTCAAAATTACTTGGCGTCCTAGGAAAGCAATTGCTACTCCTCATTCCAATGAAGAAAAAACAAATCCTTATCTTTGGCAACCAATATTCTGAATTGAATGTTCCTGCTGTTCATGCAAAATTGTTTGAAAGCTGCTTTCATGACAGATTCAGAGAGTTTTGATATGAATGGGGGATGTTATTCAGCTATCATTCTGTGACCCACAACCATCACCCATATTAGCTAGCATTAGTCGGAGTGACAGACATTTCCTAGTCCTGTGGTAGAATATTGATTGTGCATAAGCAGGTTTCTAGTATTAGTTCTGTCCTGAGATAGAAACCTGCTCCTCAAATATCTGTATCCTATCCCAGCAAATCCTCAGCAAACTACAAACCCCAGGATTCTACAGCATGGGACCTTGGTAGTTATATATAATAGCTTAAAAAAACCATCTGTTTCTGGCATTCTTGGTACTCTATGCATACACCTCTGTTCAAACACATCCTCTCTCCTTATCTATCCCTCGCTTTCCTTCTCTCCCTCCTTTTTATATAAAGAAAGTAAGAAAATGAGGCATCAAGCCAATATGAAAGAAGACTTACCTACTGAGTTTAATCCTACAGTTTTGGCCATAAGGCAAGTAAGATAGAGATTAATGGAATAGAATTTGCCAGTTCAGTGAGAAAATATAATGCCAACATTAAGTCATTTACCTTATTTTAACTGGTGGTAAAGCAGATATAAGGTATCGTTTGCATCTTTTAAAAAAATTAAAAACCCTTTGTACTGTCTATAACATCCTTGGAGACATTTAGACGTGATAACATCCATGTGGATGCAGGTATCATCCACAAGAGCTGCGGAGATCATCTCCCTTCCTTCAGTTGCATGCACTGAGCAAAACATCTCACCACAATAGTCAACAATAGAATGCAGAAAATCCACCCTCTTTTTTGTACTCTGAGAAAGTCTCAGCCAGTTTTCACACTGTTTAGGAGATTCTTGGAGCCATAATCCCCAAAAGTAATTTGTGCATGGGAAGCCTGTGTACATCCCATTACTGGTGATTTGTTCAGCCATAGCCAGACACTGACTAAGTCGAACCACTACAGGCTTTGGAGTAGATAAAAAGAAGTGACAAAGGTGAGTGACATCAACATGCTTGACTGTGTGTTTCCAGATGATCTCACTCAGTGGCTTCATAGAAATGTTGAGGGAAGATTATAAGCAATCACTCATCACTGTCCTCTGGATATTCTTGCTGTCAAAAATAAAAGGACTCATTCAGTCCTAAATAACCAGCACATCCTGCAGGCGTGTCACCAGCAACTACTCAGCAGCATGAGGAAGAACAAAAAGATCTAGCAAGACCAATCGGATGCAATTTCCCTTGCCAATCCTCAGGCAGAAACCAGGGCTCCAAGTATAATCTCAATCCATTCATGAGCCCATGTCAATTCTGTATGTCAACTGATTAGAAAGGAAGTATCTCAGTCTTCCATCATTCCTACAAGAGTCCTCCTGAAGTAACTTCGTGGCCTCTTGTGGACATGAGATGACCCAGTAATACAGTCAAAGATAATACAGGATCTAGAATGTTATTCAAAACAAGGCTTGGAATCATGCAGCCTTCTGGGGTGAAGGTGGGGAAGATATACATACACACATATACAAATACACACATCCTTTATTAAAAAAATACAATTCCAGGGCCAGGACATTCCACAGTGGATCCCAGGTACAGAAAACTGACCCTGAAGTCTCCTAAGCTGCCACCCCTTTGATGGTGAGAATATTGAACTACACAGCACCTTCCTCCTGCATATATGCAAAAACACTTTAGAATTCAGCCCCTTGTAAATTGGGCAAGTCATTGCAGCATGAAATCCAGTGTCAGTCTAATCAGCATTGCGCTGGCTAGTTTCCCACTTTGAGCTGCGATATTCAGTCAGTGGGTAATTTAATGAGAGAGATGATGTTTGCACTATCACTGCATATGATGTTCTGGCACGTTTTCTGACTGTATTAACATGAATCTTAACCTTTTTGCTGGAGCTTTCAAGGAAAAGATTTACATCTAAGGCAGCAATCAGGCATCACTCCCAGATATATTGGGTGAAAAGCTAAATCAATGGGTTTGCTTATCATTTCCCAGGCCATGAATATTTCTAATTTAATAACTGACATGGAAATGATATTGGCTCTCTTGTTCCATGTAAACATTGTTTCCCATATGTGAAAAATTACAAATAACTATTTTTTATTTGCCAGTGTCACGGCACTTGGTAAAGTTACTGTTTTTGACTACGACTACCAGAAACCTCAAGTCAGCATGGCCTGATTCAGGGAGCCGTAGTCTAAATAGGTAAATTTTCCAAGCTCTGCTGTTCTGATCACCTTCCCCAGCATGCAAGGTTCTCTTGCAAGGGGCCGGGCTGTGGCGCAGCTGATTAGTAGCCAGCTGCAAGAAATCACTACAGACCGAGGGGTCATGAGTTCGAAGCCCGGGTCTGATTAAGTGCCTGACCATTAAATAGCCCCAGCTTGTTGTTTACCTAAGCAAGCCGAAAGACAGTAGAATCTGTCAAGTAGGAAATTTGGGGGCCGCTTATGCGGGGAGGCTAATTTAACTAATTTACGTCACCATAAAAATGTCCAGCAGCGTGTGTGCCGGAAGATGAGGAAGTATTCCATCAAGGACTTGGTGGATAATGAAGCAGCAGCTCCCCCTGTGGCCGGAATCGAGCATGCCCTCATGAAGTCAGAAACTGGAAAAAATGTTAAATAGCCTCTGTGTCTCCGTCTGTGTGTGTCATATGTCTAATGGCATTGAATGCTTGCCATGTATATGTACATTGTGATCCGATCTGAGTCCCCTTCGAGGTGAGAAGGGCAGGATATAAATACTGTAAATAATTAAAAAAAATAAGGTTGTGCAACTAATTGCCCTCCGAAACTACAGTTTGGGCAAGATTTTTTTTCTAAAGTGGACATTTTGAGTTTCCCTGTTGGTCTTCCATTATACTATTAACCAGGCCTGAACCTGCCAAGGTGATCTCAAGTAAGTTCAAGTTGGGAGTTGGACAGCATCTTAAACTAGCATAGCCAGCAAGGAGGGAGGAGAGTTGCTGTAAAACCACACCTAGGAGCAGGATAACTTGGCAGTGTAGTTCAGCTAGAAATATAAAGGAGACCAAGACTTGACACTATGGGCATAAGCTGACCAATGACGGCTTAAACAGCCTAGATGCCATGACCTTTAGTACAATAACTCTCATCAGCAGACTTACATTGTTCTGAGATTTGTTTTGGTGAGTTTGGAAATAGGATCATGCCATATGGTAACATATTTGAAATGCCCAGTAGAATAATACATATATGTCAACTAAAGTACATTTAAAATAGAGTTCTGAGCAAAATACAGTTAAATCTATATATCTGCCTAGCTACACAGAAGAACACACACCACAGTACAATTATATTGATATCAATATCTTTGTGGCAAAGTTATTTTTTTTCTAAAACCATCCTGAGAAGTGGGTACTTCTAATTCCCACCTTATACATAATTCCAAAAAACCTTACTGAGGAATCCAAGATAACCTTTCTAAAACCTTTTGAATTATTCAGTCTTTTACCAAATCTATGCATTTCAGAAGCTAATCTTTTCCCATATCTGAGTAAAAGTATTTAAATAGGGTGAAGATTTGAGAAACTGCAGTATAGAAAGAAGGGGGGGGGGAGAAAAGATATACACACACACACACACACACACATGCACACATATACATTCACACAAGTGAATGCCAGGGAAATAAAAACAGTTGCATCCTATATACTCATGCATAAATCTGGAAATTTTATTTTTAAAATCACCCTTTAAAATTGGGTTGACATACCCATGGGTCAATGTGAGTACTATACTTTAACTCATAAAAATAATAACCCCCTTCTTTGAATAGAGAGCTGCTCAAGTATTTCTTGAGGCTGAACAGTCAAAAAGAAACTTTATCATGTGATCTTCTGGAACCTGTAGCAAAAGGATCTTAGGAAAAGGGGTTTATTGCAGGGTTCAGAGGAATGATTGATTTGAATGACAGGTAAACATGGCAGATCAGAAAATGATGGAGCTAATGTAAGGTGACCATCACCATCACCTACTGCAGCATCTAGACATGGTCTAGGTACCCCTCCCTGCCACAATGCTGAGAAGAATAATTTTATGTCTTACCCACCGCTCCTCGCTGCTTGAGGCATGTTAAAGGTAAAGGTAAATGTTTCCCCTGACGTTAAGTCCAGTTGTGACCGACTGGGGGTTGGTGCTCATCTCAGCAAAAACAAGTGGAAGCAGCTTTTTATCTGCGTGTCTCAATGTTTGGTGCTAGAATGCACCACTGTTTCATGTTGCTGAAATGAATGAAATAACACAGGATTTCCTTACTACAGAGAACAAGGGTAGCAGAACTGGAATCAGCCATCAATTTTCTGCTTCAGTTGAATCCCCGAAAGCCACCTTAACCAAGTTTGGTACATCTTCTCTCTAAGCATATGTCCTGTGATTTAATCTCATCGCCTTTCCACCAAGGGCTTTATAATGCAAAGATCTCTCATTGCCTCTTTTGTCAACATAATTCATCCAACCCACAGATTATTTGGGACTGAGGGACCATCCTTCATTTTTAAATGTCAGGCAAATCCTTTCACATGCCATTTGCCTTCTTCCACCACCCCCATCCACCCAGGATGAGATGCCATTTGTCCTTCAGAGGGACAGCTGGCACGTCCTCCCAATCAGCACCTGTCAGCAAAGGCTGTGAAAGGGTAAAGCTCAGTTCAACATCTATCTTATTCAAGTAATTGTCACTATGTTTCATGTCAAGAAAATGAGGCCCTTTCTACACTGTCCTGTATCCCAGGATATGATCCCTGATTATTTGCTTTGAACTGGATTATATGAGTTTAGACTGCCAGATAATTTGGGATAAGCAGATAATTTGGGATTAGATAGAGCAGTGTAGAGGAGGCCTGAATCATGCATTCCTGAAACCCAATCTGGTCCAATCCTCTAGGCTTCACATCAAAAGCACTCTCTCCCTGAAACAAGAGGGACACTTTGCAATAGTCGTCAGAGCAGATGTAGCCAATTTGTAGCCCTCCAGATATTGCTAAACTAACTGCATTTCCCACCTGCCCTAATCAGCATAGCAAATTCTAAGGAATCATGGGAACTGCAGTCCAACAACCCTCTGAGGGGCACAAGTTACTTACCATTTAATTTAATACATACTCCATGATTTGATGAAGCAAAGTCCAAGAAACCCCTTGTCTCCAACTGAGTATAGTCTTACATTTAGAATTTTGCTGAAAATATTCATTATGTGAAACAAATGGGCAAAGATTACAGGACTACAGGGATGTTAAAATAAGCCAATCTGAAGCTGCTTAGAAAAAGGTAACTCCACTAGATTTTTGTCGCTGTTTGCCAGTAATCAGCAGGCTAGAGAGAAAAATGCATATCAACATCATTAATTCAATACACTGCTGTGGCAGTCAGTAAATTCCTGAGAGAACTATGAGAGATCACTCTTTAATAGTTCAGATGACCACAGGGTTTCAACAAATCCCCATAATGTTGCAATTAGTTAGGATTTTATGGGAAGCTGATGGGAGACTGAGGAAACTGACAGTAGGGCAAGTTGCAAGTAGGTGAGACAGCAAAGAAAACATGCAGAATAATCCACATTTTGATGTCCAGAACTTCCATCTGAACAACAATGTTTGTAATTCTGAGATTCTTTCATCTTTTCCTACACACACACATACACACACACACAAAGAGGTAGATTCCAGAAGTGGTGAAACCATAAAACTCCTGTTCAGGCTGTCTAATTCTTGACAGAAATGAATGTTTTTGCTCTGAGGTCATGGTACTAACCCAGATTTTCAAAGCTAGTAACTAATCTACCATCACATTCCTTCCTAAAATGTAATGGCAGTCTATTCCAAAGGCGACAAGCACCTGCACTAAATCTAACAACTCTGAATTATTACATTCACTGCAGATAGTTCCAGAGAATTTCCCCCATCTCCTTTACAAATTAGGCCACCTCAATACAGAATATGCACCACACATGGATGAACACAAAAAGAGGGAAGATTTCAGGTGATGGTCATTTTGTCCGGTGGTCTGACAGCCTGTCTGTTCCAGTCCAATAGCTAAAGCTTCTGCAGAAAATGAGCATTATCACCAAAGCTAGGGAACTTTCTGAATGGATAGGCAGTAGCCTATCCATTCAGAAAGTTAAAAGTTATAGGCTAACATCACACTACTGCACCACAAGGGCACTAATATGTTCAACAAAAGAGCAACACAAATAAAACAAGTGTGGAAGTTATTTTCACCAAAGTAATGGAGCATCATGGTTGTGGAAGCTCACTCCCACTCCTCAACAGATCCTTTCAAATAATCTTGCTTCCCTTCACATATTAGAGGATAAGCATTTGCAGTGGGAGGCCTGCTATACTTGTGTGATATGTCCATGTGATATAGAACCCTGGATAAACAGGATTCTGGGTCATAAAGGGACCCTATGCAATTACCCCAGGCTCTTGGCTACAGACATTACCCATTTAGTGCACAAAAGGGCATCTCTAGTCACTAGAAAACTAAAGACTCTCCTCAAGCCACAGGAAGAGGGAGGTAATAAAATTATCATGATTATTATTCATACTAACCTCTCATTTAATAGCAATTGCATTGTCAAAAGAAAACAGGAACATATTTGCAATATACCTATTTGAAAGCAATCACTATTCACTATCACTAGTCACTTTATTGTGCCCCTGTCCTTGGTGTCTCCTCCCCTCATCTCTTTTCCTGTTTTGCTTCTTCTCTCTCTGCCCCCATTCCCTACTTTTCATAGGCTTGACAAAATGGGTGTTTTATCCCCCCCTTTTAAAAGAAAGGATCTTTGAGAAAACAGACATGGATCCCTTTTTCTCGTGCTCCATTTGAATACCCCCCTCCTTGCTCTGTTGGAGAGGACAACTCTGCTGGTAACTGAGGGGAGGGGAGGGGAGGGGAGGGGAGTGACCAGCGCAAAGAGAGGGGCTGCTTGATTAAGTGCAACAGGTCAGATCAGAACTAATATTGATAATCCTTTTCCTTCCTTCTGGGAGCTCACTCTTCCCTACATAAGACCAACCTCAACCAGTTTAGGAATATTATAGTGATGGAGAGGCTGAAGGAAGGGGGAGAAGAAGCAAATCATGTCCACTCAGGTTTTTCCCATCAATAAAAAGGTGTCCTTCACCAAGTATTTAAATACAAAGCGGCAATAGCGGAGACCCAGTCATATGATAAGTACTAGCTACAGATGCTATTATCTTACTGCAATTCCAATTTACCAGCATTGTGTGATAAAGTCCTAAATTGCACATGTGATTTCAAATTGCAGTTCTCAAAATGCTGCTCTGAAGCTGTCCATGGCAAAAAAGCACTAGGATGTCTTCCAGAAAGCTTGTCTGTCTTTACTGATCTTTTCATTAAAGAAACTCTTTTCAACTTCCACGGAAAACTGCGTTTCTGTGAGTGGCAGCTTGAGAACCAATTTTGTAACTTAATTTTTGAAGTCGATTGAGATTAAGCAGTGAGTGAGTTCAGAGAGGCTTTTCCACTTTAGATATCTAACGATATGTGCTGCAGGGGACAGTTGTGAGGTTAAGAAAAAATGTGCTTAGATAAATCTGATTCACACTGTCCAAGTCTTATTCATGCTCAGGTATAACTAATAGGGAACAGAAGAGGAAAGAAACTGATAACCTGACTTTGCTTGTGACTGCTACATCTGGAAAATGTCATGAAGAAAAACTGGAAGTAGGTGACCTCCAAAATAGCAATTTAGATTTTTTTAAAAAGAAAATCTATCCTTAAAAGAAAAGAGAACTTCCTCTACAAGGCCCTAAAGTATGGCAGTGACAGCACAAGAAGATAACTAGTTCTAACATTTGCTCTTTGTGGGTTCACTCTGGGCATCTAACAACTACATCAGTGTTGCAATATTAGATCTTTACTGATGTACTAACTTAAACCAAAGGGAAAATAAAGTAAAAAGAACAAGTAAATGACTCAAATGCTTAATGTGCTTAATTATACTTCTTACCCAGGAAGCCCTTGAGTACATTAACACAGACTAATGGCATATAGATAGACAAGGTGGCATAAGAGGGTTACGGAAAGGGCTGATCAGAGTCAAGGTCGGCAGATAAGGAGAGGGAAAAGAAGGCAGAGGGGAACATTTTAACAGGTTCAAGCTTCTGAGGCTTCATGTATTTCTGAGGCAGTGGCCTGAAAGACAGGCTGTTGTGTCAAAATGCTCCAAATTATGCAGGATGTGTGAATGGTGAAGGCTGGCTAGGACTTCACACAAACCAACTGGGAGCTATTGGGACAAGGCAGGGAGACAGCTAGAATTAAAACTTGTATACTAGATCTTTTCTGATGTAGGTCTCAAATGCCTAAGATGAAATGCCTTGTAGATTTCCAGAACTGGGGGAAGTGATATAAAACTCTCATTTCATAGATACTATAATAGAATATATTCAAACGCACCTGCAGAAAAACTGGCCAGTTGTTTTGTATGAGTGAAGAAATAAAGAAGGAAAACATTCTAGCAACCTGGTGCCATTTTAATGTATTTTCAAGAACTGAATGTTGAAGATAGACCATCAATTAATCAACTTGATTTTTGGCACAGCAGATATTAAAAGAGCATAGAAAGAGAATGGCCAATAATAGCCATTACATTTTGATAGATACATATATTATAGATGACAGATAGATATAACTATATTGGACATGTTATTATAGTAATTATACTGTTAATTTTGGAGAGGAAATAATAAAGACGTTGAAAACATTTTTCAAGTCTTAGAAGCTGGCAGGGAGGGGAGGCAGCCCAAATGAAGGCTGTTGGACTAGGTATCCCCCAGAGTAGCTTCATGCAATGGCTTGTAGTTTGTAGCCAGGGCTGGTTAATATCATATCCAGCAACACATTACATTCTGAATCACAACTGTATTGAGGTGAACATAGTTCCCTATCATTAGTTTGATTGTGGGTGGAAGCCGTTCCAAACAACTTGTGAGAAACAACTTGGGTGCAGAGCCTAGATTGCTTGCAAGATTAAGTAGTAGTTCTTCTATTAGACAGTCATCATAATTAAACTAATTCAATAATGTTAGAATAAAATTTAAAGAGAAGCTAACCAATAATACACCTATTTTTCCCAACCCACCTCCCAAAATATAGGTGAGGAAACTTTGACCATACTGGAATTACAGAAGTTTCAAGCAAGACCCGGTGGCAGGATCCATCAGCTTCCCACAGAGTTGATGTTAAGTTTAGAAGGTTTTTGTGGATTTTTGCTTGTTTATTTTTGCTCTCTAATGAAACATATCTTTACTAAGAATGGCTTAATGTTAAAAACTGAGGAACACTTTAGCAAAATCCCATTTTTGCTACTTATCAATTTAAAGAAAGCATTCCAAGCAATCATCTCTAGTCATTGTTAAGTTAAATAGTATTTCCTCACAAAACCAAATTCAGTTTCTTGACAAGTAAAATGTTTGAAATATCTGTTTCTGAAAATGGCTCATACAGTAGTCTATGCAGACATTCTACCTGTTCACATGAAAGGCTAAAAGGCTGAAGTGCAGACGAGCACATGTTCAAGCCCAAAACTCATGCCTCCTAACCTTTTGGTGCTGAACCTTAAATAGAATCTTCCATAGGGCCTTTAATTTAATGTAAGCAGAAATCCCTTAGATCAGTAGTTCTCAACCTGTGGGTCCCCTGATGTTTTGGCCTTCAACTCTCAGAAATCCTAACAACTGGTACACTGGCTGGGATTTCTGGGAATTGTAGGCCAAAACACCTGGGGACCCACAGGTTGAGAACCACTGCCCTAGATTTTTCTAGTGTACATGGGAAGGTCAGAAACAGTGTGGGTGGTGATAGGACTTGAATTCCGTCATCCTTTAATCTTTAATGGAGTGGGATAGATATTTGTGCATGGCTAGTGCTGACATGGGAAACAGGCTTTTAATGGAAAACAACTTTAGCTGATTAATTTTGGTGGAAGTGTGGTTTGGTGTTTCTCTGAATGACTTAACACAGCACCTGCAATCTTTTCCTACTAAGGCAGTATGTAACAAAATTTGAAAAAAACATATCTGTTCCTGGTTTGGAAGTGTTATTTCCTGTTTAATTGTGCGATGCTTACTTTGAAAGTAGTTGTTATACTCCAGAACCTTTGTTTTTGTGGGTGCCACACACTATTTTGAAATGGTTGAGACTCTATGAGATATTCATTGAAAAACTATAGCAAAATGTGCAGCAGGACAGCCCACAAAAACAAAGTTTTTGCAGTTTAATAAACTTTTTATGATAGAACCAATTAGGAAATGACATTTATAGTCCAGGAACAAAAATTGTGTTACATAGTATAATTTTAAGCATTTAATATATTGAGAACATGTAATGTAGCTTTATATGAAGAAAATGCATTTGTCATTAAAAAAATCAAAATTGGGGTTATTGTTTCCAATGGAACTTCATAATGTTTTTGCTTAATGGAACACAGGAAGCCACTTTATTCTTAATTAGACTACTAGTTCTACTAGCTCACCATTATATACTACACCAAAAGGAAGCAGCATTCAGTGGTTTCAGACAACTATTTTTCCTAGCAGTATTTGGGGATATCAAGGACGAAACTGGAAATTTTGTCATGTCTGACCAATGAGTTATAGACCCTCAAAAAGTCTTGATAGGACCTAGAAGCATGAATATATTTTGTAAAGATAACATTATAACAAATCATATGGTAATGAACTTACATTGTTTTTAAGGAGATGATTGCATGAAAGGCATCTTATCAATTCTGATCTTCTCTATCTTGCAACTTTACCTAAAATAACTTGCTCACCAAATAGCTTCTTTAATCAAAAATTTAGATCAAAGAAAGGAGCAACAGCAAGTGGCGTGCTACAAAAATTCTGACAGCCAAGTAGGCATTACTGCTGATCAGGAGGGCTTGACTAATGGAGGATTTTATTTACAGAAATAATTAGCATGTGAATCATCAGAGATGGAAGAAATCCCAAGGTAAATAAGGGATTTGTGTATACTGAACATATACATGAAAATTACCTAGCTTTTGGGCTATATTGTTTTTTCAAAACTGAGAGGGGTTTTTTCTTGAAGCTATCTGCAAGTTATTTAGACTTAGAGTGAACAACAAGAGCTATTTCTACTACTCTGAGGGGTGGTAGCTGCTTTTAAAATGGAATGACTGACAGGAAGAAGTGCAAGAAATTAATGGATTAAAAGTGAGGGGGTCTTCCTAGATCCAGAAGCCAAATTTCCTCCCTGGAAAAACACACATACACACGTTCCGTGTGTCATTGAGTTTGCTGTCAAAATTCAGTGGTGCAGCAATTATTTAAAAACCAATGTCTCCTTTTGATGACAAGGTATATGGAGGCAAACATTTTACTTTAAAGCTTCTGGAGGTGCGATTTTGCTTTAAAACAAAGCTCCCTGTGATCTTTGTTCTTAGGGTGAAATGCAATTTGGGGTGGGGTGTTGGTTACCATTTCACTGTCAAATATTAAGCATGTAACAGACATTGTACAAATAATTTCAGTGGTGATGGGAGGCTTGAAGAGATCACAAATAAGGCAGGGAAATTCATGAAGTCTATGGTTGCCTGTGGCTCACCATGGATTAGGTAGTCTAATAATAACCAGTTTAATAACCAGTGTTCTGGTTCCTGAAGCCATTAATTATTTCAATTAATGGCATGCATGCATGACACTTAATGCAAACAAGATTTTTCTTGACTGAGAGCTTATATGCTCAGGTATTTAACCCTATCATAATTTTCCTACACAAACTTTAGGCCATTCCGAAAACATGTGCCATCCCATTGATTCACCTCTAGGAAGAGAGGAGAACAAACTAGATCCTGCTGTAGGGTTCTTGCCTGGAAGAGATAAGTATAGAGACTAAGGAAAGGGGATAGAGAACAGTCCATTAAACGTTGCTCGAGTTTACCTGTGATGGAAGAGAAAAATGGAGTTAAAAACAATTGACTTTGAAGAGACCAAAATGGGATACTTACACAGTTTCATCATTCTTGAACTCCAGCTCGCCATAAGCATCTTCAAAATCCTCTCCACCTCCTTTTGCTGTTCCTTCAACTGTTCTAAAGGGGACTATGACTGTACCTCGGGCACCAGATGTCCTAAGAACTTTCACCTCCATTATTCCAATGCTCTCACTGACATGTATCACATCGCACTCAAAGGTGAAAATACCTGCATGGTCATCATCCAAGATAGTCACAGTAGCCACGCATGGGGAGGCCAATATGGCCTTGGGATATGGCAAATTGTTCAGCTCAGGAGGTTCATCAGTCTCAACCACTCGTAGGTTGTTGAGGCGTACAAAGAAATGTTCGTCTTCTTCAAAGATGTCATCATCAATGATTCCTATAGAGAACTCTTTCTGGGTCTCCCCCGATTTCAAAACAACAGTCCCTTCTGTAAACTCATAGTCAGCCCCAGCATTGGCAGAACCATCTTCTGTCTTATAGTCCACATAAACAGTTTTTGACACATCTCCTCCTTTCCGGACCACAGTGAGGAGAACAGCACCACAGTTCTCCAGACACTGGTAGGAGCAAGGATCAAAGTAAACTTTCGAGATAAATTCCTCAGGCTCCTCAAGCCGCACTTCATGCAAGCTAGTGCTCCTCTTAGCTTGCTCGGCTGCATGCTTTTTGAGAATATTTCCTGCTCCCGTCATCATCCTGGTTGCTTGAATCCTATAGAATGCCCTGCTCTTTTGCTGGTGAGATAAGGCATAGTAATTGGCCATCTCCACCAACTGGTCTAAGTCCTTTTCTGGGTGTTTTTGCTTCAGATCCTTAAGGATTCGGATCATCTCTCTACGAGATTCATCTACCTCTTTCCCTTCCATAGGCACTAGGTTACCATCTAGAAAGTGGGAGTTCATCATCTTACCATCCATCTCGATTCCTTTGGGGTGTTCCCCCTCTGTCTCAATGATGATACCCCTGTGCTTGTTGGTGCGGTATTTTTTGTGCACATACTTATTCATAAATAACCTTCTGTCTGCTATCCAAGCCAGGAAGACACAAACTGGGAAGAAAATGAGAGTGAGAAGGCCTTCCCACACCTGGACCACACCTGGAGAGAAGACTGCTAGGATCATGTACAGCCAGATATATGCAAAGATGCTCCATGCAGCAGTGACAAAGAAAACCCTCAAGTGCTTTATCTTCCTTGTCTCGCCATCAGGAATGACATAGACACAGATGGCTATGATGATAAACATGTTGAAGGCTGCACTGCCAACTATGGTGGAAGGCCCCAAGTCACCAGCCACAAAGCCATGGCCACAAACCTCTATCAATGACAGAAGGATCTCAGGAGCAGAAGATCCAAGAGCCATAAGGGTCAAATTGGAAACAGTTTCATTCCATTCCCTGATGGTGGTGGTGGTAGTTTCTCCATTAGGTTTCTTGATTGTAATGGTTTTCTCTTGTGAGGTAATGACTTCTATGGATGCCATGAAACGATCAGCAATGATAGATACTCCAAGGAACATGTAAATTAGTGCCACAAAGTAAACAATAACCCGGGCTATTTTGTCCCCCAGAGATGGGTTTTCTGGGTACCATATTGGCAAGATCACGCCCTCCTTGCACTCTGAAGAACCTGAGCATGTGTTGTTATGTCCTATACTATGTAAGTCTGCTCCCATGCCAGCATCCACTTGTAGTCCGTGTAAAAACAGTACAAAAGTAATGAGTCCAAACCGGAGGAAGGCTGAGGTGGCAGGCTGCAACTTTGACCACGCCATACAAAAGGCTTAACTTCCACTGTACAGAGGAAACTGTCTTCTTTCCACGTTAAGACTCTGAAACAAACAAAGAGAAATGAGAAATATGAGACTGAAGAAGCTCAAAGACTGAACAAACCTCTTACACATGCATGCACGGCGGTGTTTGCCTCTAGTCACATCTGCCGAAATACACAAGCAAACAGCAATAATATTTCTACCTGGAACAGGCAAGATTTTGCTGCCAATGAGCACATATTTTAAAGAGAAACTATTCATACAAATCCCAGCATGGGCAACCATGTATTTAATTTAGATACCAGTCTTCCAGCAAACATAGTATTCAGACAACAACAGATTAATCATCAAAGAATACCAGCAGGGCTAGCACCACTATGAAGCAGAATGAGGAAGCAAAATGGTATTTATTTGCAACAGAATCGTGAGCATGCCTGCACAAAAGGAAATCCTACAAATATTAATGCTATTACTCCTAGATAAATGCAATAGCATTGGGACTAAGGACTATTTTTGCTCCTATTCCAACAGGCTGCACTATCTTGAGGATGTATATTTACGGGTTAAACTATATAAGCATCATACTTCTACACTATTTTGCAGTGGTTTGTATTATTTTAGAGTGATTTCATTCATTTTTGTTTTAATTTTGGGGCTCATAAGTGTCCTGAGATCTACAAAATGACCTTAATGGCACGAACAGTGAGTCCATAGGATGTTATCTTGCTCATGTATAGAAATCAAGGCTGACCTCCCTCTTAAGCTGAGTGAAGCACAAACTTCCATGGCTCAGTGCTTTGGAATCATGGCAAATTCAAAAGATCTTTAGCCTTCTCTGCCAAAGAGATCTAGTGCTTCACCAAACTACAAATTCCATGATCCTTTGTTTTACTGTTTAAGATGTATGCAGAGATTAATCTCTTTTAACCATGTTACTAATTTAAAAAAAACAAACGGATGTGACTGAGCTGAGAGGTCTGACAGCTGAAGCCTGCAAAGAGGTTATTAAATCCATACTGCAGAAAATTATAGATGTGCCCTTGAAACAGCTAATACTAGAGATAATAGGAGCTGGGCTTTGAATTGGCTTCCAGGCTATCAAGTCTCATTCTGGATTAAATTTAAATGGACCATAAGAAGGGCAAACAGAGGCCTTAAGGCTATTGATCATAACCTGGATGGCAGATGGAAAACAGGTCACCTGGGCAGCATCATCCACACTATTATTATTATTATTATTATTATTATTATTATTATTATTATTATTATTATTATTATTTATTCTTAACCTACCCTCTCTCCCCATGGGGACTCACTATGGTGTGATTCCTTTTATTTCTGTTCAGATCACGTTAGTAATGTATAAAATTGCATTTAAACCTAACTTTAGCATACAAGTATTTTATACAAGTTGGTGTCTTCCTTTTTTGGTGATACTTTTCTGGTTTCTTTTTTTAGAAAGATGGGCTATCTAAGTTGTCATCTTATATGTGAGAATAAATGCCTAAATGTGGCCTGAGGATTGTTGGGAAAATGTCACTGCCTTTTATTTCCTGTGACCCATTCTTCTGACTCTTAGTATACATGCAGAAGCTGAAGTTTACCATTTTTTTTATCTCAACTGAGCCAGTTCTACCATTAGACTGAATTATGGCCATTTCAGAGAGCTGACTGTGGACATCAGGAGAGATTGTTTAAACAATTACCATAAGTTAGTATTTTGTTTATGTATTATTAACAGCAAGATACAATTGAGGTTTTTATCACTAATGCCAAAAATAGTTTGCCCAAGTTTTACTGTGAGGCTGGGAGCTGTCATTTGCTGTTCTGATTCAGATTCAAAATGTCTTGACCCAGAACTCATGGACACTTAGGGTGCATCTACACTGTAGAGTCATTGATTCAAAGCAATTCAATTGGTGTCAAACTGCATTAAATTACTACAGTATAGATTATCTCGAAGTGATTATAATCCTTTTAAGTAGTCTGGACTAGAGTAGACTAAGGCCCATGATGCGAAAGGGAAGGCGCACAAGGTGCCTGGTGGTGCCCTGCATGCCCTCCCTCCTTCCCCCATCACATGGTGGGGACGGGACAGGGCATGTTGGCATCCTGTCCCCATCAGATGGGAGAAAGAGCAGCAACACACTTTGCTCCACCACCATTTCCCCCATCATATGGGGGAAAGGGAAGGAAAGTGCAGGTAGCTCTGTTGGAGCTACCCAAAAATGTTTTCCTCCGCACAGTAGAGAAGGAAGTGCCTTCTGGAGCTTCCCCTCCACTTTGGGAGGAATGTGGGCAAGGCCTGCCGCACGTGTCATCAGATGGTGCTCAGCAGGCCCCTTCGGTCCAAGCTACAGCTAAAAGCAGCATAACAGGGCTATTTTGCCCCATGTGAAAAGGTCCTAATTGACTCAATAGTTGTCAACACATAGGTAAAGTCCATTGATTCAATGGGTTTATTGTAGGGGGTGCTTTGAATGCAATTTCCTGCTTCTTGGCAGAGGGTTGGACTGGATGGCCCATGAGGTCTCTTCCAACTCTACTATTCTATGATTCTATGATTCTAGTCAGGACTAAAAATAGGATTTAAGCACTGCTTGCAGATTTACAAATTTTAAAAGTTTAATAATTATTGAAACTAAGTATGCCAAGAATCATGTTAATGGTGTCAGTGTCAACAGGTACAATTTTATCACTACATCACTCGCTTCTTCCCTGAAGCATACCTAATCGTATATCAATGATAACCAATTGGGGATTTTGTTTTGTTTTTTTTACTTCTTAAAAAGGGTTCAGATAATACTAAATGACAACCAAAACATGAAGAAAAGAATGAACAGTGCCTGCAAAATGGGCAAAACCAGGCCTGTCAACATGCAGAAGAGGGAAGCAAATTGATTTTGTGGTATCAGAATCACAAATCCATATCAGACGTCCTTGGGATAGATGAGCCTAGAAGGAAATAACACATCTTCCTGGCATTACAGAGATTAATTCAGACATGACATATTCTTCTTGCCTTGCTCTCTGAAAGCTTAGTTATTTATTTTTCTTTTCTAATTTAGACCTGGCTTACTGGAGATTAGAAGCTATGAGTGTAAAGGGGGTCTGACCCTCATGCCCAGGCTTGAATTAATCATAATAGAGAAATGTTGCTAGAAGGTTCAATGACAAAATAACTTTTTAGCACAGAGAGGCCATTTTCTGTAGGAAATTTCAGTGCCTGCAAAGAACACTTGCTTAGATGAATATACAGCCATATTGGATATCCACCGAACTGGACAAGATACAGAAAGAATATTCCATGATTCAGTTAATTTTGATTAATAAAAATGCATTGCTAAAAGCTGGTGAACTGTAGCTTAAAATTAAACTTTTCAGTCAATTTTGATCCTGCTAACCTTGGCCACAGCCTCTTGTGACTAATTAACAAACTTCCATGTCATAAAATGCCAATAATTGTCAAATTCCTCAGCAGTGACTAAGTTACCTTGTTATAGAAAATATTTAAAAGGACTAACTTTTGGCACAAGGCATAAAGTCTGCATACGTCCTGGTCTGGTCTACTATTGGATAGAATGGCGCATGTACTTGACATAGGCAACTGTAGGCGATTATGAAAGGACAAACAAAAATAGTTATTTCATTTGTTATTTTCCTATCTTCTATACAGAGAAGTGTTCATGGAATTTTGTGACTCCTGTGGCAAAATAACTTGACTGGCTTTATATACAACATTCCTTGACTTGACTAAGGTGAGCCAGTATTTGTTGTTCCATCTCAGAAAGCAAAAGGTCTTGGTCAAGCCCTGCATTTGTGTGTTAAAGCCTCTATTTCATTACCACCAGGCACAGTTACAGTCACTCCATATTCAATTACAGTCAGTCGTGAATTCCATAAAGAAATTGAACTGGTATTGTGTGTTAGAGATGAAAATTCTCAAATTTTCCATTTCCAAACAGATGTCAAGGAAAGGCATGGATATTTGTTCTTGGAGTGTCTAAACACTATCACAAAACATAGAAAATTCACTGCAGCTTTGAAAACTGTGCATTTTCCAGAAACTCACACTGTTTACTTGGAGTTTCACTACTTTTTGAAGACCAGTGGTGAAACTATAGGTTTGTCTCCAACCATGGCTGTCTCATTTTGTGCAATGGAACTTTTTGATTTGGAGATTATGTGTGTCTTGGCCTGCCTGATTCTATGAGTTCCTGATTCTTTCTCATCCCTAATAATTTGCTTCATTCCCACCAAAGCTGCTCTCCTGCTATCCCCCCCCCCCCTTCTTCAGCTGCCTACCAAGAAGCAGAATGGACAGACAGGTCAAGAAAGGAGTACAGATTCAGAGATTAGGAAGCTGAAGGAGGAAGTTGCACAAAACAGAGGCCCCTTCCACACAGTCATATAACCCAGAATATCAAGACAGGTAATTCACAATATCTTCTTTAAACTGGATTATCTGAGTCCACATTGCCAGATAATCCAGTTCAGTGTGGATTATCTGTCCAAAAGCAAAGCAGTAGGTCTCAAGGCTACCTGAGATTTCAAACATGTAATTCCCTGGCCTTAGTGGCTTTCTATGCTGCCTGCCTTTTTGCTATATCCACTGGTACTTCCAATGAGGAAGGCTCCAGATGTTGTATCCCTCATCACTGGACATCCCAGATGGAGTTCCTTCCAAGCAACTCTTAGCAAATTCCCTTTGAACCGGAGATGCAAAGGAAAAGAATGCTGCAGGAACTTTTGCAGGCAATGTGCAATGCTCACCATTCAGCAATGGCTTGCTTTAGCTTTCCTTGCTTGGTTGAAGAAAGTGGGTCTTGAATAAAGACAGCTATCCCTCAAAAGGCATGAGCATTATCTGTCAGAGCTAATGGCACCAACCACCAGTTAGCAGATGTTTTCCGTGACAGCTGACTGATCAATATTAGTGCTTTTGATCAAGATCCCACAAGTAAAGCCTGTAGCTATGTCTGAAAAGTTGGTGTTACCACGAAGTTCCTTTGCCAGCAGTGGAAGGGAGGCTAGTCTTGAACAAGTTACAGCTCCTTGCTGTGCTAGTAGACAAGATCAAATAGCTAAATTTTGAGAACACCTTTTCCTGATATGGAAATAACCCCTTCCATCTAGTTTCAGGAAAACAACCTCTGCAACCTCTGGAAAACAGAAAACAAAAACATTCTGTGTACAAGGGCGTCTTCAGAAAGAGGGACAGGTAGCCCATGCTTCCTTCCCATCACAGACAAACTAAAATACAAAGGGTGAGGCAGTCTGTATTCCTATTTTCCTGCAGTGGAGGAGACTAGTCTGCAATGGCTTGTAGCAAGCTAACAATCCTGGGTGAGACCTACCTAAGAAAAAATTGCTATAATGTCACAACCCTCTGCAATATCTTATGATCAAAGTCACCTCCACTGTGGCATTCTAGTGCTTAGCAAAAATGAAAGTGCATATAGCAGCTTTACAGATATTGTCTAAAGATGCAGATGTATGAAATGCAGCTGGAATAGCAGCACTTCTGGTGAAATGAGCCAGGATACCAGACGAGATAGCAGCAGATGATTTATAACACAGGACAATGCAAGACCTTATAACATAAGGCAATGCATCTTGACAAGGTAAGACAATTGTCTGACCATGAAAGCTGGTTGAAAAGGCACCAGATAGCCTGTAATCATTGGATCTAGACAAATAAATCTGATAGCCTCCCAATCATCCAATTTGTACCAATGTTTTGCTTTGTGAGATTCAGGATGGGGCGGGGGGGGGGGGGGGAGGCTGAGGATGAAAGGTGCATATCCATGTTCAGTCTAAAAGTGGGATCTAAACAAAGGATCACAGTATGAGTCAAAAATACACAGATTGCCTGTCACAGACAAAAGTCCCATCTTTCATGCCCTTCTTACTGAAGTAACAGCTATAAGAAACAAAACATTATAGGTCAAGTACTTCAAAAAACCATCTTCAAATGCTCAAAAAAAAAGGTTCTAAGAGAGCCTAAGATCAACTGTAACTCCCATGTTGAAAACAGTGTTCCACAGAAGGACAAAGAGTACACGTCCCACTTGGAAATTCCCTAATATATAACTATCTAGACAAAAGTATCATATATGAAATCTGCAGAACAGAAGATAAAGCAGTCACCCATACTTTAAGAGTACTAAATTTCAAACCAGAGTCCAGGCCTAACTGGAGTAAAGCCAAAACAGTTTCAATAGGTGCATGATACAAATGGATTGACTTCCTGCCCATCACCTGCAAAAGGCTCTCCAGGTTGCATCATAAATGTGTTTCATAGAATCCTTTTTAACAGCTAAGATCATATCAACCTCCTAAAATTCCACCTGAACATCAGGAAGAACTTCCTCACTGTGAGAGCTGTTTGACAGTGGAACTCTCTCCCCCGGGCTGTGGTGGAGGCTCCTTCTTTGGAGGCTTTTAAGCAGAGGCTGGATGGCCATCTGTCGGGGGTGCTTTGAATGCGATTTCCTGCTTCTTAGCGGGGGGTTGGACTCGATGGCCCATGAGGTCTCTTCCAACTCTACTATTCTATGATTCTATGATTCTAAATACAAAACTTTCTTTCAACTTTCATACATGCAATTATAACCAATCTGGTCAAGGATGGTGTCTTGGTACAGAAGATCTGGTCTGGATGGAAGAGACCATGGGTCTCAAACTGACAGCTCCCAAAGATCTGAGAACCAGGCTCTCCTTGACTACCTCAGAGCAATCACAATGAAATCTCCTTCCCCCGCCTTTACTTTCTTGAAAACTCTGGAAGGAAGTGGAAGACGAGGGAATGCATAACAATTTTTTTGGCCTCAGACAGGATTAGCAGCTTTGGAAGCCTGATGCCAAACCCACAAATGGGGATGGAGTGGAGACTGTACAGACAAATATAGGTATTCCAAATTCTGCAAAAAACCCAAAATCCAGAACACCTCAGGTCCCAAGCATTTCAGAACCAGTATTAACTTCCTTGCATGAATGCCAAATAAGCCAGGGGAGATCATTTGGCATTCTTGTTTATTCACAAGTCTTCATCAGAATGGAACTTCTGCCTTAAGTCTACCATTAAGACTGATCTTACAGAAAGCTGTCATCATGTCTAAAAGAAAACAGCTTGCTCTCTTGTATTACTAAGGCTTTCTTATATTCTAAGTGTATGGTGGAATTAATTGCTAGCTTCTGTTTCTTAACTGAAAGGTAGAAGCCACAAACCCTCCCATTTTCCCACACATTGTTCAAGCCAATGAGTTCAAGAGCAAGATAAGCAGATTGTCTGTTTCCTATGCCCTGTGCAGAGCGACTCACCGGAGAGCAATTTTTTCCAATGAAAAGCACATTGCGAATGTATTGCCAACAGCTGAAAATAAATATGCAAATTAAATAAGGAAAGCTGCTTTCACACAATTCAGTTCTCTTGTTAACGGTATGGGGATATTAAAACCTACATTAGGAGAGCTTCTCTCGTGCATAATTTGCATGTGCAATTACCTTGATTATGCTGCACATTCCATGATTATATGCATACGTATTGTATTTAACTCACATGCCCCAGCACACTTTTAAAATCTAACCATGAATTTCTGGTAATGTTATCTCTTCTTTTCTATAGATGAACATTGTTAGAGGAAAGTATTTAAAATTATATCGCAAATTGGAGTCTCAATTGTTACAAGGAAGCTTCCCACAAGGAAGCTGTACTTTGGAGCAGTTTACAAGTAAAATAAATAAAAAATTAAGTTAACATCGCTGACAGCACTAAAAGTATTGGCTACTAAGATTCTTGCATAGTCTGATTGCTGTAAAACAGTAAACAAGTTACAATAAATGAACAGGTTACATGGTCTCCTGGCATACAGGTTGAAGTTTTCTTGGCCAAAGTAATGGAATTGGATCTGATTACCCTCTACTAAATTGCTGTTTCAACCCTAGCAAAATGAAGCTTCATTCATACCAAGTTTTCTTGCCTTGTTGATGGGACTGTGAGGAAGGAGGTATTTATATACATCCGTCATGGGGCA
Source organism: Anolis carolinensis (assembly GCF_035594765.1). Lineage (NCBI taxonomy): Eukaryota > Metazoa > Chordata > Lepidosauria > Squamata > Anolidae > Anolis > Anolis carolinensis. The sequence continues at coordinate 308,095,575 of NC_085841.1, forward strand.
ACCTACCTCCTCTGAATGCTACTGCAGTCTTCTCCAAGATGACAATCCCCATAATATTACAGTTAACCTTCAACATTCACTGTGGTTAGGAGCACAAGCCTCCCATGAAAGTAAAAAAACCTGCAAATAAAGACATTGCTGGATTTTTTTTTCCTGAGAGAATACCTCTTTAGCAAATTCTGGATCTTTCAGCCAGACTCTATGGTCACCTTTTGCTGGAAGCTGACCACAGAATGGTGCCGGAGGACCTTGAGATTCTTAGAATACTTTTAATCAAATCCATAAAAGTCAAAACCACAAATATGGAGGGACAACTCAAGCAATTTTCACTGCTTATCCCACCTCCAATTCTCCCCTTAACTACTGCAGCACTTTTTCACCTATCAGATTTACAATATACACTCCTTGTACTGTGGCCCAGTTGTTTTTAAGTTAATCTTTGTTCTGTTTTTAATTGGTGGTCTCTTATTTTATCTTGTTACTAAGTTATTACATATAAATATGTGTTGCCTGTTTTAATATTATTTGTTAAAGATGTTGTGTTTATGTAGGTATTTTATTCTGTTTTATTGTGAGTATTTGGGCTTGGCCCCATGTTAGGCGCCTTAAGTCCCTGCTGGGAGATGGAGCGGGGTATAAATAAAGTTTCATTATATTATGGACACAACAACATTGTATGACACAGCAAACAAGATAGATATGCTGGATTTCGTTTCACAAAATCACAAGTCAAACACTTCCCAAGTGTTTAGGACTGTGTGATGTATTATTATTTTATTATGACACAGCAAACAAGATAGGTATGCTGGATTTCATATCACAAAATCACAAGTTGAACACTTCCCAAGTGTCTAGGACTGTGTGATGTATTTTCGGATGATGCGTGCAGATCCCAGTAGGGTGGCCTTTTGCAGTTGACAGATCATAATTTTGTCAATGTCTATTGTTTCCAAATGCCGGCTGAGATCTTTTCGCATGGCACCCAGTGTGCCCATCACCACCGGGACCACCTGCACTAGTTTCTGCCAGAGTCTTTGAAGTTCAATCTTGAGGTCCTGATAGCGGCTGAGTTTTTCCTGTTTATTATTATTATTATTATTATTATTATTATTATTATTATTATTAATGTCTGAAAGGAAAAGATTTTTCCTGCCTGTAGAAGGACTGCAAGGAGAGGGTGCCTTTTAACCTTCCTAGAGGGGGAGTCCCAAAGTCAAGGAGCACTAAGAAGGTTTAATTTTGTGCTTTCACCAGCCTTACCTATGAAAATGCTGGAAATGAGAGAAAGACCTCTCCTGTACATTCACATGGGGAGATACAGTCTGTCCGGTAACCTGGACTTAAGCTTTTGGCTGGGCTTGATGCAATTCAAAAGCTAACAGGAGAGACTTTATATGTTTTCAAGCTTTCCTCAAACAGTGCTGCTGAATATGCATGAACACATCAAGACTCCATGGTACTTGTGTGTGTTCCTTTTCATCAACAGCAATTCAATCATGCATTCATTCATATCTTGCCCCATATCAAATTAATCAATTTAAATAATCTAACAGCGACATGAATGGTTACTAGTTTCTGGATAAGAAGAAAATAATCACTGAAGCATAGCATCAGCTTTCTAAAACAAAGCATCTTACAATAATTACCTATCAAAGAAATGTTGTAAGAGGTCAGAACAAACCAGAGAAGTTTTCCTTAAGGCAGTTCCTCTTTTGTCTCTTTATGTTGCGAGTAATCCTTAGTAACACTTGACTTTTGGCAAATATTGTTCTTGAGAAAATTGTAAAATGGATTGAACAGATAATCTTATAATAAAATATAGAACATTTAAAAAACCACACTACCTTAGTTGAATGAACAGAATCTAAAACAGGACCAGGACTCATGTGACTTGCCAGATACTGCTGGACACAATTCCCAATAATCTTCTACCTTCACAGTTAGGAGTGCTGGGAGTTTCAGTTTAATAACATCTGGATGTTCTCTTGATCTAAAAACTAATAGGTCAAACCAGTGAACATTCTATTGAAAGTAAGAGAATATGCACAGGCTTTCAGTGGTGCTTTCTACCTTAGCAGGATGCCATCCACACAGTGCAATCCTAAACATTAAAACTGGTGGATTTTTTTGGCTTCCAGAGTTGTTCCACTACAATTTCTATCAGTCCAAACTAGACGGGTCACTAGTGAGGCAATCAGGAGAGTAGTTTTTCCATTAATAACTGGAGGACCATATGTTCTCCAGATCTATTAAGCATCTCTACTACAGTACTTTAGACTGAAACTCCATTGAGCTATATGGGATTTAATTCCAAGTGTTTGCCGGTAGGAGCTGTGTATTGGGGGGGGGGGGGGGGGTAAATCTATTTTGTGCTTTTGTCTGAACTTTGGTGTTGAATACTATACCCAAGATAGGTTCAACATACTGTATAACTTCTTAAAAATTCAGACTAAAAGATTCACCACAGGCTCATCTACTCTGCTGCTGTCAGAAGGTATGTCCACTTGACCAGCAAGAAGGAAGAGCAGCAACATGACTCATCCCCTTTCCGTGTACTGCTCAGTGCAGGGAAAGGATGATGGCAGTGGTGTCCTACTGAACAATGGATTGGGCTAAATCAGATACAGTCCAGGTACCCAGACTCCCTCAAAGTCCCAGGATACGCCAGAGTTTCAAGAAAATTCCAGAGTACCCCTACCTTTGTCTAAAGAAAGGCAAAGTTAAAGTGTAGCCTTTAAAAACCCATAATATTCAAAGGAAACCATTGTGCGTTGTGAAGATTGCCAGTAATCCAGTCACAGTAAATATGAATTTTTGGCTTATGTGGACCATCCCAATGTTATTGACATCAGAGCCCCATCTATCACAAATATGTGTGCAACCTAAATTTCTAGATTAGTCTATTTTGAGTAAGATGATGTGCTGTAGACCATGCTGTATTTAGTGACAACCCCTTTTGAATGAATCTTGCCCCATAAATCCCTATAATATAGCTGTCAAAGTCAACTTGAATCCAAGAAAAATCAGCAACACCAAATGAAAAGAGGAAGTGGAGCAAAAAGAACACTTTATTCATTTGCTGCCCCAATCATTTATATATATAAAAGGGTAATGAAATTTCGGCCTAGGACAAAACAACAAAACTACACATCCCAGAAACACTAAACTTGGCAGCACAACCCCTCATCCATGCCTCTACGTTCATACAACAAAAAGAAAACAAAAATAAAGTCCTAATTAGAGGGAGAGGAATAATTTTTTATCCAATTGCTGCCAGTTAAAAAGCTAAGCTCCGCCCACTTGGTCTCCTAGCAACTCACTCAGCCCAGGGGACAGGCAGAGTTAGGCCTCACTTGGGCCTCTTCCCCACTGCCTATAAAATGCAGATTATCAGATTTGAACTGGATTATATGGCAGTGTAGACTCAAGGCCCTTCCACACAGCTATATAACCCATTTATAATCTTATATTATCTGCTTTGAACTGGATTATCTCGACTCCACACTGCCATATAATCCACTTCAGTGTGCAGTCGGACACAACTGGACTTAATGTCAGGAGAAAACCTTTACCCTTTACCATAACTACCACCAATTCCTCAATACTTTATTTCTCATACCACCATACTTTGCCACAGCAACGCGTGGCCGGGCATAGCTAGTAACATTATAAATGTTGTCTTCTAGTTCCAGAGTCTGAGCTGTGTCCATGGCACAGCTGAGATTGTGGACAGTGCTCAAAAGGGATCATATCATTTCACGCTGGAGCAGGATGTATATTTGAAAGCCCCGGTGGCAAAGTGTGTTAAAGCACTGAGCTGCTGAACTTGCAGACCGGAAGGTCCCAGGTTCAAATCCCGGGAGCGGAGTGAGCGCCTGCTGTTAAAACAGCTTCTGCCAACCTAGCAGTTCGAAAACATGCCAATGTGAGTAGATCAATAGGTGCCGCTCTGGCGGAAAGGTAACGGCGCTCCATGCAGTCATGTCGGCCACATGACCTTGGAGGTGTCTACGGACAACGCCGGCTCTTCGGCTTAGAAATGGAGATGAGCACCAACCCCCAGAGTCAGACATGACTGGACTTAAGGTCAGGGGAAACCTTTACCTTTACCTTTACTGCCAGATACTCACCAGAATGGGTTCCTAAAGAGGTCCAAGTAGAAAAGAAAGCTAGGGTGTTCTGCTGAAGTTTTGATTGCTGTAGCAATGTAAGCTTCTATTATGTCTGCAGTAAGCAATGGGCAGAAGACTAGATGGGACAGAGAGGAAGGATAAATAGCTAAAAGAAATCAGGGTTCTGTTTTTCTTTCAAGGCAATTCAAGCAAAATGTTCCTTCCTGCAAAGAGAGGGATCCTACTGAATTTGTGTAATTGAGATACAGCACTCATTTTTCCTTCTATTGAAATGTGTACTATCCTGTACTATCATACTTCAAATAAGACATTGGTGTGGCATGTCTTATAACTCTACACATATAAACACATATAAACACACACACCACCATCAAATCAGATTCCATCGGCTAAATGTGGGATAGTAATAATATGGCCCACAAAAGAGTTGTAGCCCCCTTCTGATATTTGCCTTTTTCTTAAAACCTTGGAGTACTGCACCAAATGCTCTTCTAAAAGGCTGTGACCTCACATCATGTTTGCAAAATATCAGTGCTGTGTCGTGGTTTGAGTGTTGGACTACAACACTCATATTCCTGCTCTGTCATGGAAACTCAATGAGTGACCTTGGGCTATTCATAAATTCTTAGCCTCAGCAGAAGACAAAGGCAAACCTCTTCTGAACAAATCTTGCCAGAAAAAAACCCTGTGATAGGGTCACCTCAGAATCTCCATAATTCTGAAACTAATTAAAGACACAGAAAAACAACAAGGAATTTCATTCCTTTCAGCTACAGCTAGCATAGCCAATAGCGAAGAACACTGGGAACTGCAGTCCAAGACCAAACACCTGGAGGCATGAATGACTCAAAACTTTTTCAACATCTAGTATGCAGTTGCTACTGTGGTCCCAAATTACAAGACTGTCTTCAGAAAACTAAATTGCTATACTGCAATAACTGCAAATACCAGTATCTCCTTGATGGATGGAAACAACATTACAATATTTCATCAATTGTAAGATGTCATCGATCCCAAGATACACACTAATTTCAGTACCACCATTGATTTTTAAGACACACCCCATTTTTGATGTTTATTTAGGGGGAAAATATGTGTTAGAATCAATGAAATATAGTATTTCCCTTCTCATAGGTATCTGTCTTTTCAGTCTGGCACATCACAGCCAAGAATAGCTACTAGTAGGTTCATTCAGCTTCTATGGGCCCTTCTACACATGTCTAAAACCCTGGAAGGAACCAGGATAAAAGGGGTGGCTACATGATGTTTAGGGAATGTGCAGATAAAATTGGGTTAACTGCTGAAAAGCACATGTTAAAAGGATGTGCTTAAAACCTGACTCCACCCAAAAAAAATGTGCATATTCGCATGACTGTATATCATGCTTTCCTTCCCTTCCCTCTGTGTGGACTGCTCTAGCACACGTGTGCTTTCTTAGAAGTTTGAAACAGCTGTTCAGATTATTGGGCTGTCAAAAAATGGAATCACAAAACACAGGTGGTTCAAGGGAAGCACAATTGGAAAGCAATTAGAACTCTGAAACCATTCCTTTCTTTTGATCTGTATAATATTAAACAAAGCTTGAATTATCAATTGGGTGAAGAGATAAGAAATTTGCTTGTGTGGACATTAAGATATTTGCATGTGCACATATGAGGTCCAGCACATCTCAGAGAAAATTCTTTAAAAAAAAAAAAACTCCCGCCAAATGTCCCCAGCGTGCCCTCCATCTTGATCCGCTTCAAAGGAAGATGTGAGGACAGTGGGGGACCATTTCCTGGGACTGACAGGTCTGTGTATGGACCTGCTGCCAGGTCCCCGGATTTTCTGCCCCATTTTAAAACCCGCATTTTGGAACTGTCTGGAAGCTCCCTAGGCCTCCATCTACACTGCCATATAATGCAGCATAAAACTCATATAATGCAATTCTGGTCCTAAACCCAATCTTGTGCTCCTAATAGAGATTGCTAAGTGTGCATTCTTCTTCTTGCCTTCCCACTGCCACTTTCTCCACCCGTTGAAAATCTTCCCTAGAATGTTTTCCAACCTCTAGAGCAGAGCTTGAAGGCAAACTGGACCAGGAAGTCAGGAGAGAATCACCTCCTCACTGTTCTACCCACAGAAACCGTTCATAGTTCCCTCTTTAAATCCCATTTTTGTAGTCCAGACTTTCTAGGAAGAATCAACAAGCCTGGTCCACATTTTTCCTCCAAAACTGTATATATAATTTCCTCCAAAATTGTATATCCAAAATACAATTTTGTATTTTTCTCCATGTACAGTAGAGTCTTGCTTATCCAACGTAAATGGGCCGGCAGAACGTTGGATAAGCGAATATGTTGGATAATAAGGAGAGATTAAGGAAAAGCCTAATTTAGGTTATGATTTTACAAATAAAGCACCAAAACATCATGTTATACAACAAATTTGACAGAAAAAGTAGTTCAATACGCAGTAATGCTATGTAGTAATTACTGTATTTACGAATTTAGCACCAAAATATCATGATGTATTGAAAACATTGACTACAAAAATGCATTGGATAATCCAGAACGTTGGATAAGTGAGTGTTGGATAAGTGAGATTCTACTGTATCATTGTGGAAAAGCAAAACATGAAAAAATCCCACATACTGTTTTGTATTTTTCTCGTTTTATCATTTTGAAAAAGCAAAATAGGAACGAATACCCACTCAGGGACCACTTAACTTGGATTAGTTACTCACTGACAACATTTATGCTTCAATTGCAGGCACATTTACCTGGGAGCAGTTTCTATGGAGCTGAACGCTTCTGAGTTGGTACGTACAGAATAATGTTGTTATTCGCTTTTCCATATCCCCAATTACGATTCTTCAAAGGGGAATATTATTCCCATTCCTTTCCATGCATGTTTATGGTTAAAACTGGTTTCTAATCTTCTTGTTATTACAAGCAAGTAAACAAGATGTGGCCATGCTTTTCAATAACAGCTGAAGTAAAGGAAGCACGTGCCCTCAAACTATTTTGACTTGGCAGGGACAGCAGCAGCTAACCTTCTGGTGTCTCTCTATTTCATCCTCCCACACACCCCTTTGGCCTTTGCTTCATTCAATTGCTGCAAACTGAGTTCAAAGTGCAAATGTGGTTTCCACACAATTAACTGGAGAAGGGGCAGTTTTACCCTTTCCAAGCAGCTCATTTGGCTTTTTAATTTTGCAGGTTTTCCTAAAATTAGCACCTAAATTCCAACGTTTCTCTGCTTTAGATAGCAGTCTTGTCTATTCTTCCTTGTAAATAACTGTTGCTCTCTTGTTGCCTGGCCACTTTGGCATCATGCTTATGTAGCTCAGCCATATATGTCTCAGCTTTCATCTGAGAAATGTTAGAAGGTGTAGAAGTGGAAAATATCCTTGAACACTGACTGGGTTCAACAATGGACTGGATGGGGAAGAACATGCTGAAATGCTCAAAAGGTGGAGGTACTGTTGGGCAGCAGAATATTTGAATAAACAGACTGGGATTTAGAATTGTTTGCTGTTGTTGTTGTGTGACTTCAAGTCATTTCTGTCTTATAGCGTCATTAAGGCAGCCCTATCACAAGATTTTCTGGGCTGTGTGTGAGTTCCCCAAGGTCGCCCAGTAGGTTTCCATTGCTGAGTGGGGATCTGAATCTTGGTCTCTGGAGTCAGCCCAGCACTCTAACTACAACACCATGCTGGGTCTCTGGAATGGTTAGTCTAACAATCTGGCAGTTACATCTTAATTCTGTACTCTCCTTGAATTTCTGCATCGAATTGGTGACAACAATGCTTCGGCATAGCTCCACTTACTACACAAGCCAACCTGGCTTGACAGCAGTCATCCATGCCTTAGTTACACTGCATCTTCACTATTGTGCTATGCTTCTTTGTGTGGCTATGCTTGAAGAGTGCTCAAGGGATTCAGCTGGTGCAACGTGATATCACATCAAAATCACAGTATCCCTAATGCTGAAAGATGTGCATTTAGAAAGCAAATGGGAGAGATGCTTGTATACATCCTCTTTCTCCACTGCTCCAGAAGCAAGGGCAGCACCCATCCTCACAGATGTATGGATTTCATTTTTTAAAATCAGTGTAACATATAATTGGACCGAGAATATAACAAGAGTAAGAGGGTGGATAGGAAAGAGTATTTATAGCATAGCTAGCTATAAATACGTCACCGTGTCCGTATTTAACACTACAGCTATCTGCAGATCCTCCTTCTTACTATCTACCCACTTCCAGGGCTGGCTCAAGATGTTTCACTGCCAAGAGAAGAGCAGCAAATGACAATCCCACCCACACTATTCAAGATGTTCACTACACAAAATCCAATCAAGTAATTTTGGCATAAAATTCCTAAAATGCATTTTCCATCCCTGAGATTACAAACACAGCAATGACAAATTTAATAACTAACAATCTGCTGTCATTTTATGACACACAAAACCAACTGCCTGAGGCATCTGCCTCATCATTGGTAATGATAGAACTAGCCCTATTCACAGTAATATTTTTTTAAAGTTATCTCAGAAATTCATTCCTCCTCCTTATTTTGCCAGATGCCTTCCCTCACATTTGTCTTCATGTCAATCATTTAAAATGTTGAGTAGAGCAAAATAGGAATTTATTTCACACCTATAACTATATACACACACACACACACACATATGAAATAAATTATGTGAAATGATTATATATATACTTGCCCTAAACACTGGCTGCTCCCCACATTTTCACTGCTACAACCGGGTGGTAATTGTTAGGCAAAACTAGAAATGATTGTCTCCCACTTGTTCTGAATGAAAGGAAAGAAACTCTGTAAGGAGACACTACAGTGCTCTTTACTGAAGAGGCTTATCAGGGAAGAAAGAACACACAAAAGTGCAATCTGATTATTATGATCACCATCTGATTTTCCTGTTCTCTCTGATGGCCTTCATGTGGCTATTTGGATCTAGTTTATAGCTTTTAAGCCAAAAACACAAAATGAAACAGGATTTCCTTTCATTTGCTTCATTTGTTTACCAGACTATAGGCTGACTTTACAGAATCAAGCCTTCAAGGTGGCTTAGAAAGTCAATAAAGACCATTGTACAATATATTCCCCTTAAAGCAAACCTAATTAAATGCCAGAGCAGCAACAGAGCAAAAATCAAACTTTTTGATTTCAAATAATGAAATCTGTTTTATCTAAACGGTAGAAAAATAAAAGCTGGGGACCATTTCTAGAGAAGAGATCCCAACAGCCACAGTAGGCTTTATCCCAAGTGATATTACATGAGTAAACTCTGAACGCAGCGCCACTCAAAACAGCAATCATCTCAACAAAAACACAGGTTCAAATACAATGATTTGTGGGGGGGGGGGGGGGGTACAAGACCAATTAGAGCTTTATACATTGAGATTGTTGTTGTGTGTCTTCAAGTTGCTTCCAAGTTACGATGATCCTAAAGTGAATGTATCACTGGGGTTTCTTGGGATTCAAACCCTCATCTCCACAGTCCTGTGCTCAAACGACTACACCATGCTGGCTCTCCATATACATTGAGATAATGATGGTTGGAAACCTAAGTACTGCCAAAATAGGATCAATTTTGGATTAATCAATTTAAAAACTACAATATTCTGAACCATGAAGTGTACACATGGACCTCCTAGTCATCTGACGATTTATAGCCATCCTGTGAATTTGACAGATTTTTCTCAGAAATACTTGTGGTTTTGCCAGCTTCTTCCTTTGAAGTGTAGCCTACAGCAACTGGTATTCCAGCCAGAGAAGACTGATTAAATCAAGGTGATTTAATCACCAATTTAAATTATGACTGAAAACACCAAGAGAAATCCCAAAACTAATTTCAACCAAGTTTCTCTCTGTGCTTATTTGCATATTTCTTGATTAACAGTGAAAATATGATCCCCAAAATATGTTAATTTACCATCCAACAGAGTAATTTACAGTGTCTAGGTGGATAAAGTTTATTTAATTTTTAGAACCATTCAGAACTATTCAAAACCAACCCAAGCAGGGTCTAGACCCAAATATCAAAGGAACTCTCACTAAAATATAACCTCTAGAGTCCCTCCAATCTTGGTAGGATCTGGCAGCCACCATCTGGCATAGTAGCCCTCTGAAGCTGCCATTTTTATTTTCCAGAATGTCCTTAATGTAGTTTCAGCAAGAACATTGTGAAAAAAAATGAAACTATATGTCTCAGATATGGGATGTATATTCATGCTGCAACTGTGATACCATTTTAATTATCATGGATCCATCTGAAGAAATCGTGGGATTTGCAGCTTAGTGCAGTACTTAGAATCTTCTAGTGCTTTCCCACAAATTATAGCCTTAGAGCTCTGCAGCACAGAATTTCACCAATGCCAGGATTCAATAGGATGGAGCCATATAGTTAAAGTGGCATCAAAGTGCTATAACTATACAGTGTGAGTACATGGTCCAATTGTTAAGCAGGGCAGGCAAGAATCTTTGTAGAAGTTGTTGTTGAGTACCTTCAGGCTTGTCATTGCCTTTTTCAGAAGCAGAAAGAGTGAATTGCCCAAAATCACTTCATCATGCTAAAGTACAGTTCTCAAAGTGTGCTCCGGAGAGCCCTTGGAACTCCATGAAGCATTGTGAGTGGCTCCCCCCCATACCTTTTGTTCCTCTTTCCTGCTCCTCCCCCACCTCCCTCACCCCAAAAGCCTTTTTTCCTTGCCTTCCTTGTTGCCCAGATCCTTTCCCCCCTCTCCTTGCTTGCTTCTAAAACCCCATTTCCCTCCCACTGCTCAGACGGGCTTTGGTTGTGATATTTGTTGTTGTTGTTGTTGTTGTTGTTATAGGCTGGGTGGCCCTCTGTTGGTGGTGCTTTGATTATGCTTTTCCTACATGACAGGAGGAAGTTGGTCTGGATGGCCCTGGGGTCTCCCACTGAAATACTGTAAAGTTTATGTTGGTCAAAAAGTTTGTCCATCTTGATATTTTCCCATGTAGGTGCCTATGAAATTGCTCAAAAAAAGAAATCTTTGGACAGTGTTAGAAAATGTTTGCCCCTGCCTGTTATATATACACATTATATATAATATAATATATAATATAAACATTTATTTGGGCTCCACAAGAAACTTTTGCTTCAAAAAGGGCCCCACAGCTGAAAAGGTTTGAGAACCCCTGCCCTAGAGCATCTATTTTAAATCCAGTCGCTGCCTCCTGCAGAATTCTGAGGTTTGTAATTTAGGGAGGGGCCTTTAAATTGCAGATCCAGAGAAGTCCTGGACCTCACTAAACTACAAACCCCAGAATTCTGAGTAGGTCCTACTAAAAGCTCAATCAAAGGCAATGTGTGTTTGTGTGATAGAGGCATTAATTCATTCTTATGAAATTATAAGAGATTATGTAAATTGTCATGTTTAAATGAAAATTAAGAGAGAAATTATAAGACTTTTTAAAAATTTAAAGTAAATTTAGGTTAGGTAAAGGTAAAGGTTTCCCCCTGACATTAAGTCTAGTTGTGTCTGACTCTGGGGGTTGGTGCTCATCTCCATTTTTGAGCCGAAGTTCATAGACACCTCCAAGGTCATGTGGCTAGCATGACTGCATGGAGTGCTGTTACTGTCCCACCAGAGCGGTACCTGTTGATCTACTCACATTTACATGTTTTCGAACTGCTAGATTGGCAGAAGCTGGGGCTAACAGTGAGAGCTCATCCTGCTTCCCGGATTTGAACCACCAACCTTTCAGTCAGTTTAGCAGCTCAGCAGTTTAACCTGTTGTGCCACCAGGGGCTCCTTGAGTAGCATCCTAAAGGCAGGGGTGACAACAACTAGCAAAATGTAAGGAACTACATCAGAAGAACTCACACCTTAGACAATCTATAAGAGCGCTGTTTGGTTTTTAATTTATTTGCAGACTTGTGACTTGGTTGTTTTGTGGCCCTAAAAGCCTAGAGTTCACTTCTTTTATTCTATTACCCATGTGGCCATTCACATGATGCACAGCAGTAGAACAATGAAAATTCAAGGCTGGAAGCATAAGTCATAATCAAGATGGCAGGACAATTCACAGTGAATCTGATTCCAGCAATTTCTCTCATTTTAGTAGCAATGGAGAAAAATAGCTGCTAAATTCGAGAGCAATAGAATGATAAATGGGGCAGAATGAACATAAATCCATCACTTTGGAAAAAGAGGAAAATTTCAAAAAGACATAGATTTTTAAAGTGTTTATGGGGGTCGAATTAGAAAGACCATTTCCCCCTTTCCTCAAAGAGAAAAGTGCCCTGTAGGAAATGATCCACAGATAATTGGCAGGTACCCATTAATCACCATGCCAAATCTATTAACAGATGTTACACATTTGGAAAAGGGGAAATCTATTCCTTTTATAAATATTTAAAGAGTGAGGATGCAGGAACTTCTTTGGCTGAGCCATGTTCTTTAGAAAAATAATTATTTATGCTGAAGCTTAGGCTGTGCCAAGCAAACACATGTGCAGTAGCGTCAAAAGACTGTATTTCAAATTTTGGCAGATATATCGTAAAGCTGTTTGAGTGTTTGCAATGAAAAAGGCAGTTCTCTAGCCTCTCTGGTAGTTATTCTATACCATTTTGCTTTGAAGGTTTAAACCAAAAAGGGGAAAACATGCCATACCTCTCTTATAAATAGACTGATACTGCTGCAGCCCTTTTATTTTTATTGTTTTATGATTTAAATTGTTTAAACTGATTTATTGTAAGCTACCCGGAGATGTTATTTTATAATGTAGGAAATAAGCAGTCAAACAAACAAATAAATCTTTATACACATATGTGCAAAAGTAAGTTACAGATGTTCAGCGGGTCTTGTGTGCTTGGAATGAGAGCTAGCAAGGCACAGAGGTTTGAGTATTGAACTGGGTTTCTGGGAGACCAGGTTTCGAAATCCCACTGCAAATAGAAATCTTGTCAAGAAAACTATGGGAGAGGTTCATTTGAATGTCACCTTAAATCAGAAACAACTGGAAGGCAACCACAACAGTGTGTTTAGGGCCCTTCTACACAGGCACTAACATCCCATTAGAAGCTGGTTCAAAGTCAGGGTGTCTACGCACATCCAGCCGAAAACAGTGTATTAAAAAACTTACTGGAAATTTCAGACCAAGTAATAACTATAACAAACATCTTTTTGTCTCTTCAAACCTCTTCTATTTTTTTGGTGATACAGCAGATATTGATCTTGGAGGCATCTACGGACAACGGTGTCTCTTTGGCTTAGAAATTGAGATGAGCACCCACCCGCAGAGTCAGACACGACTAGACTTAATGTCAGGGAAAAACCATTACAGTAGAGTCTCACTTAGCCAACATTCTCTTATCCAACGTTCTGGATTATCCAACGCAGTCTGCCTCCCGCCCGGATCCACAGCTGTTTCTCTAGGCAGCAAAGACTGAACTTTTTACGGATTTAATTTTCGACAATGTTGTTACTGTAAGTTCATTTTATGCAGATCTATCTTTATTTGTAGTCAATTTGTTAGTAGCCAATGTTTTTGTAGTCAAATGTTTTCAATACATTGCGATATTTTGGTGCAAAATTCGTAAATACATTAATTACTACATAACGTTAACGTGTATTGAACTGCTTTTTCTGTTGATTTGTTATAAAACATGGTGTTTTGGTGCTTAATTTATAAAATCATAACATAATTTGGCATTTAATAGGTTTTTCCTTAATCCCTCCTTATTATCCAACATTTTCACTTATCCAGCGTTCTGCCAGTCCATTTATGTTGGATAAGTGAGACTCTATTGCACCTTAATCTACTAACCAGAGCTCCACAACCTCCACCCCTCTCTACTTTTCTTTTCTTTTTTGTATGTGTGAATAATACTTTTTTTTTAATGTTCAAAAACCATTATGAAAAAAGAAATTTCAGATCAAGTCATAAAATTTGCTGAAGCCGATCACTGTATATATCATGCAGAGCAGGAATTCGACACCAAAATGCAGAGTGCTTGTGAGGACAGGGCTAGTGCGGAAGCATTCAGCAAAAGAACCCAGATACACAGATCAGATTAAATGGCTGTGTAGAAGTAGCCTTAGAAGAAAGCAAGCTTGATTGAACTAGCTGGCTTACTTCTGAGTAAACTGCACTGTATCCAGTAAAATGGTAAAAAGGAAGTAGAATCTAGTCGACACAAACAAGGAAAAGGGATAGAAACACTCAGAAGAAAAAAGGAATCTTTAATTCTGGGCTGCAAATTAAAATGCTTTAGAAATCTTTGTGAGGCAGACACAGCGATATGGATAGTTAGCCAATACTCTGGCTTAGTCCTATTAGTGGGGATTTTGCAGAATTACTGAAATTAGAGACAGAAGAGAACTATTAAGTCATCTACTCCCTTCCCTGCTGCCCTTTCTCTTCATGGCAGCCAGAATTGCTTTGTCCCTTAAGCATACTATTTCTTTCCTAATGTGGTGCCCTTTTTATTTGTAAATTACCCTACATAAAAATGCCACCATTTCCCAAAGAGACTAATTTCAACATTTAATTCATCCCATTTATCCTGTTTGGCGTTTTTTCTGATTTTCCTCGTTACTTGTCATGTAAGACTGAAAGCATTTCTGGGTTATACCTATCATAAATTGGAGCAGGCATACTTTGTGTAATCTGCACTGTTTTATATCTATGTATTATATCAACCAGCAGCCTCTCCACCATTCTTTTCCAGGTCTTTCTCGTTCTTCCGTGCTGTCCTCCTATTTAACAACTGAGCACAGGGCACTGACTGAACCAGACTGGACTGAAGTAGGACTGTGATAGCTAGTCTCTGAGACATATCTTTGTTCAGCCCAGTCACATACATCTGAGTCAAATCTTCTGATAATCATGTCTATTGGAGACTGTAATCCTGAGAGGACAACAGGAAACTGAATGAAGGAAAGTGGTAATAGAACAAGAGAGAAAGAAGAAATTTCTAAATTATTCAATAGATGGGCTATATTTCTTCACTGCTAACTTTAATTCACAATAAGGAACTCAGAATCATAGAATTTTACAGATGAAAAGGACTGAAAAGTCTGTCTACTCTAACCCCTTGCCATTTACAACTATAGTACCCCTAAAATACATCTAACCTATTTAAAGATCTTCAAAGGAGAGTCAACTCCACTCCTGAAATGGTCTATTCCTCTGTCGAACAGTTCTTACATCAAATAAGTTATTCCTCAGGTTTAGATGGAATCTCTTTTCTCATAATGAGAATCCATTGGTTCCAGTTTTAGACTCTGGGGAATCAGAATTTACTACATGGTATTCCTTCAGATATTTAAAGATGGCTATTATGTCACCTCCCAGCCTTCTCTTTTCCAAAATAAACATACTGTAATTAACTCCTTAAGTCGTGCCTTGGTTTCCAGACCTTTGATCATTTTAGGACTTTGGCACGTTATAGATTTGATACATGACTGCACTGGCTTAATCAATGTTTGATCTTTATTTATCACAAGACATCGCAACTCTCTCATTGTTGCATTGCATTTTCATTGTTATTGGATTTCATGAACGGGAAAGCTCCATTAATGGTTCCAATATTACAACTATTCAACTATTGATTTGGTGTGATCATTCCCGATATATCAGCAGTCAAGTTGTGTGAGTGGTTGTGGTTCTTCTCTTTGCCTTATCTCAGTGATTTTCAACCTGTGAGTCCCCAGATGTTTTGGCTTTCAACCCCCAGAAATCCTAACAGCTGGTAAACTGGCTGGGATTTCTGGGAGTTGTAGGCCAAAACACCTGGGGACCCACAGGTTGAGAACCACTGCTACCTCATCCTTGTTCCATTTTGCCACAATTAACTGCAGTCACCTGATAACGATTTGCATTTCTCATGTGTTTTTTGCATCATATCCTGCACATTTTCATAGTTTAGTCTTCTTCAATCTAGTGCCCCTTGGCTACACCAAGTTACACTTCTTATTGCGCCTGAAAATAATGGGAGTTGTAGTCCAGCAGGGTTAGAGATTGATGTGTTTTTTGTAATATTGTTTTTATGCACTTACTTAGAATGTTCTGAATGCCTCTTATTTGTTGTTATAGCTTCACAGCAGCTTGCAACCCCTCCCACATTATTATCTTCAAAATTAATTAATTGACTCTTCTGCTCTTTTTGCTCATTAATGCAGATGGCAAAGCACGCCTTTGGCAGCTCAAGCCTTGCTGCACTTCATTGATTCCTTTTCAAGGCAGTTGCAGTGCAATGCCTGTTGCAACACAGTTCTTCAACCAGTATTTGGACCCTGTTAATATGCATATATATGATCCAATTAGAATTAATATCTCAGGTAAGCTTTCACTGCACACAATAGCAGATTCTCTCTCTAAACACTACTTCATCACAGTCAGTGAACTTCACCGATACACTCATTTTGCAATTTAGGTTTCTTTCTTACTTTGATTGAGTAGCTCATCTAGCATGATTAATTTCATATGAGCCCAAATAGCTTATGCTCATGGTTGTTATATATTAGATGCTTATAGATTTCATTCTTAATATTATTTCCCATTCATTAACTGAAGACAAATGAACCATATGGGACCAGCAGTGAGAAATCAGATGAGAAATAATAGAAGATTCACTATCATATGAAATTGGGGTTGCCACCTTTCCAGAACAATTCCACCCACCCACTTTGGTCTCTCTTCTGGATGTTGCTCTTTGCATTAATTATTCCATTCAAGTGCATGCCTATTCAAATTGGCACATTGTCCACCTTAGAAGCTATTGGAGGGGCAGAAAGGATGAAGTGTTAAAGAGAAACCACCAGGTGATTAATATTTGTCACGTGGAACTGCATATTCAATAAGGCAAGGAGAGGATCAATAGAGGGAGCAGACTTGTTTTTTGCTGCCCTGGAAACTAAGACTCTGGAGTAATGGGCTCAAATTACAGGAAAGGAGATGCCACCTGAACATCATTAAGAACTTCCTGACTGTAAGAGCTGTTCAACAATGGAATTCATTGTCTCAGAACAGTGTGGTGGAAGCTTTGAAACAGGGGCTGGATAGCCATCTATCAGGGATACTTTTGTGCTTTTTCTGCATGGCAGGGGGTTCGACTGGATGGCCCATGTAGTTTCATCCAATTCTATGATTCTATTACTAGTCATTTATTTAAACTAGCCATGGCAAATGTTTCCCATCCAGCTTTTTGGTTCTATAAGCACCACCAGTCCCAAGAAGCAAAGGCAATGGTGAGGGATTATAGGAACTAAAGCATCTGTCTTGATTTAAACCAGCACAACCTTAGCTCTTAACCTCAAAGCTCCCTGAAAGTGCCAGGGAAGCCTTATGATCCTTTTAAATCTCAAACAGCCATTGTCATATTGAGGTTATACTTTCATCACTTCATCATATTTCTAATAGGAACTTGAACATTTTCCTAGCGATGAGAAATAGCCACATTTCTAGGAATCCAACATTTTTGAGTTTTGCATAGCAAATCTCAACAACACTGTATTGAAAATGTCTTTAAAGTGTGTCAGAAATATCCATAGCCCAATCCCATGTACAGGCATTTTGAGCAGCTCCTCCAATCTTGGCTCCTCCAGATGCTTCAGATTTCAAATCTCCAAATCCCAGCTATCATGACCAGAGGCCAGAAATCCTGGAAGCTGTAGTCTAAAACATCTGGCACATCTGAGGCTTTGGGAGGCAATTTAGACTTTAATCCTACTAAATTCAAAGGAAACCGTTTCAAATATAAGGATACATGGGACTGCAATTTGCATGCTTATGAAATTTGCCTCAGAGTTATTTAGAATGATGAGAGCTGACAAAAGACAAGCCAGAAAGAAAAGTCAGTGGAATGTATGCTTTAACCAAACTGATGTTGTGCTAAGAAATAAAAGAGTAAAGTGAGAAGGTTAAAGATCCTAGAAGCATCAGATCCCATCTCATCTTGCAAACTAAGTAGGGTCGGTTCTAATTAGTACGTGAATGGGGCCCACCAATGAATTTCAGGTGTTGTAGGCTGTTTTTCAGAGGAAGGAATTGACAAAGCCATCTCTGAATATTTCTTTCTCTAGAAAACCCTAAAAAATTCATGTCCTTGCTGTGTGCCTTCAAATGGTTTCTGGTTTATGGTGACCCTATGGCAACCTTAACACAAGGTTTTCTTGGCAAGATTTGTTCAGAGGGTGTTTGTCCTCGTCTTCCTCTGCTAGAAGTCGACAGGTGGCTTGGAAGGCATATATACACTCGCAAAAGAGTAAAGAAGGAAGTCATCAGGACACCTGCTGCATATGGATGGAGAGAAGATACATCTCCCTCTATCTGCTGCTGAACTCTTGAGCTCTAAAGGTAAAGCCATACCCTCAATTTGGTACTGAAGCACTGCCCTTTTAGGCAATGTATCTGGCTACCTATTCGAAAACTCAATCTGAGCATCACTAGAAGGAACAAATCATGTTTTTAGCTTGGATGCTAGCAGGGTCAATGCTCATACTGCGTTCACCCAGAAAACCAGTTTTTCAAGAAATAGGTTGTCTGCATTTGATGGCACCATAAGGGCAACATCTGTCAGGATGAATTTGGAAAGATGGATTGTTCAAGGTAGAAGGAAAGCAGTAAAAAAGTGGTAATCCTACATTGTCCAATAATGTCAGACAGGGTGAAGGAAGGACCAATGGACTTCACATACACAAGCTGAAAAGGGCATCTTCCCTTTTCCTGCCAGCAAGTTAGGCCTAGTTTCTAAAATTTACACGTACATAAATGTGTGTTTTTCTTGATAGTAATGTCACAATACAACTGTCTTAAATGGACATAAATTTAAAAATAGCCCTAAAGTCAGGGAGGAAGGGAGGAGAGGAAAAAACCAAGAGAGGCATGGATTCCAATCAAAATTCTTGTTTTTTTCTGAAAGTCTGAATCCATACATTCTCCTTGCAATTGCATGAATGGGTTTCTTGGTGGAATCTGATAATGTTCATCTTTGACAGATGAAAAATGAAGGAGAAAGAAACTAAGGAGTTTAAATGTTTATGTGAACCAAGGACACATGTGCCTCTGTGAGTTCAGGCCAGGGTTTCAAAATACTGTCCTTTTTTGGGCTATACCTCATACAATTCCTCACCCACAAGGGCAGTAGCCATGGGAGGTTCTGAGGATTTGGGGAGCTGTAGCCTCCAAAAGTTATTTTTTACAAACGCTGGTTCAGGTTGAGAAGAATAGCATGCAAATATAAGTGTCACCCTACAACAGGGATAGGGGTGGGATGAGAGCATTACTCTATCATATAAGAAATCTGCCTCCCTCATAAAATTTTCTTTCAGTCCCTATGTTGCAGAGAGCAAAACACTGACAATCATTCACACTTAGAAATCTTCTATTTACTGAGTTCGTATTCCCTAAAAACTTGTCCAAAACTTTTCTTTGACTACTTAAACTGGATTTCTAAACGCTCAACTGAACGTTTAATGCTAGAAAAAGATGAACATTCATGGGAGAGCAGAATTATTATTTGGAAGATAATATCCTCACATATATACCCATTGCAACATTCCTAACAAACTTTTTTTAATCTTGCAGGAGTTTTACTAGTGAAATCCCAGTCTCCCAGCCCCCATCTCTAATCCTTTAATTCTCTGTCTGCCTGCCCCACACATGCATGCAGCCTCTCAAACAGCTTCTGCTTCTCTCGTCTCTAACTCCTTGCTCATCATTTAACTTTGTCCTTTGGCTGCTAACCAAAGGCTACTTCCTGAGCAGACCGTGAGCCTGCCCTGAGCAGATCGTTGGCTTCTGGCTCCTTGGCTTTCACAATGTTTGAAGCCTGCCCTGCTGACCTGGTGCTGGCAGGCAAAGAGGGAAGGAAAATGCAGCACAGTGATGCATTCTTTTCTGTATTCAACCAGCTCTGGAACTGGCTTGATTCTGTTTTTGGCAGGAGTGGCATCAGAGTCCCACAAAGAGGAATCCATGCACCAGTAAAGTGTGCAAGAGTGACTAAGGATTGATTCCTTCATTCATGGTAAATGTCTTAAAGATGTATACTATGTTTATTTTTGCTTTTAAATATCTCAGCTGTAAAAACGGGTTAAACCCTTGTGCCGGCAGGACTGCTGACAGAAATGTCAGCGGTTAGAATCTGGGGAGTGGGGTGAGCTCTTGTCTGTCAGCTCCAGCTTCCCATGTGGGAACATGAGAGAAGCCTCCCACAGGACAGTAAAACATCCAACATCCCCTGGACAACGTCCTTGCAGATGGCCATTTCTCTCACACCAGAAGCAACCTGCATTTTCTCAAGTCACTCCTGACACAAAAACAGCTGTAAAATTAGTAGAAGTATTTCCTTACAATGTTATCTCTGATTCCTTCAAAGTTTTCCTGGCAGATAAATCTGGCACAGAGTAAGCGTGGCAAATTGACTGATTCTGTTAACAAGATTCTAATAGATAATTTCCTCTCCTTGGGGAAGACTAACAGGTACTATTTAGACCTACGTAAATTCACCTATTTGCTGGAAATGGTTTTGTCCAGGAACTGCGGGAGTGTTCTTGGCAAATGAAGACTCCTTTTGGTTCTTGGTCATAAACTTCTTCATAGGGACAACAACTTCTAATGATATACAGCACATCTGCTTCTCCAGTATCACTGCAACTACTTTTAAGTGATTTTTAAACCTTTTGTTAAGTAGCTCTTATGTCAAATGGAAAGTGAGTTCACAGATATCCCACTTGTTTACTCCTGTCTTTTTCTGGATAAATAGGAAATGTTCAGAAACATTGAAAAGTGATATTAGCCTCCTTTAGAGACTGAAAATTACTTTGTTACTTTAGGAAGCTATTACGTACTTTATCCAGTGTTGTTTGACATAAATTAACCACATTCAGTATATGAAAAGTATAATTTAGTCCAACAATAGCTACAAATTCATTTCCCCTTTTAGGACCCCTGTGGTTTTGCCACTTTATTAGGAAGAGGCAAAAAGGAAAAGAAAGACAATCAACAATTTTAAAACAGAGAAAATAATTGTGTATCCATTAAACTTAGTGCAGAACAGACATAAACAATTCATTCCCCTGAGAAGAATTGGGAGGACAAGATCAAGACCAGGAATTGCAATGTTCAGATTGTTTTACATGAAAGTCTTTCTATTACCAGAATATTATTTTTAGAAATAATTTTGGGGCAGTAAATACATGGACAGCCTATCTTAAGCATTCTCTTCATTATTCTGAAAGAACGTATTCCAACATCTTTTTCCCCCCAATTTTTTTGTCAATTTTAAATTTTTCTGGGGGGAAAGGCTTTGGAAAAATATGCAGAAAAAATGAGTTATTTCCCCCCAGTTTTTTTGTGGGTTCTCTCCCACTTCCAGGCCTTAATATTGCTAATCCTCTATAATGCATTAGTATTCTATGGCATAAGAGTTAATATATATGGGATGGGAATCTGGAGGTA